>NC_138894.1:87336356-88536356 GCF_965194825.1 Balaenoptera physalus | reverse complement strand
AAATAAAAGCAAACAATAGTTACATTTCTAAAATGAAGACGCTTGTGGGGATTGTAAGAGTTAGAAATTCCTCTTGTCTAAAAATTATTCTTAAAGTTAGTGAGAGTGCTGAGCACCTGAAAATTTTGGAGCTGGTTTCACCATATCATGAAATACTGTTATATTTAATTCCCCAACTGATTACAATTATATATATATTTGATGCTGAAATGGAGCAGGACCCTATGATCCTTGCCCCCGTGTCCTCAGCCTGCCTTTTGTCTGTAGAAAAACTTTAGCCACATAATAAGTTAATCAGAGAAGTGAAAAATTGCAGAAACAAAGGAAAACAGTCCAAGGAGACCAGATAATAATAGTCATTAAGCAACGTCAAGGACCTTTACTTCCACCTCAAGGGCTATACATAATATTCTGAGCCGTATCCACTGAGCTGTCTTATAGATACTGAAACCCTCACCAGGTGGAAGAAGTTACTACATGATGACCAGACTGTAGCCATGACATAAGCTGCCACAATTCTGAGAACTGGCCTCAAAGAAATGGGAACAAACCAACCCTGGAACTAAACACTAATTGTTCTTTAAACAATCAAGATGACGCTGATCAGACCACCGCAGGACTAATTTCAAGATGATGGTTCGAGCTGGCTGTGCTGTTGCTGCATGTAGCCCCTCCCTCCATCTATAAAAGCTCTTGCCCACTGACTGTGAGCGGGGGTGGGGGAGGATTGGGGGTGAGTCGACCTTTGGACAGGAGTCCGCCCTCCTCCCCTCCTCCCATTACTGGCCTCTGAAATAAAGGAAACTTTCCTTTTCACCAACCGTTGCCTCTTTATTGGCTTTTGAGTAGTGGGCAGCAAGACGCCCACTTTCAGTAACAATAAGTTGCTTAGAAATAGTAAGTGAATCCAATTTACATACATAACATTACAAAATACAAATTTACAATATTGAAATTTATTGATTGGTCATTTCCAATTTGTTTTTTGAAGTGTTTGAGTGTGTGTATATATATCCCTGGTAGTTTCCCTTCATAGTTTATAGTTTATTATGTTTATTTATTTAATTTTTTCCTTTTCCTCCAGACTGATGAAATCTCTATTGGTTTCTACTTCATGTTAATAAATGTTGGTTTGCTGAATGAACATAATGTGCATCTCATCCATCTTTTCTGGCAACTGGGAGAGAATCACCAAGCAGACATGTTGAGGCTTAATAAGATGCATTGTCCTTACGATGCAAAGGCTCAGCCTGAGAATCCACATTTTATTAAGGTGCACCATGCCTGCCATTTGCCACAAAGTTCAATGCACTGAATTTAGGGCTGAAAACTGGTGTATGATGGTGATTTGGGGTGGGGGAAAGTTCTTGCTCATAGAAATGTTGTTTGATTATAGCCAAATGTAAAGAACTGATAATATTCTCCTTAGAGACTCTCCTTACACAGGGTCATGAGAAAATGTTAGGAAACAGCAGATAACAGGAAGAACTTCTATCTGACTTCTCATGCAATACATTAAATTCTCTGCAACAAAAATTATAATAATCTATTTGATAAGGAACATGAAAATTACTGTTCATATTTAGTAAGTGGCCTTTTCCTTGTGTCTGATCTGAAATAAATGATCTTAAATACTACTTGGGGAGAAAGCTGAGTTTCTTATTTTCTATTTTTACTTTGTCTTACCAATTTTGTTAAATGATCTCTTGATACATTTAATGGTAGCAATCCTATTATTTCAGCTAAATTTCTAATTAAACTAAATTCACAACTTTCAAATTGTTCTACTTTGATTATAAGCAGGTAATATTTTCTGTTTTAATTGGTCTTAATGTTGTAAAGGATAATGTCACAGATGGATATTTTTCTTAACTAAGGGATGATGTTTCTAAAGCCTGTAAACACTCTTTGACTTACTGGATTCATGGTAAAGCAGCACAAATATCCTGAACCTCACTGACAGGCTAAGAAACTACTATTATTATGTCTATCTTACATGTATGGCTTTAAAGAGTACTTAAAGGGAGTAAAAACCTTTGAAAATGTAATAACTGGCTAATATTTGACGAGTACCTGTGTTTTCTCATGTACTTTGATAAGCTATTGTATATAAATATATAACTACATATATATTATATATATAACCATAAATATATATAACTATAAATATATATGTATAACTATGTGTGTATATATACATATATATATGTACATATATATTACTTAATCACCAAAGCAACCCCTAAGGTGGTTGCTTTCTATCATCATTACACAGTGAATAAATGTTAACTCAGAGAAGCCAAATTGTGCAAATGGTAGAAATGGGAAACAAATCTATATGTGTATGACTTCAAGGTACCATACTCGAATTTTCAGATTTTATATTAGAACTACAAGAATGTCTTCATTTCTTAAATAAAAATTTGGTTGGAGTGTTAAGTGCACTAATGAAGTATCTTTTTATTAACCTGCCACACAGTGGTGGTCATTTAACCTTGCCTTCCATCCATCTATATTCATTATAAAAAACTGAAATACACCGCACTTCTACAAGCCACTAATAGTAACTTTATGTTGTGAAGGTTTGGAAAGATTATTCCTCAAAACCAATTATTATATTAGAATTTTATATTGAGGCATTATATACTATTCACCTAGTGAAATATATTTATGGCAAAAGAAAAACCTCTCATATAAGCCTGATCATCTACTTGGGGTAAACAAACAAAAAGCAACTACGTTTATGGAAAACCAAATTTTCAAAACTTGTCCTGGGTATGGTAGTATTCAGATCTGGAATTTGTCCTTATAGTAAACAAATGAGGAAGTTATATTCACAAATGAATTTATATACAGATATACATTTAATAGCATAAAATGGAGTGAGCACTAAATATAGCTACTTGGTATCTTAGATTATCCCAATTTCAAATACTGTCTCCATTATTACATTTATTTCAATCTGTATCCTGACAGTGATTGGAAGAATAAGGTCAGGGTGACGCTGAAGAGGTAGAGAAAGCCTTCCTGGGAGTTGCATCTTGGACAGGAGTTAAATATGTAATCATACATCTGTGTTATTCCATGGGGGCGAGGTATGATTCATCTGTAGCACCAAGTAACAATGATTATCCTTGATTGCTACTTGTGTCATTAACTTTCTCTACAATGCAGAAACAGAACTGATTAAAGTTCATCTGTTAGTACATTATGTATCTGGAGAATAAAGCATCTAAATATTTAAATGAGAGTAAAACATATAGTTTCTCACCTAATTATTGTCACATTGTAGAAACTCAATACATAATTAAACATTTAAATTATTGAATGAATGAATTAATAAATGATCATCTCTTTAGACCACCATGGGTCAAAAGCATAAGTAAGTGGCTGCCTAGCGTCCCATTTTATAGTTTCATTATTAAATCTCCTATCAGGGAAAGTTCTGTTTGTCACTTAAAGAAAAATATATATAATTTAAAAGTATCTGAATAATTGGATACATGTCCTGATTGAACCACTAATTCACACTAGTAACTTCTCATTCCCTTTTTGTGTATTTTCCCATCTTCAAAGTGAGGTCCAACCTTTATCCTCATTATTCCTTAGTGTCGTTCTAATACTGAAATGAGATAATAAATGTGATACTGTTTCGTAGACCATGAAGCAGTGTATGTGTGTGTGTGTGTGTGTGTCAGGGAATTATGTAATTATATGCATCATTGGGTTTCTTATCACAAAGTAATTAAAAATCTGTTCCATAAAAAGTGTGCTTTTCCTTGAGCAGTAACGAACTTTGTTGTAATAAAGAGACCCGGCATCAGTGAAAAAGTGGAAGGAAATAACTACTTGAAGAAATCTCTAAAATCAATTCAGGAAGGTTGGTTGAACATTAGGATGTCTATGCATGAACCCAGAATAAAATATTCTTATTTATAGGTTTTAATCTGTACTTTATGCTAATCTAGCAACAAATATCAATTTGTAAAATTTCCTACAATTTGACATTGAACTTTGTTATCAAAGTATCAGAAAAGTTCTATGTTCCAACCCACACTACCGTGTGTTTGTATGTATATGTGTGAAAAAGATAAAATATATGTATGTGAGCATTGGTGTGCAGGTGAAGAATTATTTTCCTTTCACAAGTGAAAAGAGAACAAAAAATCAGACCATGATGTATAAATCAGACCTTGCAGTCAGTGGCTATTTTGAGGGGTTTGTTGGTTTGTAACAGAGGAGTTGGGGCATTATAGTCACACGGGAAAAGGAGATAAAATCTTGAGCCTCCATGGAGCGTAGAGTTGGGAATAAGACCCTACAGCAATTTGGGATATTCAAAAATTTTAAACTGGATGAAAACATTAACTAGGGGGAAAAAACTATTCACTCTATTCAGCTGTACAGAGAGAAATATTTCTTGGTTTGGCCAGGATTCTGGGTTTAAAAAAAAAGGCAAAAATACTAAAAATTTCTAGCAATGGTTAACAATGAGTCTTTACTTATACAGACTGGAATCTAAAACAAACTGATAAATTAATATTAAAAGGTGGATGACTATATTGTTTATTATTATTATTACTTGTTGACACATAACTAATAGTTATTATTTACTGCAGCTATTTCACAGTGTCCCTGAAAAAATAACTGTGTTTATGATTTTGCATATGCCTCAGAGACATAAAGTGAACAGGCATTATCATATGGTATGTAAACCTGCCATCTGTGAAATCAAAAGCTTGGATTATATCTAGCCCACACTGCACACTAGCATAAATTTAGACAAGAACTTTACCTTCATAAGTGTAAGATATGTACCATTGTTACTTAACTTCAATTGTAAAATGCGAATAATGATAATAATAATAGAGCTACCATATGATCCAGCAATCCCACTCCTGGGCATATACCCAGAGAAAACAATAATTCAAAAAGATACATGCACCCCAGTGTTCATTGCAGCACTATTTACAATAGCTAGGACATTGAAGCAACCTAAATGTTCATCAATGGAGGAATGGATAAAGAAGATGTGGTACATATATACAATGGAATATTACTCAGCCATAAAAAAGAATGAAATAATGCCATTTGCAGCAACATGGATGTACCTAGAGATTGTCATACTGAGTGAAGTCAGTCAGACAGAGAAGGACAAATACAGTATGGTATCGCTTATATGTGGAATCTAAAAAAAAAATGGTACAAAACAGAAATAGAGTCAAAGCAGAAATAGAGTCACAGATTTAGAAAACAGTCTTATGGTTACCAGGGTGGAAAAGGAAGGAAAGATAAACTAGGAGATTGGGACTCACATATACACACTACTATATTTAAAATAGATAACTAATAAGGACCTACTGTATAGCACAGGGAACTATATTCAATACTCTGTAATGACCTATATGGGAAAATAATCTAAAAGAGTGAATATATGTATAACTGATTCACTTCGCTGTACAGTAGAAAGTAACACAACATTGTAAATCAACTATACTCCAATAAAAATTTTAAAAATAATAATAATACCCAGCTCGTATTACTACATGGCTAGTAAGTGGTAAGATTTAAAGTCTGTTTGATTAAAAATTCCATATAGTTTTCACCATCATGTTTCATCTTTAACACGCTAAATTTTCTCCCAAGGACTTTGGTTCAGTGATTTAACTAGCAAATGGCACTAAGGTAAAATCTAATGCAGCCCTCCTTTGGAGAGACTTCCAGCACTGATCATATATAAAAAATTGAGTATTACACTATTGTAAAGCAATTATACTCCAATAAAGATGTTAAAAAAAATTGAGTATTAACAATTAACGATGATGGATATAGCCAGAAAATCCCATAAGGAATATAATCAGAGAATAAATTTGGTGCAAAATTCAAATCATCAAGGCAAACGTTGTATACTTTTACATATTTAGCTATAGGAATCAAACTGCAATAATGACATTCTTTGTGTCATGTTCTGAGAAACGTTTTTCACGCACCTAGAAAAAGTTCAATAGAAATTAATAGTATATAAGTAATTTTACAAACATATGTTAAGTAGGTATAGTGAAATAATATCATTAAGAAGATGTTTGATATGAAAATGTGGGGAAACAGATTCAGCTACTTATAATATGTTTACATTTTACTTCCAGTCTGTTTTAAATTGCAGATATCATTTTTACGTTTTGTAACTGTAGATATTATCTTGCATTTTGTAATTTTCCCTTAATATTATAAAATTGGCTTTTTGTACATTACAATACTCTTTAAGTAAACATTATTATAATGGGTACATATTCAGATGACATATTATAATTTATACTTGTATAGTAATCCTTTAAATTTAGTCTTTTTTATTTTGCTTTTCCTTACTTAAAGTTTTCTATTTTATTATTACATATTTTAATGAAAATATTTGTATATAAACATTGTTAGTTACTTCACATTACTTTCACGGGATAGGTTTTAAGAGGTGGTTTGAAGTGTATGAATATTCTTAATACATATTATCAAAATGAAAGATTCTGTGTTAACCAATAATCAGTAAGAAAATTCACTATTAAATATCAAACATTTACATAATTTGTTTAATCATTTGACCACAGGTATTTTTTTTAGTAAATTAAAAAGATCAAATTTATACAGTGGCTTATAAAGTCTACTTTTAAGTCTTACCTAAAACTTGCTTTTTAGTTTTTAGTTATCAGATTTTTAAAATGAATATCTAGCTGCTAATCTAAGATTATGCTCAGAATGAGATAATTAGAGTGACTACACAGAGTTAATAAAAGTACGTATGGTTCAACTCAAACAAAAAACGGGTTCAGGTATACCTATCTTCCATTATGAAGTGTTTATATGTAATTGTATTTAGGCTTTTGGTTTGTGGAACATCACTCTTAAATCCAATTATTACCTTTGCAAACACTTAGGATCTTTGAACCCTGTTGGCACTCGTTTGACTATATAACTCTAAACTTTCTTATTGAATTGAGATTCTGTAGCACAAAGAAAAGTGCAAAATAAAATAGCCATAGAAAAGAATGATTCTACACAGCTGTAAATGGTCAGAGAAAATGACAAATATCAGAGAAATTCAGAGGATCTTGCTCTTGTTATTTTGATCAAACTGAAAAACTGTCCTTTGTTTTTTTAGAGAGACTAATGCAAATTATATATGCTATAAGGAAATAAGAATCCATTGCAGATCACCAGGAAATCATTTAAAAACTGGAACAAAATAATCTTTGATAAATAGTAAGGAGTATTCTATCTTAAAGGAGTTAGCTTATGAATTTGATTTTAGTGCTTGTCCTTATAAACATTAATTTCATTATGAAAGGTTGTAATTTACTTTCCCCCCTAGGAAAGTAAACTCTGTCTTGGATTATATTTGCATATCTTTTTTAATAGCCTCATTCCATTTTTTGACATGTAAAAATATTTATAGTGCTGGGAGGTCTGGTATTTTTGTATTCTTGGCAGTATACAGAGCAACTGGCTTGGGAATGGCTATAAAGTCATATCTTATTAATGTTCACATCCAGGAAGGCAGGGACCCATTCAGTGTCCCTGGATCCATTATAATGATCAGATGGTAATGCAGTAATTGAACTTTCCATAGATATTGGCTTTTCTCCAAATATACTAATTCTAAGAAGGAGTCAGTACTATTTATTAGGAAAGGGTTTTTTAACTTTTATAGAATTCTAAAATTGGAACCATCTAAAATGGTTGTCTGATCATACAGTTTGGGCTTCTTTTTTGAGTTTAGTCCCCTCTTCTCATTTGCCACTACTCCCGCCCTAGTTCAGAACTGATTATTTCTTGCCCAGTCTACTGCAGTTGTGTCCTAACCCACCATCTCCCAGTTCCCAGTCTCCCCATCCCAAACCCTCCCCTATGCTTCTGTATTGTTCAGCCATGGTCACACTAAGGTTGTATAAAGAATCACCCCAAAACCCAGTGGCTGAAATGACAGTCATTTACTTTCACTGATCTGTAAACATTAGGCAGCTGTATCACTGCCTCTGTGAAACATTTTCTCCCTCCCCCCACCTCCTTACATCTGTCAGTTCTTCTCAAATGCTCCTTTGTACCTGTGTATGTTTTTTCATAGCATATATTCATACAAAATATTTATTTAATGCCTACTAGAATAGGCATTTGGGATAACTCAACAAACAGAGCAAAGATTCCTGCTTATTATTATATTTACTGAATTTTCTGTCTCACCTCTGCTATCACACTAAACACCCTCTGAGATTACTCACTTACCTTTGTGTACCTGCAGGCTTCAGCAGAGTGCTTGGCATATATTTGGTGCTCAGTGATGAAATAAATAAATGAAAGAATAAGTTAATGTGCTATGGGGTCTTGAACAAACTCTTCTGGCTGAGTTCCTTTGGATAGTTTTCCAATGATCTGTCTATGCTGTGAGGTACCTAGTATATTGGACATGGGAGTCAATTGCTTTTTAATCCCTTACTTTATATGAGAAAATTATTTTCAGTAATTCCAGAAAAAGGTAAAATAATTAATAAAATATATATTATAGGGAATAAAGAAACTATAAAACTTTTATATTGCATTAATGTATTTTTTGAAAGAAAGTGTACATTTAATGGTCCACCACAATAATGGAATAAGAATACAGTTTCTACTTTTTTAATCTTTCCTTTCATTTTAAAACAAGCCCTTTGTTTTTAAAAGAATAATTTCATATTTAAAAGATATTATTCAAATTCAATAAAAGATTTCACATGAAGTAAAAATTTGCACTTAGTTCAGGTAGTATGCCTCACAGCTTGTATGTTACACTCTGTAAATTTTAAACACAAATATAATCCAAGTTGACATTTTAAATTCTCTAGAGATGATAAACTTCTGCTTACACTGTAGCAGACTCCCCCCATGACATCTGCTCTTTTGGTATATGTCACTGTGCCTATGGAAGGGTGGAAAAACATTATTGTGTGTGTGTGTGTATATAAATATACACACACATACACACAATTTTATGTTCTACTGTAGTCAGGCAATAGAGAAATGTTAAAGGCATTTCTAGAATAATGAGATAAAGTTACCCTTTGAAAAAAAAGCTAATCAAATAACCACAAAATGGGGAAAATGGCCCTATTGGGAGGTTGTCCATTCCAAAACATGAGCTGTGAAGCCCCCCTGAGAATAACCATGCCCTTTTCCACAGAGATCAGGGGCATCTTCTTGCCTTCTTAGTGACCTAGTCAATTATATTAGGCTCTTTGCACGAGGTTTTTGAGGATGACTGACAGAGAGGGAGTTGACAAATAAGAGCCTGTTAACATTTATTAAACAAGATCAAAATATTTTGATACAATTATCATTAGACTAGGAAAAGGGAATTTATCTACCTGCTTAAATATTCTTGTTGAATGTACCATTGTAAGGCTTTCAATTGATTGCCCATTGAAAGGGAAACTCACACAGTTTAAATGAAGGTACATTTCTGAGAAGAGTGTGTACAAATCAAGAGCAATTGCAAGATAACTAGATGAAATGTGCCTGTATGTGGGACCTGCAGTAGATGGGAGGAATGAATCAGGGCATGGATTTGAAACCAAAAGCAGCATTTGAAAAATCAGGAAGATGAGAAGACACCCTGGCTTGTTCTTATCAAGTTGTTCACAGAGGCTGTGGAGTGAAGCTGATGTGAGACTGGGGAAGATGAACCTGCAGTGGTAGATAGGAAGCTGATTGTGAAGGAACTTACGTGACTTGCCAAGAAGTATGGATTTTACCCTAGGGCTATTGGAAAGCAATGAGTGTTTTTGACCAGAAATGACATGATAAGACTGTGTTTGCTAGGCAGATGCATCTCCAAAAGTAAGGCCCTCCCTGAAGCCTTGCTTGTCTTTGACATTTCTATAGCTGTAAATTTATATATTTCACAATCATTCAGTCATGTTAAAAATTTCCGCATAGCAACGATTGAGATATGGCTAACTGAAATGATTTTTGTGGAGGCTTAACATCAAATTTATCTGTGCAATGTCTTCATTACTTTAATATTTTTCTTTATCAATACTTGGTGATCATACCTATGTAAATAGATTTTCATATCAACTTCTTTGTGAAAAAAAAATTTACTTGAAATTCATTGTCAAATTGGCCACTATAGGAAGCTTACCATTGAAAAGTCAGAGGTTAGCAGAGGTTCACAGAGATCATACTTGCTTACAAAAATAAATAAATGTGTTGGGAAACTTTCCCTTTTTCATATTTCAGAAATACATTCTACAGTCAATTTCTTTATATATTACCATTATAGAATCCTGGATCCAGCATCCTCAAGAATCAGCCCTCTTCTAGCTTTACCAGTGAAGTTTGTCTAGGTCCTACTGGTCCTACAGGTCCTTGCAATATAATTTCTTTCTTCCTTTATTAGTCTTAGCAAAAGCCTTATCAGATTATGTTGCGACTTGATCATAATTATTGATCTGGTCACCAGAAAAGATCACAGTGGGTCCATATGTTGCCTTGTGTTCTAGCGGGCTTTACATCATCTTCATGAAATGAGTAAGTGTTGGCCTCCTACCAGGAAGGAGGGGGCCACTTACGTAGTGCTAGAGGATTCAGAGGAATCTCAGGTTTCAAGGTTTCCAAGTTTATAAATCCAGATGTCTTCATTCAAAATCTTAGATTCAGCCTTCCAAACTAGGGCCCTGAAGTTGACATTGCAGACTTGCTGTGACTCAGAACTTAACCTTCTGTGGAATCCTGCTACTGGTTTATTTAAGTTGTGGACCTCATCTTCAGATTTTCCTGCTCTCTGACATGAGATCTAGCTCTCTTTATATTCTACTAGGGAGGCCCTCTGACTTTCACACTTTGCCTTCAAACTGTTGAATAAGCTTTCTTAGCTTGGCTTTTGCCTTTTCGCAGTGCATTAATGAAATTCAGTAATAGCCATCATATTCCCATTTTTTAAAATAATTACTATTTACTTTTCCTTAATCTCTCGAAAGCGTGAGATATTCCACTGGCCCGTGCATTCCTTTCCATCTATATTCCAGCCCAGGTCACCACCAGGGAAAACTTTAACCAATGCCATGCTACAGCTTGTCAGGGACTATCACTGCTCCTCCTACCAGCAGTTAAGGGGTCCTCATTGCTCGCTGGCTGGTGAGTAATCCAGCTGTAAAATATCCTTTTAGATCTGCTTCCTCAGATACGTTTTGGAACCACCTACCATAGGTTGGGTTTCCTGAGTAGCAAACTCAGGTTGCGATTTGTATGCTGGAGGTTTGCTCATTGTGAAGGAGTGAAAGAAGTAGGATCACAGAGAGAAGTTGAACTGAAATGCACTTGTGAAAAAGGCCACAGCCGATCCAAAGGGTGACCTGGAACTGTGATTGACTTTCAAATTATCCCACTTTGAGCAAAGGGCTATCCATTTACACTCTTATCTCTTTCCTCTCTCATGGAGTAGTCAGTGGATTTATTATGTCACCAGGAGAAGAGCTTGATCTCGGGTGAGGTAGTATATTGTGGAGAGAGCAATTCCCAGAAAAGGTTTCAGCTGAGAACTGTCAGCCGGTCAACATTCCTGGAAGCTGGGAGAATGGGTGTCTCATTGTTAAAATGGAGATTGGTTTGGCTCACCAGAGCATCCTGTCTACTTAACAGACTGTATACAACACCTGTATACAACTGCTTAACAACATAACCCAGCTTGGTAAAGCTTCTAGTAGAGGAGGGGGAATTTGATGTCTATAAAAACCTGGTAACAAGTATATACTGTGTAGCCAATTATTTTTAATGAATGAATGTTTCCTTTCTGAAGATTTTTGAAAGAGATTATCAAATCTGAAACTAGGAGAAAAATAAATTCCTGAATGAAGAGAGCCAGATAATATAGCTATTGCTAACTTTTCTTCAATTGATATCATCAACTTTTTTAAAGAATTTTTTTTCAGTTTCAGGACTCTATAAGTGAGTTTTCTGTCAACATACAGTTTGAAAAGCTATTAATTTCATCAATAATTAGCTTTCAATGGTGTCTACTTATCCCTTTAAAATCCCATTTTTTTCTAAAAGTCTTCAAAAATGTTATTTGCCTTTTACATGCATTAAATGACACCTTAAAATGATGATTAACATTCTCAGTACCCAACAGAATTCAGTGGTTCCTACGTTTATTTTCTGAATGTATCTTCCATTATTAGCGTTGAAACATTTTATTACATTGACTTCATGTAAAATAAAAGTCTCTTCACAGTCTCCTCAGTCATAGATTTCAACCAGGATAGCTTCACGTTTCCCACAGCTTCACTGAACTTTAGACAAGATGTTTCTTCCTGCCTCTGGGTGACTGATCTCTCCCTCAGCCCTGCACCTAAGGAACCCACCTGGTATAAGTGCAGACATGCCTTCCTTCCCTTTTCTTAAATCATTTATTTCAAAAGAACTTGCGATGGAAAATTATTTCTCTGTCCCTTTGAGATGTCACCCTTTCAAAAGCTCTCTTGTCAGTTTTGTGACCGCTTTCTCAAACACCAGGGAAACTTCCTTTTGAAATGCAGTCATTAAAGAAGATAACACCGTTAACGTCCCAGTTTCTGTGGTAAAGGAAGAGCCTAACCTCCAGAGGCACCTTGCTCCAAGCTGTAAAACAACCTCCTATCCTGAAGATATGAAAAAGTTTACTTTTCCTTTGAGTAACACGAATTTGCAATCACAGATGACCTATGATCCCCTCATCCCCAACTCGTAAAAATGTCCCTGCCCCCTTGTTTCAGCAGAGTTTAGTAACACTGCATTCTGGTCCCTCTCATCGCCATAGCCTTGAATAACTCTTTATCTTTCTAACTTTGTCCAGTGTAATTTTTGCTTTGACAATCTATAAAATTTCCTAATTCCTCCCATAGTTTGTCACCTATATTTCTTATTTCTCTATTTGTTTCACCCTTATAAAATTCAAAATTATTAAACTATTTGTGTTTGGATTATCAAATTAATCTAATTTAGTTATATTCATTTCCCCTTTACATGGATAGCAATATTAAGTGTTTATGCAATGGATTCAAACACATTCATAGATATGAATGGAAACTCATTTAATTCCCTTTGAAATTTAATTCGCTAATTACTCTTATCCATCAAGCCATACCTGTGGACTTTTTATACATACACAGGAATATCAGCAGATATTCTTTTGCTTAGACATTTCTATTCAGATCATTCTATGAAAAATGACTAGGAGCAAAAAGAACTACAAATAACTTACTGGAAAAAAATAGCATTAATCGCAAAATGTCAGATATTAAGGGTTTACTTATCTAAGGCTAAAAACAATTCAAAGCATGAAATTTTAATTTTAAAATCTTAGACTGAGACATCTAGGAAGATCTGCACCTGCATCTTATCTCTGTAATCATCCTTCCTCTTTTATCAATTCTTGACATCACATTGAAACAACTGTTTCTTCTTGCATGTATGTTACATACTACTTTCCACTTACTACATGCAAAGCACTTTACTAAGTGTTGCATCTGAAAGGGTGAATTAGCAGGTATATATCCTGCCCTTAGGGACCTGGCAATCCCACAGGGCCAATAGAATTCATGCAGATTATTACATAAATGATTACTTAGTCATAATTATAGTAAGATCTATAAAGTAAGAGAGTAGAGAGCCGCCAGATTTTGTACCTGAAGACTGGACAATAGCTAAGAGTAAGTAGGGAAGGAAATACTTAGAGGGAATGACATTTGGGAGGACTTGAAAGCTAACAGTAGACTAGAGGAAGCATGAAGGAGAAGTACACAGAAGAACTTGGATTCAAGGCCCGTGAAGCACTAGAGGAATGTCAGAAGGTCAATGAAACCACAGTTAACCAGACGGTGAGGTAGGGAGATGCACTGAGTGAAAATGGTAAGAAGATGGTGGAAAATCTCCTTAATCTCCTCCCTATGTAAAAGATTTTAGACTTGAGTAGTTTAAAGTTTGATCCAGTATAATGTGTTAAGTACTGGTCTGGGAGAGGCATGATCAGATATTTTCTTCCTTTTTAAAGTATTGTTTTCTTCCCACATGGGTCATAGATTTGAACCTGGCAAAAATAAACTGGAGAGGGGTATTAGTTAGGGAGAAATTGTATTCCAGATAAAGCATAATTGTGACTTTTAAATTAGCAAAGTGTCACATTACAGAAAACAGAAAAGAAAAACACTTCCATTCTAAAAGTTTTTATTGTTTTGGTATGCTTTTTCTCTTAACTTCTTTTTTTCCACCTATCTTCATAATTTTCACATTCTCATAATCTTATTATACTTACTATACTTGTTTAATCTACTTGAATCAATTAAGTTCTGAGTGTTTTATCATGTGAACAAATAAACACCACAAGTGTTATTTTGATTTGTCTATAATCTTGGAAGTGTATCATTCTAAACACATATATTCACTGCTTACTGAGCATTCCTATTTGAATATCTAAAAGACCTTTCAAAGGGACTATATTCAAAACCAAACTCTTGATTCCATCCCTCACTCCAAAGCTGCTTTTCTAGAAAATTTCCCCATCTCAGGAAATGCCAATTCCATCTTACCTACTGCTCAAGTTAAATCTGTTGTGGTCATCACAATGTGCTTTTTCTTCCTATCAAAGGCATCAAAAAGTCCTGTCAGCTCTAACTTTGAAACCTGTTCAAAACCCTTATTTACCACCATCATTACTACTGCTACCTATATTTCTTGCCTGACTAGTTCATTACAATATTCTTACTAGTCTTCCCTTGAATGCATTTAGATGAATATGGGGCAAATACTCACTGACAAAAAGCAACTACAGAACACCCTTCTCTTTGCTCTGCCAGACACAAGACCTATGGTCATATGTTAACCAATATGCTCCTAATACATATAAAGTTAGTTAGTAACAGGGACAAGAGTCTACTTTTGTGGTCTTTGAACTTTATCATATTCCCATTCAAAAAAAAAAAAAAAAAAAAACCCTGGCCACATTAATAGTGAAACATAGAGCAATATTAAATGAGGCTTTTGCCTATTGCTTATTTTTCAATTTAATGGAATTCAAGGCAGTGAAGAGTTATTATCTCTCTAACTTTCCTTTCTCATCTGACTGCACTGTTCAGTTGGGTTAGGTGACCTATTAGGTCTTTGCCATTTTTTTATGGCTTTCTGTGATCTATGATATTTCCCAACTGCATGTGATCCATTTTGCTTTAAAATTATTGATTAATCTAGGTCAAATTAATGTGGCATGCAAATTAATGGAGTGGCATTCGTATTTTATGAAATGTTCCTAGACTTCAAGAGAGGTATTTTTGTTACTGAATAATTCAATTTATTTAGGATGTAAGAGAATGTGATTGCGGTGAAATAAATTTTTCTCATAATTTTGATGGCAAGGAAGAGTTACAATTTATGGTATCTTCTATCTTAATTCTGCCTGATTTCAGATGCCCAGAGTATCCTGAATTTTGAATTGAATGCTGACATCTGAATGAAAAAAGGTAAATTTTTATGGTAATATGGATTTGAATGAATCATATATTTCCAGAGTAATGATTATAGATTAGGAAGACAGATTTTAAGTCTGATAGTTTTGAGCTCTTTTGTGTATAAAACATGGTTCTTAGCAACTTTTCTTAATTTCTGAGTCTGATTCCTTTTCTGTAGACTCTATATCCTAACATGTTTTGTGAATTAAATAAACACTAACTGTAAATTGCATTTCACAGTGTCATGCACAAAGTGATTGCTCAATCTGTGGTAATTATTAATTTACCTCTAAATACTACTATAAATAGTAGTATTTAGAGGTAAATAAAACTGAAACTCTCTTGAAAATTCTGAAAAGGTATTTTGCTGTACATCAAAGATGATAATGAATCCAATTGTGAACCTGTTCTTTTCTCTATATTTTTTCCTTTTCTGTCTATTATGTAATTTGATCTTTGGTTGTACCTACTTTATTCAGGAGCCTCCTTAAACACAGTGGACTTCAGCAGCTAGCAAAGTGCTGGCACATGATGGACAAACAAGAAATATTTTTAAATAGAAAATTTCGAACGATATTCCTTGGATTTATTTTTAAAGTTTTTCTTTTATATTGTCATCTCACTGGATTCAAGTCCTGCTAATCCTACCTTCATACCGTCCTTTAGCTCCATCCCTATTACTTTATTTCTATTTTAATTACTCACTACTTCTAAATGGTGAACAATGTTGTATATGTAGTGGATAACTGCCTGGAATCGGAAACTAGAGGATCTTCGTAAGGTGTTGCCTATTTCAAGCTGGGCAAGTTACGTAACCATTCTGTGCTGCAGTTCCCTCATCAATCAATGGGGATAATCATTACGCCTATGTCATGAGTGTGTCATGAGGAGTAAATGCATATAAATTGGCTTTTTGTACATAGTACTTTACATAAAATAAGCATTCAATAAATTATAGTTATTATTGCTATTTAACTGCATAATTGTAATATTTTATCTCTCTAAATCTTAGTCCTCCTGAAAGAGTCAATCCCATTAGCAATTTGCTCATTTCTTTTCCTTCAAGGACATGTTTATTTATTACTACTACTCAGATGCTGTGATGGGTACTGTATCCAAAAAATTGAATGCTCCGTCATTCCTGCTACTCAGAAGTTCACAGTACTGAGAACAGGCAAGGTTACTGGAGATAAACAGACAAATCAATATTCACCAACACTTCCTCAAAAATAAATATACAAACAAAACCAGAAAATTTTAAGATAAACCTAAGAAATAATTGTAAAACTAACACACCAATTTCTACAGGAGCAGTTTTCATGAAAAGTGGACTTACGTTTATCATGATTTTAAAAATAGTTTTCTGTATTTCAATTTTTGTATAATGAGCTTACTTTTCATTAACTATCACAAATAAATTATCAAAACCATTCCTTACAGGATTTTGCCAAACAACTTAAGCCCTCTTTCTTTACCCTCTCTCCCTTTCCACCTGACACAAGACATTCCCCCTGAGTTTGCAAATATTTTCTCTCCACCTAAATGCTTCCCATGTCCCTTCTTCTCTTTTTAAAACCCATTAGTATTATTTTCCTTTGTAATCAATCTTCCAACAATGTCACTTTTCCCTCTTCTCCCAAATAGCAATTACATATAATGGGAATTATATAGCATTTTTAATAATCATGTTTTTCATGCTTTTACCCCAATCACATTACAGCTTCATTTTTATATCACATACTTGCCCTAATTCTCCACCTTAAAGGCCATTATAATGAGCATTTTGTACATATTTCTGGAAGAAAAATAAAATAAAAAACAAAGAAGCAAATAAAGAAATAGTCATCATGATTCAAATTTTGTTCTGAAAACTAGTAGACCCACATCGAGCACAGAGTGGGCAGAAAGTGGGCAGGGAGAAGAGGTATAGGAAGGACTGTCAGGTACTTAATGAAAGCATCCTGCATTGTTTTCCTGTTCTTCATATTCACATCATGCATTCATAAACAAAAGGTTCTAAGAAATACTCTGTTAAAAGACCTAGCATTTCCTTAATTTATATTATTGACTTCCTTTACATTTAATTTATTAATAGAACTACATTTGAAAAACACCAATGTTTCTATTAAAAATACTTTTTATCATGGTTTATTTTCATGTTGGGTGAAAAGTCATAGAATAAAAAAAATCCTAAAAGATAATATTCTTATTATTAACAAATTTGAAAGATATATGAGCAATAATATATATGTGTATATATTCAACTATGTATGCATATGTGGATACATATGTACATATGTTTTATATGGATACTTTTTTATACATATAATCTTTAATTGTGGAAAGTATAAAATTGCAAGATCTGGATTAGAATGATAAAGTAACTATATAGTTTGAAACAGAACCACACTAAAGCTCATATAAGCTGTCCTCCCAGATTTGACATTCTGAATAAAGAATGAGAGTAGTTTTTAATATCTACTTTGTAATCAGGAAGGCTCAAGGTTTTTTGAATTTCATTTTTATCACATATTTAATTACTGAACATCACAGCATTTTAAATTGCATTAGTTTAAGTTGTATTCTAGTTCTCGACTGTATTGACTAAAGTTAAGGGAAAATAAAAACAACCAGCATGGTGCAACAAACAGAGCATTGCTCCAGGAGATAGAAGTGACAGTGATAATCTCAGTTCAGTCACTAATCTGCTGTGTGGACTTTGTGAAGCCCCCTCATTCAGGCACAACAAACACCACAGCAACAGTGGTAAACTGATAGTCATTGCTGTGTTCAAGATCTCTCTGTCAAAGTTGTACATATACCACAGCTTTGTTGATGCCTATCAGTCAAAGACTGCCAGGAACACTGCTGTAGTCCAACAAAGTTGGGTTACTGACCTGATGCCATGAGAGAGAGGGCACACCATTAGAAACATGAGGGCGATCTCAGTGAAAAAAATGTTAAAAGACTTAATTAAAGGGTTTTGGAAAGTGTTAGATTTAAGAAGAGTTTTGCTCTTAACTGGGTATATTTTGGAAGCTGGGGGTATTTTGTGTTTATTCATCTTTATCAATCTTGTCTAAAAGGAGGAACAAAACAAGTCTAAAGTTATTTTAAAAAAGCAGCAGTAGTTGCTCCCATTAGCCACAAAAGAGGATGTTTGGCCATTTGTGGGCTTTGGAAAGTGTTCTTGCTTTGGTCTTTATTCAAAAATGATTATAGTGTGGTCCTGTTTTTATCTTTATCTATCATATCACAAGGTGGCCTTCCTTGATGTTGCTGTTCTATGAAATTATTCATGTATAGCAAAAGAAAACAATGGCCTAATAGAGAGTTCCAGGCCAGATTCCAGCAACACCAAGGTCTGGCTGTCACTGCCAACGCAGCTCCCTGCTGTCAGGGGCTGCTTTCTCTTCTCTGTCTGTTTCAGCAAATCATGCTATATTATGTCTTGCATTAAAACTGCAGTGTATACTTGTCTCTTTCACTAGATTTTGAGATCCAGAGAGCTGCTGTTAATTTTTATTCTCCTTTATATCACCCAAAATCTATACTACTGGACCTTCTAGACAGTACTTTCTTAGATATTAAGAAACTGTTGATTTATATATGAGTGAGCTCAAAAATGGCTCTTTCTATTGTGGTCTTGCAAAAGCTTAGGCCAACTGTGAGAATTAGCCAACAATGAAGTTTAGAGAGACCATAATAGTCCATACAAGATCACCCTCACTTCCCATACCAACTGCAAGTTCAAGAAGTTCCCAAAACTATTCTTGGGCTTGATAATTCACTAGAAAGACTCACAGAACTCACTGAAGGCTGTTATATTCACAGTTATGGTTTATTACAGGAAAGGGTATAGATTAACATCAGCCAGAGGAAAAGATGCCTGGGACAGGGCCCACGAGGTGTACCAGACACAGAACTTCTGTTGTCACCTCCCTGCTATTCTCCTGGCATCGACATGTGACAATACCACAGGGTACTGCCAACCAGGGAAGCTTACTTGTGCCTCAAGTTCAGAGTTTTTCCTGGAGTTCCATTGTGTAGACATGATTGATTGACTGACTGATTGATTGATTGATTGATTGATGTTTATGTGGTTGATCTCAGTCTCTAGATCAATTGATACTTCATTACTCAAAGCTCCCACCGTAAATCATATTGTTGGTCTTCCTGGCATACCCACTGTCACTCTAAGGCATGGCCAGCCCCCATTCTAAATCACACTGTTGCTATCTGGCTATTCCAAGGCCCCCAGGCAAACAGTGGTAATTACCTCCCAGGAACCAAGGGCAAAGGCTAGATCTCTTTTGGGGCAATTAAATTCTTTATTACATGGGTTTTCATATCAAATACTTATAATAAAAATATTCTATCAGAGCAGGTCTTTCTATTTCTTGAAGTATCACCATGCTAACAATGTATTACAAGAATAGCTAATTTTAGCAAACTCATCGTTCATAAAAAAATGGATCACAAATAGATCTGAAAAAATTCTACAGATAAGTAAAGTATAATCTAGAGAGATGAAGCCCATCATTACAGCTTGCAGATTTCTGCTGTATTTCATTCTCATTCTCTCTTTCTGGCTTTTCTTTTCCTCCTCTGCCTTTAATATCAACTTTTAGCCATTCTTCTTTCTTTCTTATGCCATTAAGAGCAGGACTTTTTCACTGTTAATAGTGCTCATTAAAAGTAATACTCTTTTTGAAAAATACTTGTGATCATTGCATAACATTGAAAGAGCCCAATTATGTTCTTGAATTTTCCTTAGTCCTCATCAATCATATTTTGCTAGGTTAATGTGAGATTGAAGGCTGTTCTTGTTTGCAGATGGTCCCTGTTTTCTCCATATATGTCCATTCAGGTATTTTCAATACCATATAGGAATTACTTATTTAGCTGGGCTGGATATGAGCTTTTAGATAAATCTGTGCAGAGTGCATTGGCTTTCATTGATTAGACTGCATAATATTGTGTTTGAGTATAAATGTCTATGTACGAAGTAGAATGGGAAAATAGTTGCTCCAGAAACCTAGAAGTAGTATAACATCATCAATTCATTGAGCATTTATCAATATCTACCAGTTTCCAGATGCTGAGGTCCTACCATGGTTGCTATAAAAATGTGAGGCACGATCCTTATATTCCAAGTTCAGTATACAAAGATCACAAATCCACACTTTGGAAGCACAGCTATTTATTTAAAGCCAAGTTTTGTAGGCATTTTTCTTACAGAAAAATTCTGATTTTTATGATTCAGTCAACTTTTAGAAGTTATTTTTGAAATTAATAGATTTTTGAATAAAAGGTGAAAGAATTAGGCAGTAGAATCCAAAACTGTCTCTCCTGAGCTGCTCTGCATTTTTCCTTAAAACAATGGCAGATTTTTATATGAAACTGCCCTTTGCTTAGACCAATTCAGAGGTCTTTTCTGTTTTTGCACCCAATATTGCATATTAATGGCAGTTTCTCTCAATCTCTCACTGAAATACTGCTACACTTTTGTGACTTTAGGACTCCAATATGTACATCGTGTCAAATTATATAAATGCAATGAAGTTAGACACATTCATCAAAAGTTTTAAGAATATCAACATGGTAAAGATAAGTCATGAATTTAAATTTGTGATTAAATATTATCAGAGGAGCCAAATAGTATTCCAGTTAATAATCCTCAGAAAGAATTTCCAATAGACAAGTTGTCTCTACTAAGAGGCTGCATGATGAATGAAAGGGTCTGTTCAAGTTTAAGGTCCAACAGTTACCAAGTATATGAATTTAGGAAAATGAATTACTATATTCTCAAAGCTACCTAGGAAATAGCTCTTTTCATAATACTCATAGTGTTATTTCAAGGCTTGTAATAAAAATGAATAAATGTTTGTGAAGTACTTTGAAATTGCTAAATGTTTTATTTCTATTTTAATTATTTCAGTGCAATTTCCCTTGATTTCACAATGATGAGTCTTATGAATAAAGATGGACTTAAATTGGGTAGGGCAGACTAACTGGTTTAGTTCATTGCCAATAAAACCAACAATAACATTAAATATTCATTGAATGAAATGATGAATAGCAATGAATGTGTTCTTAAAGCACTACAAGAAGTGATTAATTTTTACTACCTTGACCACAAAGAAATACATAAGAAATGACTGCATGAAACATTAATTTTGGCCTTAATTAGATATATAGATGATGTAAAATTTCATTGTAAATCATTACATTATATAACAGAAGAATTATGATTAAGAAAGGGTAAAAATTAGTGGGATTTGTTTTATTCTTCAAGTGGACAGGACTTTGGTGTTAATGATAACATGAATAAGATGCAGAAAGTTGACCTTTTCTCATAATCACACTTTGAAAAGCATTTCTTTACAGGGCCGCCTTAAAGAGATCAATCATCACTGAAAGATTAGTTAGATGGAAAGTGGCATTTAAACAATGGTCTGCACTAGACCAATGTTGGTCTTCAGGTAAAGAGTAAAACTAGAAAGGCACAGAGATGGAACTAAAGAAGAGTTGGAAGGGTAAAGGGCAGGTGAGTGAGACAGAGTTTGACTAAAATAGAGAAATAGAGCAGCATTTCTCTCCTGAGGTGGGCTCCTTTACACATGTATCTTAAACCACCACTTACATGTTAATGGCCCCATAGCTCTTGTCCAGTTCTCTCAGGAGCTCTTCATCCAGGCATAGAATTACTTGCTAAAAGTCTGTAAAACGGAGCCACAGACACTTCATATATTTCCAACACCGATATCATTATCTTGCTCCCATAAACCTACTCTTCACCCTGTATTATCTAGATCTACAAATTTCACCAGTTATTTATTTAACAATTATCTATTGATAAACTAATATGTGCCAGGCACTCTGGTAAGCTTATAGAAAGAAAGAAAAGTAAGTGCACTTGCAAATACAGCATGACCTAATAAGGGTTTTGGAAGGTCATGGAGAAGTTAGAAGTCAGGAAGTCATTTTATTTGCCTTATTTTCATTACTCCCTGCATCGAATTAGGCAACAGGTTCTACTAATATTTGTTCATTAAAAAAAGACACACACAGCTCTGGTATTAAGCTACCTATTTCCATGTCCATTTGCCATTATTTCTTTCAGGTTGCCATTGACTCTTACCCTAGGTTGTTACAAAAATCTCAACACTGGTCACCCTTGTTTTTTTCCTTAAATCTTACAAATATCTGTTTCTCAATGTCCTATTATTGAAATAATCTTTCCATTATGCAAATATAATCATGCCACAACACTGTTTTAAATTATTAAATAAACCTTTATTAACAGGAGCATACCTTAAATTCATTGGTTGGACAAATAAAGATCCAGCCTGCCTAATGAGTACTAACCCTTGCCACTTAACTCCCAATCTATATTTTACAGAAATATCAAGCCACTTGCTTAAAAACACAACAGTATTTCTCAACATCTTGGATTTTGCTTATGTGTTTTCCTTTGATTCCATCTTCAGGTTTGTACGTATGGGGAAAAAAATGTGTACAACTTCAAGTCTCAGATCCAAGTCTTTGAGTTTTGAAGCTTCCCCATATTCTGCCAGGCAAATCATTTTTTGCTTCCTCTATGCTGTCATTGCCTTTTTTACATTTCTTAAGAAAAAAAGAATCATTCATGGCTTTGTCTACTAAGTAGCCTATGTCATGACTCACTTATTCTGTCATCTCCACTTACTTCTGCTATTGTCCAAAATGTATTTGAAGTTACTAATTTTTTCATCTCTTGAAGTCATTATTTTTGTACAGACTGTTTCTAGCACAGTGCTCAATAGATATAAGGTGCAAATAAAATATTTTTGAAATGAGATAGAAAACAATGAAAAACGGATTTAAAAAAATATAGCCTCAACTTTAAGAGAGTCAGCAACACTTTAAATATATTAATAACCCAAGAGATAACAATTACTGAATGCTTATTACATGATTTTTTTCAAGAGCAACTGAGATTATAGGGCTGGTAATTATTAGAGATTAGAGATTTGAATAGGAGCAGCTTGATCTGAGAAAGATCTGAGTAATAGAAATTAATATATGTATATAATTGCATATCTATATGTACACACACACATACGTACATCAGATGTAGCAGATAAAACCTCAAGTGGCCTTTACTTGGTTTGGCCTGTTTTGTTTGTTTTGTTTTGTTTTTGTTTTTGTTTTGAGATTGGTCTGATTTCCTTGGAAAGTCTAATCTGTATAAGTTACGGATTAAACCTCGATGCTCATCCTTGATTTAAAAAAATAAAAAATAAAAAAGGAAAGCAATGAAAGGAAACCACTATGTAATGTGAACTATAATTTTCTAGGCACTCTCCTAGACGCCTTACATTTGTGATTTTAATTCATATTCCTAATAAATCTGTGAGGGAGGAATCACGACTCCCATTTCACAGATGGAAGCATGGCCAAGACCTGAATAAGGATACCTAGCTAGTGCTGACAGACGTTTAGTGGACCAGAAAATACCTATTGGTCTAAGGCCTCAGGGCATAAGAAAAGCAGTCACTATTAAGTGACTTAGGTAGCCTAAGTTGTTCAAGGAGAAACTGTTTTAAGAAATTTTTAGAGACCATCCAACAGCTTTTAGCATGTGTTCATTTTATCCCCTGGTGAAAAGAATCAGAGTTCAGCAAATTACGTATTCTGATTTGTTGCACATTCTTGGATGATTTATGAGTATCTTTGAAGAAATAATATGGCATCTTTCTGAATCCAATAATAGACACATGTTTCATCTTGATTACCTAATTGATTCTACCAAGAAGGAATAAAAATGACTATAATAAGCTGATTACCCAATGCAGCAATAAATCCCAGGCCTAGCCATAATGCAGAACCAACCAATGAAGCACAATTCTTTATATCCTAAACATACTGGAAAGCAAAAAGAACATTTTTTCTCTCTAATGTGGCCTAGCAAGGAATGAGTGTGACAAGATCAACTACCCTTGTGCTTTAGGAATTGGTCATCTAGTCAATGAATATTTACGGACTCCTTCTTGGTGCCAAATTCTCTGCAAAAATTTGGGAAACAGAAGCAAATAAGGAATGCTCCTTCCTTCTGAGAGGCTCGCAGTTTAGTGAAGGAGAAAGGAAGTTAGGAAAGGAAATAAAACACCGTGTTAAATAGTATAATGGAGGCAAGTAAATGTATTGTGAAAACAAAGATTAATAAGCCAGTGAAAGCAGCCCCTTTACTTATCTCTCACAAGCTGCCATGCTTTACAAGTTGTCTTACAGTCACTTGCTTTAATTTTCATGTAAAATTATGCAAGGTAAGTATAACTACCCCAAGTCACAAATAAGGTAATGGGAACTGAGATTAGTTGGCACAAAGTCACAGAAAATTAAGTGGATAAGTCAGATTTTGAAACTACTTCTATGTTGCTTCAAAAATTGATTTTTAGGGGCACACTAGTCCTTCAAGAGCTAATTCATGAATCATTCATGCTTTACAATGTACTTTCTCACATATTATAATAGTATCCTTTTAGTGTTATAGTCATTTTAATACCAACTCTCCACTCCACAGCTTTGTAACTTTGGCCATGTTACTAAATATCTCTTTGCTTCAGTTTCTCATTTGTAAAATCTCAAAGTGGTGTTATAAGGAATAAATGAGTTATGTGCTATACATCAGAGGTTGGCAAACATTTTCTGTAAAGAGCCAGATAGTAAATACTTCCGGTTTGCCGGTGATGTCATGTCTGTAATGACTATTCAAATCTTTAGTTGTAGCATGAAGAGGTAATAGACAATATGCGAATTAATACATTTTTTCTGCAAAAACAAACAAAAAACTTTACTTGCAAAAACAGGTGGAAGGCACGATTTAGCATGTGGGCCTTTGTTAGCCAACTTTTGCTACAAAGTATGTACTGAATAAATATTAATTAACATTATTAGTATTGTACTGTTTTTTTTCAAGCTAGAAAACTTTGGATGTGAAGCACCTTATTCAGGGTCAACCATACAGTATATTTACTAAGATTGAAGCTTGCATCCAATTTTCTAAATTCAAGACCAATGGTCTCTCTGCAAAGGTAACTTGTGTAAGACTCCAGTGACCTTTCTGATTTGTCTGCTAAGAGCATACCTTTGTTATAGTGTTTCGTGAGAAATAAGTGCACCTTTTCCATTTCAGGCTCCAACTGCTTACTGACTGAGGCAGAAGAACAGGGATTTTAGACGGAAAAACTCTAATATGTTGATAACAAATATAAGACCACTGCGTTTTGCTGACTCTGAAGATTGCCATACAGAGGAAAATTATAAAAGCGAAGTTTTTTGTCATAGCTTTGACTGCCATTTTCAATTAAACCTCAAACAATATGTCATCAAATAAGCTATCACTTGAATAGTCTGATCTTTCTCACTTCTATGTCTGAATTCCGTGGGAAATGTTTGAAATCTCCACTGATCCTTAGTTATTCTACCCTACTTAAAAGCTGTATTTCAAACCCTACTACTGCTGGCTATTCCTCTGAGCACTCTTGTCAATTATTGCATGAATTGTATTGGCCCTTATCATTAGCATCTCATATTCCTTTAATTTTGCTGTTTACAAAGCGCTTAAGTTCTTTCAATTACTTTAATTCTTTGGCATCACTTAATTGAGGTTATGTTATGCACATGTCAACTTCTCTCCAACTAGAAGGAAGAGTCTATGGATGTCTGGGCCCCATGTGATGGATTTGCCTCTATGGAGACCTGGCTTTGAATCCAGCCTCTGCTTGGAATTAGCTCTGTGACCTTGGGCAAGTTATAGAACTCCTCTGATCTTGCTTCTTTATCTATAGAATTGAAATGCTATCTTAGTATTCTCTTAAGGATATATAAAATAACAAATGCTAAGAACCTTGCTCCGTGACTGCAACCTCAGTTTTTCTCACAATATGTTCCCTTTCTTCTACTTTGTTTTTTCATGCTATCTTGCAGAGAAGAGGCTCTTAGAATTTGTTCATTGTTTGATGAATATACTATTGGAGAACTGTCCATTAATTGTATACTTAATGTTTGTAAAAATGGCTCTAAAAACTTATTTCCATATTCTTCATCTACCTTAGCCAAAGTGTGATAATATGGTGACTATAATAGAGAACTACTCAGAGTGGCACATATTGCATTGTGTGTCCTTTAAGATGCATTTAAAAACTCATTCTATTTTTCTCAAACCACCCGATTTTCTTATACATCTTTTTATTTACAGCAAAACTACATTATTTTGCTCTTTATGACTAAATAAATAGATTATCTAGGTTTATCTACTCTATTTATTGTGGCATATTTTTCAAAGTAATTTCACTTCTGCCTTCATAAAAACTCCCTGAAATAAGCAGGGCAGGGATTTATCAATCTGATTTCCACACCAGGAAACATGCTGATGGAGTTATAGTGACTAGAGAAATATGTACAATAAAAGTGGAACTTGGGTCTTCTCTTATTACATATTTTAAAATATGTACCACATCTCTGTTGCCACTGTAAACACAAGTCAAGGTAAACAAAGATGGCACCATAAGAAAAACGTTTGTAAAGATAAGAGCTAGTCTAAGCATGTATAAGACACAGTTCTACTTTCAAGCAAACCACATACTGAGCTATGTCCATTTTCTGAGGTAATAGGTTTTGGGCAGGTAAAAAAAAAAAAAAAAGAATATTTGGAGAAGACACAACTAAATCACACAAACTGCCAGACAGGTAGATTGTTTTCTTTCATTTTTACTGCAAATTATAGAATTGTTTCCCAGACTCAATTCCCACCAATACCTGTTAAAACATTTATACAATCATGTGAAGTATATGCCAGCATTGTCTTACCCAATGAGGTAGGTATTATCATCCCCATTTTATAGATCATACAATTGAGACACAAATAGGTTATGTGGCTATTGTGCCCAAGATTATACTAGGTTGCTAACATACCCAGGATTTTAACCTATGAATTCTATTTCTAGGGCCCACAGTCAACTACTATAATACTTTGTTATCCGACAAACTAATTCTCAGCTGCCAGATTTTTGACTTGTTAATTACTCTGTAGACCTTCTAAAACTCATCAGACTACTTGAAAGCATGTGCCTGAAGGCACTGAGAGGAAAAGGACAGATGGAAGCACCCCTGATTCCCTGGGGCAGAGCTTCCTGAGAACCCGAGGGTTCTTCCTTTGTGCCTTCACTATGAGACCCCACCACAGCACTGACAAGGAATAGGGCTGTGGAAGGGGGTGGGGTGGTGGAGTCTATCCTGGGTTTAAATTCTTTCTCTTTAATTACTAGAAAAGTTAAAATAACCAGAGTTTATTTCTCAGTGTGTATAATGGAGTTAATAATGGAGTGTTAGAATTGCTGAAAGGAAATCATCTGTTACTGTGCCTGGTGTTTACTGGGTGGTTAATAATGGTCAGCAGACATGCATAGATATAAGCCCATATTCTCAAGCTTCACCAGCCACTAAAACATGCTTCATTCAGTTTTTCTGGAGAAGTAACAAAAGATTACGGTTTAAAACAGAAGCACAAGGGTCAAAGAAACCTGGGTTGGAGTTTGGCTCTTCCATAGGCAAATCGCTTAATTTGGGTCAAGTTACTCATCCATCCTCATTTTGAAATGAGGAAATTATTATCACTCACCACCGTGAACATTAAGTGAGAATATTTGTAAAGGTTTGGGGTAGTGCCTGGTGCGTAGCAAGCAAAGTGTCTAATCTCTATTTAATAATCACCAGCAATATAATTATTAAAATTTTACATTTTACAATTGTGAGTTCTCATTTATTGATTTGTATGTTCCATGTATTCCTAACCCAAACATTTCTGAAAATCCCCCAATGTCCTGGGTAAAATGAAGTTACCTTTAGAAGTGTATGGGACCAGGAAGGGATGTAGGATGTGGGAAAGGTATCTCTTGGATAATCACCATTCAGAGACAGATCAGCAGCTTCTCTGCTTCACTGTCCCTTGCTTGAGGAGTTCTTCAGTTGCATTGCCTGTCTGATTCTGCTGCTTTTGCTAATTCTCTTTAGACTCTGCTTATCTCTGGGTCATTTCTGTCCCCGGTCTGTGCCACTGCTGATTTAATTTTTCACTTTATCTAAGGCAGAACTTTGCAAACTATCTGTGATGAAGGACTACGTGTGTTTGTTTTCCTATCCTTGGCTATGTTAGTTTCCTTTGTTGTCTCACAGTTACGGAGGCTAGAAGTCTGAAATCAAGGTGTTGGGTGGGGGTCTGTTCTAACAGAAACCTGTAAAGGGAATTCGTCATTGCTTCCTCGAGCTTCTGGTGGCCTGCTGACAATCCCTGACAACCTTTTTTGCAGCTGCAGCACTTCAATTGCTACCACCATCATCACGTGGCTTCCTCCCTGTGTGAATGTGTCTTCACGTGACATTCTCTGTGTATGCCTGTGTTCAATTTTACCTCTTCTTCTAAGGACACCAGTCATATTGGATTAAAGCACAGCCTAGTGACTTCACCTTGATTGGATTATATCTGCACAGATATAGGTATTGGGTACTGAGGTACTGGGGTTAGGACTTAAGCATATCTTTTTTTGGTGATGTAAACAGTAGCAGAGAGACCTTTTTTTTCTTTTTTTCCTTTTTTTTAATATCCTGTTCAAGGAGACAAAACAACTGATCAGGTGCTTGAATATCACAGTGATGCAAAGGGTTATTAAAATCCTAAACACTATTGATCTCTGCCTTAACTCATCACTATTCATTAACAGTTGGTAGACGGACACCTCAACCACAGTTTAGGAAGCACTGGTCTGAAGGATGAACTGCAAGAACACAAATGCTAATTGCCTGGTCTGCATCAGAGCAATGAAGTTGGATATGCTTAAGAGTTGAGCCTCCTCAAGGTGTGCCAGCAGGATGGATGGGGCTCTGATAAGTCCTCATACTTTGCCATTTCTCCTCTGAATTGCCCTTCCCCTTATTTTCATCTAGGTAACTCTTGCTCATCTTTTATAACACAAATTATGCTTTTCCTAATGCCCCAGCAAGTATAATTTAGTTGTATCTCTTTTGCATCTCTTGAGCAGCCTGGTTACTCATATGCTTGCACTGTAATTGTTGATCAGCTGTCCCTCCTCCCCTCAATAAGGTGAATTAGTGCCCCTGAAGACAAGGATCATGCCTTATTCTACTGATTCTCTCCCAAGGTCCTTTTAGTACCCGGTGCATGTCCTGTTTGTTGTTTATATTCATAAGTGATAAACAAATGAATTCATTTCCTCTCCTGGGAATAGTGCTTCCCATCAAACAGGATGGCTCGTGTCTCCTTTCACCAGAGGTTCGAGCTGTCATGGACCATACCAAATTCAGAATAGTCATTTTCAGACTTCTGGTGGACGCAAGTCTTCCACCAAAAGAGTAGTGGCCACTGATGTTTAAATAGATCATATTTCTCAATACTAATTATCTTGTTGGCCTGTAAGATACTCTGGTATCCATGATTGTATTTGAGAGATATGCTGTGCCCAACAGCTAATGTCCAGTTACATATTGTACTGACAACCCCTTATTTCATGTATTTTATTTAGCATTTAAACAGTCATTATGGCAAAAACGTAATAATTTCTCTCTCTGTCCTCAAATTTGGAGAGCACACTATTATTGAGTATTGCAGAGTATATATGAGTGAGGCTTTTCATTTTTAGTGCACTGACTAGAGATACGTTTACCTTTATCCTAGGGAGTAAACCTAGAAGTCTACTGAAATTCTGAATTGGTTTTCAGATACGATGGTTTCTCACATCAGCGATCCTTAACCCCCAAGTCTGTGGAGAATTGTCATGACGGTGAGAAATGAAGCCACAGAGTCCTAAAAACAGTTGGCATTCAATTAATATTTGTGGAGCTGTATTGAACTGAATGTAATAGACTTGCCTACACTCTCATTAGGCTTTTCTTTTTCTAAAACCAATGTGTCATCACCTTTTATAAAGCAGTTCCTTTCAGGAAGTTGCATTCTAAATTTGTATGTTACCAAAATTATTCTATTCATTCTTTTCAACAGACAATTATAGGCCACTAAGAGACCTAAGAATGTAGCATTAATCAGGTCAGAGATTGGTTGATTTACCATTGTCGGTTTCAGGTCCACATTTAACAAGTTCCCCTTTCAAAGGTCGCTGGCAATGGTGAGTACCCTTCTCTTTCTTGTGATCCTATGGTTGTAAGAAGCACAATAAAACCTTTGCCTAGGGATCAAGGGGGAAATTAACTTCTACTGATTGGTTTCATCCCAGCAGGACATATGATGGACACGCATGAGTGTCAGCACACATTCTGCAGATTTAGTTTTCCTGTCAATCCTGTCTGATAACCTTGATCCCCACTCTGGCTTCCTCCTCCCACTGATTTTATCGACTAAATTGTCACTTGTTTATTTCAACACTAGACAGTGATTAGAAAAAACAAAAGGGGCTTAACACAGGAGGGAGGAAAATAAATTATGTTATTTTATAAAGAAGCTTTCCATTTCTGGCAACCTTAACAGTACTGTTTTGCTTTCCATGAGTGTCTTACTTTGCCACTCAATTTTATATAATAACCATGTCAAAAAAATCATTTGAAATTTATGGTAACTTTAGCTTACTTTTGCATACTAATTCAATTCATGAATTACATTGAAAATGTTTCTTTTTAGTTAATAAATGAAAATTTTTAAATCACAGGAGAGATCTCTAGTGGCTATTTCCTGAATTTTTCCTGAATTCTTCACATATGTGATCTTCTCTTTTTTCTCATTCATATGCAAGTCTGAATCCTAAATACTTCTTATTTCCAACAGTATACGTAGGGCCAGTGGAATATTATTCTGGTGGGTAGCAGGGGATCATTCTGCAATCCACTTAGCTCTGGGTTAAGAGGATTTCAAGACAGCAATCATGAGAAAAGAGGAGAAGCGAGGCGGTGCTGTCGAACCTTTCTTTCTATCCCCACTTCTGTATGCTCCTCAATGCGCTACTCATCTCTCATTTCCAATATCGTAACCTTTGCTTCGCTAGCCTGCCTTCCTGTCAATTCTGTCTCTCCTGTCACTTGAAAACCGCCACGTGAAAATTGACTTTTATTGCTGCCAATTCACAATTTGTGTGGTAGGTAGGTGTGTGTGTCTGTGTTTGTGTAAGTATGCCTTTTAGATTCATCTTGGCTTTTTTTGTAAGCTAATGTTGTTCTTCTGTAACTGTTTGTTCCCACTCACCTTCTTTGTCTATCTGCTTCCACTGGGATAGATAGAGAAGGGCATTATCAGTGGAGGCTTTCGATCCAACAAGTCCTGGCCGACCCATGCAGTGGTACACGTAGTAGCTTCCACAAGAGGGCTTGGTCATGAGGGTTACGGGCACCTAAATCCAACCCGTTTCTGTTGACAAGTGTTTCCCTGAGATTTTTTTGGCAGGAGAGTGTCTGTGTCTGAAACTGCCCACTTAGAACAGGTAACTTTCTATCCTAATTTATGCAAAGGCACAATATAAGCTAGCAGTGCCACACAGTGAGGGCCTAAGATGAATTTCTAGATGAAGCAAGTTAAAAAGTTAAATTATTTCAAAGTCCCCTGATCCTATTTGCATAATGATTCAAAGAGCCTGCCCTTGTATCCTATTGATAGAGATGAATTTTTTTTTGCAATGGAAATACGTTCATTTTTATTATTAGTTAATATCCTCATGCAATTTATATCTTGATTTGATTCACATTGTTTATATATTTCAACATAGTCTATTAGAATTTAGTAAATAGATTTCACTAACTAGAATAAACAAATAGCTCTCTGTGTGTGATAGGCATGTAATTAGGACATTGTTCAATTTTTATTTATGAAGACACTCTTGATGTCATCAAATGTAAACACTGCTTTAACTACCTTTCCAAATATATTTGCTGAGAACATTGATTTGATTTGGCTTCTATAAATATCTGATAATATTAATTTCAATAGATTTCATAGAAAAATGTCCTCAAAATGGTCTCTTAAAAAGACTAAAAATGGGTTCTTATGTAATTTATAAAGCTAAAGTTATATGCATTAAGCCTGGAGACGATCCATTGCAAGAGGTTTTTTTTTTTCCACGAGTTTGAAATCTCTAGTTGTTTTAGCTTACTATAAATCACCTTCCTTAAACCTTGCCTCAGCAAGATGGAAGAATAAGAGGTTCTTCACTTGTATCCTCTCTCAGCAACAATAACTTGGCAGCCATCACAGATAGAAGTTTCCCTGTGGGAGTTTTGGGATCCAGATAGGAGATTTTGAAAACTTGCTGGAGTACAACACTGAGGAAAGCCATTCTGAGAAAGCAGGCCCATGCCCAGACAGCTGACAGTGGTACCAGTTACAGACCCAGAAAAGCTTTGCACTCCTCCAAACTTGGCTACAGCCTCATCTGACCTTGGTTCAGCCAGGAGCACCAAACACCATGGAGCCCAGAAGGAATCAAACTTGCTGGTGACTTGGTGATGGGCACACAGACTTAAATCCCAGATGTAGACTCTGAATCTGGCCCTAGCCCCTCTTGATTATGGTCTGAGAGTCCCTGGAAGCAAGCCTGCCAAATGCAAGCTGACTGTAGATTCTGAAATAGCCCTATAACTGAGCTCCAGCCCTTACCAGCCACAGTCTACAAGCAGACCTGCTGGCCCAGGGTCCCACCAGGATATGCAACTGTCTGCACCAGAGATTCTGAAACAGTTTTATTCTCGGCTTTATTCTCCTTCCAGCTACCATCCATAAGTAGTTCTGCGAACCCAGGCTTTCTCCAGGAAACATGTCCATCAGTGCCCCTAGAGGCAGGCAAACCAAAATTATGCTGATAGCAGATCTTTAAATGATCTTGCAGCTAGCTCCAATCCTTTTCAGCTGCAGTCCATGAGCAATTCTGCCCACCCAGACGAGAAAACCACCAGAAGACATGCCTATCTGTGCCTCTGGAGGTAAGCCCACCAACGTTGGTCCAAATGCAGATCCTGAAACAATTCTGTAATTCAGCTCCAGTCTCTCCCAGCCATGGTCAGGGAGCATTTCTGGCCACCTGGGAACTTGACAGAAGACACACCCATCCATGCCTCCAGTGTCAGGTCTGCAGACCTCTATCTAGGCTGTGAACCCTAAAGCAACTCTGGGACTCAGTTAGAGCCCCTCTCAGCCATGGTCTGGGGCCAGTCCTGCCCTCCCAGGGACATGTCCAGTGACTTGGAAGAAGTTCTTCAAGGGACTTTGTGGGAGCCACACCCATCCATGAACCTGGTAATGGGCCTAATGTCTGCAGATCCAGCTGTGGAGCCTGAAGCAGACATTTGGTAGGGAGGATATCCCAGCACCTCCCTACCAAGCAAGGTGCTTACTGTTCACCCAGTGACCAGACAGGATTCATGCTAGCCTGAGCCCCTGGTAACAAGCCCACCAACTACAGACCAGACTTAGGCCCAGCAATAGCCTCATGACCTGGATCCAACACAGCACAACTTTGATTCCAGAGATAATCTCATTAGTCTAGGGAACTGACTGGAGAAAGTCTTTACTTGCCAAAACCAGTCTGTAAAGACCAGAAGAGGTTTGCTCCTTCAAATGCACAGACACCAGTAAAAGTATACACAGATCACAAAGAATCAGGCAAATGTTACACCAACAAAGGAATCTAATAAACTCCAGTTATCGACCTCAAAGATATGGAGATCTATGAATTGCCTGACAAAAAACTCAAAATAATCATCTTGAAAAAGCTCAATGAGATGTAGGAGAACACAGATAGACACATAAATGAAATCAGGAAAACAATGCATGAACAAAAGGAGAAGTTTAATGAAGAAATAGAAACCATAAAAAAGAACCAAACAGAAATCCTGGAACTGAAGAATACAATGACAGAACTGAAAAAATTCAATAGAGAGCTTGAACAAGAGACTCAATCATGCAGAAGAAAGAATTAGCAAACTGAAGATAGATCATTTGAAATTGGCAATTAGAGGGACAAAAAGAAGAAAGGATAAACTAGAGTTAAGAAAACTTTCGTGAATTATAGGATACCATCAACTGAACAAACATTTGCATTGTGGGAGTTCCAGAAGAAGAAAGGCGGAAGAAAGCTTATTTAAAGAAAGAAGAAGTGAAAAATTCTCAAATCTTGGAAGAGATGTAGAAATCCATACATAAAGGTCAAAGAACCTCAAACACTGGGCATGAATTACATTTTAGAACAAATTGACCTAACAGAATATACAGAATATGCTGTCCAACAATAGCAGAATACACATTTTTCTCAAGTGTACATGGAACATTTTTCCAAGATAGATATGGTGAGCCACAAAGCAAGTCTTAATAAATTTAAGAAGATGGACATCATATCAAGTATCTTTTCCAGCCACAATGTTATGAGACTAGAAATCAGTAAAATATTCACAAATATGTAGAAATTAAACAATACACTTATGAACCACCAATGGGCTGAAGGAAAAATCAGAAAGTATCTTGAGATAAACAAAAATAGAAATACAACACACCAAAATTTACAAGATGCAGTAAGAGCAGTTATAAGAGGAAAGCTTAGAGTGATAAATGATACATTATAATGATACACTAAGAAAAAAGGAAGATCTTAAATCACCTAATAATAAACCTCAAGGAACTATCGAAAGAATAACAGACAAAGCCCAAGGTTAGCAGAAGAAAGGAAATGTAGATGAGAGCACAAGTAAATGAAACAGAGACTAGAAAGATAATAGAAAAGATCAACAAAATAAGAGTGGGTTTTTTTGAAAAAATAAATAAAATTAACAAACTTTTAGGTAGACTAACAAAGAAAAAATAGAGGACTCAATAAAATTACAAGTGAAAGCAGAGAGATTATATCTGATACCACAGAAATAGAAAGGAACATGAAGATTACTATAAAAATTATGTGCAAACAAATTGGATAATCTAGAAAAGATGGATAAATTCCTGGAAACATATAACCTATCAAGATTGAATTATGAATAAATAAGAAATCTGAACAGACCAATAATGAGTAAGGTGATGGAGGCAGTTACCAAAAACCTCCCAACGAAGAAAATCTCAGGACCAAATGGTTTCACTGGTGAATTCTACCAAACATTTAAAAAAGAATTAATGCCAATCCTTCTCAAACACTTCTAAAAAATTGAAACGGGGCAACACACCTAAACTCATTTTACAAGGTCAGCATTACCCTCATACCACAGCCAGATAAGGACACTACAGGGAAAGAAAAGTACAAGCTAATATCCCTGATAAGCATAGATGCAAAACTCCTCAACAAAATGCTATCAAACTAATTCAAAGCACACTGAAAAGATCATACACCATGATCAAGAGGGACTTATCCTTGGGAGGCAAAAAATGGTTCAACATCTGCAAATCAGTAAATATAAGATACCACATTAAAAAATGAAGGATAAAAATCATACGGTCATTTCAAAAGATGCAGGAAAAGCATTTGACAAATTTCAACATCCTTTCATCATAAACATTCTCAACAAATTAGGTATGGAATGAAGGTACCTCAATATAATAAAGGCCACATATGATAAGCCCACAGCCAACATTATACTCAATGGTAAAATGTTGAAAAGTTTTCCTCTAAGATTAGGAACAAGAAAAGGGTATCCACTCTTACCACTTCTACTCAACATAGTACAGGAAGTCCTCATCAGAGCAACAAAATAAAAAGGCAACCTAGGCAATGAGAGAAAATATTTCCAAACCATATATTTGATAAGGGGTTAATACCCCCAAAATATAAAGAACTCATGCAACTCAATAGTTATAATAATCATCACCATCATCAACAAATTAAAAAATGGACAAAAATCCTAAATAGATATTTTTCCAAAGAACATACAAATGGCCAACACATCCATGAAAAGGTACTCAACACTGCTAATTATCAGGGAAATGAAATCAAAACCACAATGAGATATCATCTCACACCTGTTAAGATAGCTATTATCAAAAAGACAAGAGATAACAAGTGTTAGCAAGGGTGTGGAGAAAAGGGAACTCTTGTACACTGTTGGTGGAAATATGAATTGGTTCAGCCATTATGGAAAACAGTATGGAGATTCCTCAAACAATTAAAAACAGAACTATCATACAATCTAAGAATCCTATTATTAGATATATATTCAAAGGAAATGAAATATCTCAAAAATATATCTGTATCCCTATGTTTACTGCAGCATTATTCACAATAGCCTAGATATAGCAACAATCTAAGTGTCTGTCAATGGATGAATGGATAAAGAAAATTTGGATATATGCACAATGGAATATTACTCAGCCATAAAAAAGAAGGGAGTCCTGCCATTTGTGTCAACATGAGTAAACCTGGAAGACATTATACTAAGTGAAATAAGCCAGACATAGGAAGACATATACTGCATGATGTCACTTATATGTGGAATCTATAAAAGTCAAACTCATAGAACTAGAAAATAATTCAGTAGTTACTGGGGCTAGGGAGTGGGGAAAGTGGGTAGATGTTGGTCAAATGGTACAAACTTTCCATTATAAGATGAGTCAGTTCTAGGGTCTAATGTACAGCATAGTTAACAATACTGTTTCGTATATCTGAAATTTGCTGAGAGTAGATCTTAATTATACTTACTACATACCCACAAAAAAAGAAACTATATGAGGTGATGGATATGTTAATTAGTTTGATTGTGGTAATCACTTCACAATAAATATGCATGTCAAATCATCTTGTCATACTTTAAAAACATACATTTTTATTTGTTAATTATACCTCAATAAATCTGGAAAAAATTTAAAAATTAAACAAATATATTTAATCTATTAAAAAAATCAAACAAACTGTGGCTCACTCAGGTTCAGTCTCTTGCTAGTTGTGTGATCTGGCTTACTCAACCTCACCAAGCCTTCTTTTCATCATTAGTAAATGAAATTTAAAACATACTTTGTATTTTGTGCTGAGAATTATATGACACAATGCATATGGTTGTGTGGAGCTACCGATTTTGAAAGTTTTTATTTTTCAAAACCTAGTTTATGTTTAGAGTTGACCGATTTGACAAGTAAAATTACAAAATGCCCAGTTAAATTTGAAAATCAGATGAACAACAAACTTTTAGTACAATAAGTCACTAAGGTATGGAATATACCTATACAAAAACAAAAACATTATTCATTCGATTTGAATTTCAAATTTAACTGTGCCTTCTATATTCTATCTGGCAACCCTACTTCTCTCTTATGTTCTCCCATGAGACTCTTTCAGATCTAAAATTAATGAATTTGGCAATATTAATTTCTTCTTTCTTCCCTTCTAGCTATGCTTCCACTTACCCAAACATTTTACGGTGCTTTTCATAGCCTGCCTCTACCTCCTTATTTACTTTGTGACTCACTGAAGGATGGATATTATGCTTTATTCATCATTATCCCTCTTCAGAATGGGTAGTTTCCTATAACATTGTACCTGCTCAGACTGTGGGAGTGACAATACATTTACATTCACTCCTTTTTCCTTCCTAAGTGAATTGTTTTTAAAAACATTCTGGAAAGACATTCATTTTTGAGTACTCATGCACTCTGCTAGTTAAAGACTTAGTAAATGTGAATTTATAAAACACATGTTATGAGTTGTAATTTGCACTACAAAAGGGTTATTTCCGTTATAAAAATAGTTCCTTTCTTTAAAGTGCTATTCCCTGGTTAATTTAAAGTTGTCTGATTTATTAAAATTCAATACGCTCTTACTTTCCAACTTCAGAATAAAGTGAAGTACAGCTAGAATACTTTCCTTTGCCGAAAGATGATTTATTTGCAGCACTCACTAAAAAAAAATCTTAATGCTTTTCAGTCTAAAAACAAAGTGTCTCTAAAGATTTTCAGAGCAAACAAAAATATTAAGATTCTTTTCTAGCTGAGGTGTATCATCTTATTTTATTAATCCCTTGGAGTGCCCTTCTTTCAAAATTTTCAAGAAAAAGAAAATTTTAAGTTAGCACGTTCCTCTCTGCTATAATTCCTCAAAGTCTGATTCAATTCTGTTTCTTTCTCCAGGAACAAACAGCAGTTATCTTCTCAAGCACAAAAGTTATTAAGCAAACCCTGCACAGAACTTTTCAGTGGTTCCCTATTGCTTATTCTAAACTCCTCAAAGCCAGAGTAGGATGATCATAAAATTTATTCTCAAAACAAGGACATTTTGATAGTTAAAAGAATAATAAAAACACATAAAATGATGTACTTATTAAATCATTATTTCTTATACCCCAAATATACATATTATATGTCAATTATATCAATAAAAAATGATATACTTTTCGATTGACAAATTGGTGCTATTTTATTTGTGAACCTAAAAAATAGTACTCTATTAAAATTATATTTTTAAACAAATTTTAAATTAAAAAATGTATCTACAAAAAGTTAAAAAATGAACTTCATATTGTTTAGAACATAGCAGTTACCAAAGTGCAAAGGGTAGGGGGAGTGATAAATTAGGAATATGGGATTAACAGATACACACTACTATATATAAAATAGATAAACAAAAAGGATTTACTGTATAGCACAGGAAACTATATCCATATCTTAAAATAACCTATAATGAATCTGAAAAAGTATATATATATGTAAATATATATATATTACTGAATCACTTTGCTGTACACCTGAAACTGACACAATATTGTAAATCAACCATAGTTCAATTAAAAAAATAAAAATAAAAATAGTAATCTTGAAACATGTTCAATATATTATAATCAGTTTCTTAGCCATATCTGTCATCATTAATTGCATGTTATTGGTATTTTCTTGAGCAAGGTACATTTGTTTTCATATGGCTTTGGCATTTTAAGCATTTTTAATTAAAAATATTGTAATCTTAAAATTTGTACTTAAACGAAAAAACATTTTTGCCGTCTTCAGCTTACTCTTCTCTATATACCATATTCCTGATTGAAAAAATATCTGTTATATGTGCTGAGATAATTCGTAAGTTCAAAGCAAACTATATTAAAAGATGGTATCCTCAATTCTATTATTTTTAAGAAATATATAAATATTTAGTTCCTAATATGTTCACAAAAAACTATTCTTTTGCTTCTATTCATTGTATTTTTCTTTGAAATATATTTTTATAAAACAAAGCTTGTCAAATTAGTTGTATCTATGATTTTTTAAATGTTTTAGCAAATTAGATGTTGAAAAATCATTAGCTTTTTCAATTTCATGTTACACTTACACAGATATAAATTTAACTATTAGAAATGAGAAATCTAGCAGAACATTCTTTTCAAAAGTCAATACATTTCAAAATGCAATTATAAAATTCCAAATGAAATCCTCTGTATCATTTTGGCTTACAAAATTAAACTTATTCAACCTATTACCTGCTTTTGTAGAGAGAGTTTTCAGTGTCTTCTTTTTTTCTTTTTTTTAAGTTCATTTTATTTATTTATTTATTTATTTATTTATTTTGGCTGTGTTGGGCCTTCATTACTGTGCATGGTATTTCTCTAGTTGCGGTGAGCTGGGGCTACTCTTTGTTGCGGTGCCCGGGCTTCTCATTGCAGTGGCTTCTCTTGCTGCAGAGCACGGGCTCTATGCACGTGGGCTTTAGTAGTTGTGGCACGTGGGCTCAGTAGTTGTGGTGCATGGGCTTAGTTGTTCTGTGGCATGTGGGATCTTCCTGGACCAGGGATCGAACCCGTGTCCCCTGCACTGGCAGGCGGATTCTTAACCACTGCACCACCAGGGAAGCCCTCAGTGTCTTCTTGTTTGTAAGCTCTATTTTCTGTAATTACAACTTGTTAAAACTATAAAAACTGAAGTTTTGGGCTCTTGAAGTTGATATAATTGCTTTTTCTTTTAAAAAAACTCAGTTGGCCTCTCCCCAATTTTTCAATGTTCCTGAATGAATCATTTTTGTTATTGTTGTTATTGGGGCTCTTCAAATTAACTCCCTCAACTTTTTCTTAAAGACTTATAAATATAAGAAATATATAAAATATGAATGTGATTTCTATGATTGATGAAGTAAAAGTGCCTCAAATGCTGCCTCACTGACTCTCACAAATGTAAAAATAAATATGTTAGTCACAAGGTTTTTTTCTTCCTGAAATCCCCTAGTTTTCTCTATAAGCCAATGAATAAAATTAGGTAACAGAATTAACTACATAAATTTATCAAAAATTTTGGTGTAAGGAATTCCAGGGATGGAATAACACTGAAATAGTTTTGTGTGCACATAGATCATAATGAGACTTGAATAACATTCATAATTTCATACTGTATTTAGAGCTGAAATTAATCATAGATATCCTAACCCATATTTTATGGATGAAGATACTGAAGATGAGAATTTGATTAGCTCAAACGAGTTGATTCCTTTCTAATAACAAGATGAAACTGGAAGTCCCATTTAATGGCCTGGTTTCTCAATTCCTTGACTTTGTTTCTGACAATATTCTACTCAATTCCTCTCTCTCCACTCATTTTTACGGGCTCATTCTGAGCCTTGTCTTTACCTAAACTACTCAAACTCTGAAGCTGTAAAGACTCTCTGATCTCTTCTTCCTTTGCTTTCTCTCAATGACAAACACATTATCTGTGTTTTAATGTGATTAAAACCTTTTGTCCTATACTTTTTCCTTAAGCAATTTCCTCTTTCTTCATGTCCATTTCCAACGTGCTTAGATTATGGGATTAGATTATGCTCTGACTGTATATCAGGGATTTGTAATTTTTTAGACAGATTTTCATGAGAGTCCTTACTCATAGAATAAGACACTTCTTCCACAAGGTAGGTCATAACTTGTGTATAGCTTGTCTGTTTCTTACATAGCTCTATAAGTGATATTGATGTAAATCTGGTATTCTGATACATCGTCCATGTCTTATACCTCCTTTTCCCATTATCTTTTTTGTTTCCCTTACTGCCAAAACACTTTAAAAAATATCTACCCTTGAGACCCCTGAATGCTAGGCATCTAGAGAAAAGATAAATCATATAACCACACAGACTGATGTTATTAAAAATCTATGGTCTTTTTCAAACATTGACTTAGAGTTCCCACAGTAAATTTTTTTTTCTAGTAAGTTTGCTTTTCTGTTCTTTCAAACTGCTCTTCAATTCTTTAATCTCTACAAATGTCCGATGCTGCATTCTCCTTTTCTTTTATCAGGTGGACTTTTCTCTGATTTTCTCAGACCAAGAGGGGATTTGCCTCTGCCCCTCATTTCACTCCAGGCAAGGGGAAGGAGATCTGTTTTCCCACTTAAGACTTGAACTCTGAGTCCTTCACCAGGAATTTACCTTATTCATTATCTGCTCCCTTGTCCACTGATTTCTTCCTAAAGGCATTTAAAGATCAGTATGTTTTTTTCTTCTTAAAAAACATGGCCAGGCTTCGTTAGTGGCGCAGTGGTTAAGAATCCGCCTGCCAATGCAGGGGACAGGGGTTCGAGCCCTGGTCTGGGAAGATCCCACATGCCGTGGAGCAACCAGGCCCGTGCGCCATAACTACTGAGCCTGCGCTCTAGAGTCCACGAGCCACAACTACTGAGCCCCCGTGCCACAACTACTGAAGCCCGCGTGCCTAGAGCCTGTGCTCCGCAACAAGAGAAGCCACTGCAATGAGAAGCCCGTGCACCGCAACGAAGAGTAGTCCCTGCTCACCGCAACTAGAGAAAGCCTGCCCACAGCAACAAAGACCCAATGCAGCCAAAAATAAATAAATAAAATAAATAAATTTATTAAAAAAAAAACAAAACATGGCCAATATTAAAACAACCGCACAACTACTTTTATTCAGGGTTCCACTTCAGCTATCATTCTCCTCTTTCCTCTTTACAAATTCTTAAATCTCTAGTGAAATTCTTCTATTAAACTGACCTAATAAATTCCTTAATTTCAAATTCTTGTCATATTTTCCGTCAGGGGCATTGTGGCATTTCCCCCACTGATCATGATCCTTTCTTTTTTTTTAAACTACAAGTCTCACTTGGCTCCCATGAGGCCACTCACTCCGGAGCTTTCCATTTCAAATCATTCTGTGTGTTCTACCTATTGTTTAAATCAAGGTGTCTCAGAACACAGTCCATGCCCTCTTCTCATTTATTCTGCATCTACTTTCTCTCACATCACTCAGGAAGCTAATGGATTGTCTGCTTCAAATAAGAGAATGTAATTTCACTAAGGTCAATGGTACACACGTCTTACCTGCATGTGTCTTAGTAACTAGCAGCCTGTCTAATACACTGTATATGTTCAATAAATGTCTGTCTAATAAATAAGTGAATAAATAAATGAGTGCTCGCTTGGGAAACAATGGGTGACCTTATTTACTATTTCTTTGTAATTTTCTTAAACTTAAGTGTTGGCTTTCTCATCTATTTCTTAAGTTGTTTAAATCCTTTCAGGTTTGTCATGAAATTTAAAAAATTAGTCATACGTGGTGCCAGGAAAAGACTAGACATACAAGTGATCCTGTTTGGATTGCACAATTCTTTACTCATAACCACTGACAACAACACAGTCCAATAATGTTCAGCTTCTTGGACCTGCTGATCAAGAGAAGGGGAGGCAACCAGGCAAGGAACTCAACAGTCTCTAAAGTGGAAGAAGGGGAGGAGACTATTACAGCCAGTGATCTTTAAACAGAAAAGATGTTTGCAGAAGTACCAAACCACTCATTCAAAAATAAAGGACATAAACCATCATTTGGTTTGGACATGTATTGAACAGCTTTTCTCATAAAGCCTATCCTGCTTTATGGAGCCATCTGGAAAGGACATTAAGTATTGATGAGGTATTCAGAGAGACAGAAAGGTGAATAAGATAAGATATTGCTGATAGGAGGGAGCAGCTGAGTACAATGGTTTTCTTCTTCAAGTCAATTTAAAAAACTCAATCACAGAACAATTCAGAAATCCAGATTGATTGGAGCCAGACTCAATTTTAAGAAAAACAATCTTAGCAGGCTGAGCAGCTGCTCATTGTGTATCTTCTTATGGGGCAACAGAGATAGAGAGGAAATGGCACTGTCCTGGAAGTGAGGAAATCACCTCTATGATTTCTCTGAGTCTAGCTCCTATTACGTAAAATACTGAGATTGTACCACATAATTCCAGACCCCTTACAGATCTGAAATCATATAACTGTATGACTGCAATTAACCTCTTCCCAAAGTATAATTCTTAATAAGATTGATGTGGAACTCCACTTTACCTCGTCATTACCAAGGAAATCAATCACATGGATGTATGTTTTACTTAGTAACAGAGATTAATTGGACACTATTATAAATACTTAGTTATATAGCTCCTAAATTACACTCATACCAGTTAACTGAATATATGAACTACTTCCCCTATATTTATAATACTATGTACATTAATAATAATGTATTGTATACTTGAAATTTGCTAAGAGAGTAGATCTCAAGATCTCTCTGCATACAATAACACGGTAACTGTGAGGTAATGCATATGTTAATTAGATTGATTGTGGTAATCATTTCACAATGTATACATCACATTGTACACCTTAAATATATAAAATTTTTATTTGTCAACTATGCTTCAATAAAGCTGGAAAAATATAGAGTGTACCACATCCTGGAAGATATTGCCCCTTCTCATGAAGTATTTCTTATAAAGCAGTGCTTCACCTGAGCCTTCAACAGCTTTATTCAATTTCTTATTAGGCTGGGAGGATCTGTGTGGTATGGTATGTGATGTAACTGGTAGAATCCAAGCTATGGTCCCATTTCCACACCTCTGTGGCTATAAAATGCAACCTTTGGACTAATGAGATTCCATGTGGGCTCATGTACAATTGGGACAAAAATCTCTTAAGTCCTCAGATAGTGGTGCTAGCTAAGTCCTCGAGGACAGGAAAGGCAAAACCATGGCCAGAATATGTGAAAGGTGGGCTCTTCTAAAATAGAAAATGTCCTATGTGAAGAACTTGCCAACAGGAAACCTGTTGGTCTTTTTGAAAGTGTTGGTCTCTGCTCCATTAAGTTTGGATATTTGGTGATACGAGTAGCTAATCAGACTTGGTAAGTGAGAGCTCGTACTCTTGGACCCATACATAGCTTCCATGTTTACTTAATATATGAGTCCATTGTACTGACACTGGGTGTTCAAGACAGACTCTCTGGTAGCTCTGCCAGCTTATCTACTTGGTTGTTTGGACCACCTGACCTTATGACTTGGTGGATCTCACAAAACGCAGCCTATGGTGGACATTTACAGCTTTATAATCATTTGATGACTCATGGTCAGGCCCTCTTACTCTAGCAGAACCTGAGAGCGTGCCAAGGATTATTTTTCAAATGTGTATAATCTCTCACGCATTTGTCATGGTCTTGCTCCAGAGCCTTAGTAGTTCTGATTATCCTTAGTAGCATTATGATTCTTCCATTGGTGCTTATAATAAACTCTTCAAAACATCTTTTCCCATCAGTGATACTTGTAATATCACAACATCAGCTGGATCATATGGGCCAAACGTCAGGGCTACTTTTAGCACAACCTGCATTTACTGCAAACCTTTTTCCTCCTTTGAGCTCCTTTCAAAGGGGGCAAACCTTTGTGTCACTCAGTATACACGTGAAAACAATATTCCCAGGGGTAAAATATAATATTATGCCTCAGAAACTGAAAGCAATTTACCAGGAATTTTGTCTTCTTCCTCCTTGTAGGATGTACACGATGAACAAGTGGTCTTTTACTTTTGAAGGATATTCTAGCATGCTTCAGACCTCTGCTCCCTCTAAAAATTTTACTGATGTGGCAGGCCTTTGTTTCTTAGTAGCATGTATCTCCCACCCTCTGGGGGACAAATGTCTTGCCAAGACCTCTAACATGCCAATCATTTTTTGCTCATTGGTCTGAATATATGATTTTATTGACATAATGCACCACTTTGTTATGTTAGGGAACTACCAGATGGTCCAGATCCCTTTGGACTGTATTGTGACAGAATTCAGGGCACTTAACAGACCTCCAGAGCAAAATTTGTCATTTCCATGTAAATACAAATAGTTTTTAATCCTCTTTTCTGATAGGACTGAATTCATTTTCCCCATCAATGGCTGTAGTCCATGTATCAAAGGTCATATTAATCTTTTCTAGCCAGGATACCACATCTGGACAGTAGCAGTAATTAGAGCTACTAACTACTTGGTTGAGTCTGCAGGAATCCATTATTATTCTCCAGGTTCCATCTGCTTGTTTTGTAGGGATTGTTGAAATTTATAGAGATATAAAAGGAAATTCTATATCCTTGAGGTCTTTAAAGGTGATACCAATTTCTGCCATTTAACCTGAGGTGTGGTGTTTTTCATCTTTTTATCTTGGCTGAAGTGGGAGGTTCAAATTAGTGGCTTCCATGTGGCCTTCCTCAATATCACAGCTCTAATCCCAAAGAGTGGGGAGCCCTTTGGTGCTTGTACCAATAAACAGGTCTATTTGGGGATTGTATAAATGACCACAGGGTGGGCCCAGTATTCAATGGACCCACTCCTACAGGGAAGCCCTGATGACACTTTGGTCAACTTTGTGTTCAACAGTGCTGAAAAGTTTGCGATATTTTTCTTTACCTAGTGTACAGTTAATCCAAAAAAATGGTTTAGCTCCCTGTAGGCAAGAACTAGGAAGCACTTTTAAAAATAGAACTATCATATGATCCAACAATCCCACTCCAACAATCCCAACAATCCCACTCCTGGGCAAATATCTGGACAAAACTATAATTCAAAAAGATACATGCACCCTTATGTTCATAGCAGCACTATTCACAATAGCCAAGACATGGAAGCAACCTAAATGTCCATCAACAGATGAATGGATAAAGAAGATGTGGTACATATATACAGTGGAATACTACTCAGCCATAAAAGAGAATGAAATACTGCCATTTGCAGCAACATGGGTACAACTAGAGATTAAAATACTAAGTGAAGTAAGTCAGAAAGACAAAGACAAATACCATATGATACCACTTATATGTGGAATCTAAAAAATTACACAAATGAACCTATCTATGAAAGAAACAGAATCACAGACCTAGAGAACAGACTGGTGGTTGCCAAGGGGGAGGGGGTTGGGGGTTGGGGGAGGGATAGAGTAAGAGCTTGGGGTTAGCAGATGTAAGCTTTTATATATAAAATGGATAAACAACAAGGTCCTACTGTATAGCACAGAGAACTATATTCAATATCTTATGATAAACCATAATGGAAAATAATATTTAAAAAAGAATATCTATATATATATAATGAATCACTTGGCTGTACAGCAGTAATTAACACATTGTAAATCAGCTATGCTTCAAAAATAAAGAGAAAAAAGTCCTCTGAGTTTAACATTTAGCTTTGAATTGCCAGTTAATCGATCTCAACTATTCATTATCTTTTTTTTTCTTAGTAATACCCATCTGATTCCATTGTTCTTACAATTATTAGTTCACTCATGTTTCTCAAGTCCTTGATAAATTGAACCAGTCAAGAAATTTCTTTTCACTGGTATACCATCTTAGTACACCAGTGATAAAGTTCCAACAGTTGCATCACTATTTCGTGCCAGAGGTGATATGTGCTTTACTTACCACTTGGAATGTAGTCCTTCCTGGCTGGGTAACAGATGTTCCAGCTCCATCCAAGTAGCTGTTTTTTTATACCCCTTCCAGTCCCAACCGTCAGAATTGGGTTTCCTGGGAAACAGAATCAGAACTCTTACAAATTAGAGTGAAAGGGTGTCTTAGTCAGCTCAGGCTACCATAACAAAATATCAAGGCTGGGTGGTTTTACAATGGAAATTTATTTTCTCATGGTTTTGGAGAATGGGAAGTCCAAGATGAAGATTCTGGCAGGGTGCAGTTTCTGGTGAGGTCTCCTCCTGGCTTACAGAAGGCTGCCTTCTTATTGTGCCCTCACATGAAGGAACAAGACTGAGCTCTGGTCTCTCATCCTCTTTTAAAAGAACACCAGTTCTACCAGATCAGGGATTTGCCCTTATGATCTCACTTAACCTTAAGAGTATCCTTAAAAGTCCTATTTTCAATACAGACATATGGGGAGAGTAGTTAAGGCTTCTAAATAAATTCGGGGGGGGGGGTGCTATAATTCAGTCCATAGCAAAGGGTCAGGCCTTTATATCCTTATATTGATCAATCAATCGATATAGGTCACCTGGGAATGTGTTGTAGCCTTGGACAAGCTGGTTCCCCTCACTTGATGCAGTCTCCGAGGAACGCTGACCCCTGAGGGCCCCCTGCCACTGTCACTCTGAGCAGCACCCATCGGATGCCTTGTGGGGTAACTGCCCTCAGCTGAGGAGACTCACCTCGCACAAGCCCATGCTTTCTTTCCAGAGGCAACCTGCATTCAATAACTGGTTGAGAGGGCTAGAAAAAAGAGCCAGTCACCTTGCCCCAGTTCAGCACAATTCTACAAGGCTCTCCCAGCTCTTGAACCCCTTTAGGATTTTCTGAATCATTGTTGTTACTGCTTCACAGAGTATTTCTCTCCCTGCCAGGTGAGAGAAGTACTCCTTCACTCCCTGCTTCACTCTCTCCTGCGGAGGTTGATCCCCTAGTAAACTCTCTGCACATTTGATCTCCATCTCAGAGTTTTCTTCCCAGGAAACCCAACCAGTGCCATTGGAAATCAATAAATATATTTTAAAAATTGAAGGATTCTGAAACCAGTTAGTCTTCTTGGTTGCACTTAGGCCTTCATATATCAGAAAATTGCCTAAAACCTTATAATAATATAGCCATAAGAAATATATCCACAGGGCTTCCCTGGTGGCGCAGCGGTTGAGAATCTGCCTGCCAATGCAGGGGACACGGGTTCGAGCCCTGGTCTGGGAAGATCCCACATGCCGCGGAGCAACTAGGCCCGTGAGCCACAACTACTGAGCCTGCGCGTCTGGAGCCTGTGCTCCGCAAAGGGAGAGGCCGCGACAGTGAGACGCCCACGCACTGCGATGAAGAGTGGCCCCCACTTGCCGCAACTAGAGAAAGCCCTCGCATAGAAACGAAGACCCAACACAGCCATAAATAAATAAATAAATTAAATAAATAAATAAATAATTTGAAACAGCCAGCTTAAAAAAAAAAAAAGAAAAAAAGAAATATATCCACAAATGTGTAATAAGCAGGCAACCAAAATGCCATAACACATGATTATAATCACTGATAAATATGGTGCAACAGTATCATTTATGCAATAGTCTTTTTTTTATGAACCAGCACTTTACACTTGGAAATGCAAAGTAAGTAAATTATAATTCATTGAATCATAAGCTTAAAAGCTGAAATTCAAAGTCAAATATAGAAGTATCTTCTTTATTCATAACCACATATCATGCTGAAAATAATCTATATTTTATTAGAAAGAACAATTTAAGAAACTCTTAAGAGAATTGTTTAACCTAATATTTACAAGTGTATTATGTTTCTTAATATTAATTAAATTTAAATTCAGCTATTTCTCTCACCTATATCTCTCAGAATACAAACAGTCACAGCAAAGTTATTTTGCATCAACATATATGCTTCTAAAAATCTGATGATGAATATAACATTGATGTTGAAAATTGACTGGGCAATATTATCAATTATTTTGCAGCGTTCAAATTCCAAAAGGTCATTGTATGCTATGAAAATAGTTTCTGAGTTTTTCAAAACCTTCCAAAAAATATACAGAAATAAAAAAAATATTACCAAGGTCACCCAAACTTAGTGTCATTTGTATGAGACTTATATTCTGCTTTAATTCAGTCATATTTTCAGCAGGTAGTATTGTTCAGTGCTTACAAACTCAGCCTCTGATGTGAGAAATAAGATGCTGAATTTTGGCTCACCGCTTACTAGGAACTTTCAGCAACTTAATCTCTCTAAGCCTGTTTCCTTATCTGTAAATCAGGGCTTATATTAATAATGCCTATACCAAAGAGTTGCCTTAGAATGAAATGAGAAAATGGATGTAAAATGATTAGCAAGGTGCCTATCACATAGCAAGCAGTCAAGAAAAGTGAGCTGTTGTTATTATGCCTTTACTTACCTTATATAAAATAGGTATTGCATATGAAAAGACCCTTGGAAACTATAAAGCATTATGTATAATTAAGGGTTATTAAACCTCTACCACCCAAGTCATAGCTTCATGATTAATAATGAGAGCTAGTCTCTGTCATTGTGCCAAGGACTAATATAATTATGTATTAATAATCTTCTTAACAGCCTTAACATTAAGCTTCATTTTCTCCTTTCTATGTATGAAAGATTTGAAAATCAAAGGGATAAATGATTTGTCCAACTCAAATACCTGGCACATAATGGAACCAAGCGTCAAATTTATAGTGTTCTGAATTCAAAGTTTGCAGTTCCTTCCTTGTACTACATTAGGTGTCTAAAAGAAAATGGTGATAATAATGGCAATTAATTGCATTTGCTATCCTCTAAAATCTCTTTCAATGCCAACGTTTAAAGATGCTTTAATTGGTGAATTTCTCATGCCTTCTATTCTCACTTAATCTCAGAAATTTTTCCACAAAGGGAAATTGTATCTCACTGGCTTTGTGAAATTTTATGCAGTCTAATTTGTAATGTCCATGTTCTTAATTTCAAAATTGCTGCAAATTTTATGGCTCATAATAAGACACTAAACTGCACACTGGCAAAATACCAAAAATAATGAAACTTGGGTATTCATGCGTCTCTATTTTCAACATAGACACTTGACATAGTTTGTTGATAAAATAGCAAATAAGAATTTAAAAAGTACTCATAAGAAAACAGCACTTTCTTAGTGTTATGTTTCCCCTTTGTTTTTAAGAGAAAGTCAACTGTGGAAGAAGAGATAATAAATTAAATATACCTATTTTTTAAAGGCAGGAAGAGATAAGAAAGTAAGAAAGAACAAACTTTGTGTGCATTGTTTAGAAGTCAGGCTTACTAAAAGTCACTGAAAGAGTCGTGTATTAGTGTATTACCATTTCACGGACAGAATTTATATCTACCTATCGTCTATCTCACAACAACTCAGTGAGCTGGGTGGTAATGGTGGTTTGTTTGTTTTTTTTAAAGAACATAAGATGAAAAAAGGGTAATAATATTTTTCTGCGGCACAAAAATGAGTAAGGGGTTAAGAGAACAAGTTCTCTCTCTTTCTCTCTCTCTCTGTTCGTGGGCCATATTCTGGAAGAAAAATCTTTATTCTGTAAATTAGAACTATTTCTATAGATATAATGACAGGGAGAATGGGCCAATCTAGACTTTTAGGTATTTGTATATCAACGTATGAACTACTTATTTGAAATAGCCTTTGAAAACACTTAAACTAACTCTACTTAGTTCCTTAAATCTAAAATTTACGTTTCATCTGCTCTTTAATTTCAGGTATGTAGTGCAGTAAGACATGACACTGGAGGGAAAATTCACTAACGATTAACAAAAATTATATGTATGTTTGGTGTGATGTTAACTGTTAATTACTCTTCACTAGATGCTAGGAAATTGGTGAAAGTCTTACCTAGGAGTAGCAGTCAAGTTTCTCTCTCTGGATTTTCATTTGAAAACAATCTTTTGTTGTCCTAGTTCTGGGTCTATACTACTTGCTCTGTGCTTTTATATAATATTTGGACCAAAGCTGGTCTTTCATTTCTTGCTAAAAACATTACTTTCTTAAATTAAGCAAGTTTTGTAGTCTCTGAAACTATTAGTCCATGTCTACAAATTAAATTTCAGGCTTTTACTTTACTCCAGTAATTATACTGCAAGTTCCTGCTTTTTTTTTTTTCTTCCAGGCCGCACTGTGGGGCATGTGGTTTGTGGGAACTTAATTCCACAACCAGGAATGGAATCCTTGCCCCCTGCATTGGGAGTGCAGAGTCTTAACCACTGGGCTGCCAGGGAAGTCCCCATGTTTTTCTTTCAGATCCTGCTTTTTACCAGCTGTCTCCACTGAAATCTGCAACTTTTGCATTCAGCCGCACTCAGCTCTTCAATCATTCATGACTAAGGCAAGCAATATGTGAGGAGTAGTATATTCCACAATGGCTGGATCCCAAATTAATGCTGTTTCCACAAGACTGGAAATGTGTCCACCTTGCCTTTTTCCTCTACTGTGCATTGCCCTTTTGGCAAGATTGATTGGACTTCTCTCTTGGTGCATAATCATTGCTTTCTTGGGATGCTTTCTCTCATATTAGGACTGACACCCCGTTGCTGGCCTAGATTTGTCCCTACGACCTAGAAAGGCATGTGCCTATCTTTTATAGTCCCCGTTATCATCTGCACTTTTGTTGCCAAGAGGCTCTTCACCCAGACCACCATGAAATTAATCTGTGAACCTGAATATCTGTTGCTTTCTATTTCTGCAACCTCACACTTCCTCATAAATCCCATGGAAAAAAAGCATTTATTTTTCAATGTCAGTTTAGGTCATGATTACCAAACATTTTGGGCAAATGTTTTAGGTTTCTGATTCTCACGTTGATACTAATCCCCAATGCATGTAAAAGTCCACATTTGAATTCTCCTTCTCTTCATTCTAACTCCCGACATAGGCTCCAACTTTGGTAATTTGAGCTAAGCTGGATAAAATGTTTGAAAATCCCTCAAGTCACGCTACCAGATACCAGGTCAGATCTAGCAGTTGAGCAGAATAATCTGCTCTGCCCTTTTTTCCTGTACTCGCCAAGACCCATCCCAGTTTTCCAATCCTTACCACTCCATTAGTGAAAAGATGGATAGATAGTGACAAATAGACAGACAGACCTAGTTAGACAAACAAAATTGTTTTGTGTTCCATATGCCAGTTTAGAAAACATTAATACGTAAATTAAGGTTTTCTTTCTTTGCCTTTTGTAACTCTCTTCCAAGAAGTCATCCCTTCATGATGTAAACCCAATTGATGTTCTTTATCATTTCATTTTGACTTTGAAGCACAACAAAGGTTCTTCTCTCTGGGGAGGGAATAACTGTTAGAACTTTGAAATTCACCTGGAGAAATTCAAACCAAATTATTAAGAATACAGCCAAAAAAAAAAAAAATCCTGTTTTCAAGGAACTTAAGATCTATTGGAGTAGACAGATAGTAGACAGTGAAAGTATGACTTTCCACTAATGCCAAGTATACTTCAAATTTTTCTGAACTTTATTTCATGCATCCTTAAATTGATGTATGTTTTGTCCTTATCACTCAGGGGCCCAGGATGGATGTGACAACTGCCCTGAAAAAGAAAGATCCCCCCAAATTAGTGTCCCAGTAAATGGAACTTTATAGGGTAAAGTCTTTATCTAAAATAGCTAGAGAAACAAGAAAATTTTAAAAGAAAATGCAAGCTGAGTCCCTAGTGATAAATGAGAGTCAAACAGTGGAAAATAAGAACAGTTTCTAAAAATCCAAGTTATAAGTACCTGAACAATGAGAGGCAATAAAAACATTCTGAAGAAAGGAAAGATTGGAACAACCTGGGAAATGCATGTGAAAGTTAAAATAAGAAGAAAGAGCTGAAGAAATTTATCTCCATAATAGCCTGAGTGCCCAGATATGCTTTAACTGGCCATTAGTTTCTAACCAGTTTGAAGTTCAAGCTACAGGTCAAAATTGTGTTTCTATTTTCTCCACACACACCTGTCTTACATTTGTCAAGACAGTTAATACATGTCTGTCCTATTCATGCCCAGTACACTAGAGGTGATGTCTGATGGTTTAGAATCAGTGTGTTTCTCATGTATTGAATGTTTAGGAGACTCAGGATTTAAATTTAAAGGTAGATAATCTAATATGACTCCCATATGATAAATCTCTATCATGCAACTTGTAGATGAATATAGAAAGAAAATAAAAAATGGAAACGTCTCAAATCTTTAAATCACAGAATACCAGAGTTAGAAAGGAACTAAAAACACAAATTCAGCCCTTTAAAAATAAAGAATCTTGGATACATGATTCTGGTTGACTTTTGGTTATCCATCTTCCATTTGACTGTCTCCAGGAGCAGAGGTAGCTTATCATTCTTTATAATAATATATCAACACTTGCTTTCTACAATACCTCTCCCATGTGAGATATATAGGATGACACAGCACATGGTATTTTCTTATGCATATGACAGCCATTCAGAGATTTGGGAGTGTATCTAACACTTCCCCTGAGTCAACAACACACCCAGATATGCCAGTTTTTTCTATAATTCTATCTATAGGTGGGCTTCTCAATTCCTTCACCATCCTAGGCATTCCCTGGTAGTTTTTCAGTGTCTCTGTTTTCGTAGTGTTTCACCACTCATTCGTATCTAAGATTTAATCACCAAGACTGATACTGAAAATTGTGCACATTTTTTTCATGTGTTTGTTTTGATAGTGTAAGGAAACATGGAAACATTTGTTCTTGGGAGATAATGTCAGAAGTAGATCTATATGCTTTTCTACAAATAGACTCACCTTTATAATCTAACTCATTTATTACACTGGAGCATAGGGAGGTACAAAAATAAAATTCTAATAGCTGTTGAAAAAGTGATTCTGTTTCAAAGCAGAGATAATTTGCTTTAGCTCTAGCATAAAATATGAGAGGGAACTACTATAGACTTAAGTGAATCAGATCACAAACTGAATTTATTATGCTTTATACCTATTAGGACTCTATGCATATTTTACTGAGATGTAATAGCAGAGTCTATGCCCTAAGAGGGCAGTGAAATGAGAGAAAAGTGAGTTGCAAAGTCAGGTAAGACTGAACTTGAATCTCTACAGCTGAACTGTTTGGCTGTGTAAATTCAGCCAAGTTAATTAACCTTTCTGAATTTCACATATGTAAAATAGAAAAACTGTACTAGCCCAATAGGATTGAAATGTATAAACAGGGTCAATACTTAAACGTGTCACACACAAAAAATGGCATTTGGTAGTGTGCTACTGTATCTGATATAATTACTGCAATGCTGAGTTTTTTATTTGTTTACATGTGTTTGATATGTCTTTGACCATTCATATATATGAGTATATACAGACAGTTATACATGGTGCCAGCAAACACATATAGATGTAATAAAAGTTTAAAAATAAAAATTTTGTATATAACTTCCAAAAGGTGGTTAATAAGCCTTTGCTTTAGAAATGAATTTGAAATATATTAATTAACCACTAATTTCAATTTAAAATTAACTTGAAAGCAGCATAACCATATTAGGGAACTGAATTATACAAGTAATGAAATTATTCAGTTATAAGGTAAGTTGATGCTATTCAATAAAGGTATACAATGTACTCAGTATGGTAAATGAGGAAGTGAGAAAAATATGGCACAATGTAATAAATATATTATAAGGCTTAGAAGTAAACTTCCTTGATCAAAGGAGGGTTTCCTGCTTTTAAGAGCTGATCACAATTTTGAATAGTTTTACATTAAGGGAGAAATTACTTCATCAACCAGATTAGGGGAATTGAGCCTAGAGATTAATGGGGTGACAAATGTTTCAGTCAGAGTTCTTTCATGTGAATTATATTCCCAATTCAGTCACTTAATTCAACATAATCTTGGGCAAGTAACTCAACTGTGATGTTCCTTAATTTCCTCAGCTATTTTATGAAGATGAATTTATTAGCACAACACTTCGCTTAAAATTAAAGAATATAATATTATTGCAACAGTTCTGAATAAAGTTTCTTATTGTTTTGTGACCATAAATCCCACATGCACGTGTTCCTTGCCACACTTTTTTTTGCTTTAAACCAGCCCACAACTCAAGTGTGCCCAAAGAGACACCAACTAGGCAATCAAGTACTGAAAAGTTATTGTCTTGAAGTCATCATACATATATACATGGATAGTTATTTCACTCTTGAAAAAAATAATTTCTGAATTATAAGGGGATCTAAGTAATGTACAATGGTGAGCAGGAGGTAGGTGGAGAGATAAGGAAATGATGTTAGTTCTTTTACTTTTTTAACCATACCCAGATAACCAAGCAATTTTCTTGGTTGAACACCTGATATAAAGAGAACAATTAGGCCAAAATATGGATGAGGCCAGACAAAGATTGCCCATTGCTAGGTTAGATTTACATCCTGATTTTTTTAACTAAAAATTTAGAAAGGCAGCTTAAATTGCATGGCTATAGAGAATAGAAACATATTCGGTTTGTCCCAGTTTTGCTTCCCAAGGTACCTCAGAATTCCTAATGGAAATGCACAGCTGGTATTAATACATGATCTTGCTGATTCTAACATGCTTAATTTTTGCTGTGCCACAGTCCTGTTATGCCTTAGTTTATATCGTCATTCAGGAAGGATTTATACAAGCTAACTTGCACTTATTTTTTTCTATTTAAGGAAATATCTACAAATAGCCAAGCTCAACATCAGCAAAATCATATCCTTAGACTGAGTAAAAAGCAATCACTAACCTGATATACCTGATTCTAACTGGTTATTGATTGTTTCCTGTAATACTGGCTTCTGCTACCCTGTTCCTAATATACTGACAAGACAGCCTGGGAACATTTGATAAAGCCAGTCAAAAAGGTAACCTTAAACTAAAACTCTATGCTGATTTCAGTAGATGCAGCTAAAAGAAAATAGTCATACGATTAAATAAAAACACTGGAACAATGATATGCCAGGTAAAAAACAGTAACTTTGAGTGGCAATATTCATATCATAAAAATATAGGGTAAAAATACAAAATAGCATGAACTGGGTTGATTACTACTATGTTGACAATATAGCTATACACAATTGATATTTGAGCAATACTGCTGAGCTTTCATTTTCTAATAATCTAGGATAAGGTAAGGAGAAATGTCACAAAACCCAGCTAATCTTGGAAATTTTAACATGCCCCTCTTAGTTGTTGACATTTCAAGCAGAAAATAACCCATATATTTTTTTAAAACTGGAGAGACCCTTACTCTTACGAAAATCACAAATACCTTCACATCAAGAAAAAAGAAACTGCAAGCGAAGTAAAGAGACTATAAAGGATGAAAAATTGGTCAGGAAATCAGATGCCAGATTTTAACAATACATACAGAGATTTTAGAGAAAAACTTTGTGTTCCAAGAATTTTACACCCTGACAAGTTGTCATTCATTTGTGTGAAGGCAACAAAAAGACATTCTCTGCTTTCTATGGGCTTAATTTTCCTAATGTCTGCTTTTTGTGCGATAGACTGAACACATGCTGGATTTGCCCATTTCTTACCAAAAATCAGGAAAATGACAGAAAAGTCATTTTAAATGTAAGCTAATGAATGCTTAGCAGCTATCAAATACATGAAAGAGAATTCATACACATCACTTCATGTGCTTAAAATACAACTTTCTTGGTTTTCTTTAACTGTCTTTGTCTTCCTGTATAGCCCTATCCTCTCTAGGGTAGTTAGGAATTTGGATTTGCAAGCCACTTGCCCAAGTTTGCATCCAAGTTCTGCCATTTCCTGATGTTACGAATTGGAAAATTTCCCTGTGCTTGTTTTCTCATTTGTAGAACAAGGATAACTATAGTTCCCTACCTCCTGTGCTACTTTTTGGGATGAATAAGTTATAGTACGGCTAAAATACTTAGTCATTTCTGATTTATAAGAAGTGCTATATAAGTGTTAGCTACTATTTCTTTTTACATTGGAGGCCAAATATTGTTAAAATTTCCAGTAAAATATAAAGAAAGCCTTTCTGTTTTAAACCATTGTCTTTGGGGCAATTATATAGTCACTTCAAAGATAACATTTCCTATTAAAAGTATTCTATCACCTTGGAGTTTAATGTCAAAAATGATTTTTTCAGGAACACAGACATGTTTTCTTTTTTAGAAGGCTCTTAATTATTGAATATATCTATATCTATATATATATATCTATATATATATCTATATCTCCAAGTAATCTATTTCTCTTCCTGTTTTGGTAGCTTGTGTCTCTCAAATAAATGATCCATTTCAACTATACTATAATATTTATGGGTATAGTTTTATTCATACTATTCCTTTATTAACTTTACTATCCTTTTTGGTTCATTTATTATCTTTATAACCCATGGAATCAGTAGTAATTTTCAGTCTTTCATTTCTGATAGTGGTCATTTGCGTCTTTTTATTTTTTTGGTTAGCCTAGCTGGAGATTTATCACTTTCACTGATCTTTTTAATAAAACCAGATTTTGTTTCCTTTTTTTATTACTTTCCTGTTAAACCATTTAGATATTATAAAAATATATTTTATTTCTAAATTTGTACATGGCTTTTTTTTTTTTTTTTTTAATTTTATTTATTTATTTTTGGCTGTGTTGGGTCTTCGTTTCTGTGCGAGGGCTTTCTCCAGCTGTGGCAAGCGGGGGCCACTCTTCATCACGGTGCGCGGGCCTCTCAATGCCGCGGCCCCCCCCCGTTGCCGGGCACAAGCTCCAGACGCGCAGGCTCAGCAGCCGTGGCTCACGGGCCCAGTCGCTCCGCGGCACGCGGGATCCTCCCAGACCAGGGCTCGAACCCATGTCCCCTGCATTGGCAGGCAGACTCTCAACCACTGCGCCACCAGGGAAGCCCCCATGGCTATTTTTTAAAATCCATTTTGTTATTTTCAGTAGCTTTCTTGCATTCTCATTTTATCTTCATATTTTATTTCTTTAAATATTTGAATAATTATTTAATCAGTTTTTGATTATTCTAAACTGAAATGTCCTTTGCTTACCTAAATCTATCAGTCATTTGTTTTTTATTTTGTTTTGATTTGTTTTTATTTCTCTAAAAGTACCTTGACTGTTTAAATATGTTATTCAATATAAATTTAAATATAAGATTTTTCTTTTTCTTTCTCTCTTTCATATGTCAAAGACATTGGAGTGTAAATTGGCTATAACTGGTAAATGGAGGTCACAACTCAGACATTTTACTCTTTTCCAGTGTCTCTGAATTAATCTGGGATTAATTTATTGCTGTCTGAAGGCTCAGTTTCCAGATGATAGTGCTGATAATAGGCATTTGTTTTCAGTTTCACCCCCTGATTTCATGTTTGCTTACTCTTCATTCCAGTTTCAACTAATAATTATTTTTGTCCCTGGAGATCTTCTTTATTTCTTGAAACCTTCAAAAAAAAGTATAGAAAAATATTTGTGTAGGGTGCCTCAGAAAATCTTTTTTTCCATACTTTCATAAGTAAAATCTCTGTTTAAAAAAATATAAACTTCAGAAAGTAAAGCTAAAAATTATTTTGTTAGAATGAGGAACTAAACAAATAGGGCACAATAGAACAGACGTAAAAATTTATAAAGATGGCATGCTTACTAGATCCATGTCATATGTATTTTGTTATCTATACACAGCAAGTTGCAAAAATATGGATGATAGTTTTTATTATAATTACATGTCACACACTAGGTATGACATAAAACTGGAATCTTCTTAGTTAAACATGAATATTATTTTATTACTACTATAACTCAAAATGGGACTTGAGCTCAGAATTTCTCTTTATTAATGTTGTTCTTACAATTTCCCTTTTTTCCCCATTTTTGAGGATAAGATCATTCAAACTAGAAGCCAAAAATATTTTTAAGATCAGATCATTTTTATTTGGCCTAATACCACAAAGAATTTGTCAATAATATACACACACAGATTATTTAAATATGTACATTTTGTTGAAGGATGACTGCATTTTTTAGGATAGAGAGACCATGTCCGTTTCCTTGAATGCTATACACCTATTACAGTGACCTGCACATAAAAGGATCATAAAATTATTTTAACAAAGAAACAAATGCCATTGCATGGTTCATTGATCTAGAAATTTGGTACAATGCAATGTCATAGTCTCTCATTTATTCTGTTGGTTTTTTTTTTAACTCGTTTAAAGTGGTTGAAGACAGTGGCAAAAATATCAAAGTGGAGATTTTCTGCAGAGTCAAATTTTTATATTACAAGAGATTACACAAAATAAAAACATCATTTCAAATTATTAAAAGACTGAGAAAGTTTATATGATAGAGAATCCCAAATAATAAATAATCTTATGTCAGTTAAGAAATTGGTATCATTTGCATTCTGTATAATATCAAAATTATCTATAAAGAAAAATGAGAAGACTTTCAATAACAGTAATTTTTCCAATTCCAAATTAAATTATGGAATTTATAGTTTAATAAATATAATTATATGTTTGAAACACTTTTAAAATATCTTTTTATGAAAAAATCTTGATCTGAAAATATTTGTTTGAGATATTTATACTGAAGATATCGTAGAAGAAAAAGAAGAAATAGTATTTTATCAAAATCTGGTTGCTACTACCAAAGCTGATCCTGACTTTGAAATTGTGTCCTAATCTCTTTCAAGTAAATGACCTGACATGGAGGAAAAGGATAATTGGGCTGTAGAGAGATGATTCCTCCATAATTCTGGAATTATAATCATATTTTCAGTAGGGAAACATTTTGTTTGTAGGATGTATGGTATCCTTTCATAAAAAACAAATTGCTGCTCAGTGCTTCATAAAACATATGTTTAATTATGAAAATAAATAGGACAGTGCTTTTTGATCCATATTTCCTGGAACAGAATAATATGCTGATACGTAAGTACCACTCTCTGGCATGTGATATATATAAAATAATCAGATGTTTCTAAAATTCCATTACATTGGTTTCCTCTTCTTAATGTTTACTTTCATTATTTATTTATTTATTTTTTGGCTGCATTAGGTCTTTGTTGCTGCACGCGGGCTTTCTTTAGTTGCGTCAAACAGGGGCTACTCTTTGCTGTGGTGCGCGGGCTTTTCACTGCAGTGGCTTATCTTGTTGCAGAGCACGGGGTCTAGGTGTGCGGGCTTCAGTAGTTGTGGCATGTGGGCTCAGGAGGTGTGGCACTCAGGCTCTAGAATGCAGGCTCAGTAGTTGTGGTGCAAGGGCTTAGTTGCTCCGCAGCATGTGGGATCTTCCCAGACCAGGGCTCGAACCCGTGTCCCCTGCATTGGCAGGTGAATTCTTAACCACTGCGCCACCAGGGAAGCCCTACTTTCATTTTTTAATTTGAATTTTTAAACACCATTTGTATCTTTCTTTTTAAAGAGAGAAATCACAGTAAGATTGAGAAAGTCTAAATTGGTTAGGTTGGCTCTAAATATCCATGGTTTTATGTGTCATCATGATATTTTGGAGCTAACAGTGAACTATGAACCAAGAGCTTAGTGGGTTCCTTTAAGATGTTCATTACTTCTTTGTTCACTTTGTTTCATTGCATCACTCCTTGAGCTGCTGTTTCTCTTCAGTAGCAGCAGAAGAATGTACTACACAGATTGATCTCCAGGATCTCTTTTAGCTCTAATGGTCTATGACTCTGCTTTGAAATTAAACTTTTCCCATCCAACAATTTATATTATGCAGAGAAAGACAGATTTTAGGTTTGTTTGAATACTATATTTATATTAATTAATATTGTGGGTGAGAATTTTACAAATAATTCAGTAATACAAAAGCAATTATTCATTACCTAATTTAAATTTATGAAACTGCTCAAAAATTTTCTAAGATAACACATTTTTGTAGATTTTTATAATATTATATAGTAACTAAGCATCTTTATTATGACTTCTGTGGTCCAGAAATGCCATATTAGATAAATCTAACTGTCTACTCATCAAATATACTTTGTCTGAGAGGAATTAAGGGGCAATTTGGAGGATAATCAGATAGATACATTTTTAATTCCTTTTAACTTTATTATTAAGTATATAAGGATTGGTCAAGTATTTTGATTAAGTATATAAGGATTGGTCAAGTTTTGGTCAAGTATTTTATATAGTGTGTGGGTCAAGTATTTTATATTATATCTTTATATTAAATAACCTGGCTGTTTATTCAAAGCCAGCAAGAGAATCTCTCTCTACCTGCTATGAAAGAGTCTTATACACTTAATGTAATCATGGAAGTGACTCCATCATATTAATAGAACCTGCCTACCCTTGAGGAGAGGGGATTACTTAGGGCATGTATACCAGAGGGTGGGAATCTTGGAGATTCTTTTAGAATTTTGTCTACCCGATTACAAAATGGAAGAGATGACAAATAATGAAAGGAAATGTATGCTATAAACTTGATATTTCTGAAGAAAATAGTAGAACAAATAATAAGAACAAATAAGAATTTCTGACTTTAAGATGGCAAAGAACTTTGGATTTTTTCCCCTACCCTCAATAACTGCAGAAAACAACAAGAATAAGACACAGGAAAGAGACGGCTGAAGCTTCAGTCTCTAATTTATGAATGGAGAACACTGATGAGGATAGAGGACAATCAATCTCAAATGTCTGCACTCACTAGCAAGAAGCAAGCTTGTAAACGCTGCAGAATCAACAAAGCTTAGCAATGAGGCACTAGCATTACTGTAGTTGGTGATGGTTGGAGTGAAACTGCACCTAAGGAGCAGAAAGTTGTTCCATTTCCCACCTATGTACCCAGAAGTCAAGTGCCTATTCTTTGCAGAATCATGACTAGGATTAGATATTTATTTTCTGGAGGAATTTAATAAGGGAAGTGTCAGGCTTGGGGACACAATTCACAGAGCACAGGAGTAAGTTGCTAGACTGAAAAACAGAAGGATGTACCCTGTACTGATATTAATTGTAATCTACTCTCATGAGTTCCATGAGCTGGTGGTCAATATTATACCTCCATGCTAAAGCTGGCAGTGCCAGAATACTAACATTTATGGTTACTCAGTTTTAAAGCCACCTGATAACTTCTCCAGCCACAGAGCAATCCACCATCAAACATGTAACTTCCCACACATACCACCTCCAGTAAGTATTGTAGTTCCCCTCTCTTAAATATGAATAGATAGAACATTGGGGTGCATGCACACTTTCAGACCATGTTTTTCTCCGAATACATGCCCAGGAGTGAAATTGCAGGATCACATGGTAGCTCTATTTTTAGGTTTTTAAAGAACCTCCATACCGTTCTCCATAGTGGCTGTACCAATTTATATTTCCACCAGCACTGTAAGAGGGTTCCCTTCTCTCAACACCCTCTCCAGCATTTATAGTTTGTGGAGTTTTTGATGATAGCCATTTTGACTGGTGTGAGGTGATATCTCATTGTAGTTTTGATTTGCATTTCTCTAATAATTAGTGATGTTGAACATCTTTTCATGTGCCTCTTGGGCATCTGTATGTCTTCTTTGGAGAAATGTCTATTTAGGTTTTCCGCCCATTTTTTGATTGGGTTGTTTGTTTTGATGATATTAAGCCGCATGAGCTGTTTGTAAATTTTGGCGACTAATCCTTTGTCGGTCACATCATTTGCGAATATTTTCTCCCATTCAGTGGGCTGTATTTTCGTTTTGCTTATTGTTTCCTTTACTGTGCAAAAGCTTTTGAGTTTAATTAGGTCCTATTTGTTTATTTTTGTTTTTATTTCCATTACTCTGGGAGACCGATCGAAAAAGATATTGCTGCAATTTACGTCAGAGAGTGTTCTGCCTAAATGTTCATCAACAAAGGAATGGATAAAGAAGATGTGGTACATATATACAATGGAATATTACTCCTCCATTAAAAAGAATGAAATAATGTCATTTGCAGCAACATGGATAGACCTAGAGATTGTCATACTGAGAGAAGTAAGTCAGACAGAGAAAGAGAAATATCATATGATATCACTTATATGCGGAATCTAAAAAGAAATGATACAAATGAACTTATTTACAAAAGAGAAACAGACTCACAGACTTAGCGAACGAATTTATGGTTACCAGCAGGGAAGGGTGGTGGGCAGGGATAGTTAGGGAGTTTGGGATTGACATGTACACACTGTTATATTTTAAATGGAAAACCAACAAGGACTTACTGTATAGCACAGGGAACTCTGCTCAGTATTATATAACAACCTAAATGGGAAAAGAATTTGAAAAAGAATAGACACATGTGTATGTATAACTGAAAAAAAAAAGATAAAGCCTAACCCATGCCCTCAAAAATATGAATAGATAGACAAGATTTGACAATAACCTTAATAATTATATAAATTCATAATAAAAGATGAAACATAAGGAACAGAAGAAAACTGTGTATCATTTTTTGAAATTAATAATACAATTGCTAAAATAAAATATTCTGTAAGAAGAGTTGGAAGTCTAGCATATTCTTAGAAGAAACTGCCAAAATTGATAAAAATGAATGCCTCTGAAGTGGAGAACTCTCCACAGCAATGCTCAATGCCAAAAGGCAATGAAGCAATGACTACAAAGTTCTGACAGAAAGAAATGTGACCCTAGAATTCTTAAGCCAGTCATGTGTTCTTGCAAATGTAATGGGTTAAAACACCCATGAGCTTTACTTTAAAATCTTATTGAATGATGAGAACTAGTCAAGCCAGACAGATATTAAAATAAGGGATCAAAGAATGTGAAGATTTAGCAAAATGAATGATACTGAAAACTACTCTATAAGCATGGAAATAAAATAGAACAAAATTTGTGTAAATTATGATTAAGGGGAGAATGACTTTTTAAAGCATTGGCAACATAACCTTAATAACATACCAAAAATATCCATCCATTTGAAAAACAGAGGGAAAAATTTTATGTATTCTATTAAATAAGGATTTGAGGAGACACTACTTAAAATTGAATCCTAGAAAAAAAATTCCAAACTCTTACCTTATTTTATCACCTTCTTATTTATGTTGTTTTTGTTTTTAATTTAGATATTTGTTTTAGTATTTAAATCACTCATGATGAAATACTTAAGTAAAGTTTATTTATCCTATGATATTATCTATTTATTTTTTTAACATCTTTTCTGGAGTATAATTGCTTTATAATATTGTGTTAGTCTCCGCTGTATAACAAAGTGAATCAGCTATAAGTATACATATATCTCCATATATCCTCTCTCTTGTGTCTCCCTCCCACCCTCCCTATCCCACCACTCTAGGTGGTCACAAAGCACCGAGCTGATCTCCCTGTGCTATGTGGCTTCTTCCTACTAGCTATCTGTTTTACATTTAGTAATGTATATATGTCCATGCAACTCTCTCACTTCGTCCCAGCTTACCCTTCCCACTCCCCATTTCCTTGAGTCCATTTTCTACGTTTGCGTCTTTATTCTTGCCCTGTCCATATGTTCTTCAGAACCAGTTTTTTTTTTTCTTTTTTAGATTCCATCTATATGTGTTAGCATACAGTATTTGTTTTTCTCTTTCTGACTTACTTCATTCTGTATGACAGGCTCTAGGTCCATCCACCTCACTACAAATAACTCAATTTTGTTTCTTTTTATGGCTGAGTAATATTCCATTGTATATATGTGCCACATCTTCTTTATCCATTCATCTGTTGATGGACACTTAGGTTGATTCCATGTCCTGGCTATTGTAAATAGTGCTGCAATGAACATTGTGGTACCTGACTCTTTTTGAATAACGGTTTTCTCAGGGTATATGCCCAGTAGTAGGATTGCTGGGTTGTATGGTAGTTCTATTTTAAGTTTTTTAAGGAACCTCCATACTGTTCTCCATAGTGCTGTATCAATTTACATTCCTATCAACATTGTAAGAGGGTTCCCTTTTCTCCACACCCTCTCCAGCATATATTATTTGTAGATTTTTTGATTATGGCCATTCTGACAGGTGTGAGGTGATACCTCATTGTAGTTTTGATTTGCATTTCTCTAATGGTTAGTGATGTTGAGCATCCTTTCATATGCTTGTTGGCAATCTGTATATCTTCTTTGAAGAAATATCAATTTAGGTCTTCTGCCCATTTTTGGATTGGGTTGTTTGTTTTTTGATATTGAGCTGCATGAGCTGCTTGTATATTTTGGAGATTAATCCTTTGTCAGTTGCTTCATTTGCAAATATTTTCTCCCATTCTGAGCTATGTCTTTTCATCTTGTTTATGTTTTCCTTTGCTGTGCAAAAGCTTTTAAGTTTCATTAGGTCCCATTTGTTTATTTTTGTTTTTATTTCCCTTTCTCTAAGAGGTGGGTCAAAAAGGATCTTGCTGTGATTTATGTCATACAGTGTTCTGCCTAAGTTTTCCTCTAAGAGTTTTATAGTGTCTGGCCTTACATTTAGGTCTTTAATCCATTTTGAGTTTATATTTGTGTATGGTGTTAGGGAGTGTTCTAATTTCATTCTTTTACATGTAACTGTCAAGTTTTCCCAGCACCACTTATTGAAGAGGCTGTCTTTTCTCCATTGTATATTCTTGCCTCCTTTATCAAAGATAAGGTGATCATATATGAGTGGGTTTATCTCTGGGCTGTCTATCCTGTTCCCTTGATCTATATTTCTGTTTTTGTGCCAGTACCATACTCTCTTGATTACTGTAGCTTTGTCGTATAGTCTGAAGTCAGGGAACCTGCTTCCTCCAGCTCTGTTTTTCTTTCTTAAGATTGCTTTGCCTATTCGGGGTCTTTTGTATTTCCATACAAATTGTGAAATTTTTGTTCTAGTTCTGTGAAAAATGCCATTGTTAGTTTGATAGGGATTGCATTGAATCTGTAGATTGCTTTGGGTAGTCATTTTCTCAATGTTAATTTTTCCAATCCAAGAACATGGTATATCTCTCCATCTATTTGTATCATCTTTAATTTCTTTCATCAGTGTCTTAGAGTTTTCTGCATACAGATCTTTAGTCTCCTTAGGTAGATTTATTCCTAGGTATTTTATTCTTTGTGTTGCAATGGTAAATGGGAGTGTTCCCTTAATTTCTTTACAGATTTTTCATCATTAGTGTATAGGAATGCAAGAGATTTTGGTGTATTATTTTTGTATCTTGCTACTTTACCAAATTCATTGATTAGCTATAGTAGTTTTCTGGTAGCATCTTTCGGATTCTCTATGTATAGTATCATGTCATCTGCAAGCAGTGACAGTTTTACTTCTTCTTTTCCAATTTGGATTCCTTTTACTTCTTTGTCTTCTCTGATTGCTGTGGCTAAATCTTCCAAAACTATGTTGAATAATAGTGGTGAGAGTGGGCAACCTTGTCTTGTTCCTGATCTTAGTGGAAATGGTTTCAGTTTTTCACCATTGAGAACGATGTTGGCTGTGGGTTTGTCATATATGGCCTTTATTATGTTGAGGTAAGTTCCCTCTATGCCTACTTTCTGGAGAGTTTTTATGATAAATGGGTGTTGAATTTTGTCAAATCTTTTTCTGCATCTATTGAGATGATCATATGGTTTTTCTCCTTCAATTTGTTAATATGGTTTATCACATTGATTGATTTGTGTATATTAAAGAATCCTTGCATTCCTGGGATAAACCTCACTTAATCATGGTGTATGATCCTTTTAATGTGCTGTTGGATTCTGTTTGCTAGTATTTTGTTGAGGATTTTTGCATGTATGTTCATCAGTGATATTGGTCTGTAGTTTTCTTTTTTTGTGACATCTTTGTCTGGTTTTGGTATCAGCGTAATGGTGGCCTCGTAGAATGAGTTTGGGAGTGTTCCTCCCTCTGCTATATTTAGGAGGAGTTTGAGAAGGATAGGGGTTAGCTCTTCTCTAAATGTTTGATAGAATTCGCCTGTGAATCCATCTGGTCCTGGACTTTTGTTTGTTGGAAGATTTTTAATCACAGTTTCAATTTCAGTGCTTGTGATTGGTCTGTTTATATTTTCTATTCTTCCTGGTTAAATCTTGGAAAGTTGTTCTTTTCTAAGAATTTGTCCATTTCTTCCAACTTGTCAATTTTATTGGCATATAGTTGCTTGTAGTAATCTCTCATGATCCTTTGTATTTCTGCAGGGTCAGTTGTTACTTCTGCTTTTTCATTTCTAATTCTGTTGATTTGAGTCTTCCTTTTTTTCTTGATGAGTCTGGCTAATGGTTTATCAATTTTGTTTATCAATTTTATCTTCTCAAAGAACCAGCTTTTAGTTTTATTGATCTTTGCTATCGTTTTCTTCATTTCTTTTTCATTTATTTCTTATCTGATCTTTATGATTTCTTTCCTTCTGCTAACTTTGGGGTTTTTGTTTTTCTTTCTCTAATTGCTTTAGGTGTAAGGTTAGATATTTTATTTGAGGTGTTTCTTGTTTCTTGAGGTAGGATTGTATTGTTATAAACTTCCCTCTTAGAACTGCTTTTGGTGCATCCCATAGGTTTTGGGTCATTGTGTTTTCATTGTCATTTGTTTCTAGGTAGTTTTTGATTTCCTCTTTGATTTCTTCAGTGATCGCTTGGTTATTTACTAGTGTATTGTTTAGCCTCCATGTCTTTGTATTTTTTACACATTTTTTTCCTGTAATTGATATCTAGTCTTATAGCATTGTGGTTGGAAAAGATACTTGATATGATTTCAAATTTCTTAAATTTATCAAGGCTTGATTTTTGACCCAAGATATGATCTATCCTGGAGAGTGTTTCACGAGCACTTGAGAAGAAAGTGTATTCTGTTGTTTTGGATTGAATGTCCTATAGATATCAATTAAGCCCATTGGTCTAATGTGTCAGTTAAAGCTTGTGTTTCCTTATTTATTTTCATTTTGGATAATCTGTCCATTGGTGAAATTGGGGGGTTAAAGTCCCCTAGTATTACTGTTACTACTGATTTCCCCTTTTATGGCTGTTAGTATTTGCCTTATGTATTGAGGTGCTCCTATGTTGGGTGCATAAATAGTTACAATTGTTATATCTTCTTCTTGGATTGATCCCTTAATATTATGCAGTGTTCTTTTTGTCTCTTGTAATAGTCTTTATTTTAAAGTCAATTTTGTCTGATATGAGAATTGCTACTCCAACTTTCTTTTGATTTCCATTTGCATGGAATATCTTTTTCCATCCCTTCACTTTCAGTCTGTATGTGTCCCTAGGTCTGAAGCACCCAGCATAATATTTTTTATTGTTCACAGTATGACTTCATGAATTGGTAAAAACATGAATTAAAACTGTGTGAGGGAAGTTTTCTGTGTAGGCCCCAGAACCTTATCTACAAAATGTGACACCCACCAAGTACTATAAAAAAATGTGTTTCTATATGGTTTTAGCTTTTCCAAAAATGTTTAATGGCTTAAAATTGACGTCTAGAGAACCAAGTGCAGAACATACTTTATCATATTTTTTAAATGATCTCTCTTAAGTCTCTTATTTCTTGGAATTTCTGAATTCTAGCTTGATGGACATTATTTTTATATTATTTTTTTCCCTTGATGTCAAACTTCTGGAAGTTTCCAGGCAGATGCGTGATACTACTATGGATTGAATGTTTGTGTCCTCCCCAAATTCACATGTTGAAATCCTAATGGTCAGAGGTGGTGGTATTTGGAGGTGGGGTCTTTTGGGGGTGATTAGTCACAAGGGCAAAGCCCTCATTAATGGGATTAGTGCTCTTACAAAAGAGGCCCCAGAACTCCCCAACTCATTCCTCCATGTGAGGATGCAATGAGACGTCTAGGATCAGGAAGAAGACCCTCACCTAACTATGCTGGTACCCTGATCTTAGACTTCCAGCCTCTGGAATTTGAGAAATAAATTTCTATTATTTATAAGCTACCCAGTCTGGGGTGTTTTGTTATACAGTCCAAAGGGACTAAGACAAGTACCTTCATTTTCAACAAATAATTAGAAAGTAGAGTAGTGGTCATATTGATACAAACATCTTAGGCAATAGTGTCTGAGTATTATTAGGCAATGTCCAATTATATGGCCTTGTGAGATATTAACATGCTGATACATCTCCACTTAGAGATATTCAACCAAATGAATTTTCATAGATATAAACAAAGATACTCACAAATGAAAAATGTTAAATCTGTCTGCCAGTCACTCACAAATATAACAGTGAGCATTATTACTCTGGATTGAAAGCAATAGGATTTAAAAGCTTTGCAAATTTTAACCTGTTGACGGGTATTGTTTTTGTTACCATTGTGATGGTTCTAATTTTTTCATGGAATTGCCTCAGTGGATAAAGGAGTTAATGGGTCATTTCAAACACAATATTTTTTTTAATCTCTAGTTATCTTTTTTAAATATGTTTTTGTGTTATTCTATAGAATATTAATGATAATTTTAACATAAATCTTAATTTTTTAAAGTCATAAAATTGTTGCTTTATGAAGATCAAGTTGATGCATACAGTTTCTGCCTATGCCAACCAGCACACTTCCCCTCTGGGGATACACAAATTTGTTTATTAAGAAACAGAGGTCAGAACAATGATGATTGTGGCAGAGAAAATTCAGATGTGGCATGCTTAGAATAATCAGAAGCTATAGTGCCACACAACCTCTCCTGGGGTTAAGGGATTAAATAGCAAGAAATTTGCAATGCAGAAAATAGCAGATGAAGATTCAGTGCCCAAATTCTGAACCTCGGCCAAATACCTTGGTGTGAAAAGTTAAGATCCTACTGTACAGCACAGGAAACTATATTCAATATCCTGAGATAAACCATAATGGAAAAGAATATAAAAAAGAATGTATATATGTGTATAACTGAGTCACTCTGCTGTACAGCAGAAATTAACACAACATTGTAAATCAACTAAACTTCAATTAAAAAATAAATTTAAAAAATTATAAAAATAAAGATGTGCAATTGAATAAAAAAGAGTTTGAAAGACTGGAGTAAGATATCCTAGATATCAAGTGAGAGCAGGAGATAAGCCTGCAGGAGCCACACACAGAGCACAGGAAAACAGTCTCACCCAGCACAGAATCATCCCCTCAGCCACCCTGGGTAACAATTCTTGTGGAATTGAAATATGATAACAGAATGTGCGTAGTAAACCCCATGTATCTCTCTTCCAGAGGGTGGATTTGGTCATTGCCAACAAATCCTTTTGTTGTTTTAATGAAATTCTATGTCAGAGAGACCCTGCTGTTCTTTAATAGATAACTCAGGTTTATGAAGTCTACCTGAGTGGTACCCACAGTAGGCAAATGAGAAAAGTAGTACAGTTCAGAAAACCATATTAACTGGGGCTTAACTCTGACTGAGTGTTACACTTACCTTATTATTGCAAGATATTTTTCCTTTGAATGACTTTCTTTTTTCTTTTTTGTTAAAGAAAGAATGGATCTGTATGTGGTCAATTCACTTCTCAACAATTCTTCCTCTAGTGACAGCCTGAAGTGATTTCACATTAGGGAAAATGAGTTTTGCTGCTCTTCATAAATTGTTAATGAGCTTTTTTGAACAATTGTAGCCCTAACCTGATTCACAAAAGAACCTTCTCAGATTTGCCATTAACATGTTTATAACAATAAAGGGAGAGAAAACTGCCAAGTAAGTTGATGCCACTTGCTGAGAACTATTTTCCTCCCTTCATTTTAGCCCATTAGATTATTTCTCACCATGACACTGCCAAGTAACCTGGTTCGGTTTGACAGTTAAGGTTTCAGATGTCTCTACCAGTAGCCTGTCTCACTTTGCAAAGGGAGGAAAGCTTCAATGCTGTGTGGCAAGAAGGATGTCAGGAGAACAAGATTTTATTTTGAGCTCTGCCACTCACCAGCTTGTGTGATGCTGGGCGATTTTTCGTATGTTCTAGACTAGTTTCTAAAGTGCCAAATGTATAAAATGGACCTGTTTCCAAAGAGCTTAAAGATCTCCAAAGTCCCTTTCCTTATTAAGATACAATGATGCTAATACATGCATAACTTCTGAAACTCTATCCATTCATTTTTTTGCAGGGATTTCTCCCTGGGCAGTTTCATGTTACTTACTTCCATTCCCCCTCAAACAAGTCAACAACTCATGAGATGCTGCATTTAAATTGGAATGGACTAAGAAGACATACAGATGGCCAAAAGGCACATGAAAAGATGTTCAATATCACTAATTATTAGAGAAATGCAAATAAAAACTACCATGAGTATCACCTCACACCAGTCAAAATGGCTATCATCAAAAAATCTACAAACAATAAATGCTGGAGAGGGTATGGAGAGAAGGGAATTCTCCTACACTGTTGGTGGGAATGTAAATTGGTACAGCCACTATGGAGAACAGTAACGAGGTTCCTTAAAAAACTAAAAATAGAGCTACCACATAATCCTGCAATCCCACTCCTGGGTTTATATCCAGAGAAAAACATGGTCTGAAAGGATTCATGCATCCCAATGTTCATTGCAGCACTGTTTACAATAGCCAAGACATGGAAGCAACCTAAATGTCCATCGACAGAGGAATGGGTAAAGAAGATGTGGTACATATACACAATGGAATATTACTCAGCCATTAAAAAGAATGAAATAATGCCATTTGCAAGAACATGGGTGGGCCTAGAGACTGTCATACTGAGTGAAGTAAGTCAGACAGGGAAAGAGAAACATCATATGATATCACTTATATGTGGAATCTAAAAAGAAATGACACAAATGAACTTATTTACAAAAGAGAAACAGACTCACAGACTTAGAGAATGAACTTTTGGTTACCAGGGGGAAGGGTCGGGGGAAAGGAAGTGTGGGAGTTTGAGATTGACCTGTACACACTTCTCTATTAAAAATGGATAACCAACAAGGACCTACTGTATAGCACAGGGAACTCTGCTCAGTATTCTATAATAACCTAAAAGGGAAAAGAATTTGAAAAAGAATTGATACATGTATATGTATAACTGAATCACTTTACTGTACACCTGAAACTATCACAACATTGTTAATCAACTATACTCCAATATAAAATAAAAAGTTAAAAAAAAATTGGAATGGGCTGAGACAAACTTGAGAAAAATATCAACAGTTCCTTCTTTATCTCACCTCACTTTTCACTTTATCATATAGACAAATAAAGAAGCCAACTGGTACTTTCACCACTCTCCCTGGGAATTTCCTTAGTCATATTCATAAGCTTCTTAGGTGCACTTTCCATCTTCCACATCATGGTGGTGGGCAGTTTCACTAATCTTTCTGTCAGTACATGATATTAAGGTCCTTTTTCTCTAGCTGCTACTAACAGTCTCCTCCAAGTTCTTTAGGTCCATACCTCTTTCTTGATCCTAAAGTCAGTGCTTTATATTTTGAGTTTTTGTTACTGCAGCACCCCTCTTCCAGGTACCAATTTCTGTTTTTTATCTTCTTCCACATAGCAAACTACCCCCAAAACTTTGTACTTTAAAATAGCTATCACTTTCTTTCTCCTGATTTCACACAGGACAAGAGACTTGTCGGTTCTCACGTCAATGGCTGTGAGGGCTGGGAAGTCTATAATGGCTTGGCTAGCCCTGTGCTTAGAGCCTTAACTAGGAAAGTTCTAGTGGTTGAGGGTTGGCTAGAAGAGCTAGGTTGGAGTCATGTCTGGATTTTCAGTTCTGCTCTATGTAATCTCAAGGCCTCACCCTCTCCACATGGGCTCCAGATTTTTTTTTCATGTGGTCTTATCTAGAATTCTGACATGAGAATTTAGGATTCCTAAGGGTTCAGAAGTGGAAGATTTAAGGAGGTATAACTTCTTAAAGTTTAGTCAAGGACTGACACAGTAATATTTTTGTCGTGTCAATTCTTAAAGCATCTTACTTCAGACTGCTCTAACAAAACCATTGGTGGGTGTCTTAGAAATTAAAAAAAAAATTATTTCTCAAGGTGCTAGAGGCTAGAAGTCTGAGATCAGGGTCCCAACATGATCAGGTTCTGGTGAGCAAGGTTTTCTGGATTGCAGAGCCTCTTTCTCATTGTATCCACACATGGCAGCAGGAGAGAAATAACTCTCTAGGGTCTCTTTTATAAAGGTACTAATTCCTTTCATGAAGGCTCCACCCTCATGACTTATTTACATCCCAAGGCCCCACCTGCTAATACCATCACATTGGGGGTTAGGATTTCAACACATGAATTTGGAGGGGACACAAACATCCATTCCATAATAGCAAGTCATAAGCCAAGCTTTGACTTGAATTCAAAATGTGAGGGTTACAAAATGTCATGAATACCAAAACAAGATTCATTCAGTACCCCCAATTCAACTGACTTCTACAGTGACAGAGAAAATTAACAAAGACAAATGATGTTTATTTTGAAGATTAGGAAAATTGGATTTAAAATCATAGAGTTGATCATTGTTTTGAATCAGAGGGCAGCAATGGAGATAGAAAAAAACTGGATAGTTCTGCAAGGTCAATAAGAAATAAAGTTGATAGGGTTTGGCAATTGCCTGGATGTTAGAATGAGGAGGTGAGGAAGTGAGGAGGTGAGAGCATATACAAAATGCTAATAGTCACGTCAATAGGATACAAATAAAGATATAAAAATAGAAAGTAAATTAGCTCCACTATCACAAGTAGCACTTAATTACCCCTTACATATGGCCCTGGCAGGAGGTGGAGGTCCACATAAAGCAGGTCACACATTGCACTTCAAAAGTTCACATACTACAAAATAGGCACATCTGTGGATGTACTTCAAGGAGAAAACAAGGTGGGACAACCCAGTATGAATTACTTGCCGTTGAACTATAGTTTACTGACAGAGATAAGAGGACTAGAGCAAAGGAAAGGTATTCAATAAGAGGTGAGTGCCAACTCTACCAGCAGCCATGTAGTTTCACTCCCTCACCAAGACTGGGGAGGGAAAAGGAGTGGAAGTCTCATAGTGACTTGGACTGAAGTCTTTCTGATTGGTGGACCCTCAGAATTTAATGGTGTGTACCTGGAATAGCCTACTCCAAATATCTTACAGTCTTAAGATTTTGGAGAGCTTTATATTTGTAAGATGTTAGGACTGACAGGGAGCTTTATCTGATTTAACAGATGGATATAAAAAGGGATACAGAAAAGGAGAGAAAGAGAGACCACTTTGGCTCAGTAGTGATGCACTTTAAAATGTGAGAACCACTCATTTATTGAAAGACATAGGAGTCATACCAATCATTTTTTCTTTCTGTGTAGACCTTGTTGGATTTTGATTTGAACAAAGAAATTACAAAAAATAGTACCTAAACAATGACTGGATGGATTATTTGATGATGCTAAGGAATCACTTTTTGTTTAGCAGTAAAATAATCCTGTTATACTTAATAAAAGCGTTCATAGCTTTTAGATATACACCAAACATTTATAGATGAAATCATATTTGCATGGGATTTAATTCAAAATAATATAGGCAATGTGGTGTCAACATGGTGAGAGTATACATAAAAAGCAAGATTAATCATGACTTGATAATCATTGCAGTTGGGTTTTGGCTATATAAATTCTTTTTTTAACATTTGAAATTTTTCATAAGAAAAAGTAAACTTCTACAAAAATAAAAAAATTATTTCAATATTAGGAATAAAAAAATGGATCACCAACATAGATCTTACAAATATTAAAAATATAATAAGACTATTATGAATATCTTTAAGACAAAAAATTTGACATTTGGGATAAAATATACATATTTCTTGAAAAGAAAAACTTATCCAAACTGACTCAAGAAAAAGAAAACCTAGATAGTCCTATGTAAAACAATGAATTCATTAATACCCTAAACACAAAGCACATTTTAGGCACACATGATATATGCAATTAATTATCTTAAATGTTTATAAAAGAAATACCAGAGTATTAAAAAACTCTTTTAGCAAATGAAATATATGAAATAAAATATAAGAAATAAAATATATGAAATAATAATATATGAGTAATAATACATCATAGCCAATTGGATTTTATTCTAGGAATTCAAAGGTGGTTTAACATTTTTAAATCAATATAATTTATAATGTATTAACAAAAAATGACAAGGTCTTTTGATATATTCAGAAAAAAGTATTTGATAAAAATTAACAACCCACAATAAAATCTTCACAGCAGTATAGAAGGTGAGAATTTATATAATATGACAAAGAATATTAAATAAAAACATACTGTAAATGTTATGTTTAAGTTAATTATTAAAAGTATTTCTTTTGAGATGACAAATGTCATAAGTATCCTTGTTCTCACAATTTCTATTCACTACTTTAGAAGGCATCCTAGCCAGTATAATAGTAGAACAAAAATATAAAGAGCATAAAGTTGAAGAGAAAGAAATAAAACTCTCATTATTCGTAGATCATCCGATTACATACACAATATAAAAAAAATCCAAAAGTGTCCCCTGGCAAACTCTAGGAATTAATAAATTTAGCATATATACCAGCTAACTCCAACAGAAAACTACAAAAAAGACTGGAACATGTACATTATAAAATAGAATATCCAAATGCAAAGGTACTGACCTTCACTGTAAATGCAATTACATGTTTAATCATAACCAGAGTATGAAACTTTTATATACCAGAAGATGGCTAAAATGAAAACACAAAAATGTCAGGTGTCTATGAAAATGTAGAACAATTGACACTCTCAGAAGTACTGCTGAATTTCCACATGCAAAACAATAAAGTTAAATCATATTTTAAAAATTACAGTGAATATAAGACTTAAATATAAGAGCTAAAACTAGAAAACTCTTAAAAGAAAACAAACAGATCAATTTTCATGACCTTAGATTTTGCAAGGAATTCTTATGTGACACCAAAAGCATGAGCGACAAAATAATAAGTAAAGTGGTCTTCAACAAAGTTAAAACAAATAAACTTTTATGAATCAAAGGAGATTGATAAGAAAGGGAAAAGATAACCTACAGGATGGGAGGAAATATTTCCAAATCATATATCTGATAAAAGTATATCCAGAATATACAAAGAACTATAATTCAACAACAAAAGAGCATCTCAATTGAAAATTGAGCCACGTGCTTGAATTGACAGCCCTCAGTAATTCCACTTCTATGTATATACTCAAAATAATTTTGAAACAGGGACTCAAAAGGTACTTGTATGTAAATATTCACAGTGTCATTATTCATAAGTCAAAAGGCTGAAAAAACTCAAGTGCTTATCAATAGAAGAATGTATCAACAAAATGTGACATACGATACAATGTAATATTATTTAGTTCGTGAAAAAGAATGAAGTTCTAATGAATGCTACAATATGGATGAAACTTTAAAACGTTATGCTAAGTGCTATAAGCCAAACATGATTGGAAACTATGGTAAGATTCCACTTATATAAAATATGCCTTGCAGGACATTTGATAATGTCCCAAACTACCATAAGATATTTGGTCCACACCAAAAAGTCCCTGATATTTGGTCCTGTCTAAAACATACATGAATAGCCAAGACATGGAAGCAACCTAGATGTCCATCGACAGATGAATGGATAAAGATGTGGTATGTATGTATGTATGTATGCATACACACACACACACACACACACACACACACACACACACACACAATGGAATACTACTCAGCCATAAAAAAGGATAAAATAATATCATTCAGAGCAACACGGATGGGCCTAGACATTATCATACTAAGTGAATTAAGTCAGACAGAGAAAGACAAATATATGATATCACTTATATGCAGAATCTAAAATATGATACAAATGAACTTACTTACAAAATAGAAACAGACTCACAGACATAGAAAACAAACTTATGGTTACAAAAGGGAAAACGGGGTAGGGATAAATTGGGAGTTTGGGACCAGCAGATACAAACTACTATATATAAAGTAGATAAACAACAAGATACTACTGTATACCACAGGGAACTACATTCAATATTCTGTAATGAACCATAATGAAAAATAATATATATATACACACACATATATATATATATATATATATATATATATATAAAACATAACTGATCACTTTGCTGTACACCAGAAACTAACACAACATTGTAAATCAACTATACTTCAATTTAAAAAAATAAAATATCCATGAGTATATTTGGTTCGTGCCAAATGGTTTTGGACAGGACCAAATATCAATGACATTTTGACGTGGACTGAGAGTCTAAAGGACGTTTTGGACAGGACCAAATGTCTGCTAATTGAAATATGTCGAATAAGCAAATTCGTTGAGATAGAAAGTACAATAGAGATTACCACAGACTAGAAGAAGAGAGGAATGGGGAGTTATTGCTTAACGGGTACAGAGTTTGTGTTTATGTAATGAAAATTTTGGGAAACAGATTGTAATAGTTGCACAAATTGTGAATTTAACTAATACCACTGAATTGTATGCTTAAAAATGGTTGAAAAACTCTGCAAATTTTATATTACATATATTTTATCACAAAAAAAATTAATCTACTTTTGGGAATTTCAATTTATAAAATCACTTTGATACACTGAGAGTATCTATTGAACATATTCATACACTATGATTCAATATTTACGCTCATGCCAAACATAATTGTGTACTACATACTTCTATCAAAAGACATTTTCTAAAATTATCACTGAAGCACTGCATACAGTAGAATGAACACATAAGCTGTGGTATATTTATACTCTACTGCAGTGAAAATGACCAAAGTACAAATATGAACATAAACTTGCAAAAAACTCACAAGCATGCATTTGAAAGAAGCCACAGGCAAAATATGTATTTTATAATTCCAATAATATAATACATATCAAATATAAGCAACGTTAATCTATGGTTTGAGGTAAGAATAAGGCTATCCTCAGGGTGAGGTTTTAAATACTTGAAAGGATTATGGGGTTGAGAGGGTTCTGGATTGTGATAACATTCTGTGTTCTGATATGGTTGTCAATTTTTCCATATTTATGTTATGCTTCAATAAAAAGTTTATATAAAAAAACAGAACATAAAAATGTACATTGTAAATTAGTAAAATTATGTTTCATTTATATAAATGTTACACCAGAGAGGCAAATGTGATTACACTGGCAACTAGCAGCTATGTGAATTGCTGCCAGATTCCTTGGTAATGTTAGATTCAACTAATATAAGGTTTATTTGAAAATATGCTGACAAGAGAGAAATGGGATTATGAAGTGACTCATGAATAGCTGGAGTTTATGCGCAGGCTGAATGGCATAAATATCTCTGGCTAGCCACCCATTCATAGGCACCAGTTACATGACAAAACTTACTTCCTCTTCAGTTACAATGTAATGCACATTTCACCAAATCCTCTCTTGCAGTTTATCCCGAAGTCATTGGCAGTTTCCAATTGGTTATCCAATTTACCAGATAACCATTTACAAATGTTTTTACACTTAAATAATACATAATACGAAGAAGTGCTTTGGGTCCTTAAGAAGACCCTGAGTGTATACATTTTTATTTCTCTGAGCTGTTCAGATGACAGCCACTAAAAGTGTCTGAATTGGGAAAGTGAATAGTTGGTGACATTGTGGGCATGTTGTATTTTTTGCTTCCTAACTGAGAAACAAGTACAACTGTTACCCAACATAATATTTTTGAACATTAATTTGATAATATAAAGAACTTTCAAAGTGTTATTCTTTTTGCACCAATAATTCCTCTAATGGAAATCAAACCAAAGAAACAGTTTATGCAAAGTATTAAGCACAAAGACCTCCATATTGATATGAATTGCAAAGATGAAGAAAAGTGGAAGTTACATACTAAAAATTTCTAACAAGAAGGGAATGGTTGAATAAACTATGGTGAAGTCAGTCACTTGATAGGATTATTTTCTTCTGTCAATAATCATAAATCATAATGTTTGTTTTTCAATTTTTCCAAAATTAAAACAACTCAATATTAATATTAGGGCTGTAGGAATTTCAGTTAGAAATTATACATGTCTTTGATTTTTAAAATAGGAAATAAAGTTTAATACATGTAGCTTAATATAAAAATATTAAATTCTGAAAAAATATGCTTACAAAGAGTTCTAATATAGAATATGCTTATGATAATGTAAAGATAAGTAATATATATAAAATGTATGTAATGTAATGATATATAAAGTTATGATAAAGGAAATACAATATTTATAATAATGTATAATCATGTGAAACAGATATTAAGGCACTTCAATAAAATAGCAAATTAATTAAGTCTCTGTTTCTGGATTATGTAGAATAAATGTCTCTTAAGCAACTTAATAAAGTTGTTTACCTCAGATGACACATCAAATAAACGACCAAGTTGATGCTTGAATGAAGTTCCTTGATCCATAAAACTAGTGCTCTAGTTCAGTTGTAAAAAAGACTTGACTGTGGCAATAAAAAAAAGGAAGGAGTTTTAAATGTTGCAAAAAAAATTGTCAGGTGAAATGAATAAGTGAGTTGCTGGCCACGCTGAGGAAATAGTGAATATGGAAATTGGAATATGGAATATGGAATATGGAATATCAAATTGCAATTATTTGAAAAATGAATGGGAGTTTAGTAAGATGAAGAAAATCAGTGTAGATGGTTCCTGTGAGAAATCAGGTTCTGAAGGATATAGAATGATTTGCATGCTAAGAGGTATTTACTTATATTAGAAGACAAATTTTTTTGAGATAAGAAAAAGAACTGAACATTATAGCAGGTACATTGAAAAGCTCCATAAGAGATAAAATGATTAAATAGTTTGGACACTTGTAAGTAATGAGACTCAGTTAACTAACTCTATTTTCAAATAGGAGGTCATTCATTGTCATTTACTACTCAAAAGGAACTGAGTTTGAAACAGTAAGACTGTTAAGGGCATCTTTTTGTACATCTACTTCTGTCTCTCTTTGTACTTTTTATTATTCCACAGACACAAATTTAAGAACATGTTTCAGTAAATTTACCATATCTCAGGTTTATTACTTCTATTGTTGTATGTGGATCTTTTTATGTTATTTGTTGGCTTTGTAAAAGCAGGTAGATTTATTATTCAGACTGTGAAACATTAGGTGATTTATGATTAAAAAGTGATCCATCATCATCACCATCATCAGTGCTATAAGGAAAAATTTATGGACAGAAAATAATTTCATGACAGTATTCTAGGCACTGCAGGGTTCTAGAAAGCAAAAGTCCAGAGGATCATTCTAATTCATTATAAATGTTTGTCACCTCCTTCATGCACTACAAATTTCTGCATAAGCGTAATTGCTAACCCCTATTAAATTAAGGTTTGTAAATATAAAGCAGCATCAGAGGGGTAGAATCAGACAGATCTGATTTGAATATAACCTATGTAATATATTAGCTCCCTAATATAGGAGAATGGAACTATTCTTGTTGACCATTTGTAAAAGGGGTTTATTAATTTCTTAAAGTTTATTTTGTGAAATAGGGTGTATGTATATATACATATATATTGCTTAGCCTGACAAAAAAGTGTTTAATAAGGAAGTCCCCATGATTTTTAATAATCTGAGAAAAGGTAGAAAAATTGTTTAAATCACAGAAAGTTCAATGAGCTACCTCATCACTGAAGTAAAATTTGGCTGATATATTAATTCACAATGACATGTATAAAATATATTGTAATTTGAATTCTCAACAAAATTATTTTTGAAAAGTAAATTTTAATCATTAGCTGACTCTAAATCAAACTTTAATTCAAATTTGTTTTTCTAAGGCAATTGGACTGTAGATCAAGTGTTTTCCTTTGGAAGTATCCAAAATATAGTCTCTCAAAAAGTCAAATGATTCATTATTACCATTTGCATATATTTTTCAAATTTAATGAAAATGTCTTATTAATAAGATGATGATTTGATTTGATAGAGTATCAGCTTACTATTAAAGTATTAGGAAATTCAAAATATCCATGATTGTTCTGTCCATATTGGGATACAATTGTCTCTACAGTTATTTTCTCTAAATATGGTAGGGATAGTTTAAGACATTTATATAGTATTTATTAAATAATTAACATTGTATTACTCCCTCAGCATAGAAATATGAAAATGACATTCCTGACATGAAAAAATTCTTGTAGATCTCTTTCATTGCTTTCATTTATTTATAGGAAAGTGGAAATGGTATTTCTTAGGGGCATAAATCAAACCACAGAAGAGATATACTCAATACAAATATGGAAGCAAGATTTGTATGATCAAGGTGAATTGTACTTGCAGCTGAAATGGTAAAGTGTGTTTCATATAACATCTTACTCCAAGAATTCACAATATGAACAACTAAGTTTTGATGAAGAGAGGGGGACAAAAATGTACACCAGCAGCAATTAAACAAAAAGGGCAATCACCTGCATAGGAAGAAATATCCAAGCATCCAGAAAGCTTAGATTGTTACAGTTGCATATAACACTTAGCTGAACGCTGCAGAGAAATGCAAAGAGGAAAGAAGGGTGGAAAGAGTGAAAATAAGTGGAAATGCTGAAAATGCTCAAAAGACATACTCCAATGTATAAAGCAAAGGAAAGGTGTCTACAGAAGAATAATGGTATTACACACAGTAATTATAGACAAAAATTCCCATTCTACTAGAATCTCTCTCAAAAATCCATGTACAAGATAAAAGACAATATTACTGTGGACAGGTATTTTTGTGAAAATTTTGATTTTTAGGTTGCAATAAAAAGAAATTTAGCCAAACTAAATACTAAAGAGTTTTGTGTGTGTGTATGTGTGTGTGACAGACCAACAGACAGAAAAGAAGGGGACAAAGGAGGAGTTGCAGACAATTCATGCAATATTGTCTCTGTCCATAATGTCATTAAACTAGAAGTCAAGAGAGGAAAGATAACAGAAAAATCTCCAAACTCCTGAAAACTAAACAACAAACTTCTAAATAGACTATGTGTTGAAGAAGTTCACAACAGAATTAAATACCAAGTCAGTAAGAAAAAGAATTCTGGAAAATTTCCCAAATATTTTGAAATAAAGTACACTTCTAAGTAATCTATTAATTAAATAATCTAAATAATCTATGTAGATGTGTAAAGAAAGGGCACAAAAGTCATTTACCATTTCAATAAAAAGAATAAAATACCTAGCAGTAAACCTACCTAAGGAGGCAAAAGACCTGTACTCAGAAAACTATAAGATACTGATGAAAGAAATCAAAGACAACACAAACAGATGGAGAGATATACCATGTCCTTGGATTGGAAGAATTAATATTGTGAAAATGACTATACTACCCAAAGCAAGATACAGATTCAATGCAATCCCTATCAAATTACCAAGAGCATTTTTCACAGAATTAGAACAAAAAATTTTACGATTTGTACAGAGACACAGAAGACTCCAAATAACCAAATCAATCTTGAGAAAGATGGAGTTGGAGGAATCAGGTTCCCTGACTTCAGACTATACTACAAGGCTATAGTAATCAAGACAGTATAGTACTGGCACAAAAACAGAAATATAGATTAATGGAACAGAATAGAAAGCCCAGAGATAAATGTACACACCTGTGGTCACCTAATCTATGACAAAGGAGGCAAGAATATACAATGGAGAAAAGACAGCCTCTTCAATAAACAGTGCTGGGAAAACTGGACAGCTACATATAAAAGAATGAAATTAGAACACTCCATAACACCATATACAAAAATAAACTCAAAATGGATTAAAGACCTAAATGCAATGCCAGACACTATAAAACTCTTGGAGGAAAACATAGGCAGAACACTCCATGACATAAAATCACAGCAAGATCCTTTTTGACCCACCTCCTAGAGAAATGGAAATAAAAACAAAAATAAACAAATGGGACCTAATGAAACTTAAAAGCTTTTGCACAGCAAAGGAAACCATAAACAAGACGAAAAGACAACCCTCAGAATGGGAGAAAATATTTGTAACTGAAGCAACTGACAAAGGATTAATCTCCAAAATATACAAGCAGCTCATGCATCTCAATATCAAAAAAACAAACAACCCAATCCAAAAATGGGCAGAAGACCTAAACAGACATTTCTCCAAAGACGACATACAGATGGCCAACAAACACGTGAAAAGAGGCTCAACATCACTAATTATTAGAGAAATGCAAATCAAAACTACAGCAAGGTACCACCTCACACCAGTCAGAATGGTCATCATCAAAAAATATACAAACAGTAAATGCTGGAGAGGGTGTGGAGAAAAGGGAACTCTCTTATACTGTTGGTGGGGATGTAAATTGATACAGCCACTATGGAGAACAGTATGGAGGTTCCTTAAAAAACTAAAAATAGAACTACCATATGACTCAGCAATCCCACTCCTGGGCATATACCTGGAGAAAACCATAATTCAAAAAGATACATGCACCCCAATGTTCATTGCAGCACTATTTACAATAGCCAGGACATGTAAGCAACCCAAATGTCCATCAACAGAAGAATGGATAAAGAAGATGTAGCATATATATATATATATATATATATATATATATATATATATATATATATATATACACACACACACAATGGAATATTACTCAGCCATAAAAAGAAACAAAATGGTGCAATTTGCAGAGACATCGATGGACTTAGAGACTGTCATACAGAGTGAAGTAAGCCAGAAAGAGAAAAACAAATATCATATAATATCACTTATATGTGTAATCTAGAAAAATGATACAGATGAACTTATTTGCAAAGCAGAAATAAAGACACAGACAGAGAATGGACATATGAATACCAGACGGGGAAGGGGGGGTGGGATGAACTGGGAGATTGGGATTTACATACGTACACTACTATGTATAAAATAGATAACTAATGAGAACCTACTGTCTAGCACAGGGAACTCGCTTGGTGCTCTGTGGTGACCTAAATGGGAAGGAAACAAAAAAAGGGGATATATGTATATGTATAGCTGATTCACTTCGCTGTACCATAGAAACTAACACAACATTGTAAAGCAACTATACTCCAATAAAAATTAATTTAAAAAAGCAAATCAAAGGGGAAATTAGAAAATATTTTAATTTAAGAAATATAAAACACAGCATATCAAAATTTATCAGATGCAACTAAAGCCATACTTGGAAATTTAAACCTTTTAAATGTCTATATAACAAAAGAAAAAAGGTCTCATGTCGAAATTTTAAATTTACATTTTCAGAAACTAGTTAAAAAGGGAAACAAATTAAACACAAATTATGCAAAGAGAATAAAATAAGAGCATAAATGAATGAAACATAAAGACAATAGAAGAAATTACTGAAACTAAAATTGGTTCTTTGAAAAGATGAAAAAAGTAACAAAACCTCAGCTAGACTGGCCAAGAAATAATGAGAGAAAATATAATCTAAATCAAAACTGAAATAGGGGAAAAAAACTGAAATAGGAGAAGTTTCTACTGACTGTATAAAACATAAAGGAGTGTTATAATCAACCTATGTCAAATAATTGGACAATTTACATAAAATGGATACATTTCTAGACAGACAAACTACTGATACTGACTTAAGAATTTTAAAAATATGAATAAATCTATAGAAAATAAAAAATTGAATTATTAATTTAAAAGCTTTTCCAAAAGAAAAGCCTAGGTCCAGATGGCTTTCTTGTGAATTTTATCAAATATTAAAAGAAAAATAGTAATTATCGATCACAACCCCTTTCAGAAAATAGATGAGGAGAACACATGAACTTATACTACTATGTCAGTATCATCTTCCCAAAATGATTGTATATATCAATCAATCAATATTAGACAAAAATATTACTAGAAAACAAAAGCACAGAGAAATATCCTCATGAAAACAGATGCAAAAATCTAACAAAATGGCGAACAGAATCCAGCAACATTTATGAAGAATTATAACACATGACCAAGTGGGGTTTATTACAAGATAGCAAGATTGGTTTAGTACCTTAAAACAAAGGAATAAAGGATAGAAACCACATGATCATCTCCTCTGAAACAGAAAAACACACACACACACAATATCCAACACCAGTTCAGGATAAAGACAAAATATAATACCTTTTCATATAAAACAAAAACTCTCATCAAATAAGAATAGAAGGGGACAACTTATGTTCCACAAATATCATCTTTCCCAAATCTACAGCTTATATCATAACAGAATAGTGAAAGTGTAAATGCTTTCCCCACAAGGTAAGCAATAAGCCAAGGATGTCATGTTGCTTTGAAACCTGGGTAGTTCCTGAGGTGAAATCTGAAACTGCATCCCATACACAGAGGGCAAGGAAAGACCAGAAAAAGAGGCAGTCCACTCTAGACAGGTTGGAGGTAGATTTCATAAGCAAGGGAACTTACAGGTGGCTTGTCTTGAGTGGCCGCATGACAGGTAGATCTTTGAACCCATCTGCCAGAATCTTAAAAGTTTATAGAGAGGCCTTAACTGGGTTCAGTCACATATTCAGTGCAGGTGGTCTCAACCACACCTTACTCTCTCAGGTCTGCATCCTAGTTATTCCTAGCGGGAACAGTAGGTGGAGTGTACATTCCATGGACAGGAGAGGAAGGAAGGAACCTCTAACTTCCCAGGTCCAGCTCACAGGTCAACCAGCAGTCTCATATCCTCTCAATGACGACCTCCTCCCACACGTCCTCACTCTTCGCTTCTACTCAATATCTCAATATTGTGCTGTATGTTACAGCCAGCATAATAAGACACATAATTCATCAACCAATCAGAAAAAACAGTAGAGTCATCCCTCCAGGACAGGAAGAAATAAAACTGTCTTTATTCTCTAATGACATAACCCATGAGAAAATCCTAAAGAATCCACATAAAAATTACTAGAACTAAAAATGTAATTTAGCTAGGGTACAGGATACAAGTGTAAACAATCAACTGAATTTCTATATACTAGCAACAGCAATTCGAATATGAAATTAATACAATTTTTATAATAACATCAGAAGTAGAATACTTAGGAATATATTTAATAAAATAATTTCAAGACATGTTCAATTAAAACTATAAAACATTTCTAGGATAAGTTAAGTAGTTCCAAATACATGGAATGCCACTTTCATGGACTGGAAGACAATATTGTTAAGATGGCAGTACATCCCCCAAATATTGATCTATAGAATCAATATGATGTCTATCAAAATCTCAGCAGACTTTTTTGTTTAAATTCATAAACTTAAAATTTACATGAGACTGCAAAGGCCTTTAAATAGTCAAAACTATTTTAAAAAAGAAAAACATAGCCAGAGGACTTTATACTACCTGATTTCAAAACTTACTATGAAGCTGAGTAATCAACAGAGTGTGGTACTGGCATAAGGATAAGAATATAGATCAATAGAACAGAACTGAGAATCCAGAAGTAAACCTTTACATGTGGTCAATCGATTTTCAGAAAAGGAGCTAAGATATTAGCTGTGGAAGATAATCTTCAAAAAATGTGCCAGAACATTAGACATCAGTTTTAAGGAAATGTACATACTTTATTGTCAATCAAAAATTCAAGATAGTGTTCCATTATTATTAAAGGTACTGATACAAGAGTCAGACATATCTAACTCCCAAACTAGAAGTGATCCATGTAGCTGACCAAACTTACAGGCACTAAATAAAGCAAAGGACAAGGAGGGACATGTGAGAATCTGTACTTCATCAATGAAGAGAATGTTAGTTCCCTGTGCCTTTATCATTATAAACATCTGTCACAGGCTTTGGTCAGTGCTACAAACTGAGGAAAAGCATCACATAGTATCATAAGTGGACTCCTGTAGTTTGGGATTTGCAATGTGTTACAATTTTTTTAAGTACACACACAGCCTTACACATACATACATTCATATTTGGAGTCACTAGACGGTATGAGTGCTGATCCTATTTATTTCATTTATTAACTATAATTTATGAAAAATTACATAGAGATTATAATCTTTACCATGTCAGGCTGTTGTGAATTTTAAATTAGATGACATGCAAACAAATTCCCACCATCAACCAATGAACAAGCATGTTTGTTTGGATATGTACACACACACATGTATAATACTAAATGGCATGCTATCTTCTAGGGCAGGGGTCCCCAACCCCCAGACTGCAGACTGGTACTAGTCTGTGGCCTGTTAGGAACCAGGTCACACAGATGGAGGTGAGCAGTGGGTGCACGAGTGAAGCTTCATCTGCCATTCCCCATCACTCCCCATCGCTCCCCATCCCTCCCCATCACTCCCCATCACTCCCCATCGCTCCCATTACTGTCTGAACCATCCTCCTCCCCCATCTGTGGGAAAGTTGTTTTCCATGAAACCAGTCCCTAATGCCAAAAAGGTCTGGACCACTGTTCTAGGGAGAATTTAATGACGCCAGAAGTCTCCCCACGTTTGAGGCTAGGCGAAGCCTGGCTATTATATTCCAGGAGTTCAAAGTCTATTGTTGTGGCTATCAATCACAGGCAATACACAGAAACAACAACGACAACCCAATTTCTAAATGGGTGAACCAAACAATCTTTTTCACGAAAATACTGAGAGACTGATATACAGTAAGACTAACTCCTCCTGTATGTTTCCCACCCCAAGGAAGCTGAGATAAAACTTGCTTAAGCTTGTCATTGTGTATCTTTATGTGAATAATACTCTGTTCTGACTCGCCAACCCAGAGATGTTTCACTACATGGTGCTTGAATATAAGATGGTGGTAGTAACCACCATTATCAGGGAATTCAAGCTTTGGTGATATTTTCCTATACCTTATCAGTAATGAAATGGTCAGAGAAAACAAGAGTACATCATAGCTGTTCATGTTACCGAGTCCAAGCTCACTCTGCTCGCCATACGACAGACCAATAAATCGGATATGAAGTGTGGAGGCAAGGAATACGACTTTATTCAGAAAGCTGGCAGACCGAGAAGATGTCAGACTAGTGTCTCAGAATAACCATCTTATCGGAATCTGGATGCCAGTTTCTTTTATAGAATCCGAGAGGGAAATAAAATAAAAAGGCAGAATAGAGAAGGAGAGGCAGGGAAGAAGTAAAGTAAGAAGGGCCATCAGTCTTGCAAAACACCTCCTGGAATGGCCAGACTCAGGGAGGGTATGTGTTAATTTCTTCTTTCTTCCCTGCCGCAGGCCATTATGTATGATTATAATAACAAAAGCAATGAAGAGCAAAGGCTAAAGTCAAAGAAACAGATGCAACATGGAGTCAAAATTGGCTCTTCCCTGTTACATTCAGAGTTAAGTATGAACAGATTCAGGTTAAAGTTCTATGGACTTGCAGGACAAAAGTCTATGGAGACATAAAAGCAAATCTAAATAACGAATTTGGGAAGAAAAACCAAATGACTTGCGATGTTGTGAGGCTCCACAAAGGTTACACTTTCTATGATTATCTATAGATTATGTGGTAAAAGTGGTATTTGAGTGTCCCTTTATTGAACTAATGTGATAATTTGTTTTAAGAAAATGGAACTTATTTTTTCTTAAACTACTTTAAATAACCTGGTTTAGAAAATTTTGAGCAAGAAATATATAGAAACTAATATCGTGTGAGACCAAAATGAATCACTATACCAAAGAGCAAGCAACCAATGGAGTATAGCAGTATTCAATCAACATTCACATATTAATAATTATGGTGCTTGATTGTTTTACAATGATTTCATACATATTAGATACATTTTATTGATGTGAACAGTGAATTTCATGGAATTAGGGGAGTGAACTCCATTGCCAGAGAGTAAAAGTGCTCCTCTCAAATTTGTTTTTTATAATTCTTTTTACTTTACCTATGATGTCTCATACAGCTATTTGTGTGAATAAGAGATTTATAGATAAGCATTAAAATTACTAATGATATTAAAAATGGTACCATCAACATCCTGCAAACAGTAGATAAAGCCTTGGAATATCTGCTCTCTCGCTCACCTGTTACTACTAGCTACTTCATTATATGCATATTTCTAACTATTATGAATTATGAATTTGTCTACAGTTTCATTCTGGAGGAAATAACCCCAATGTATGCACTAAGAGGGAACCATAAATCAGTAGATGTAGCAAATGATTGTTTTCTACTTTCTAATAAACACTGCCTAAATATCCAGCCTCATTTTTCTTATACTACAATCTCACAGAATCATTATTCTTTTTTTAATTCTTAGCCTACTGGAAGATAGATTTATATTTTCTTACCATACACCTTCATACTGATTTTATTCCCCAAGAAAAATGAGGTATTAGTGGTGATATAATGCTCTGTGTGGCACCAAAATGACAGAGAGTCTATCTGTAAAATGCCAATGTGAGAAACAAGATAATTCCATTTAAACAAGAAGAGTGCTGAACAGATAAGCCATGGAATAGATTCAACAAAACATCTCACTCTTCCGCTCAGGACTATACATAACACCTTGTACTTGTAAGATTATGGAGGGCAGCACCTTAATATCACTAAGGCTGAGAAATAAGGTGCTCAGTAAACATCACCTACGGTTCAGTATCTGCTTATGTTATAATGTTTAATTATATTCCTAGCAAATGTGATGGGCAGACCATGTAGATAATAAGATACAAAGATAGGATCTGAACTGGAGTTTACATAATCATGATTAGGTTATTATGATTTATATAAAAAACCAGATAATAGAATATAACAGATCTCCCAGATTTCTCATTTAATAAAGGTAGAACCTGAGACCAAGTGAATTTGAATGACTCACCCAAACTCACAAAGACAGGCAGTAGAACAGTGTAGACTCCTATTCCTGGGTGATTTAGATTATGGTTTATCTGGTTTGATATAATGAATCTCAAGTGTTTCACTCAGGTTGCTTACATTCTAGTTGATACAAAATAAGACTAATCAACTACTGCAGGTAGTAATCTGGATTTTAGACAGGTGCATTCAATCAGATATTTAAAGAATGTCTCTATGGATAAGACATCGTGCTGGTGGGCGACAAACTGGTGAACTACAACAACAGCAAAATATAATTTCTATCCTCGCTGAACTTGAGCTCTAATTGAACTCTTGCCCACTCCTATAAGAATACAGAAATGCCTCCACTGGAGACATTTTTCTGCAGGCTTAAAGAGGCTTCTGCTCCAGTTAGTTTGGCGGAAAAGCATCCCAGAACACCTTCCCCACAGTCACATCCCGACATACATGCTTTAAATAACACAAACAGTAACTAATATTTTATTGAGTACATTATAAATGTTCTGCTCCATGTACTTTAGGCATATTTACACAATAAATTTCTAGAGCTACCTGTCCTTTTACAGCTGAGTAAACAGAGGCATAAAGGGTCTAAGTAGTGACCCTAAGCTGCTAAGGTCTGGAGGTTGTTGAACCAGGGGTTCAAACCAAAGCAATCTGGCTCCAGAGCCCACATCTGTCATCACCTGGCAGCACTACCTACATCTCTACTAGGCTTCCCCTTACTACCTTGTACTGAACATACCTTTGTTCAGTGTGTAGCACACCTCCCTTCTGTATTCATATATGAAAACTGTCCCTTTCATGCAAGGCCAACATCTGGTCTAACACCCTCCAGAAACCTCACTGGAACTCCCACCATTCATTTAGTACTTATGCCTTATTGCATTCACCATGCAAAAGGATTCTCTCTACTATGGTACATTTACTTTACTCTGTGTACTGGGGCCAAGAGCAGATGACTTTCATATTTTTAATCTTCACAATACCTCTGTGAAGTGTATATTGTCTCCTTTAAACAGACAAAAATATTTAGTAGTTTAGTGATCTGCCTAAGGTTACAAATGTCCTGTGTTGGGCTAGGATTCCAGAGCTATCTAATTCCTAAATTCAATGTATTTTCACTATATTTCTGCTGGTATTGAAAGACTCTGAAAACGACTTTGTCATTGTTAGAAGTAGAAAACTTAGCTAAAACAAAAACCCTTACAATTATATTATGATGTCTGTATTAGTTTCCTTTTGCTGCTGTAGCAAATTCTCACACCCTCGAGCGGAACAATACAAATTTATCATCTCAATAGTTCTGGAGATCAGAAGTCTGAAATGGATCTCACTGGGCTAAAAATGAAAGAGTTGGGAGGGTAGCACTCCCTCTGCCGGCTGTGAGGAGATTCTGCTCCCTTGTTTCTTCCAGCTTCTGGAGGTTGTACCCATTCCTTAGCTTCTGCCCACTTCCATTTTCAAGGCAAGCAACAGCGATCAAGTCTTTCTCATGTTACATCATTCTGACACGAACTCTCTTGCTTCCCTCTTTCACTTATAAGACCCTTGAGATTTCATTGAGCCTAAGGGTACTCTCTCTCATCTCAAAATCATTTAATGAGAAACCTTACTTCTATCTGCAATATTATTTCCCTCTTGCCATATAACCTTACATATTCATAGGTTCTGGGAATTCAGATGCCAGAATTCCTTCAGGGTGGGGTCATATTTTGCCCATCACAGTGTTGTAAAACCAGTGTATTCGCTTAACATTACTAAATTGCCTATATGTGCTGAGAACTGTGTTAGGTGTTAAAGATAATGAGGTAAAGAATAGACCTATAGTGGAAAGGAGTCAGGGAAGGTTTCCTATGGAGTATGACCTTTGGCTTGAGTCTAAAAGAGTAAGTAGTGATCTATCAGTGTGAAATAGGGCAGTTGGGACATAAGGCAAAAATGGAAAAGAAAAATAGCTCATTAATGGGAAGAGCATTTTCACTTAATTTGTATTATTCATTTGCTTACATTCTAATTACCATTTGCAATATGTTATAAGAAGTTAGCACTAACATCCAGATTTAAAGCAATTTCATGGGCCTCTCAGTTTAGGAGCTCAAGCTCTGTTATTTAATCCAACTGTTTAATTTTATTTGATTAAAAATATTAGATTTTTAAATGAAAAATATCCTCAGGAATGGTATGTGGAATATTTTTCGGCCCCAAATATCCAGATGTTATTTGTTGGCACCAACAACTACAAAGTCAGGACAATTGTTATTTATAAAAAGAATGAACTCAGCGGGTAAGAAAGAATAGAAATGCAGTGACTTCACATTCGTGATGGACACCTAGTGGGTTCCTGCTACCTTATACTGTGGGTGGGCCAACTCTCAAAGCTTTGCCTGTTGCTCCTCAGGTTTTCCCTCAGGAAATTGTCGATGGTGACCTGTAGGCACTGACACAGCAGTGACCACCAGTGAGCCTTGTAGATACAAAACACGGTTCAGGATATACCTGATAAAAATCACCATGCTCAAAACAAATGCAGCAGGAAAAACTGATTCTACCTAATTCCTTTAGACTCCACAAGATGGCTAGCTGATAGTGTCCCAGATTTTTTGAGCAATCTCCCAGAAAGTCTAAGAAAGACGTTGCAAACATAGCCATTGCTTTAGAATTTGTAACAGTCTTTTAAAAGCATTATCCTGTTTAATAGTAATCACTTTCATTTTTAGGTACTTTATAAAAAGTTTTTTTTGTTTGCTTTAATTTTTTCTAATCCTCATAAAACACTGTCAAGAAAACAGGAAGATATTTTTTGTCAGCACCTGAACAACTAACTTCACATAGAAAGTGTCAAATGCAAATAAATATGTATTGCATAATGAATGTTTTATAGAAAAGTAAATGGAAGCTTGAAGTGGCCAGATGACATTTCTTAAGTCATATGGACACATCTTTAACCTTTTATTTTGCTTTTATATTGTTTAAATAGATGTGTTCAAAATACTTTATTGTAGTAGTTAAACCAACTCATCATTCTGTTACCTCTTTTATTGCTTTAACTATTACAAAGTCATCTCCCAACCAGAAGCAAACATTCACCTATATTGCCTTCAATTTTTAAAATATATGAGTAGCCAAGTGGGAGCATACAGGAGTTAGTATCCCAAGGGAATACAGTTTTTACCTGGTTATCAGGTACAGAGGGAGCCAGAATAGACATTAAACCAAACCCAAAAACCTACACCCATAAGAACATGCTGAGGTCAACCAAGAGATTTAAGCTCTGAAGCTTCACTGCTTTTTAAAAATCTTCTCCCATTCATGAGTCTGTAGTAGTAGTAGACATTTTGTACCATTTTGTATAATTTAGTCATGCTACCAGCCCCAGTCACAGCTGATACAGCATAAGTCAAATGTTGACCACTCTAGTGCAATCAGAGATCTTTCTCCCAGAATTAGGAATAAAGACATTAATTTTTTGTATCATGTAGGGTGGCTATATATAGGGTACCCAAAAATCCAGTCTTCAGAGAGAGAGAGATAGAATGTAGAAAAAGTAAATAAGACGCTTAGGAGATAAAAGAGCAAAGGAAAACAAAGTGAATCTTAGTCATTTTCCTGGTTGTTGGTTCCTTCCAGAAATTTCTTCAGGTCAAGCTGCACTCGGTTCCTTAGTCAGCACCTACTTTTTAGAATTCCCCAATTTGTGTTAGCGTTGGTTTGCCTTGGTATGTACATATATGCAATAACTTAAATGTGAAATCCATAAGGGCAAAGAGTTTTGTTCATTTTGTTCATTATGCTCTTAGCACCTAAAATATTTCTTGCGCCTAGAACTCCCTCACTAAGTAGCTGTTGAATGAGTTGAAGAGCAACAAAAATAAACATCGACACAAGTCTCATAGGCTTGCCCTTTATTTCAAGGGAGTTCTGATTAGACGACAACAGGAATAAGAAGAAAAAGTATTTAGACTCTAGAGTAAAAGAGAAAAGTATTAAGCTTCTATGAGCTCTAAGGTAAAACAATTAACTCTTTCAAGGTCTAAGCCAATCCGTGAGGGCTTCACTGATGTGGCATTTGGGCTAAATGTTGAAGGATGTCCTAAAAATAAACAGTAGTGATTCAGGTTGGAGAAAACCTGAAATTTAGAAAAGATTTACATTAGGTTAGAATTTTCTAATGCAAAAATTAGAAAGAGGAAACAGAACATGAGGATTCCCAGAGGCACAAGAAAAGATAATGAATATTTCAGATGCCTAAAAATTACCTTATGATTGACAGAGTTTGTGTGGGAGTCTAACTATGGGTGAGACTAGAGAGAAATGGGTAGCAGATCACACCATTAGGTCTTATAATCATAATTAGGAAGTTATTAATATTCACACAAAAGCAATGGGGACCCACTGAAAATCATGTCGCTCCTTGCAGTAACTCTTGATCTCCCCATATTGTGATATGTCCATTTCCTGACCACTTGACCTCTTGCCAGCATCTTATCACTCCTACCTGATGACAGATTAGTATGTAGCTTACATTTCCAATCTTTCAGTCCATTATTCTTCTCATGGTACATTGTTTGGTTGATCTATTTCTCTATATTATTTCAGAATTCAAACGTTAGTCATTTATGACTTAAAGCAGAATGGAATGTCTCATTATAGCACATGTATTTAAAACCTAAACTGAATGTATTTTACAGTTTTTAAAAATGTAAAAAGAAAAAACAAAAATATTTCAGCTAAAGGAATGTGATTCCTTAAGCTAAATTAGAGTTTTCACAGAAAAACTGCAAAAGGACAGAGATAATTTGGCTGAAATTGGCATGGTAGTTATATACCATGTGCGTCATCATTTTCAAAGGCACTGAAGTCACACCAGACTGCATCAGATTGGGAACAAAATCACTTTTGTAGACTGAGAACTGTTTCATGTCCACAGCTAGACTTGGAATTTTCCATAGAAGCTGGACAAAAGTCAGCAATTTGCCCTGTGTCCTAGAAAATTAAGTACTTCTATGGGCTTCATCAGCACAAGAGCTAATCATTTGCTATATTCCAACTATGTCCAATGAATTTAATTCTGTCTCCTAATGGAAAAGAGCAGCATCAAGTAGGACTAGCCAGTTAGATGCAGCCTAGCAGGGCAAATATGAACACAGGCTCCCAAAGTAAAAATGAGTGTGTTTTAATCCTGGATAGAATACCTACCAAGATAAGAACTTTGGGTTAGTTACTAAATTTCTCTATATCTCAGGCTCATCTTTCAAATATTGCTACTATTGTACCCAGCTCAAAGCATGGCTAAAAAATTGAATGAGATATTTCTAAGAGCACCTGTCCTATAGTGAACTCTCAATAAGAGGTTAGCTCTTTTCAGCCCTTTGGACCCTTAGGTTGTGTGAGGAGGAGAAGGCAGGACCTTTTAGAATCGGGAAATCGTGAGTGCAAACAACCAAGCTGTATCTTCTATCTAAGAAATATACAGAAGCCAAGAAAAAGAAGCATTACCAAAATGGAGTTCTGGGCTTTAATTGGGGGGAGGGAAATCAGGGAGTGTTTTAGGTTTTATAATGTGCATATATGTGATATACATTCTTTCATAATATACATACAAAAAGATAATGAAAATATATACCAATTGTGATGGTTAATTTTTTGTAGCAACTTGATTGGGCCACAGGGTGCCCAGACATGTGATCAAACATTATTCTGGATGTGTCTGTGAAGGAGTTTTTTGATGATTAACATTTGAATTGGTAGAATGAGTAAAGCAGATTGCCCTCCCAAGTGTGGGTGGCCTCAGCCAGTTAGTTGAAGGTCTGACTAGAACAAAAAGACTGAGTTTCCAGAGAGAAAGAGGGAATTCCTCCTGCCTAATTGATTAATGTCCCAATGTCCCAGCTCAGTCTTTTCCTGCCTTCAGACTTCAGCTGAAACACTGGCCTTTTGTCTCAAGCTTTTGGACTGGAATTCTACCACTCCCTCTCCTGGATCTCCAGGTTTCTAGCTTAACAACTGCAGATATTGGGACTTCTTAGTCGCCATACTTTGTAAGACGATTCCTTATAGTAAATAGGTCTCTCTCTCTCTCTATAATAATATACACATATACACATCCTGTTGCTTCTGTTTCTTTGGAGAATACTGACTAATACATCAATAGAAACAAGAAAGGAATGTTTGCTATTGGGATCTAAACAGGGATGTAAAATCAAGAGAAGGCAGAAACAATAGTTCCTGTTCTTGGTACCTGTGAGGGAATTTTACCTGCCCCTAACAGAATTAGAATTTATACTTGTTATTTATAGATTCCATATTTGCAAATTAGTCTACAAGCTAAAATTTGTAACCCCAAAATTGACATTCAGGGCATTTTCAGTTCATGGAAGTATGCAGAGTGGCAAAAAACTTGAGTCACCTGGCTTTTGCAGCTGACATCAAGGGTGGTGAAGATCTACCTTGTTGTTTTAGCTCTCATACTACAAACAAGAGCCCCTTAAGCGACCTTTCTCACATTTTTGTGTTTTGTTGTGATTTCACTGTTTAAAATGGCCCCAAAGCGTAGTGCTGACATGCTGTCTAACGCTCCTGAGCGCAAGAAGCTGTGATGTGCCTCACAGGAACAATATATGTGCTAGATAAGCTTCATTCAGGCATGAGTTACAATGTTGGGGGCTACAAGTTCATTGTTAATAAGGCAACGCTATAATTAGATATCTTTAAACAGAAAAACATGTAAAACAAGGTATATATTGATCAGTTGATGAAATGTGATCAGAGGGTCTCAGAAACCTCAAACCCTGTATTTTTCCTAGGGATAATTGCTCAATATTCATAACTCAGTGTTTTCAGTGACTTTATAGTTGAAAGCAGTTTAAAAACACAATTATTCAGCAAACTACAGTTTAAAAAATATTTACTTCCCAGTACATAGTGACACAATCTACACCTGAGAGTAAGGTAAGGCTTTAATGCCTGTTTTCCAGACACATGGGTTCAGTAAGAGTCAGAGAAAGAAAAGGTTTGTTTAATGATGACTCAGATAGTAAGTGACTGAGTCAGCATTAGAAAAAACTCTAAAGCCTGTGATTTTTTTCCACCAGATCAGACTTCTCAGAGCTATCAACTGCACCATGCTGGGCTGCTAACAGGGGCCAGATAGCTGGCATGGAGTCAGGTCAGTCACTAGACAAAGACAAAAGACCAGGGCACTCAAGTCACCAGAGGAGCTTTGCCTATGGATAAAATTGATGGAGAAAGAAGTTGTGGTAGAGACCACAGTTCAGATGTCAGTAATAACAGCAACCAAAAAGAAGAATAGCCACTGTTTATTGGTGACCTGTTGTATAATAAGGATCCTATTTGAACTCTTTATAGTTAAGTTTACTCCTAAGTATTTTATCATTTTTATCATAGGATGTGTTTTATTCCACTATATATTTTAATTTATTTTACGTATGAAGTTGTCAATTTAATTTGAACCCAAACTTATGACTATAAATGCAAAACATGTATATTTTGTACCCCCCAAATATGCTGACTTTTAATTTTTCACAGAGCATTTACAGTATTTAATTCTGCAGTTTCTCTAGGTTCTTTGCACCCTTGTGTCCTTCATAATTTTGTTTCCTCTGTGTACTGCTACCCTTTATTCTTCCTTTTCATTTAAGGGAGCAAAAAGAGCCAACAAAGATTATCTGTTTAGTGTGCAACTGCAGTAATACAAGAACAACTTTTGGTAAAGGAGATAAATAGGTAGATTCCAGAGATGTATAGGATAATAAGTGGTTATGATTTAATGATTGATTACTTGATTGAATGTGGGTGAAGGAAGGTGTGGAAGTATACTGGGTAAAGTAATGATAATGGGGCATTGGCAAATAGCCAAGTCCAAGTTGGGAAGACAAACATAATGAAGTCTATTGCATTTATAGAGGGGAAGTTAGAGAATTATTAAACAGTGAGAAAAGTTTGAAAGTGATGTAATGGAACATTTATTACATGCCATGGTAGGGCTGAGAAAAGGGGGTGGAGGTAACAGATTCTATAAACTTCCTGATAGCAGGAACTATGTTTTCCATTGTTTCTTGCAGTTGTCTACAAAAATTTATCAGGGAACATTTTGTTCAGCTCCCACACCTTCTTACATGATTCCAACAAAAGTGCCCAAGTTCACAGCTCCAGAATTATAGCCTAATCACTTGATGGATATTAAGTTTTTCTTTTTAAGGTGGTTAATTTAGAATGGGTTGCTCTTCAGTGTTGGTCAATGACATTTAAGGAGAATTCTACAGTAGGACATCTTATCTTCTTTTTTTTTTTTAACATCTTTATTGGAGTAAAATTGCTTTATAATGGTGTGTTAGTTTCTGCTTTATAACAAAGTGAATCAGCTATACGTATACATATATCCCCATATCTCCTTCCTCTTGCGTCTCCCTCCCACTCTCCCTATCCCACCCCTCTAGGTGGTCACAAAGCACCGAGCTGATCTCCCTGTGCTATGTGGCTGCTTCCCACTAGCTATTGATTTTACATTTGGTAGTGTATATATGTCCATGCCACTCTCTCACTTTGTCCCAGCTTACCCTTCCCCGTCCCCATGTCCTCAAGTCCATTCTCTATGTCTGCGTCTTTATTCCTGTCCTGCCCCTAGGTTCATCAGAACCTTTTTGTTGTTGTTTTTTTTTTTAAGATTCCATATATATGTGTTAGCATACGGTATTTTGTTTTTCTCTTTCTGACTTACTTCACTCTGTATGACAGACTCTAGGTCCATCCACCTCACTACAAATAACTCAATTTTGTTTCTTTTTATGGGTGAGTAATATTCCATTGTATATATGTGCCACATCTTCTTTATCCATTCATTTGTCAATGGACACTTAGGTTGCATCCATGTCCTGGCTATTGTAAATAGAGCTGCAGTGAACATTGTGGTACATGACTCTTTTTGAATTATGGTTTTCTCAGGGTATATGCCCAGTAGTGGGATTGCTGAGTCATATGGTAGTTCTATTTTTAGTGTTTCAAGGAACCTCCATACTGTTCTCCATAGTGGCTGTATCAATTTACATCCCCACCAACAGTATAAGAGGGTTCCCTTTTCTCCACACCCTCTCCAGCATTTATTGTTTGTAGATTTTTTGATGATGGCCATTCTGACTGGTGTGAGATGATACCTCATGGTAGTTTTGATTTGCATTTCTCTAATGATTAGTGATGTTGAGCATCCTTTCATGTGTTTATTGGCAATATGTATATCTTCTTTGGAGAAAAGGACATCTTATCTTATCCCTGTGATCACTGTCATTTCTGGATAATGATGCCCGGAGCTGCCACCATCGTGAGCATGAAGCCAATATACAGAAAGAGCAAAGTCAATAGAATCAAAAAGAAGCAGAACAGAAGACCTGGCATACCATAAGTAAAGTCATCTTCACTATTGGTCTTACTGTATAAGAAAATTTTTTTATCATTAATCCATTTGGAACTGAATATCTATTACTTGCAGAAAGTTCCCCAAGAGAAAGGATCAATTAGATCCCACACAATAAATAGGATATGATAGGCATCCAGCAAAAATGGTTTAATAAACAAATGTACAGGTGTAAATAAAGTCTGGCAATCTTTTGATATTTGAATCCTGAAGGGTCATCATGATAAAGGCTTATTATCCCTTCTTTTTTATGTGACTAATCAGCTTGATGATTTAGGTGAATTAGCCATGTCTAATGTTTCATGAAGAAACATAACATGTGCACATTTACTTCTACAAATATTTTTTTAAAGCTGAGACAATGTGTAAAATTCATCCAGCTGATGGGAGATCTGAATCTGGAGGGTTGCTCAGATCTGTTCTGAATCTAAGGAAGGAACTGGGCCTTCACAAACAATATAAGCCAGATATTGGATACGTGCTGTCCCAGAAGGGCAAATTGACATCCTCCATCTGAAGAATTCCAATGAGGATTGACAGCTGCAAACTCTCTGCTGGCAGTATTTCCAGTATGTGGAGGAATAAATCCCTCAGTGCTGAAGGAGGACCTGGATAGCTTATCATAACATCCACTATAGAAACACATACTATAATCTCATTAGCTCTGTGTTTAAAGGGGTAAGAGTGTACTTTGTCAGTTCATGACCTAGCTGCAAATGGATGGATCTGGACCCAAGAGCTGATCATTAGATCAATGGTTCTCAACTGGGAGAGATTTTGCCCTGCACAGGACATTTGTTAATGTCTGGAATCATTTTTGGTTGTCACAAGTGGTAGAGGGTGCTACTGGCATCTAGTGGGTAGAGGACTAGGGGTGCTTCTAAAACATTTTGCAGTGCATGAGACAGCACAACAAAGAATTTTGCTTCATAAAATATTAGCAGTGCGGAGGTTGAGAAACCCTGGTGTAGAATCTGTGGATGCTCCTTTTTTTTTTTTAATGTATTGATTGTAAAAATAGCAACGCAAGCCAATTTATCTTTAAACAAGAGGAAATCCATTTCTTTTAACCAAAATTATACATATTGCTTCAGAAATTCTATATCATTTTTTTTCTCTTGTGCACTGAAAATGTCTTGGTTCTTGTCATTTTCCTATCCTTCTATAAAACTAGAAAGTTTTTAGGCAAAACAGCCCAGTCACTAATTCAATGGCTAGATGAACTGTATAATGCACATTTTCTCACAGGTGATATCAAGAAGAAAAGGAATGCTGAATCTAGCTAATTGCTAGATTTCACATAATATTTCATAATATTTGGTTATGGAAGGTCAGGAGTAAAGTTTGAAAGAATGATACAGGCATCCTTTTAATCTTCTCAGTATCTCTTTAGGCTAAGACCCAGGGTATTCTTCCCATTTCCAAACATCTTAGGAAAAAGACAATATTGAAACTGCTGTCATAAGCATTTAAAAAGGCAATGACAAGCTGTTGTGGTGGATATATGAATAAGTGTGCTATGCATTAGAAAAAGGTTTTGCAAATTACTGTGTGTTCATAATGAAAGAGCATGGGACATGGTAACACAAGTTTGAAATACTCCTGAGCCATTGACAAGCTTTGTGTCCTTGGTCATGTCACTTATTCACTGAACCTGTTTCCGCACTTTAATATAATGATGCACACTTTGCAGTGTCAATATTTGCATGTACATGTGTGTGCATGCTCATATATCTGAAGTTCAAAGGCAATTAAATTACTAAATGCACAAGAAGGTATCTAGCACTGTGCCTGGCCCATAGTAGTTGCTCACATGCCAGGTGAATCTTAACGACCAGCACTCAGTCTCACCTAAATAGACAAGAACATCTTGTACATAATTACTTCTGCCTTCTAAGATAACCACTGCTGTTTGGCAACACAGTAGGAACTCCCAGAAGAAGCAACCTTGCTCTAATTGCAACTGCTCCAGAGAAATCAAAATATAATTACCTTTTGATTTGGAACTTGATTGATGCAGCAACCTTCCACATGGCTATGGGGAGATAAAACTGGGCCAAGGAGAATAACCTTGGTTTTATTCTGCCTTGATTGCTCCTGTTGCAGGGATAATTTGAGTTCAGGGTGTGGTGTACTGCCGCTGATTGGAGAGAAGATCTTGAGCACATCAACTCTCAGATATCTTGATTACAGAAACTGGGGGCTCCCACTCCATGTTCATGAATATGATGAGGATGTGACACACTCCACTGTTAAGGCAGCTTTCTGCTTTCTATGAAGACAAGGAGAAAGCCAGTTTAAGAGTCAGTGTCAATGCCGAAGGACCAGAATCATGACAAAAGTGAGTATAGCTCCCCTAACAGGTGCTTCTCTGCCCCAGGGGGAAAAAAAAAAAAAAAAATATATATATATATATATATATATAGACAATTATTTATAGTTGAAAATAGCAATTACATCAGTTTTTATTGATTAAAATGAAATTATTCTTAATAGAATCTATTTTATTTAAAAGTATATGCCTCTCTTAATGACAATGGTGGCTACAAGACTCCCTAAAATGATCAGTTGGAAATTAACACTGAAAGTACCTTTCACTCACATTCTTTTGGAATGGATTTTTTTAAAAAGTCAAACTCCCAAAGATTGTAAATTCTCCAATCAATCCTCAAGCTCTCATTAATTTGGCTAGCCTCTTATAATTTAAAAAAAATACTTAAAAATAAATGGAAAAACTGGCTTAAGTTCTATAAACATCAATCAGGTAAATAGGGAAGGTGGGGGAACAGTGGAAAGCTCTGGGCAGGGGAGGAAGGTTAGTGAATGTCGATGAGGTATATTGAGAGTGGTGTTACAATTTAGAGCACCTAGTTTCTCATCCTAACCGTTCTACACCTGCTGTCTGGTGTTTTGCAAGTCATTTTATCCCTTTGAGTTTCAGGTTCCTACTTGCAAAGTTGTGATGACAAATAGCTCTATCCCTTAAAAGTTTCTAGAAAATTACATGACATTATGAGCATAATATGCACTGTATATTATTTTAAAGCACCGTGAAGGTGTTCACCATTATCATTAACAGCATTACCTAAAAATATAAATAGTTTATTAAGGAATGAATAAGATGTGTAAAACATAATGTGTGGTCCATAGCAGGTCTTCAGTAATGATGATTGATGAACATGTTGTACAGATAAAACTGAAGAGAAAATGCCACCTACAAGTTGTATGGGGCTCAACACATAATTTCTTCTTTTTAATTCTCAGTTCCCTCATCTGCTAAATGTTGAATGATGATTAACCCAAACAATATATATAAACACACTTACATGCTCAAATAAACATTAAAAAGAGTAGATGGTACTGATGATAGCAATATTTGTTTACTATTAGTAGAGGTAATAGTATAAGTAGAAATAATATTGCAAATATTGTGTGAAACATCATCAAACAAATACCTTCTATTTTAATTTATTTTAAATTGAGGTAACATTGGTTTATTACATTATATGTTTCATGTGTACAACCTTATATTTCTACTTCTGTATACACTAAAGCATACCCACCACCAAAAATTTAGTTTCCATCCATCACCATACAGTTGATGCCCGCTACCCATTTTGCCCTTGCCCCTGCTCCCTTCCTCTCTGGTAACCAATACTCTGTTCTCTGTATCTATGGCCATTTATGTTGTTTGTTTGTTTCTTATATTCCACATATAAATGAAATCACACAGTGTTTTTCTTTCTCCATCTGACTTATTTCACTTAGCATAATACTTGCAAGGTCCATCCATGTTATTGCAAATGCCAAGATTTCATCTCTGTTATGGCTGAGTAGTATTGCATTGTGTGTGTGTATGTGTTTGTGTGTGTGTGTATCACATCTTCTTTATTTATTCATCTGTTCAATTATACCACAAGCAAAAGTATCAAAGTATCATTTGTCACTCACTACTCTAGATGATGTCTTTGTAATTTCCCTTAGGGATTAAGACTTGGCTACATAGATTCTTCTTCAGTGCTTATTATATTTGAGTTGACTTACATTCATTTTTTTAAGAAATGAGACAAATATAATCCACTCCAGGAAGACTTCTTTCAGTTCACATTCTGGTTTAAGTGTCCCTCTCCTATGATCATCTCTATTTTAGCCATTTATACATTGTATTGCAATAAAATATTTAAGTATATCCAGCCCTAATTTGAGTGAGAGCAAAAATGAGATGGTAAAAAAATAGCAAGTGTGCATTAAACCATTGCTGATTCTGCATATAAAAATATAAATGTTTAACTTATTAAAATAAAATAAATTCATGAATTCATAACACACATCCTGAGCTTAATTTTGTTTTGTTTGCTTTGTCATTTTAATTTGTTAAAATTTAATGAATAAATTCATTGGCTTTTTACGTCTAAAAAAGTTTGTTTCTTGATTATTGAACATTCAGTAAAGATAATTCTTTCTACTATTTTATATCCTGTTTTATTAGTGACTACTTTGTAGATTCATGAATCTGAATTAGACTACTGATTTGAGCCAGTGCTTCATCAGTGACTTCTTTCTCACCTCTAGAAGAGTTTCTAATTAGAATGACCTTTCATAGCATTTTTAGTTTAATTACTGCAAGCCTAATAATATATTCACTCCACATAAAAACACTTGTCAATAAAGTCCATGGAACGATTGAACATGCAACACACACCTCTTGTCCTTCATACTGATGCACATATAATATAGTCAGATCCACCTCTTCATTACTTCCAAAGAGCCAAATATGTCCTTTCCAAAAAAAATCTTTCCAAATTCAATTTTCAAAGAGAAAGCTTTTACTGTGAATGTCCTTTTTTTTTCTTTTCATTTTTCTTTCAGTTTATTTTAAAAATTTCTCCTCTGTTACATTTTCAAAATGTCATTGTTGATAATGTACTTCTGTCCTTAAGTGTCATTAATTACGATAACTATAATACCTTTACAGTTTCCACACTATTTTTATCTTATATTTACTTGTTCAATAGCATTCAATATCTCTACTTATTTTATGGGAAATTCTCTGAAAGAATTGTCTATATTGATCATCATAAAATTTTTTTAAATTTTTTATCGTGGTAAGATATGTGTGTGTGTATATATATAACATAAAATTTGTCATTTTAACCATTTTTAAGTGTATAATTTAGTGTCATTTTACATTCACAATGTTGTGCAGCCATCACAACTATCTTCCAAATGTTTTTCATCACCTCAACTAGAAACCCTATACTTATTAACAAATAACCCCCCATTTTCCACTCCCCCCAGCCCTTGGTAAACTTGCAATGAATATGCCTATTCTAAATATTTCATATAAGTGGCATCATACAATATTTATTCTTTTGTTCTGGTTTCTTTCATTTAGCATAATATATCCAAGGTTTATTCCTGTTGCAGCATGTATTAGAACTTCATTTCTTTTTATGGCTAAATAATACCTTCATATATATCTCACATTTCATTTATCCACTCATCTGTTGATGGACACTTGGGTTGTTTGCAGTTGTCTGGAATTTCTTCTTCCATATTTTTGAACCCTTTCCAATTGAGTTTTTGTTTTCAATACTCCATGGATACTGATACTATGAAAATCCTCATGATCTCCATATTATTAAACTGAATGCTTAATAATCAGTTCACATCTTGTTTGATCCATCAATAGCATTTCACAGAAATGACCACATTTATGTCCATGAAATACCTTCCTCACTGGATTACAGGATATCATAAATAAGATTTAGAAGACAGAATGGTCTTTTTACAGATTCAGTATAAAAACTGAGATAGTCTTGGAAAGACAGGAGGGTACTTTCACAGAAGCTTTGGTAAACTACTCCAAGAATCTTATTGGTCTGTATTAGATCACATGGCCATTCTTGATTCAAATATCAAAAAGGAAGATATAATTAATCATGATTTTCTCATTTCTATTAAATGGAGCTGTGAATAGGCTCCTTATCTCCTGAAGGAGATTCACAAAGTTGTTGGAGAGATGAGTACCCAAAGAACTTTGGGATTCTGTTATGAAGGAAGAGGATGGGAGTGATGCTAGGTAGGCAACCAACAGTATCTACTGTATGTCTGAAAACATCCATGGAATTATATTTCAAAAATTATTTCTACCTCAAGTACTGGTATTAGCATGTATAAAATGTATTTATGTGCCTATTTAAATATTAAACTAGTATAAAAACAGAATATCCTCTAAATTTTCTCCATGAAGGATCAAAATAAATAAATAAATAAATAGAAAAAAATTTTCCTCTTTTCCATTACAAAACATGACTCCTTTAATATTTGAACTCATTCCTTGAAAGGCACTTCAAAACAGAAATTATGTGGATTCAGCTTCATGATGATTATAGATAAGATTTAATAGCTAGCCATCCAAATAAATCCTGCAGGTGGTAAGCAATGGTCCATGCATAAAACAAGCAGCCCAATTTTCAAATGGCAATCAATTAAATGAGAAGAATTGTTGAACTGATCTGCTGCTCCCCAAATGTTAATTAAAATTGCAATATTGCTGTGGGGCAGCCAAACATACTGCAGCTCTTGGACAGCTGTGATGCAGCAACTCAGCATATTGTAATCACAGTTACCTATTGCTTTGATATCATCACTGAGAAACATAGTATTATTCCAGGATATTTCTGATTACTCACTGCCTAAGGCATGCATTTGTTTCATAGCACTCTTCTATTTTTTTATTCTTTTTTATTTTATTTTTTATTGTTTTCTCCTCTTCTTAATTCATCTACCTTGTACCTGATGCATAGGTCAAAGACTAATGTTCTTCCAGTATTGGCTTTGCAAATACATGATGCCATACCTGTCACAGCCATGGCTCACAGCTGATTTCAAACTTGGTGCAGCTATATTCATTTTTGTATGTGTGTAAATACCAGACTCTGATTGAGATTTTTTTTTAATCCTCCTTCTCCTTTAATTTCAAAATATTTCATTTTTTGAACCCTACAGTATCAACTTAGTACTTACTATATATTGTGGAAATATATGAGATGTTAAACTTCTCTCACTTCTTTTTTTTTAAATTTTTTTCTGCCTTTTTTAAAAAATTATTTTTAAATTCATTTATTTATGGCTGTGTTGGGTCTTCGTTTCTGTGTGAGAGCTTTCTCTAGTTGCGGCAAGTGGGGGCCACTCTTCATCGCGGTGTGCAGGCCTCTCACCACTGCGGCCTCTCTTGTTGCGGAGCACAGGCTCCAGACGCGCAGGCTCAGCAGTTGTGGCTCACGGGCTCAGCCGCTCCGTGGCATGTGGGATCCTCCCAGACCAGGGCTCGAACCCATGTCCCCTGCATTAGCAGGTAGATTCTCAACCACTGCGCCACCAGGGAAGCCCCATCACACACTTTTAAAATTATAGATTCGAGTACAGTATAAAAAACAATACAGAGTGATCCCTTCTGTGATTTGCCTAGTTCCCTCTAATGGTGACATTTTGTAAAACCATAGTACAATATCACAACCAGGATATTGACACTGGTAAAATCCATTAATCTAAATCAGATATCCATAGTTCTACTGGTATTCATATCTGTGCGTATGCATGTGTGTATTAAATTCTATACAATTTTATGATAGGTAGTGTGTGTGCACCATTGTAGTAAAAGTATGAAACAGTACCAACACCATAAGCATCCTTCCTGCTGTTCTTTGATAATCATACCCACATCCCACCAGTTTTCCCAACCATCCCTAATCCCTGTCACTAAATATTTCTTTCATTTCTAAAATGTCATCATAAGTAGAACAATGTAGTATACTACAGCCTTTTGGAATTATTCTTTTTTCATTCAGCATGATTCTCTGGAGGTTTATCTAAGTTGTGTGTGTCAATTGTCTATTCCTTACTATTTCTGAGTAGTATTCCATGACATGAATTTACTACTGTTTAACAATTCACCTGTCGAAGGACATCTGAGCTGATTCCAGGTTTTAGCTGTAATAAATAAAGCTGCTATGAACGCTTGCTGTACAGATTTTTGCGTGAACATGTTTTTATTTCTCTGGGATAAATTAAAAGTAGTACAATTGCAGGGTTGAATGTTGGTTGTATGTCTAGTTGTTTTTAGCAAGCTCCAACCTATTTTTCATAGTGGCTGTACCATTTTACATTCCCACAAGAAATGTATGAGAGATCCAGTTTCTCCACATACATGACAATATTTGGTGTTGTTACTATTGCTTTTATTTTAGCCATTCTGATAGGTGTGTAGCAATATCTCACTGTGATTTTAATTTGCATTTTCCTGCTGGATAATACTGTTGAGTATCTTTTAATGTGTTGCTTATTTGCCATAGCTATATAATCTTTATTGAAACGTCTCTTCATGTCTCTTGCCTATATTCTAATTGGATTTTTTTTTTCTACTGTTGAGTGCAGTGAGTTTCCTGTACGTTCTAGATATGAGTTCTTTGTCAGATATGTAGTTTTAAATACTTTCCCCCAATATGTAGCTTGTCTTTTATTGTCTTCACATAGGCTTCCACTGGGCAAAATCATTTCCTTTTATGTATTGCGCTTTTGCTGTCAAATCTGAAAAATTGTGGACTGGTCCTAGATCCTAAAGATTTTTTCCTATATTTTAAAATGAGTTTTATAGTTTTGCATTAAAGTCTATAATTCATTTAAATTTAATTTTTGTATAATTTGTGAAGTTTAAGTCGAGATTATTTTTCTTTTTTTAGCCTATGAATATCTGATTGCTCCAAGACCATTTGTTAAAGAGGCTACTTTTCTGCCATTTAGTTGTTTTGCAACTTTGTCAAAAATCAGCTGGGCATATTTGTTGGGTCTGTTTCTGGGTTTTCAGTCCTATTCCATTGACTTATTTGTCTATTCTAGTGCTAAAGTTATACAATTTTTATTAATGTACGTATATAATGTCTTGAAATCAGGTACACTAATTCATCCAACTTTTTTCTTTGTTTTCAAAATTATTTTAGCTAGGTTAGTTTTTTAAATTTCTATATAAATTTTAGAATAATCTTGTCTGTAACTTTCAAAACATCCAGGTATTTGGATAGGAATTATGTTAAATCTGTATATCAATTTAGAGAACATTAACATCATTACTATTGGGATCTCCCAATCTATAAACACAGTATAGCTTTTCATTTATTTAGATCTTTTGTTCTTTCATCAACATTGTGTAGTTTTCAACATAAAAGTCTTGTACCGTTTCATTAGATTTATACTTAAATATTTTGTTTTTGAGTGTCATAAATGATATTGCATTTTAAATTTCTGTGTTCAAGTGTTCATCACTCATATATAGAAAGACAAAGCGATTGTTGTACATTTATCATATATCCTGTGACCTTGCTGGAATCACTTATTAGTTTTATCTGATTTTTTGTAGTTTCCTTGGGATTTTATACACAGATTATTATTATGTTGTACATATAGTATAATTTTAATTTTTCCTTTCTCATCCATATGCCTTTTATTTTCTTTCCTTCCTTTATTGCACTGGTTACAATTTCCAGCACTATTTTGAAAAAGAGCAGTGAGAGCATTCATCCTTGACTTTTTCCCTATCTTAGCATTTAGTCTTTCATCATTAAATATAACGTGAGCTGTAGGTTTTTTGTAAATGGCCTTTATCAGCTTGCGGAAGTTTTCTATTCCTAATTTTCTGAGAGTTCTTATCATAAATAGGTGTTGAATTTTGTCAAACTGTTTTTATGCATTAATGATATGTGATTTTTCTTCTTTATTTTGTTGCTATTGTTGATTATAATGATTAATTTTGTGATGTTGAACTATACTTGAATTTACTGAAATAAACCTCACTTAGTCACTATATAAATCCTTTTTTATATTTCTAAATTTTATTTTACACAAGCTTGTTAAGATTTTTATGTCTATATTCATGAGGGATACCAATTTGTACAATCTGTAGTTTCCTTCTCTTTTTTTTTATCTTTTGGTTTGGGTAGCACTGTAATAATGGCCTCGTAAAAAGAGCTGGGTAGTGTTCACTCTTTTTATATTTTCTGGTAGAATTGGTATTAGTTCTTCTTTAAATGTTTATTAGTATTTTTTAGTGAAATCATATGGTCCTGGAGATTTATTTTTCAAGAGCTTTAAACTATTCAAGAGCTATTTAGATTGTCTACTTTATCTTGGTGAATTTCTCGTAGTTTTTTGTTTTCAAAGAATTGGTCCCTTAATTTTAAGTTGTCGAATTCATGAGAATAAAGTTGTTTGTATTATGATCTCCTTATCTTTTTAATGGCTGCAGGATCTAGATGATAATCCTTATTTTACTCCCAGTATGGGTGATTTATGTATTTTTGTTTAATTTTTAAAATAAATGTATCAATTTTATTGATTTTTTCAAAGAAACAAATTTTGGTTTCATTGATTTGTCTTTTTTTTCTATTATAGGAATATTTTCAGTTTTATTGATATCTGCTGACATTTATTACACTTTTTCCCTCTGCCTGCTTTGGGCTTATTTTGCTTTTATCATTCTAGTTTCCATAGCTAGAAACTTAAGTTATTGATTTGAGACATTTTCTCATTTCAAACATAAGCATGCACTGCTATCAGTTTTCCTCTGAGCACTCTTTTGGCTGCATCCCACATGTTTTGATAGGTTGTATTTTTGTCAGTTCTATGTATTCTTTTACTAGTATTCAGTAGCACCATTTTCAAATCCTGTGAGACTTCCTCTCTGACCCAAGGCTTATTTAGACGTGTGTTATTTCCTGTGTTTAGAGACTCCTCTTGTTCTGTTAGTGTTGTTTCTGTTCTGTTGTTTCTAGTTTGATCTTATCATGGTTAGACAACACAGTTTATATCATTTCAATTATTTGAGGCTTGTTTTATGGCCCACAGTATGGTCTGTCTTGGTGAGTGTTCCATGGAGGCCTGAAAAAAAAATTGTGCATTTTGTTACCATTAGATGGAGTATTCTATATTTGTCAATTAGATCCTTTTGGTTGAATGTTTAGTTGACCTTTGAACAATGTGGCAGTTAGGGACCCTGACATTCTGCACAATCAAAAATGTGTGTATAAATTTATAGTTGGTATTCCATATCTGTGGTTCTGCATCTGTGGACTCAACCAAACACAGATCATGTAGTACTGAAATACAGATTTATTGGAAAATTCATGTATAAGTGTACTCACACAGTTCAATCCTGTGTTGTTCAAGAATCAACTGTATTGTCCAGATAGTCAATCCATGCTGATTTTCTGTCTAACAGTTCTATCAGTTGTTGTAACGGCAGTGTAGGAGTCTCCAACTATAATTGTGAATTTATCCTCTCAAACTTATCAGTTTTTGTTTCATGTATTTTTGTAAATCTACTCTTTGGTCTGTACACATTTAGAATTGTTATATGAAGTTGGTGGATTGATTGTTTTATCTTTATGTAATGACTTATGTTTTATGTTTTTATGTTAGCAGACATTCGCACTGCTTTGGTTTAGCATGAGAGTCTAGTCTTACTTGTGTAAGCTATGATTGCAATGGTAGTGTAATTTTCAGCCTTTGCAGTGTTATGTCATTGTCCTTGGCTAATCTGGTGCTGCTCCAGCTCCACCTGGTCTCTGTGGATGCTGCCTGAGGGGACAGAAGGGGTTTCTCCACTGTGGGGGAGGACTGTATTTGGATCATTTTGCTGTTACCAGTTGGCTGCTGGACTGAAAAAACATCTTAGTCCTGTAGGTCTTAGTCATGTATGCCTTCCATTTCCTACCAGGTTGTCTGCTTACCTGGCTGAGACTCTCCTGTAGGCTCTGCCTGTCAGCCTAAGTATCTCCTGGCAGAAAAGAGGAGTCTTAAGTCAGGTGGTTAAGCCTGTTTCAGGCTTATCTGGTCTTATTTGGACTACTGTTATCTGGGAAAATAATAAGTCTACCTCGTCCACCTTTTGCTGCTCTGTCATAGGTGAGAAAATATCAGGTATGAATGGCCTTTCTCTGCCACAGGGGAAGACACAAAACATCTTGATGTTGTATTATTGCTCAAATCCTGGAGTTCTAAACCAGCTCTCCTTACGCTTGTCACCTTTCAGGGTTGTTCTTTACTTGTCTCCTGTACCATTTCCAGTGTTTATGCTTGTGCTTAGTGAGGGGAAGCAAGGAGAAATGGGTCTATACCTTCTTATATGAACACCTGAACATTTCATTACAATGTTTTGAATCTCTATTTCTCTTATATAATGATTAATTTTGAAAACTTCAGCCTATACTTACATGCGTTATCTGCATGTTTTCATAATCTTCATGAATACTGAATGTATATTCCATCTTTGTATATTCAAACACCTTGCCAACACCTTACACAGAGATGGTGCTCCATATAAGTTGAGAGAAAGAATTAATTACATACGGTTTATTTCTTTAGAGAATAAAATGAATTGTATTTGTTTCTGTATTTTTCATAAGTAGAGCTTCAACCTTTTTACTATTATCTAAATAAATGTAAAATGCTTAGAATGGTCAGTGTTGTCTAATTTGTATCTTGATATTTGGATAGGATACATTAAAACTATCTAGGAAAATGTAAAGATCAGGTTCTTGTTTCCTACATTCTTATTTTGAAAAAATGGTTTTAGAGATTTCTATGAATAGATAGCATTATCTATATAAATATGTGTTCTTATTGAAAATTTCATCTATATAATTTCTTTAATTTTTAACATTTTTACATTTTTATAAACCTTTATAAGTGAAAATACTTGTATTTTTTTTTTTTTTTTCTGTTCTTGTAGTGACACTAGGGGAAAATTGTGGACATATGACTAGACAATCTTTATGTTTCCATCCAGCACAACTTTTTCTTAGCAAAAGGTCAGTAATATTACTCTAATGTCTCTCTTTTATATTAGCTATTTTTTTTTAACACAAGGTTATCTAATTTAGAGTCTCCCAAATCAAGGCCAGGAGACTGGTCAGCAGGTAATCCTCTGGGTAACATATGAAAGTTTTGTGAATTTTGACAATAAATCATTTATAACCCAGTTAACAGTAATGAAACAAAATATAATCCTACTCTATCTGAGATCATCATATTTTTTTCTAACAATATTTTCCCACCATAAGGAATCTGTTAGAATTCCCATCTTACTATCTTTCAGGTTTTTAATATGTATTAAATCCCTACAATGCATTTTTAGATCCTATATCTGTGGATATTCTATGTATTGGGATTTTAGCAAAAGTAGAAAGAAAAAATCTGCCAATAAATATGCACATAAACTTTGACCAGAGAGATTGGCTCCTATGGCAAAGGCATCTTCATCTTAAGAATACCTTGCTTAATTCATCACGCACAGTGGTTTCAGAATGAAGGATCATTTCCAAAATGCCATCCTGTTTTCATTTTTTTCCCAAGTAAGGTCAGAATAACCTGCAAGTGGATCACTGAACAAAGAAAGTACCAAACTTCAAATAGGACCTCTAAGGCCCTTGAACTACAAACTTGGAACATTTTTTATGACATTTCAAAGTGATTTGTGATCCTGACATTACTGTTTAAAAGATGTAGTTTGAATCAAAAATAAACTCTAAACCATACATTTAGAGGATAAATTTTTTTGTTTTGTTTTTCCATTTGATTTCTTAAGATTAATTATAGTTTTCTTTACTATATATTGCTGACTATAACTTTAATAACTTTAATTCAAGCTATGGCATGAAAACTCTTTGCCTCATTTATCCTAATTTGATAAAGTTTCCATTAAGTTAAAACTTAATTCAAAATACTTGTCTGCACACAAAAGAACCACTTACAATTTATTGGCTTTTTTTAAAGAAGAAAAGATATAATTATATTAATTTTACTATGAGGCAGATCAACCTAGATATTGGATATCACAAAATTTATTTAAGTGCCTCAAACAGGTTTAGTGTTCTGTGGTCTGTCTGAGGTATTACTCCCATCTAAAAAGACTCTTATTTAGAAAAAACTAGAAAAGAAATTGAAAAGGCAGAAGAAAATGTTTTTAGAAATACACCAGCCATAAAAGAGCAAAGCTCACCCTTGCCCCTTTCAAAGCCTACTACATTGCAGTAGGGAATTTGTAGTATTTCTGGTTTCTTTGAACTACATAGACATAAGAAAAGATTGTATTGTGTTCTTCCCAAGTCCACCATGTATGCGTTGGTGTGATTACCCTTCCATGGAGAATTTATATTACTAACTTATGCTCTAATAGAGAGATCTCAGACAAGTCTCGTGAAAGCTTATATAACTCCATGTCATAAAATATCAGTGCTCGCATAGGCTCCCAATATCTGATCATATGGTTGGAAGTCAATGGATGTAGGGGATGCACACAAGCCAATGAACAATTTGATACCTCAAATTAGCAATTCAAAACCTTGCATTAAAGATTTCTGAGGTCTCCGGGAATATTCTGATTTCATGACTCTGGTCTGGAGAATGTGGTGTATCCTGTTTCATGATTCCAGCTCAGTTCACTGGGTCCCTTTAGTTCCAACCTCAACCCTTGAAGAGGCATTTAGAATCTTCAGGATATTTGCAAGAGCTATCTACAAATACATAAATTGACTCACTATGCCAGCTATACTAAAAAATGTGGTTAAAACCTTAAGAATAATATACCCATAATAAAATCACTGTATTGTAATACGGCAGAAAGAATTATAGACACTCAAATTAGACTCTGGAATGTCATATTGTTTGCTTACAACCTATGTGAGCTGGGATAAGTAATTTTATTTTTCAGACCATCAGTGTCCTCAACTGGGAAATTTAACTCTTTAAGTTGTTAAGAGGTTTAAACCAGATGATCTACTAAAATTGACTTAAGTAGTGCCTGGCACAAACTAGCCCCTTTTCCCTTCTTTCTCTTTCATTCACTCACAGGACCCTCAGGCCAACATATCTGTTCTTATACTGGCTGATCAAAGTGTTAGCAGGCTTATCTCAGCAGTTGGAAATAGGAACAAAAATTAAAATAAATGAGAGTTTTCCACTATTCTTCATCTTTGGCAGAATCCATTTTAATAGCTTGTCTCATCGAATAATCATTACAGTCAATAAGCTGTCTAACACACTAATGCAAGGCTAAGTGACTGTCAACGGCTCAGGCCAGACTTGCCCACTGAGTAATGACAGACTGTGGCAGGATTCCTGTCTCATTACATCAGTGGAATAACATTTCTAGTAAAATTATGTACTCATAAAATTGAGTTGACCTGAAAAACAGAGTATTTTCTTTTAATATTTTGAGGACCATAAAATATATCTAAATGATAGAACAAAGCAGAGAAGTTTAGCAGAATTAACTTGGCTCCTAAGAGGTAGATTGACTGCAAATGGAAAAGAAAGATCATAGAAACCCAGTGTGGGGGAAATGACAGTAATGCATTCAAGATACACAGAAGATTTTATGTCAGTTTGAAACTTTATTTGAATAATTGGCCAGTGGCATAACTTCTTTGCATCTGTGTTTCCTCACTGGTAAAATATTGGGTACAAGTTAAGATGTTATTTTGTGTATCTGTATTTTTGCATTTTACATTTTCATTTTATTTCAGTTAAGTGTAATTATATTATTTTTATGTGCTAAAATTGAAAAACTGAATACAATTCTTTTAAGGATGCCTCATTTACAAAGATTCTGTTGAGGATAAGGCTTTAATCCCAACATATCAACTAAATCACATTTGTAAAGCAAAATACAACTAATTTAGAATAAATTTTGTACATTAAATGAGTTTTGCTACTAAAACTAGCATGTCTTGTATCAAATAGGAGATGTACTTTTCAACTTGTTACTTCTACTATAAATAATTCCTATTTCTGAAGGATGGAAACTGGAAATTACACCAATGTAGCAATCTAGACCCCTTACCTATATTCCTGAATTAGGTTGGCTGTCTGGTCTGAAATTATTTTACTCCCTTTTATCGAAGTTTCCTCATTTGTCAAATGAGCAAAAACATTTTACTTAATAATATAAACAATGCATATTATCAACTCTAAAATACTTTTTTTTCACATATGAACATCATTGAAATCAGGTGTCTCCTAAAACTGAATGCATATTATCATAAATATTGGAAGCACACTAATTTTTATTCATAGTGGTACCAAACATAGTGGTTTATCCTTTAATTAATGGTCTCTTAGACCTAATGAAATTTGATATTAACTAAATTAATCATCAAAGAAATTATACGAGTGAGTGCAATTATTAATAATATTCAACAGATGAAGATATTGAGGGACAGAGAACTGAAGTAATTTGCTTAAGATCATAAAATTCAAAACCTGGACTGATGATCCAGAGTCCATGGTTTTGTCCATTATATTGTACTGCTCAAAGATTTTTGTGTACAATAACATGATTTGAAAAGCACACTGTACAACATATATAAAGTAATTAAAACTCTTCAAAATAAACAGTTTAAAAAAGAAAATATAAAATCTGGCTAATTCCTATTGCGGTCTGTATTTTTTTAATGAAAAAATTCGGTGGTGATATAAATACATATATGAATATATTTATATATGTATATATTCACTCATAGTGAGAGAAATACATGGTAGTAAATATTTCCTTGGTCAATGACCCTGTCACAGAATTCTATCTTTAAGTCAGTTTACAAACTAATTCAGTTGGTACTAATGTATGTGAGATATTGACATCTACATATGGGTGCTTCTAATATATTTTCTTGGTTTGATCCAAGAACTCCCTGTATCCTACTTGCCTAGAATTTTTGATAAAGATGTGACTAGTCAACTATCCAACCTCCCACAGGTACAGGCACAAGGACATGCACTTAAGAGTAAGAAACATGGGTTATAGATCAGAAGATATCTATATATATAGATATATATAGATAGATACAGAGAGAGAGAGAGAGATGCTCTTTACTGAATAAACTGGATAATATGGTAGAACAAAATACCATAAATTAAGAAGAAACATTTGATTTTGGATACTAACTCTACCACACAGATCATGTCACTTGACTATTTAAACCCCATAGTCTTGATCTGTAAAATATAAATAAAATTTACTCTAAACTTAAGGACTTATGTGACAAGTAGATAATACTTTTGAAGCACTTGAGCACAATGTATGACAAAAAAATTCTCAATAAATATCGGATAAAAAAAAATTTTTTTTAATTATCCTGTTTCTTTTCAAAGTAAGTTTACATAGATCAACTAAATTTTTAAATTCTAACATTTTCCATATGTTAAAAATAAAGTGAAAAGGTTGTATGTTCCAACAAAATATTCACAAATCAAATTTAACAATAAAAAAAAATTATACACCACAACCGAGTGATATTTACTCCAGATATACAAGGCTAGTTTACCATTTGAAGCTCAATCAATGTAATCCATCATGCCAATAGGCTGAAGAGGAAAAAGTCATATAATTATATGAGTTGATGAGTAAAAATCATTTCATGCAGTCGAAAATCCCTTCTCACACATGTGTGCACACACACACAAAATCTCAGTAAACTGGGAATAGAGGGGAAAGGTCTTACTGTAATAAAGAACAGCTATTGATACAATAAACCTACAACAGCCATCATAACTAATGGTGAGAAATTAAATGTTTTCCCACTGAGAACAAGGCAGGAATGTCCCCTCTCACTGCTCCTATTCAACACTGTGCTGGAAGTAATAGTTAGTGAAATAAGATAAGAAAAGAAAAAAAAAGGTTTAAGGATTGAGAAGGAAGCACTGAAATATTCTTTGTTCGAAGATGACATTATTATCTATATAGAAAATTTTCAAAGAATTGGCAAAAAATACTCCTGAAACTAAAAAGACAGAGGTGATGTAACTTGATATATTTCAGATAGAAAAATGCATGTGTTTAAATTTTTTTTATTTAATGTCTTGGATGTATTCATATAAGAATACGTAATAATCATACAAGTACTTGATTTTAAAATTTCCTATCTCATTTGGGATCTCTGGAAAATGCTTAACCTTATAATACCATTTATGCTCTAAAATGAAGACACAAAGCTAATGCTTCATATAACCTGTGTTTAGTTTGTGTGTCAGTTTTCAACAACAACACATTTTTTTTTGGCCATACCGCGAGGCATGTGGAACTTCCCCGACAAGGGATTTAACCCACACCCCTGCAGTGGAAATGCAGAGTCTTAATCATTGGACTGGCAGGGAAGTCCAACAGCAACACATTTTTACATTGATTTTCTATGGGATTTTTGGTGCTAGCTCTCTATGAAAATCAAAAAGCAAACTGAAATCACTGCATTTTTTGCAACAATGAGGAATGTTTTTCCCAATTATGGTTTTAACAAAAATAATTGTGCTTCTATTATAATGCCGTGGGACTTAATAGATAATGGACAAAATACAGGTTCTTATGAATAGAGGATACTAAATTTTGATATTATATAGAAATTTGTGTGTATTTATATGTGTGCTTGAGGATAGAAGTTGGTACTGCATACTTTACTAACATAAGCACATTTGAAATGAGCAGTGACGCATGAGTAAACTTTCTTCAATGTAACTGTATGTGAGACATTAGTGGGCAATGAAGGAGCAAGAGTATAAAATATTATAGAAGTCAATGGAATGTTTGAAGAATTCTGGTAATTCTTAGGACTAGAGTGCAGGGTGTGTGACAGGGAGGAATTGAAGATGAGGCTGAAGCACTGTTTGAAGTCAGATGCTGGAAATCCTTTAACACCATGTTCAGGAACTTAGAGTCAATCACCAATTATGCTTCCTTTGCCTACCGGGATTGCTGGTTGAAGTTGAGCTTTCAGTTAGTCAAGCTAGATGCTCAAAATCCTAAGGAAACATGATCTTTGCCTTTTGTGCAACATTTCCTTACCTCTACCAACATATCTAGCAAATTTTTTCTTGGAAATTTTATGTTTTTATACCTGCCCTCCCCTGTTAGTCTCTGAACCTCTTATGGACAACAGTGGTGTCTTATTTATTTTTGCTTACCTCGTATATTGCCACAATTTCTGACACATAGTTGCATATATATGGCATGAACAGTTCCTACTGGAGTATGTTCTAGAAGAACGAACTCGTGTTGGCAAAAAATCACTGAGTACCCACAAATGGTATGGGGATGCCATTTCAATTACTCTCTAGGTTTTAAGGAACATAATAGCAGTGGCAACAGCAACCTCTTAAGGCTCTGACTTGTGTGTGGAGAGAAAACTGGAAGACAATAGAAAGCTGACATGTACTTCAGTCCTCTTGCCTAAAGTGTATGAATAATAATAACATTGTTTATGGGGAGATGAGAAAAGTATCATGAAAGGATACTGGCCATCTTTGATATTTACACACCTCTTCCTGGCATAGAGTAGGCTCTTAGTTTATATTTGATAAGTGAATGAATGAACAAATGGCTGGCTATTTTATGTTTTTTCAAGGAAATCTGCTGATATTTAATGTGAATCTTCTAGATGTTTACACAGACATTTCCTACTGTTTTGAGTTCTGTGAATACGCCTGCCATGCAGCTTTTTATTTTCACATATAATATTTGTGATTTGCAGAGACTCTTAACAAAAATCATCCAATCAAAAATAGCCACAGCATAGGCAAAATTCATCTAGCAGCCAATGAATACTAAGGAAAAAAAATGGGAAATTTATGAAGCCAAACACATAGGATGTTTCTCAATTACATTCAGATGTGTCAATGTGCATACTCAAATTCAATTTGAATTGAGACAGGCAAGCCATATTTACATACTCTGTTCTAGATATCATTCAAGCACTATTATGTACCAACATACTCTGTTCTAGATATCATTCAAGCACTATATGTACCAATTCAAGCACTATATGTACCAATATGAATAAACCTTCTCTTTCCTCAAGAAGGTCACAGACTTGTTGAAATAAAAGATGCAAAAAGAAATAACACATTTGGATGCAATATACACTCATCTTTCAAAGCCCACTTCAAGTGTCACCTTATTTGCAAAACATCTGTCTCTAATCCTGATCTAAATGATATACACATTGCACATATTGCAAACCACTTTATTACAGAAATATGAAGTAAAAGTAATATATTACTGTCTCTCTGTACTTACTTACTTATAAAGAAAGTGTTTCTAAATGCTACCAAAGGACTTGAAATGTAAGTAATTCTTTCTGATAGACTATCATTGAACTCTGAAGGAAAAATTGTAGTAACTGCCTTGCTTTTTCTCTTTGATCTTTAACTTTCCTATCTGTAAAATGAGGTGAATAGGGGCCACTATAGTTGCCTGTTTGTTTAATTCTACTTTTTTAGAAGAAAAAACAGATTAACTCTTAGAAGTTTGAGAAATTCTTCCCTTAGATGTTCCACAGGGGTACTTTCAGCTTTCATATTTATTCTATGAATGTGCCTCTTGGTCCCATTGAGTCCTGGTTAAACTCACCCTATGATTTGGTTAGAGTACCTATTATTACCCACCATCAGGGATAAAGTCCTGTGAAAATTATATCTTTAAATGAGCCAGAACAAACCCAAGTCATCAAATATAATTTTAATGATGAACCTCAACATTTTCCATTTGAATATTTTCCCAAATGGTTACAATTTATTAACGTCAGATTGAAGGGCTCCATTCATTTTTCCTATTCAGTAAAGAGACAGCTAATGAATGGTGCTGACTTGGCTAGGCTTCTCATGAATGATTCTGGAAGAGTGCAGCCCTCAGTGTGAAGAGACTCAACTAATGCCAGCTAAATATTGACATGGTTTTCACCCATGCAGAATGTCTCTTCCAACAACTTCTGGCTAATGAGATGGTAATTATATCATCAAAGCTAAATAGAAAACTTTGGGCTTAAGACTGCCTTCTCTAAGTGACATTCCACGAACTAATACATGACCTCCTGGTTTCCTCACTTTCCTTATCATGGCTGCATTGCTTCAGAGAGATCTCCATAGCAAATGGAAAAAGACATAGTAAGGGCTGGTGTCCATTTTGAAAACTTTGGATAATGAAGAAGAGTAAGGAAAGGAAATACCTACCACTCATATTATTACCACCAATACTGATAAATACTTTGGTTTAGTTTTCTCAACTGGATCTATATTTACCAACATTGATAAACTTCAAAAAGTTAGTATAGGAAGATTCCAAAAAGTTTTAAAGCATGAAACAGTGTTATTGATATTTTATGCATGACAGGTCTGAAAGCTTGCACATCAGGGGGAACACTAACTTCCCCATTGATGGTTAACTCTGGGAGGGATGGGAGAGAAGGAAAGAGTGGTGGGGAGAGATATTGTCTAGATATATTGTACACATATATTTTAAATAATAAAAAGATTCAAGTAAAAGCATAGTTGATTCAATTTGGTTTTCTTTTCAGAAAATGTCACAGCATTCTAGCATCAAGCTGCTTTAATTTGGCAATTCCAGGCTCTAAACAACTGTCCTAGTGCATTAAGATCCTGAACTAGATTTTTCGGTTCCACCATCTAATGCATTTCTCTTTCAAATGTAATTTTCATTGTTACCCATGTGATAGATGTGCAATGGGGTACAAATTGAACTACAAAGCTGATAATAAGAGCAATGACCTGACCCACCTCTGTCTGCCGACAGTTCTTGTTCCAGAAGAGCAGCAGCTTTCAGTGGTTTCAGCTATTTATCCTGATATTTACCCCATATTTCTAAATAATGTTTATATGCATTTTTCTTGCTTATTGGCTTTACATATTATCTAAAGAAAATACTTTTGTAGAAAAACAAGAATTAGCTCTCTAACTCTCTTCTCTTTCTCTTATTCTGGTAGTGTTTTGTTTTGTTTTGTTTTTTTTGCCATGGTACTCAACATAATAAGAACAATGGTAATACTGAAAATGATTAACTTTCATTTGAATGATGCTTTTAAAGCAAGCACTGAGCTAGGTATCCTCATAAAATCCCTTTGAAGAAAGTATTATTACTTCTGTTTTACAGATGAGACAAATGGGATCAGAGATACTAACATCCTAATAATTTAACTAGTAATTGGTAGAATTGAGATTCAAATTCAGATTTGTCTATTCAATATGTATAGTCCTAAAAACTAGGTAGACTTCACTCTCCTTGAAATCTTATAATTTTGGATCACTTTTTCCCTTGACATGCTTTTGGTATTCTTTTATATCATTAGAAATTCTTTGTAAACAATGTTATTTTGGATGTATAATATTCCAAGTGAAGAATGTATATACACATATAGTTTATTGAATTTCCCTAATTATTATTGTCAATTTAGCCCCTCCCCACACTTAATTTGTTATTCTAAACATTGCTAAGAGAAATTTCTTTATGCATTATTTGTGCAAAATCTTAAAAAAAATCTCTGTGTTTCGGGTAATTACTTAGGTTAAGTTGCAATGAGCGGTCATGACTTAAAAAATAATCTGTGAAAAAGTAATATAATATGGATAATAGCCAGGAACATAAATCAAAATTATACGGAAGCAAAACGAAGTTCACAGTCTCTGCTAATCATGCATTTTACGAAAGCTGGAAACCAGTTCCTTGTGAGCAGTTGGCAACGTTAAAGAAGAGTCTAGGGACACCTGTTTTTACATAGAAACATTTAAGCTTTGCTTTCACCTACCGATTTTTTTAAGTTGTAGGCTCTTGAGGAATAACATTTTCTTACAAACAATACATATGCTTTATATAGTATATGAAATATTAATTAGTATATTTATTATATATAATATATAACTACTATGAAAAACTATTTTAAAACACAGAATTTATTTTTAGTGTCTTGTGACTTCCAGGAAACTTTAATAAATATATTACTGTTGGTATTAATGATCATTTTTGCAGATGAAAAGTGCAAAGCTCACAGATAGCAGGTGGTTTGTTTAATGTCATATACCTGCTAACAGCAGATCAAAGACTAGCACTAGGTCATCTGACTCTCTTTTCATCACTCTTTCTACTACAAGGGCTATAAGGAAATGTTAGGTGCATCAGAGATAAAAAGTTTAAAGAAAGACTGATTCGACTGTGGTAGGCTTTCTCTCCTACTGGCAGAGAAATGGAACTATCTTAAAAACCCAGTCCCTAGAATAGTAAGTTAATAGTAAGTACTTCTTGTGGAAAACAATAGGTCCTAAAATCTAGGATGCTTATCTTTTCCAGGTGTTCACATGATTAATGAGAAGCTGTGTAAGCTTTATTTTTGTCTGCATATGAATATCTCCTCTTGTGTCCAAAAAAAATTCAGTCAAGAAATTAATCTTAAAATATTACTTATAGAATAATGTTTCCTTTTCTAGGTTATTTTAATATTTTTTCCTGCATGAACCTAGTGGTAATTCTTTTGTAATTATTCTCATTTCAAGCAAAGCTCAGAAATAGTCTTTCAGCAATTGCACAGCTGGTAGAGGAAGCCAGGTCCCTTGACTCTTAAGCAGTATCTTGTGAGATTTTGCTTCGTTTTGTTTTGCTTTGTTTTAATTTTAGTTAACTGAGTCCCTCCCTATTTCACATATACAGAAAAGAAAATAATGCTCTGAAATTGCAAAGCTCTAAATTCTAGATCTTCAGAATATGTCCTGTTCTGGAAACATTCTGGGAAAAGAGAAAAACAAGAGGAAACCAAAGAATTAAGAGACCCTATAATATAGAAATGATCTAAATAATAAGGCTTTCCAGGTGAGTAATGAGGAGCCCACATGTTTGTCAGAAATCAGAAGTTAGATAAACCTCATGTATTAGGTATGTGACCTTACATTTTTCATTTCATGTCACTTATCCTCAGTGATAAGGATGACTTTGCAAGGTTCTATTTACAACATTTGTCATGGGTTTAAAAGTATTTTATGGGTACATTGTTTAGTACTTAGTAAGTGCTTAAAAATGTTAGTCATTTATTTGTAACATGGTTTTATACACAGTTGATTAATATAACAAGAAAGAAAAAGGTCTCGCTATTACATCACAGTTACTTTCATGAAAATGAGGCTACATGAAAAACAAATTGTTCTCTACTTTGCTTCCCTTAACTGTTACTTTCTTGTTCAAAGAAGGCCTCAACATTCTACTGCTTGCTTCACTCCACCTGGGAAAATATCACAGAACAAAATTTCACTAAAATTTGGGATGTCTCCTAATTCTTGATTAAAACAAACTATCATCTTGAAAATGTGATGCCATCTAGCTTGGCCAACAGACAACACCATTGACCAGGTGTCTGGGGAATTAATATGTATGGACATGACAATTGCCATCTTGGCATCCTGAGATTTATCTTTGAAATAATTAGAATACTCAAACCTTAAAAATCTCAGCATTGAATGGAATCTTATGTATAATTCAACCCACAAATTATACAAATTAGGATGCACAATCTTAGAAAAGGAAGGTCACTTCTTCTAAATTCAACTAGTACATACTGTCAAGAACTGCAGATAGTTTGTATTTTACCCTACTTGTAACATAAGAATTATATGGAAGCCACAATTTCATAGGAGACTCCTGTGTCAGAGACAAAGGGCTTTATTACTCATGGCACTCATGGAAGGTAGAATGAGCTTCATGTTAACAGTGGTTGCCCTCACTCTCTCAAATCCCATTGGGTGATAAGGAGGTAGTTGTAAGTAAATGCTGTGTATACAATGGGTTTATGATACAGGTGAATAATACTGAGTTTAGGAAACTCCAGTTTTTTAAAAAGGGTTACCAGTGAATCTGCCCAACCTTAGCTCCAGTGGAAGATATTCACTTTCCTAATCTTATCAGGAAACAAATCTGTCCTCTTACATATGTATGCATGCATGTATGTATGTATAGACAGGGATTATGGATACAGATATAGATATAGATAAGATATAGATATAGATTCACATTATGAACTAATAGAGGATAGTCTGATGATTACAATTTATTAGAAGAGATTTTTGTTTATTTGTTTATTTTAAGCCAGATTTAATCCTTAAGAGAGAGTCATTTACTCTTTGTTACATTTACCAAAGAACGAAATTAATCCTAGGGCATTCTTTTGCTAAGTATGTAGCATTTTGAGGGACATGGGTTAATACGTGTGTCTAGGAATCTGACTCTCAACCATATATTGGGCCCAAGGCTTTGTCACCTGATGCTATCTCAATTAACATTTGTTTCCAGTAAATTCCTGAGGCAGCCTATAGTTTAATACTGAGTTTTCAGTTGCCTATTCCTTTGTGCCTCCATTAAATTTACTTTTGTAAATTCATCTATGCATTTAAAAGATACTCTTTCTAGGTGTTCGATTCTTTTCCCATAATTTCCAGTCTGCCAATAGTGCCATAAGTGGAAGACTTCCATTATTTCTTTTTAGCTTTGGGCATATGGATTATATCTTCAGACATAATGGATTGTTGTTATTCCCAAACCATGGTCCAGCTTTCTCTTGTATCTTTCTCTTTGAGTATATTATTGAGCTTACCAGAAGTTTCTCCCTCTTATTTCTATATGTTGAATTCCATTCATCTTTCAAACTCTATTGCAGGTATATATTTTTGAGGAAGACAGCTTAATTCTCCATGTAAATATGATATTTGATATTTCCTAACTTTGGATTCAGTTTTTTGCTGGTGATATAGATCTTATGGTCTCCAACAATCATTAGGTTTTATTAGTACCAGAATTAATATTACTAAAAATACCATAATAATATCACCCATAATTTGAGCCAGGAACTGAGGTATGTGCTTTACATGAATTATTCCTAATCCTGGAAATTATCTTTCAAAGTAAAATTTTTGATCCTTATTTTACAGTTGAAGTAATTACACATCTTAGAAGTCAGTAATATTCCAGAATTTACACAGCTAGTGAGTTCTAGGAAGGGAACCCCGATTCACATCTTTTGATCCTTAAACCCATGACCCAACTGTAAATGCTATAAGAGAAATGATTATATAAATGTTGTTTCTACAGAATGTTAAAAGTATAAATGCCTGGTCTAAGTTAGGTCCTTGGGCTCTGTTTATCGCTTCAGAAGTTTCACAATGAATATATAAGTTCGGGAACATTAATGTAAGTTTAAGTGTTATTATGATTTACTCAACTCACAGTGAAAACATAGCACCTAACACATCCTATTGTCTATAATTTATTTTGGAGTTGGTGTGAGAACAAGCATAGCTATGACAGAATGATCTCTATAGTATCCTATCACCAAGGAAAAACATGCCTCTTATATTAACTTTGGAAGATTCCATTTAATATTCTTACACTGCTTACATTATTTATTATGTTCCCTAGTAAGTTCATGGAAACTGCTGACACGTGTGTGGGAACAAAGAAAACTGAACCACGTATCACAGACAAACAGCCCAGGACAGGAATCAGCAGAGGAATCTGGAAAACAGCTCTAAGGCAAGTTTTCTAAGCTGAAGGTCACCAAAGAATATTAATTTGGGGTTTAGGTCCTAAAGACAGTACAATTTAAAATATAAATCAATAATCTTTGTGAATGTTCAGTATCACTAAGCAAAAATACACAGTCAATAAAAGTGCAAAAGGAACAGATGCAAAACCAAAATGAAAATGAGTTTCTTTGAAATAATATATGCCTCTATTCCTTAATATTAAATATATAATGTTAATTATACGATGTTAAGTAAAACATCAAAGATTTAAATAAATTACACTACGATCCTTAAAACAAAATCTAGTCAGTATTCAAATATTTAAGTCCTTCTTTACTTTTCTCTTTCCAATGTCTATTTATGTGTCTATTATTTCTCTCTCCTCCTAACCAACCATCTATTACACCAGGCATAATTCTAATGTGAATGACTTTAGATAATTATTATTTTCTATTTTCTACCTTCACAATTTGTGCCAACAGCATATTCTTATCTTAAGCACAAATGGTTTTGTAAAAGGCTAATTAGACAAAATGAAACTAGTGAAGGGAGAATTCCTCAATAGTAACATTACTTTTTTAATTTTAATACACATTTCTATATTGACTATATAACCTTCATGTATCCTCACAGAGTCAAGTTTCTATTCTGCTCATACTCTCACTAATTGTGAAATAAATTATTAGGCGAGGATTGAATAGATCATTGAAATCTCTGCAGCAGATTTGCTGAGGTTCATGAGTCATGAGAAGAAGTATTTCTCACCTAAGAGGTAGCTGGTGATTTCTCTTTTGGAATTTTGGGACCTTAACCTAAACCTCAAATGAAAGTTTCTCTCTAGCATAACTAGCTATTTTTCTAAGAAATTCCTTTTATTGTCATTCCTGTCAGGCCCAGGCTAAGCAGACAGTAGCCCAGGCCTCGTTATTTCCAGATAATTGATGTAATTTAGAGAGACCAATGTCTTTTGCTATGTCAAAATTAGTAAGAGTGAGATCAATGGAAATAAGTCAGAAAGAGAAAAACAAATATCATATAATATTGCTTATATGTGGAATCTAGAGAAATGGTAGAGATGAACTTATTTGCAAAGCAGAAATAGACTCACAGATATAGAGAACAAACTAATGGTTACCAAGGGGGTGGGATGAACTGGGAGATGGGGACTGACATATATACACTACTATGTATAAAATAGATAACTGATGAGAATCTACCGTATAGCACAGGGAACTCTACTCAATGTTCTGTGGTTACCTAGATGGGAAGGAAATCTAAAAAAAGAGTATATATATATGTATACATATGATTGACTAACTTTGCTGTACAGCAAGAAACAAACACAAAGTTGTAAAGCAACTATACTCCAATAAAAATTAATAAAAAAAAAAAAGATTGTGCCCTTCCTTCAGCCACTGACCCCTGAGGTGCCTGTGAGATATAGTAAACATTTATTTTCATAAGATAATAATTTATTATTTATTGAATTTATCCAAATAAGAAATGTTTAGTGAAATAGAGAAAATAGATATTATATGGAATAAATTTGACAAAGTCCGTGATTTGTTGTGATATTTTTTGATACAATATAATTTTCAGGATTTTCAAGATTGTGAATTTATTTTATTTTTGACCTGCTTTGTCAACTGGGGAATTAGAGTGTGATTTAAACATGACCAAGTGACTAATGAGGTGTTACACCAGAGAAGAGTAAAGCTACTCTAGAGAAATATGTCAGAATCACTCATGAAACAGCAAGAAATTCTGAAATGCTAGAGAACCATCACAGCATTATATCGTGTATGCAAGGAAATAATTCTGTAGATTTCTGTTCAAGCATTGTCTTGGCTCAGGCTCTTATAGCAAATTACTGTAAACTGGGTACGTTATCAACAGCAGAAATTTATTTTTCATAGTTCTGGATGTTGGGGGTCCAACATCATGGCATCAGGAAGGTCGGGTTCTGGTGAGAGCCTTCCTCCAGAGTGAGACGGCTGACTTATTGTAACTTCACGTGGAAGAAAGATGGCAAGCTAGCTCTTTGGCCTCTTTTTATATGGGCACTAATCCCCTTCATGAGACTTCCACCCTCATGACCTAATCATTTCCCATAAGCCCCACCTCCAAATACCATCACGTTGGGGATTAAATTGTAACATAGGACTTTTGGGGGGGGATACAGACATTCAGTTCATAACAAGTATGTTTTTTCTTCTTTGGTGTCGTTACACTCATTTCTAATGCTTAACATAATGTGCTAAATCAAAGCTGGGGATACTAAGTCTTGTTCAGCCTTGTGGTAAGATGGAGAGTCTGAAACAAGAATTTTGAGGAGTTACCAGTATAATACAGTACATAAAATATTAGGGATGAAATTATTATTGATTTTGGGAGAATTATTGATTTTTGTAGTGATTTTCTGTGAGATGCTCGCATACATGTGCCCCTACATGCAAAGAGATAGCTATAACAAGAGTATGGATACTGAGTTTTCCAAGGAAAATGAGGCTCTTACGAATGTTCACAATCTTGTTTTCACCCTATCTAGTGCCAAGGAAAGGGATGCCACAGAGACTATCACAGCTATCTAAAAATAACGACTAGAACAATAACAACAACAATAACCACGGTGGCCCCATCAACTATAGCACAGCAACGTAACAGGAGCTTTCCACAGAATATTTTCACAATTAGTGTATGAGACATACTATTTTCTCTGTTTTGCAGGTGATAAACCTGAGATTGTTCATAAAAGAAAATGAGAGGTCAAGAGCAGGTTTTTATTTTAATTTACAAGGAAATGGAGGAACAGAAATGCTAAGTGATTTATAACCATGCAGAAAGCAGCCAGCTGACTCTGGAAAGCCAGTATAGCCCGACTGGCACGGTTTAAAATTTTTCTGCAAAATGAGCCCTGGTTATATGATCTCAAAAGATGCTGTCTGGCTCTATGCATTCACTGTACAAAATCTCATCACCCCTTCTATCTCTTACAATACTTTTCATGTAACATCCCCTTAAACAGCTGTTGAATGAAAATGCATCACAAGGTAAGCTGAGTTTCCCTCTGAGGCCAGCTATAAATTCCCTGCTTTGGGATCTGGTAATGAACATTAGACCTTTTCTCCTAATGTGAGGTTAAGGATGGGCTGTGCTATTGTGATGCCTGCAATTAGTGATATTAGTTAAGAAGGATTCTACTTTCAGTATAATTCAAAAAAAATTCTGTACGTTTGAAAAAAAACTAAAACGTTGTTGCTATAATAGAAGAAACTGGCATTTCTTTTGGAGAGTCCCTGGAAATGTAACAATATGATGAATCTCAATGTTGGCAGTATCTTGGAGACCATGGCATGGATTCTATTAATTTTAGAAATAAAGAAAGTCATGAGGAAAGGGAAGGAATAGCTTGTTCAAGTTAATAGACCTAGTTAAAAAAAAGAAAAAATACAACTTTATTCACTCACTGGCTTGTGAATTCATTCAATGAGCATTTACAGAGTATGTTCTATATATACAGAAAAGTGCTATGCCCTGGAGAGACCTAAAGCAAAAGCACAGAGGTGAATGTAACGTAAGACATGGTGAAGTGGATACACTACAAATTGTCATGTGGTTTAACAGAGGCAAGTTCAAGGTACTGAAGACATTAATGCATCATGATGAATCTTGGTCTCTGACTACATGGCTTTAGTGCTGTCCAATAAGCTATTTTGTGGCGCATTGCACTTGGATGTGACTCCTCATAATCTTGTACTTTTATAGAATATAACTCATTAAAGAAATGAACTTTACTGGGAATTTACTATATGCCAGGCACTGTAGTATATACCTTATATATATTATAAATTTACTGTTATTATGGAAGATTTCAGTGATAGAAAATATTTAAATCATATTCAATATAAAAAGCATTAAAAAAATGCCCATGTAACCAATACTCTTTTTTTAAACAAAGAGTATCATCAAGATTGTTAAAATACCTCTGCCTTCCTTAACCCAACCCCTCACTAGAGCCCAGATAGTACCATTAGCCTGAAATTTTAAATAATTCCTTTGGTTGTACTTATAGTTTGGCTATATATGTACAAAATATTAACATAAATGTATTTGTGTATGTGAATGTTTTAATGTTTTTGCAATTTAGAATAAAAAGAGATCTAATATATCTCTACTTATGCAATTTTTTTGTTTGTTTTCACTTTATGTTTGTGAAATTCACCCATCTTGACTTAAGTAGTTCTAGTTTATTCTTTTTTAATGCTGTATTCCACAAAAGAATTCTACATATCATAGCACAAAAGCATCAAAATGCATATATATGTATGTAAATATATATATATTTTCTCCTTTCCATGGACATGCTTAGGTATTTCAGGAATTATATATTACCCTCCAAAATCTGCTCAGAACGTTATTGAATAATTTCTATGCGGTTACATGTACAAGTGTTACTTACGAATATATTTATTCAATGAAATGCTGTAACTCAGGGCAATTTACATATATGTTTATATTTATGTAAATATTTAATACTTTAATAGTCATATTGAAAGTAGTGTTTATAAATAAATAATAAATACTATATAACTAAACAATAAATACTATATAAGTAAACAATATTTATAAGTAGATATATTTATAAAGTAATTTAATACTAACTTAAAGTTAGGATAAAACCTAGGATATAAATAATGTTATAAATTAAACTGAGATAAAAATAAATAAATAAAACTAGGATAGACTAATGGCTATAACAAAATAGAACCCAAATATATACTTTCTAATGGCTCCAACACCATGACAAATGTTTCCTTCTCACTCACTTACACAGCCTAAGAGGCTTCCAGGCCAGTGGAGCAGGACAAGAGTCTATATAGCATTGAATGAGGCTAGCCTAAGTGGTCACTCCTTCTAGAAGCCCTTGCTGAACCTCCATAATCTTGTTTCCGAAGTGGGTAAAGGGCCCCGTCCTTCTGTTCCCATAGAGTTTTTTGATCACCCTCATGTATCAATCTGAGAGTCTGTAGCCTTCTATTTATTAGAGGGAAGAGTCTGTGGGATCTTCAGGGGATACATAAAGCCCAGCTATCCAAAATACTTGTTCGTTATTAAATTATGCTTAACTTTTCATCATTAAGATTCTGTCATTTATTTTAAAGTATTTTTTCTTGTATAAATGTCAATACCTATGGGTGTGGGAGTCTTCTTTTTATCATGATTTATTTAGAATATGCTGAAAAAGAAGAAACATAGTTCTAAAAGGTGGATGTGTGAGTGAATCGGAGGTCAAGTATCTAAAGTTAAAGATAAGCAATCAACAAGTAATGAACATCTTTTCCCAAAGGTGTGATTGGGATAAGTTTTAAATTATTTAAAATACATGTAATACATATTTTATATACTCTATTCTTTCTTTCTATGACATGTATCTCCTTGTGTAGTTTTCAGTGAAAACCAACACAATGATTTAGGGATGAATTTCACCATTTTACAGATGAGAAAAACGGACTTACTGGTTAGATGACTTTCATAAGGTAATATAATTAAAGAAGCAGAAGTTGAATGTATGTTCTTCTAATTACAAAAACCTTTGCTCTTTTTTGCCTCATGGCACCTGCCTTAGATGTAGACAAATATCATTGTTTCTAATGAGAATGTAAATCCTCAATAAATCTACTACCACTTAAATATACATATACATATGCACATATACATATATATACACAAACATACATATACATAAATATATACAAACAGACATATATTCCCACATTCCCACAAGATGGAATATAGCTAATAAATGAATGTATGCAAATAGGTACATATGTGTGTGATGCTTGAGTATACATATGTCTAGGTTTTACATATGTTAGTATGTCTGTGTATATACATATCTTTGAGTTTGTGTGAGTACACTCATAAGGCCCATAAATAGAGATTTATCATTTTCTAAGTTGCATTTCCCCCAAATACAATGCCATTTTCCCCAGATCTTATTTATCATGTTTGTATCTTTGTTTTCAAAATACTCAATTAATACACTAAATATTCCATTATTTCTCTCAAGGAAAAAAATTATCAAGCTTCATGCCTACTATAGATTTCCAGTCTGTGTAAAGGTCATTTATAAACAGCTGCATTAAATGCATGTTTGTGAGTGTGTGTTCATGAATGTATGCACCTATTAGGCAAACAGTAGTAAAACAGAGTAAAAACCTGTCAACTCAGGATTGAGACCTGGATTCTATTCCTGGCTTTGCTACCAACGAATTTTGTGACTATCTAAACATTGCAGATACTAAAATGTTTTTTATTAGACTAGCTGTCCTAATAGTTATCTTTCAGTTCTAGCCTTTTAAAAATCAACAATATTTTGTAGTCAAACACACAAGCTCTAAAGACAGAATACCTATAATGGCATTACCACCTTAGGCAAATTAATAGCTCTAGGTAACCTGCTGACTGTGTGTGTTCTCTTCCTAAAACTGTTAAAGAGTAAGAGTTTCAGTGAATTGTTGTGACAATTAAATGATTTAATTCATTTAGTGGCTTAGAAAGTGCCTCACACATGGTTAACAGTTAATAATTGTTAGTAAATTTTATTATCTGAAATATGGAGCCCAACTGTGGGATGTGAAAAATTGTAACTTCATGTAGGATACAAGGTTAAAAAGATCATGTTATTAAACATAGAAACACTAGCTAGAAGAAAAAAAACACAAATGGCATAATCATTAATACATGTATTAGATCTTATTTGAAAAGGATAAATTCACATCAAAGGCAGAAGGGAAAATAGCTTTTCTGGTTTCACAGCAAATGAGCAGTAAGTGCTTTTACAATTTCCCTCCTGCCACTGGGAAAGTTTTTGGCTTGCGCCATCCATTGTCCTATCCCCGACATCTCCCTCATCTTAAATTGCACATTACAGTGGCTACTGTCTGGCTCTCCAAGGAAAGAACAAATTGCCTTCTGTTTATTTCCTCCATTAATCAGGTAGAGCAATAGGCTATTTCCTCAAACCCCAGAAATGTGTCCAGCTGAATGCAAGCCCCAGTGGTTGGAAAGTGTCCAAAGTCAGAATAAAGAATGTAAGATTTGAAGACCAGAGTTTATAAAAAGAAAGTGTGCCCACTTGAAAATTTTAATTGTGGTCTGTCTTTCTGATTCCTGGCAAATGTAATGTAATGGGGAAGAACAAATCTGACTTCATATTAGGTCTGTTTCTTTTACTTTAAGCTTTGTATTCTATTGCTTTTGCTTTAAGAATGTTGCTTATAGCCTGAAATATACAGGATAGCCCATTCTCAAGGCTCTGACATTTAAGAGTGTAAAACTTTCCATTCATATAGAGACAAAAATTTGCAGAACAGAGAATAACATTTGTCTTGTTGGAGGTTTACAGGAACATCGTGACCTGACCTAAGTGGTCAGCTGCAAGAACAAAGGATTTCTATACCAAGAAGTTTGCAACGGCCAGCCAGGCCCCTCCCTCACTTTGCCTTTAACAATGCTTTGCTGAAACCCTTCTGGGAGTCTGGGACTTTGGGGACATGAGCCCCCCATTCTCCTTGCACGGCCCTGCAATTAAACCTTTTTTTTGCTCAAACTGCAATGTTCCAGTATTGTTTGGCCTCACTGTGTGTAAGGCACACAAACTTGCATTCAGAAACATTAATAGTTCTTTTGTGGAACAGTGAAAAATCCATGAGAATGTAGATAAAAAGTCTTAGTCTGACCGCTGTTTCTGGAACAGCTATGTAGTATTCAGCATGTCCCCCTTTGTTTATTTCATTTACTCCTATATGGAATGATAGAAAAATCAGCATAACATTCAAAGTCTTCTAAGACTATGTTGCTCAACTCCTTCTCCCTCAATAGCTCATCCTTTTATCCTCATCTCTACCATGTCCTAGTGCTAATAAACTCCCTGCAATATCTCTGGATATTTTTTTAAAAACAATTTTTGAGGGGAATTATTTAAACCGTACCCTTTGTTGGCCTTCCTAACGTCTAGGCATTATTTCATTCTTAGCACAGAGACCATACTTTTCCCTGGATCTTTCTAAAATCCCTGCATTCAAATTGTTTACCAACCCTTTTGTGCCTTTTCTGTACCTCGTTTATACCAAATAATATTATGGCACTTTGTGCATCATTGCTTATTGCTTGCATTTACCCCAACCCCTTCATATAACATGCACCACATTTATTCATTTTTAGTGCCTAGCTTATATCATGATGGCTAAACTGGCTAAATCATTTTTTGTTGAATGAAAGAATGGAGACATAAAACTCAGCTCTCTATAAGTAAAGTGGGAAAGTGGGACTCTGAAGTTCACTTCAGCTATAAAAATAAATTAATCTATGCATTAGACACTTCAAACACACCTAACCAATGTGAGCACACTATAGGGAAAAAAACAAAACAAAACAAAAAACTATTATTTTCTTTATTTCTTAAGTAAAACAAAATTGGAACTGTAAAATAGGTTGCCTGGTAAATGGAGGCTTTGTCTGGCAGAAACGAAGGTGTAGGAAATTAGGTAAATGGGAGGGATTCAGAGAAGATCAGTTACTAGGATAACGCACAAGTAAGAAACTAAGAAAATCCTAAACCAGGAAAATTTTAAAAGGGAAGACAATGGTAGCATGCCAAGACAATTTCCTTATAAACAAAACAGGAAAATTCATTCTCCTGAATCAGTGAGTGTGTGGGCCCCACTAGCTCAAAGCACACAGTTGTGCAAATAGAAAATTGCCAAATTAAAGCTTTTATGTTTCTCTAATAATTAGTGATATTGAGCATCTTTTCATGTGCCTCTTGGCCATCTGTATGTCTTCTATGGAGAAATGTCTATTTAGGTCTTTTTAGATTGGGTTGTTTGTTTTTTTGATATTCAGCTGCATGAGCTGTTTGTATATTTTAGGGAATAATCCTTTGTCAGTTGCTTCATTTGCAAATATTTTCTCACATTCTGAGGATTGTCTTTTTGTCTTGTTTATGGTTTCCTTTACTTTGCAAAAGCTTTTAAGTTTAATTAGGTTCCACTTGTTTTTGTTTTTATTCTCATTAATCTAGGAGGTGGGTCAAAAAAGGTCTTGCTGCGATTTACGTCAAAGAGTGTTCTGCCTATGTTTTCCTCTAAGAGTTTTATAGTGTCCACTCTTACATTTAGGTCTTTAATCCACACTGAGTTTATTTTTGTATATGGTGTTAGGGAGTTTTCTAATTTCATTCTTTTACATGTAGATGTCCAGTTTTCCCAGCACCACTTATTGAAGAGGCTGCCTTTTCTCCATTGTATATTCTTGCCTCCTTTGTCACAGATTAGTTGACCATAGGTGCATGAGTTTATCTCTGGGCTTTCTATCCTGTTCCATTGAGCTATATTTCTGTTTTTGTGCCAGTACCATACTGTCTTGAATACTGTAGCTTTGTACACCAGTCAGAATGGCCATCATCAAAAAATCTACAAACAATAAATTTGAAGAGGGTGCGGAGAAAAGGGAACCCTCTTGCACTGTTGGTGGCAATGTAAGTTGATACAATCACTATGGAGAACAGTATGGAGGTTCCTTAAGAAAACTAAAAATAGAACTACCATACAACCCAGCAATCCCACTACTGGCCATATACCCAGAAAAAAACATATTCAAGGGGCTTCCCTGGTGGCACAGTGGTTGAGAGTCTGCCTGCCGATGCGGGGGGCATGGGTTCGAGCCCTGGTCTGGGAGGATCCCGCATGCCGCGGAGCGGCTGGGCCCGTGGGCCACAATTGCTGGGCCTGCGCGTCTGGAGCCTGTGCTCCGCGACGGGAGGGGCCGCGGTGGTGGGAGGCCCACGCGCCGCGGTGGAGAGTGGCCCCCGCTTGCCGCAGCTGGGGAAAGCCCTCACGCAGAAGCGAAGACCCAACACAGCCATAAATAAATAAATAATTTAAAAAAAAAAACATATTCAAGAAGACACATGAACCCAGTGTTCATTGCAGCACTATTTACAATAGCCAGGACATGGAAGCATCCTAAATGTCCATCAACAGAGGAATGGATAAAGAAGATGTGGTACACATATACAATGGAATATTACTCAGATATTAAAAGGAACAAAATTGGGTCATTTGTAGAGACGTGGATGGACCTAGAGTCTGTCATACAGAGTGAAGTAAGTCAGAAAGAGAAAAACAAATATCGTATATTAATGCATATATGTGGAATCTAGAAAAATGGTATAGATGATCTTATTGGCAAAGCAGAAATAGAGACACAGACATAGAGAACAAATGTATGGACACCAAGGAGGGAAAGGGGGGTGGGATGAATTGGGAGATGGGGTTGACATATATACACTATTGATACTGCATATAAAATAGATAACTAATGCTCTGCAGTCACCTAAATCCAAAAGGAAATCCAAAAATGGGGGGATATAAGTATATGTATAGCTGATTCACTTTGCTGTACAGTAGAAACTAACACAACATTGTAAAGCAACTATGCTTCAATAAAAATTTTTAAAATCTTATATTTCTCAATAAAAATGCCAATTCTAATTTAAATATCTAAAAATGAGAATATCCAAAATTTAATCACAATTAAGAACACAAAGAAATTAGCATATAATAATTCTTGTTCTTGTTTTTGAGACACTTGTCTTATTTTCATGTATATGAAAACCTTTATGACAGTCCCAAAGCTGACTTTTCCAATACCTTACTTTATATAGAAATTGGGGGTGCCAGATTTGACAGTCTATCTTTATAGGTCTGAATTTGATTATTGTAAAGAGGTATCTCACTTTTGTTTTAATTTTTTTTTTTTTTTTTTGTCTGCATTGGGTCTTCGTTGCTGTGCGCGGGCTTTCTCTAGTTGCGGTGAGCGGGGGCTGCTCTTCATTGTGGTGCGCAGGCTTCTCATTGTGGTGGCTTCTCCTGTTGTGGAGCATGGACTCTAGGCATGTGGACTTCAGTAGTTGAAGCACGCAGCCTCAGTAGTTGTGGCTCACGGGCTCCAGGGCGCAGGCTCAGTAGTTGTGGCGTGCAGGCTCTAGGGCATGCAGGCTTCAGTAGTTGTGGTGCACGGGCTCAGTAGTTGTGGCGCACGGGCTTAGCTGCTCTGCAGCATGTGGAATCTTCCCGGACCAGGGATCGAACCTGTGTCCCCTGCATTGGCAGGCAGATTTTTAACTACTGCTCCACGAGGGAAGTCCCTCACTTTTGTTTCAATCTTAATATTTGTGGTTACTATTGAGGTTTACAATCTCTTCATATGGTCAATGTGTATTTGGTTCTAAATTAAGAGAATTTTTTTTTAGTTTTTTTTTGTCTCTCAACAACTTTAAGTTACTATTCTTAAAGATTCTCTGGCTCTTGTGAAATTGACCAGACTAATAGCTATTTTTTTAATGAATAATCGATCTTTCCTTTCTGGCAGTTTTTAAGATCTCCATATTTAGTGCTCTGAAGCTAACCTAAAATATGTAGAATTATTTATTATACATGGAATCGTTTGTGCCTCCAAATTCTGAAGGCTCATGCTTTTCTCCAATTTCTCACTTGTAATCTATTCAAATATTGCTACCTTTTGTCTCTATTATTATATAACTGTTGAGGGAGGAAAAAACTGTTCACCATTCCTGGTTCTCTTCACATTGATGGGAGCTATTGGTATTTCACACTGCTACTTTTCTATCCCTCTACTGACACTGCCGCAAAGAAAGGTAATGGAGTAAATTCCATGGGCAGATATTTGGTAAAAGAATTACGGCTGGCATTTTAAAGTCAGTTCTGCTGTTGGACTCCAACTTAGAGGAGGCCGGAGGTCCTCCATCCTGAAGCCTGGCTGGGTCCTGCACTGCTTGACAAGTGAAGTCAAGTTTCCTAAGCCTGAGGATGGGTTCAAAGGCCCATTTGACACTCAATCTTGCTTTATTTCTTAATATGTTCTAAACATCCTCAGTGAAAATAACATCATTTATTGGATATTTCTTCCAGACTCCAGCATTTCTGGAACAATTAGAAGTGTGACATATTGCTCATTTTCAAGATTGACATTTCAATCTCTTAAAAATCAGCTTGATGATTTTTTCTTTGTTTCACATTTTTGATGACATTTAATTATTTAAGATTTCAATATTATATTTTATATCCTGCTTTTAACATTTATTCTAGACTCCCAAGAGTCTAGTGCTACTATTGGCAAAGCTGTAGAAAAGTGAAGTTTGGTTGAATAAGTGTTCCACTGTCCATTACCAAGCTTCCTGGTACAAGAAACAGTTTTGATGCAGCAGTGGAAAAAAAGCCAACTTCCCGGTACACATCTTCAACCTTCCTGGGTTTCGAGAGGCAGCAGAGTCTTAATTTTGGCAGAGACTATGAGCGACCTCATTACATCACTCACAGAGGGAGACAGGATTGAAATGCTGTGGAAGTCTTTCCAGGAGGTCCAGTCTGAAGCCTTCTCTTTGAGTGTTCTCTGGATATTGGAAGCACCTGTTCCCCTGTATTAAATCACTCCTAGTTTAAAAGTCCTGGAGTAGTTTGTCCTGCCTAAATGACTTTCATAGGAATTCAGATTTGTTTCTGTTGACACTCCTTGCCAGATTGTAACAGAGTTATGCATCCTATAAATCTGATACACATCTCTTCAAAATCAATATTGCTCTTATGAAACTTTTTAATCTCTTATATTATGGTCTTTTAGCCTCAAACTAAGAAATGAATCAGGCTAACAAAATATTAAATAGCACTAAGGAACTCAAAATGAAAAGGAATACTCCCCTTTCCATTCCTCCCCATTTCCTAAGAGAAAAACATGTTTAATTACTTCTGTGGTTAGTTTTTTATGTATCTCTAAATGCTATAAATGTATTGTTGATTATCGATTTATTTTCATTAGATTTTTAATTGTTAATGTTGAGAATATTTCCATTCCATTCTAGAGCTGTTAGGCTTTCATAATTTGTGGACAAATTTACAAGTTAACACTAGCAACAAACAAGGACAACATAATGACCACCACTAACATTGCTTTTCTAACAGCCAAATAGTGTCTACATTTAGATATTACTTCTTCTATAGCTTTTGTTTTACGTGAAGTTTCTAACTACATTTATTCCTTGCTGTTCAGGTTTAGGAGCCCCACAGTTTAACACACCTCTAACCACCTGACTTTAGAACTTTAGAAGTGAGAGCAAGAGAGAGAAAGAACTTTGAAAATTGTCTTTAATGGAGCTCTTAGTGTTTTAATGGAGCTGTGGTGTTTTAGCTGAATGAGCACATAATAATGAACTTATAAATTAGATACACATATCCAGCCATTCTCAGTCAGTGCTGGGAAACTCATACCTGGGCAGAGTCTTTACAAGTAAACTTATGAAAGATGACACACCACAGTTCATGCTTCTATAAATAGGCTGAACTCAATAAGAAAAAAGCAGAAGAGAGTGACCTAATTCCTTCTCTACCAATCAGATAAGACCTCTAGGGAAGAGAAAGTGAAAGGATAGGAAGACAAACAGTATTGCTTGCAATGATGTTGCTTCACTTGGAAATACAGAGCCAGGAAAGGGAGCTGTCTGCTGCCAATATGTGCAGCAAACTCTACCTTTATTATGTATGTGTATGCAAATGCTTCAGTCATACACTACCTTTTTATGGAATCTTTCATGCGTTCTGTTATTTCCTTGGCACTCTCCACTATGGTCATAGTCTGGACTGATTGAACGCCAGGCGACCAGCCCTCATTCTGGAACTTATCTTCAGTGCTTTCCTATCATTTTCTAGATCCTGTATCTTCTTTCTCTGTTTACTCCTACATTACTTTCTGGGCTTTTCATTATGTAACTTCCGAAGATACAATGCAGGATGTAAACTATTTGTGTCTCAAACCTGGAGATGTCTTTGTTAAGCGCTTACATTTGTTTGATAGTGTACCTGAATGAGAAATATGTCTTAAAAATAATACTTCTCTTCAAAAAGTAACATAATTTTGCAGTCTTCTACTACTATTGATACTTATGAGAAATCCATTGCCACTCTGAATTCTGTTCCTTTTAAGTCACCTATGTTTTTCTCTCATGACGTTTAAGATTTCTTCTTATCCTTAGTATCCTGAAAATTCCCACTTCTCCTGCTCAAAATGAATCCAATACTTTCCATTTAAAGAGTTGGGTTTCCCTTCAGCTTTGAGAAACTTTTGAATTTTCTGGGTAACTACTTTCCCTATGATATTTTTTTTCTTTCTAGAAAACTGTTCATTTATACATTGATCATATATGCTTCTAAAATTATTTTTCATATGTTGTCCTCTTTCTACCATTTAAAATATATTTTATTTCTAATTCATACATTTTTTTAAGTTGAAGTATAGTTGAGTTACAATATTATGTTCGTTTCAGGTGTACAACATAGTGATTCAATATTTCTATAGATTATTCTCCACTTAAAGTTATTATAAAATATCGGCTCTATTCCCTGTGCTGTACAATATATCCTTGTAGCTTGTTTATTTTATACATAGTAGTTTGTATCTCTTAATTCCCTACCCTTATCTATCCCCTCCTCAATTCCCTCTCCACTGGTAGCCACTACTTTGTTCTCTATATGTGAGTCTTTTTCTGTTTTATTATATTTATTCGTTTTATTTTTCAGTTTCCAGGTGTAAGTGATAACTTATAGTGTTTGCCTTTATCTGTCTGACTTAATTCACTAAGCATAATACTCTCACAGTCCATTCATGTTGCAAATGGCAAAATTTCATTCTTTTTTATGACTATTCCATTGTGTATATATACCCCATCTTCTTTAACCGTTCTTAGCTCACTCCTCCTCGTAACTTCCCTTGTACTTTCATTCTCTGGAGGTTTCCCTGAGTTTTGTCAGATTGGCTACTCACTTCATAATATCGGCACTCTTGTAATGCTAACACTTCTTTTGCACCATCAGTAAGTTTCTTTCTTTTTACCTTCCATTTCCAGAATTTTATAAGAAACACTCATTTACATATGTTGGATTATGCTAATTTCTTCTTAATTTATTATTATTTTAAGGTAATCTTAGAAGAAAAAGAAATATAAATGTGTAAAGTTAGCCTATCATGTGGAATTTGAAAATACAATTTATTAGAATATCTTAAGTTAAAACATACAGACTATTTTACTTGCAATTGTAACTAAACCATTTATATAATTTATTCTGTGTAAAGAGATATCATATATTGAAAAAAGTATCATACTTGCATTTTTCATCCTTTGAGTTAGAAAAATAAACCTACCTTCAATCCATCCTTGTTACCATTTTGCATTCTTTATCAACCCTTTGTATCCTACTTTTTTATCCAGCTTAGATTCCATAGCCTCTATCTTAACCTCATCCATATGTACACCCCCTACTTCCCCTTACCCTTCTCTAACTCCATCATACACCCACCCTGAAAAAAACACGAAATTCCAAGGAAATGCAATTATCTGCTTATTTCTTTTCTACACTCAAGCAGCAGAATGTGATATAGAAAGAAAAATTTACAACCATGCTGTGAGTGTTCTTACTTTAAATATTTGACCACATAATTCAAGTAAGAATACACAGTACTTGGTAGGCAATGACACTAGATTTCTCTTGTCAATTAATTCTCCCTTTCTCCAAGACAGCTACTTTAAACTACCCACCCTTGTCAAACTAGGATGACCTCCTCACTTCTTATTTTTTTACTTTATATTTTACTGAGAAATATAAGCAAACAAAATACAATTTCCTTCTCTCTATTTCACTATTAATTTTATCAGTCTACCTGTACTTCTCCCATACTCTCTACTATATATCTCTTGTTAAATAAAAAAATAAAAATAAAAATACTCCGTGTTCCTATCTAATTCCAACTCTTCATTTGTCCACTGGATTCCATAACCTCTTGCTTGACCAAGGATTTTACTGAGATAATTATCTCCTGAATCACTAATTTCTCCCATTTCTCCTACTGTATTGTATCTTTCCCATTAGCATCAAATTATATGGTAATATCTGTTATCTGAAAAAAATCTTCTGTAGACCCCCACATTTCTCTTCATCTACCACTCCTTCAATCAGCAACACTCCTAGAATGAATTATTTACGGAAACTTTCCTATTTTTTACCTTCTAGTCTCCTGTCAATCACTGCAGTCAGGTCTTTGACTATTTCTCCACTAAAATTGTCAAGCTCACAAACATGTTCCATTTTGCTAAATCCAACAGTCAACAATTACTGTCCATCTTACTTGATCTTTCAACAGCTTTTGAAACAGTTAATCCCTGCCTTCCTTTTGGACTTTTTTCTTCTCTTGTAGTCTGGAGCAACTCAATATTCAGATTTTTTTCTCCTCCCTCATGGTGATTCCTGGCTCCTTACATCATCCTGATCTCTAGACGTTGTAGTATCACTGACCTCTGTCCTTTAGCTTCTCTTTTTTTAACTATATAGAATTTTTAGTCATCTCACACAGTCTTAAGACAGTAAACACATGCCAATGACTTCAAAATTTTGTATCTCTGGTTCTTATTTACCCCCTTAGTTCCAGATTCATATGTCTGCTACTCATCAACTTCCCTTGTACGTCTAGCACTTCAAATTAAATACTCAAAGCAAAACTCTTTTCTTTAGAACACAAAAATACTGCTCACAGTCTCCCTCATCTTTATAAAGAGCACAGGTGTGCTTAGGCCCCTAACCCAAGTTATATATTTGTTAATTTTCTTTCTTGATATATCAGTTATTGAGGGGGGCATTGTTGATATCAGTAACCCAAATTTTGAACTTTCTATATATAATTAGATACATCCCCACTGCCTTCTGTGTTGCTTTTTTACCCTGCATCCAAAGCTACTCATATTCAGAATACTGAGACAGCACATTTCCAAACTTCCCTTGGAATGAATGGCCCCTGCCTGTAGGTTTAAGATTCTGATTTCTCCAATCTCATAAACAAAATACAAATCATCCATTCATCTTACAATTTCTAAAATTTTCCAAAAATATTTTGTCCATTGCCATCTCCTATCTCATTCTCTCTTTTACTTTGAGGTTATGCATTTTTCATTATTTTATTGTCAGTTTAGGGTGGATTCTGGAGAGGCAACTAAATACATCTTTGTGTCCATCATGTTTAACTGATACCAGCATTAGTTACCATAGTAAAATTTTTGAAAAAGTCTTAATGTTTAATAATAAAAAAGTAGCTTAGTAATTTATGGTAATTCTGCTTAATGGAACAACATGTCATAATTAAAATAATTTTTATAATGATTACATCATTATATGGAAAATGCTTACAGTGAAGAATAGAGTAATAATTTTACATTCAATGCGTTTGCAATAGTATTTTAAAACATTCATTAATGGGAGAGTAGTAAGAATTAAATGGTACACTTCAACATGTCAGCAATGTATACAAATGATAAAATTAGAAATTGTTTGTAATCATTTTTCATCATGTCCATGTTCTCTACATTGATTTCAATGACTAGATAATATTTTGATAATGAAAAAGAAATTGGACAATAGAATAAGTGCATAGAAAAATGCCTTATTCACATAATAAAAGCTTCATGTCCAAGTCTTTGTAAAAATCAACAATGCCCATCTCCATGCTAGCTCACCAATTGTTTCTAGCAGCTGGACATATTGGCGGTTCACTAAGAGAATGGAGATCGCACCTAATTTCCATAATTATGGAAATTGTTTAGCAGCTGCTATTTCTTTTCTCTTTAACCTTTCTATAGGAATATGTATTTTGTAAAAGGATTTGAGAATGACAATTAGTCTATCTTTGTACCATCAGTATAGATAACGTAGGCAGATGGAACAGCCTGCCATTAACTAGCTACCTAACTCTAGAAAAACAATGTATCTTTCCTCAATATAAATATTTTTATCTGTTGAGTGAAAGTTTGATTTCAACATAGCTACTATAAGCAATGCTGTACTTAACTTTATATATAACAGAGAAATCTATTTGAAATGTTTTATACCAGTTGCTTTCAAACTTTCTTAGTAAATGGTCCTTTTAACATCTTAGTACCTTTTCCACGGCACATGGGCCAAAAATGTACTTAACAGCTCCATTTATTTATTAAAAAGTTTCAAAAACTTAAGAAGTATTTACATCCCAATAATTAAATAAACTTTTGAAAAAATTATTTATGTTAAATTAAACTTAAAAAAATTATTTCATTCTTAAATAATCACCATTACTGATACTGAATTTGCCTTTTAGGCTCTGTACCACCTCTCAAACCTTGGAATCAAATTGGACACCATCACCTTTATTTCCTATTCCACACTGATTTTCTTGCTTTATATAGCAACCAGTGAAAACTCAGCTTCACAAAAATATGACATCCTTGAAAGATATGCAATGGAATCCAATGTTGAAACTGTGAAGTATCTCAAGCTAGTGTTTGCATAGTTCCTAGCACATACTGAATATCTCTCCCTTTGTCTCAAAACATTTAAATTGTCCCTCAGTGGTTCTCTGGGTGCCTTAACACATAGTTTTAGAATTGTGGATTTACACACATGCCTAGAAATATTTAGAAAGCTAGTATCTATTCTACTTTTGGAGACATGTTTGGATTTAAAGAAATTAGAAGATCCTTCCATAGAAGTGTTATAAGTCCAGAGCTGAAAGAAGCCCTAAATGTATCTAATTCAATTAACCTGCTTCACAGATGAAGACATTAAAACAAGTAGATAACAAGGCTTGCCAAAGGACACAGAGCTAATTAATAGAATACCACTGTTATATCATTTTTGATGTTTTATTACAATGTTCTGTTGATGTATCAACTTTGATCACTGAAAAAGAGGAATCATGTCTTTAGCCTTTCATCTCCTAGTCTTGGCACGGGGGGATTGTATGTGCTCAGTAAATGTCCCCTTAACTTATTTAAAAGTCCAGGTAGGCATTCATAGTAAGTCAGGTCTGATTCTTTTTCTTCGCATAATAATACCTTTGAGAAATTACTTCTTACAATCATATGAAACAAAATACAAAATTTCATTTGCTCATTGGTTTGATAAGAAAACCAGTAGTCCTCTTGCTTCTTGATATCAAATCTTTAAAACCATTCATATTTCATTAGAATAGCTTTCAGAGCATCAGCCCTAAACTATATCTATTTTAATATCACCAATTTTTGTCTTATTTAACAAACTAAAATTTTTATTATTTCAGGCATACTTGACTGTTTGTTTTTATGGCACTCAGACACAAAAACATCTAAGCAAAAGCAAGGAATTGGTTATAAAAATAATTGACTATTAACTAACTCAAGAAAAATATAGAACTGCATGTATTATTTTATTCATATATGACTTTATTCAGCTTACCGATTTAATTAAAATTTTCTTAGTTGCCATATGCTGCTGTAGCTTCCAGGAATTCAATGTAGTATAAAATGCTTATTGTCAGTAGTTCAAAATCTAGTAAAATATCAATACATAGAAACATAAACAACTAGCTCTAATAAAATGTGATGATTGCTATAGCAGAACAATAACACTAAAGGCAAAGAGCAGTTTATTTTATCTACATAGTCCAGAGAAGAATTCAGAGAGGAGGGGACGATTGAACCAAGGGAGAAAGTTTGGCCAGGATGAAGAAGAAGCATGGGCATAAAGAATCATAAAGGTTTAGGAAATTTCTGGGAGAGAACACATCGCTAGGTGGGCTGCAGTTTGGAAAGGAAGAGCGATAAAGACAGAATATTAGACTGGAAATGTATAAATGAGGAAGCTGAGTCTCAGAGAGATTAGTATTAACTCGTGTCACCTGGGAGGGACTCATCATCTCACACTCAGACCCCCATAACACTCTTGATAAATGGTATGTTTCCTCCACAGTAAATATTCAGCTATGGTTCTAATTTATGTCTTCAGGACATGTCACAGGCCCCAGAATCATCTGTGTTTGAACTCTAATCATCATCTGATCCCGGAATCTTATTTACTTTCTCAGATCTTTTATATTCCCATCATAAAATGCGAATAATATAAATTTTGAAGTTTTTATGTGAAAATTAAATGAGACAACGCATTTATATTACCTAGTGCAATAACAAGCCCACAGAAGATGTTAAAATAGAAAGAAAGAAAGAAAGAAAGAAAGAAAGAAAGAAAGAAAGAAAGAAAGAAAGAAAGAAAGAAAGAAAGAGGAAGGGAGGGAGGAAGGAAGGAAGGAAGGAAGGAAGAAAAAAAGTTAGATTACCCATCCCATTCAAACTTCATTAAACTACACCACTTAACATTGCCACACTGTTTTAATCTGCTTTTGGCATTTTCCTTAAGGCAAGGTTAGCAAAGTCCAATAACCAGAAAAAGTGATAATTAACACAGCTGAGAGACGATAACAAATTTCAGGTGATATGATTATATTGTGCCTTTGGTAGGGACTGCAGAAAACTGGACAACTCATGCCCTATCTAAAGAGACATCCAGTGTTCAATGTTCAAGTCCATGTTCAATTGGAAACATGTCATGTTGAAATGTAGGCCAAGTTTGATCAGATCTTCCAGTTTTTCAAGAGAAGCTGGAAATCTGGATTTTTAAATGCAAAAATTTTCAAATTTTCAAGTGCTTTCTTTCAGCGTTAATCATGTATTACTTTGTGTGCTCCCTTCATCAATAGGACTTCAATTTCATGGCTATTCTGGTCCAGTGCTAGAGGAGTGTTTTATTTTTATGCCAACAGTCTTTACACTGCTTGTGTTTACATAAATGACCTGCCCTCTAATACTCCTGCAAGCTAGCTAAAATGGCCTTGGGAAAATGCACTTTGCTCATACATCTTACCTGTGGGCATCCTTAGGGAAAAGGGATGGGGTAAATTGAGTTAGCTTCCCTGAGTTGTCTTGGTTATTCAACAGATAGTGAAAATAGAGTGTATTCTGGGGAGAATGGCCATTTTGCATATTAATTCGTTGCTGGAATAACAAATAAGGTGAAAGACTTTGCTCCTTCTTCACATTGTAAACTTTCTGGGCTCCAGGAATTGGGTGACCTGATTGGCCAGGACCACAGATAGAGGATACAGTAATAAAGTGAAGGAGAAGGGAAGGAAGATTTCCCAAGAGGCAGATTTCTATGGAGAAAGCCCCTGAGGCACTTAGGGAAATAAATTAATTCTGCACCTGGAACAATGCAGCTTCCTCCCAAGCCTAGTGCTTGACTCAGACCAACCTTGCACTGAGACTGGGCATTTGCCATCATTTTCACTCTTAGGCTCACTACTTCCCTGACTTTGATTGTCTTTCTCCACTGCTTTTGTTCCTCTCCTGCTTATTTTCTTGTTAAATGGGTAAAAATTTCATCCAGTTGGATCTTTAGACAAGGCAATTGTTAAACATTAACAAGAATTAGTAGAGGAGGCAATTATGGCATCATATTTTTGACACTATTCTAATGAGCATTTAGGTGTGTGTATTTGCTTTGTTGTCCTTCTCCTTATGGCCCAAGGCTGCTCAGATGGCACAGTGGGAAGAGCACTGATTTAAAATTTGCAGACCTTCGTTGAAACACTGTAACAAAGTGACATTCGGAAACTAACTTCTCTGAAAGTTGGCCTTTTCAACTCTAAAATATTCTTAACTCCCTTGTCGTTGTATTTCACTGAGGATTAATGTAGCTAATTTAGATAAGATCACTACTATTCTTCCCCTCCCCCAAAATTGATTTGAATTAGCGTGTGCACACACACACATACATACACACACAATTTATAAAAAATAAAAAGAATAAACAAATCTATTCCATGTAAAAGCTAACTAAGAGTTTATGGTCTAGATTAGGGAAATCAAACAATGATCTTAAATAAGTCCACCTGAATCCACATAGCTACAATAGATGTTAAATTTTGCTCTGAATAGTCTAAGGTACAAGATGAAAAGGAGAATACGGTCACTGGTAAAACTTATTCTTTTTATTCACAGTTGGAGAATTCTCTTAATTTTTTGAAGAAAAAAACTCAGAATTTCCCTGTAATTTTTCTAAATGAAATGTTCTCTATTGAGGCCTTAAGGTAGTTTATAATGTCTGATGTGTAACCTTATTGAAAAATAAAGTCCAGTGGAGTCACATCATACCCAACATTATCATTTTTCTATACCTGCATTATTTACCTATCAAAGAATTTCAGGCTGACTAAAATATGTGGGTTATCTCAGGTCCTAACTGCATTAAATTATTCATTTTCTCAGCAGAATTGTGAGAAACTAACTGAGAGGCTACAACTGAGAAGTATTATTTTGTGGGGGAAAGGCAGAAAGAACAATAAAAAATACTTCAGATTTTTTTCAGTCTTTTATATGTAATCAGTGCCTGCAACTTTGGACTTTGTCATTTGATATGTGAACAACAGCTTTAGTGATTACTACCATCGATCTTTTGACATAAAGATTTTTCTTTTGATGTGTGGTTAGAAAGTGCTATGACAACCTACAACTGAATCTGAGAACTAGAATTTCCCAGAATATATTATTCTGAATTGGGATTTACTTTAGTAAAGAAGTGTTTCATTAAACTTGTATTAAAAAATGGTAATGTAAAGCAGTTGTGCAAATAATATTTAAACTAGAATATAACATGATTACAGAGGTATTCATGTGTGTGTATTATTAGACCTGCATCTGGTACTGTTATGTCTTCCTGGAAAGTACGGGCCTGGTACAAAACTGATGCAGAGAAAGGAAAAGGAAGGAAGTAACAATTGCAATCATTCCTCTTTTACAGATTCAGTAAAAGGGGAAAAACACACACACAAAAAGACTTCCATTCTTTATACTGAGCTCCTTTTAAATAGTTATTCTTGACAATCTGGATGAAAAATAAAATCCATCAAAAGAATAAATATTCAACAGGAGGAGAGCTCAGATAGTCACAAGATAAATAAAGCAGCAAGCAATTGTTCTCTCTTACCAATAGAAGACATTTCAGCAGTTTCTGAGGGTTTCCCTTCAGTGTCACCATAGTAATGAAAACTCATTTCAGTGAATTGAAATTAAAAACTACTGAATACTGAAGCCCTGAATTTGATTCTAAGACATTTTTAAAACTATAATATTCGACTTAAAATGTCACTAAAAATTACTGTCTCATTTTGGTAAAGTAGTTTGCTTCTTGAGGGAAAATAATGGCTATATACAAAAAAACTTGGTTTTTGCATAATAAGTTTGTTTCTCCATATATGAATTAATATCTATATGTTCTAGATTTATTTTTGCCACATAAACATGTGTCTCTACGTACAAAAGCAGTTTTTCAAGGAAAAGAGTAAAACCACTATAATCTCTTTGGTTCCCAAGAGAAAGAATGGAGAAAAGAGTAGGAGCCCTGTTTTCTTTCTCTGTTGAAATCCCATGCCTCCTTCACAGACTTTTTCAGTCAAGATTCCCTTTCTACTGAAAGTTTCCATCACACTCACTGGATGGACTGTTTTCCTTCTGCAAAATTTCATAGATTTTCCTAGTGATTATTCCAAGCAGTTTCTTTATACGTCTAATCACAGCTTTCTATGGGCAAAGCTTAGCCTTGGAAAGGTTAGTCTCTTGGAAGCAGAGAGTGGATCCACCCTGCACCAGAGGTGTGCCTTGTGCATGCCAGGTGCAGAGGTAACCATGTAATCATACCTGGCATGAAGAGAAACCTCAGAGTATCCTCCACCCACACTAGTTGTCAAAGAGGAGATTTCCATTTTAAAAGGACAGTAACAACGAGATGAAAAGACAACCCTCAGAATGGGAGAAAATATTTGCAAATGAAGCAACTGACAAAGGATTAATCTCCAAAATTTACAAGCAGCTCATGCAGCTCAATATCATAAAAACAAACAACCCAATCCAAAAATGGGCAGAAGACCTAAGTAGACATTTCTCCAAAGAAGATACACAGATTGCCAACAAACACATGAAAGGATGCTCAACATCACTAATCATTAGAGAAATGCAAATCAAAACTACAATGAGGTATCACCTCACACCAGTCAGAATGGCCATCATGAAAGAATCTATAAACAATAAATGCTGGAGAGTGTGTGGAGAAAAAGGAACCCTCTTGCACTGCTGGTGGGAATGTAAATTGATACAGCCACTATGGAGACCAGTATGGAGGTTCCTAAAAAAGCTAAAAATAGAACTACCATGTGACCCAGCAATCCCACTACTGGGCATATACCCTGAGAAAACCATAATTCAAAAAGAGTCATGTACCACAATGTTCATTGCAGCTCTATTTACAATAGCCAGGACATGGAAGCAACCTAAGTGTCCATCGACAGATGAATGGATAAAGAAGATGTGGCACATATATACAGTGGAATATTACTCAGCCATAAAAAGGAACAAAATTGAGCTATTTGTAGTGAGGTGGACGGACCTAGAGTCTGTCATACAGAGTGAAGTAAGTCAGAAAGAGAAGAACAAGTACCGTATGCTAACACATATATATGGAATCCATAAAAAAAAAATGGTTCTGACAAACCTAGGGGCAGGACAGGAATAAAGATTCAGACGTAGAGAATGGACTTGAGGACTTGGGGAGGGGGAAGGGTAAGCTGGGATGAAGTGAGAGAGTGGCAAGGACATATATACACTACCAACTGTAAAATAGATAGCTAGTGGGAAGCAGCTACATAGCACAGGGAGATCAGCTCAGTGCTTTGTGACCACCTAGAGGGGTGGGATAGGGAGGGTGGGAGGAGACGCAAGAAAGAGGAGATATGGGGATATATGTATATGTATAGCTGATTCACTTTGTTATAAAGCAGAAACTAACACACCATTGTAAAGCAATTATACTCTAATAAAGATGTGGGAAAAAAAAAAAAAAAAGGACAGTAACAAGATTTCTCTGATCCCAATGGTACCTGAGTCTCTATACTTCCTGCCCTGGGATGACCAACGCTGACTATAGGAAAGGCTTCACTACCCCAAAACATGTGTGCTTTCACATCTCCTACGTTTGTAAAAATGACATTCAAGCACCCATTTTCCCTGATTAAGAGGAAGTCTTCCTTCTCCCAAGAAAATATTAAATCAACTCATGACCATAAGTGCTTTGTTGTTGCCACTGGGTCTCATTTAGGGGACGGTTTCTACACAGTTTTATAAATGTCCTCTGTTGCAATAATAATTTTGCAAATACAAATTCTTCCTGGCAACATCACACTGCTTCTTGTCAGACTTCACATTTATAGCTCTTTTCAGTTTGATGTGCTGAGCCACCTTCTCCATTCCTCGTTCAGCTTTCATGAGGCTCTAACCAGCTAGCTTTCATGAGGCTCTAACCAGCTAGCTTTCATGAGGCTCTAACCAGCTAGCTTTCATGAGGCTCTAACCAGCTAGCTTTCATGAGGCTCTAACCAGCTAGCTTTCACCAAGCTTATTTTTTTAGCACAGGTACCAATTCAGACTTCTCTCTTAAGGAGTTCTTTTTTCAGACCCTTGTTATCTTTTTCTTCCCAGCAGATCAATTATAGGGTCACTCAGTTCATACAAGTAGCTTTCCATACCTTTGATTCTCAGGGTTATAAGGATGTGGGATCTTGTTCCCTTCCCTCCCGGAAGTCGCTGTGCTCTTTATATAAATCGTCCACTTCCTCTCAACAGTACATGTGCCCAGAGCTCTCAGGAATGGAAGGTAGCATTCTGCAAGCCACAACAAATCAGTTACATACCTCCACCCAGGTAATGGCTTATCTACTCAACTTAGATTTGCATGATGATAAAGAAAAAGCCCCTTAAATGATTCCTCCCATAATCATGAAAATCTGCTTCAAGGTGATTGCTGTTCTCCACCTGTGCACACAGAAGTGATGAGCGTGATTATTATTTACTCTTAGATAATCACAAATGGCAATTTCAGTACATAATCTTCCATAATGCCCAGTGTGCACAAACAGCAAAGAATACCGCTGTAGCTTATGTGAAAAGTAGCTGTGACATAAGTTCTTCTTTATTCCTAAAAGAACAATGGTTTTCCAAATCTGTCTCTTACACTCTCTGTGTGACTTACTGCAACTAGTACTCTCTGGGCATTAGTTTCCACATCTATCATGTAAGAAGTCCAACATAGCTTAGCAAAACCTTTTTAAAGATTCATCTAATACATATTTTTTAAGTTATTATTTTTCAGTGACATAAAGTTTTTGTCCTCTAAATATTTAAAATATGTTGGTTGAGAAGATAGTCACATATAGGCTGAACATCAAACATATCAGAAGATTGATTATTGCAGTAGAATTACAGATAAAGTACAATGGGAGCACGGTGAAGTTAGAGTTTAGCTTAGGGAAACAACATTTTGACCAAATAATAGATCTGGAGAGCAGCAAAAGTAACGTTGTACGTCAGGGCTTTCTGGGTCCAATCCTGAGCTCTTTCCACATCAGCATTGCCATCTACAATAACTGCATAAAGATCAAATTGAGTATTGTTTATGACAGGAAATTTCAAAGTAAAAACTGTTTTTAACATTTCATATATAAATGCTACTAATTATAATAATTTCGATACATTCTGTATCTTTCACAGCTCTATTATATACCCTGAGCTGCATGTCACTGGGGAGGAAATGTGTTATTTCCAAAGCAGTGGAGAAAAACATGGGCTTTGGAGTAGATTCCTAGCTATTTAAGCTCTCTGAGCTTCAATTTCCTCATCTGTAAAAGGCTTTGCAACATTCAGAGAGAAATTAAATGAAAAAGTGAATGTAAAATGTCCAGCATACTATTTACACAAATTGCTACTCTAGAAAGGTTTGCTATCTCTCCTTAAGTTAAGAGAAGATGTTCCTCTAAGTCAATATTGCAGAATATTCGAACTGGCAAGAACCTTAATGAGAATCTAGCTTAATTCCTTATTTTTCCAGAGGTGGATGATAAATCCCGTAGATTTGATTTTACTTTCCAAAGGTCACACAGAGATTTAAGAAGATAATTTTCTAACATATTTGAGCCCCCTTTCTATGCCTAGAGTAAGACTGCAATGTGTAATGACAACCCTGTCCTGGAGTTTAGAAAGTCTATTCAACACCACACCTAAAAGGTGAGACAAGATGCCATGAATCCCATCAACGAAACTACTTTCATTATAAAAAGTAGTGTCTAAATTCGTATTCTTTCTCCAAGGCACTGGTAATTGTGCTAAGAAAGTTGAAGTGGTAGTGCAGAGCAGAAATATATTTTATAAAATAAATAATTGTGAAAAGTGATTTTAAATACATTTTTCATTATGAGGCTGATGCTTAACTTTATACACGCAATTTTTTTAATATACATACCCCTGACTGATTTTATTGTTTTTTTTTTCATTTGAATTAGTTTTATTTATTTTTATACAGCAGGTTATTTGCTATCTATTTTATACATATTAGTGTATATATGTCACTCCCACTCTCCCAATTCATCCCCCCCACCAGCTTTCCCCCCTTGGTGTCCTTTGTTCTCTTCATCTGTGTCTCTATTTCTGCCTTGCAAACCGGTTCATCTGTACCATTTTTCTAGATTCCACATACATGTGTTAATATAAGATATTTGTTTTTTTCTTTCTGACTAACTTCACTCTGTATGACAGTCTCTAGGTCCATCCATGTCTCTACAAATGACCCAATTACATTGCTTTTATGGTTGAGTAATATTCCATTGTATATATGTACCACATCTTCTTTATCCATTCGTCTGTCAATGGGCATTTAGGTTGTTTCCATGACCTGGTTGTTGTAAATAGTGCTGCAGTGAACATTGTGGTACATGACTCTTTTTGAATTATGGTTTTCTCTGGGTATATGCCCAGTAGTGGGATTGCTGGGTCATATGGTAATTCTACTTTTAGTTTTTTAAGGAACGTCCATAATGTTCTCCATAGTGGCTGTATCAATTTACATTCCCACCAACAGTGCAAGAGGGTTCCCTTTTCTCCACAACTCTCCAGCATTTATTGTTTGTAGATTTTCTGATGATGCCCATTCTAACTGGTATGAGGTGATACCTCACTGTAGTTTTGATTTGCATTTCTCTAATATTTACTGATGATGAGCAGCTTTTCATGTGCCTCTTGGCCATCTGTATGTCTTCTTTAGAGAAATGTCTGTTTAGGTCTTCTGCCCATTTGTGATTGTGTTGGTTGTTTTTTTAATATTGAGCTGCATGTGCTGTTTATATATTTTGGAGATTAATCCTTTGTCTGTTGATTCATTTGCAAATATTTTCTCCCATTCTGAGCTATGTCTTTTTGTCTTATTTAAAGTTTCCTTTGCTGTGCAAAAACTTCTAAGTTTAATTAGGTCCCATTTGTTTTTGTTTTTATTTCCATTACTCTAGGAGGTGGGTCAAAAAAGATCTTGCTGTGATTTCTGTCAAAGAGTGTTCTTCCTAGGTTTTCCTCTAAGAGTTTTACAGTGTCCAGTCTTACATTTAGGTCTTTAATCCATTTTGAGTTTATTTTTGTGTATGGTGTTAGGGACTGTTTTAATTTCACTCTTTTACATGTAGCTGTCCAGTTTTTCAAGCACCACTTATTGAACAGGCTGTGTTTTCTCCATTGTATACCCTTGCCTCCTTTGTCATAGATAGTTGACCACAGGTGCGTGGGTTTATCTCTGGGCTTTCTATCCTGTTCCATTGATCTATATTTCTGTTTTTGTGCCAGTACCATATTGGCTTGATTGCCGTAGCTCTGTAGTATAGTCTGAAGTCAGGGAGTCTGATTCCTCCAACTCCATTTTTTTCCCTCAAGATTGCTTTGGCTATTCGGGGTCTTTTGTGTCTCCATACAAATTTTAAGATTTTTTGTTCTAGTTCCGTAAAAAATGCCATTGGTAATTTGGTAGGGATTACACTGAATCTGTAGATAGCTTTGGATAGTATAGTCATTTTCACAATATTGATTCTTCTAATACAAGAACATGATATATTTCTCCATCTGTTTGTGTCATCTTTGATTTCTTTTACCAGTGTCTTATAGTTTTCTGAATAGAGGTCTTTTACCTTCTTAGGTAGGTTTATTCCTAGGTATTTTATTCCTTTTGTTGCAGTGGTACATGGGAGTGTTTCCTTAATTTCTCTTTCAGATTTTTCATCATTAGTGTATAGGAATGCAAGATATTTCTGTTCATTAATTTTGTATCCTGCTACTTTACCAAATGCATTGATTACCTCTGGTAGTTTTCTGGTAGCATCTTTACGATTCTCTCTGTATAGTATCATGCCATCTGTAAACAGTGACAGCTTTACTTCTTCTTTTTCAATTTGGATTCCTTTTATTTCTTTTTCTTCTATGATTGCTGTGGCTAAAACGTCCAAAACTGTGTTGAATAATAGTGGTGAGAGTGGGCAACCTTGTCTTGCTCCTGACCTTAGTGGAAACGGTTTCAGTTTTTCACCATTGAGAACGATGTTGGCTGTGGGTTTGTCATATATGGCCTTTATTGTGCTTAGGTAAGTTCCCTCTATGCCTACTTTCTGGAGCATTTTTATCATAAATGGGTGTTGAATTTTGTCAAAAGCTTTCACTGCATCTATTGCGATGATCATATGGTTTTTATTCTTCAATTTGTTAATATGGTGTACACATTGATTGATTTGCATATATTGAAAAATTCTTGCATCCCTGGGATAAATCCCCCTTGATCATGGTGTATGACCCTTTAAATGTGTTGTTGCATTCTGTTTGCTAGTATTTTGCTGAGGATTTTTGCATCTATATTCATCAGTGGTATTGGTCTGTAATTTTCTTTTTGTATAGTATTTTTCTCTGGTTTTGGTATCAGCGTGATGGTGGCCTCATAGAATGAGTTTGGGAGTGTTACTTCCTCTGCAATATTTTTGGAAGAGATTGAGGAGGATGGGTGTTAGCTCTACTCTAAATGATAGAATTTGCCTGTGAAGCCATGTGGTCCTGGACTTTTGTTTGTTGGAAGATTTTTAATCACGGTTTCAATTTCAGTGCTTGTGATTGGTCTGTTTATATTTTCTATTTCTTCCTGGTTCAGTATTGGAAGGTTGTGCTTTTCTAAGAATTTGTCCATTTCTTCCAGCTTGTCCATTTTATTGGCATAGAGTTGCTTGTAGTAGTCTCTTAGGATGCTTTGCATTTCTGTGGTGTCTGTTGTAACTTCCCCTTTTTCATTTCTAATTTTATTGATTGGAGTCCTCTCTCACTTTTTCTTGATGAGTCTGGCTAAAGGTTTATCAATTTTGTTTATCTTCTCAAAGAACCAGCTTTTAGTTTTATTGATCTTTGCTATTGTTTTCTTTGTTTCAATTTCATTTATTTCTGTTTGATATTTATGATTTCTTTCCTTCTACAAACTTTGGGCTTTGTTTGTTCTTCTTTCTCTAGTTGCTTTAAGTGTAAAGTTAGATTGTTTATTTGAGATTTTTCTTGTTTTTTTGAGGTAGGATTTATTGCTATAAACTTCCATCTTAAAACTGCTTTTGCTGTATCCCATAGGTTTTGGATCGCCGTGTTTTCATTGTCATTTGTCTCTAGGTAGTTTTTGATTTCCTCTTTGATTTCTTCAGTGATATTTTTGTTATTTAGTAATGTAGTTTTTAGCCTCTACATGTTTATGTTTTTTACATTTTTTCCCTTTAATTGATTTCTAATCTCATAGTGCTGTGGTCAGAAAAGATGCTTGATATGATTTCAATTTTCTTAAATTTACTGAGGTTTCATTTGTGACCCAAGATGTGACCTATCCTGGAGAATGTTCCGTGTGCACTTGACAAGAAAGCGTAATCTGCTGTTTTGGGATGGAATGTCCTATAAATATCAATTAAATCTATCTGGTCTATTGTGTCATTCAAAGCTTCTGTTTCCTTATTTGTTTTCTGTTTGGATGATCAGTCCATTGGTGTAAGTGAGGTGTTAAAGTCCCCCACTATTATTGTGTTACTGTTGATTTCCTCTTTTAGAGCTGTTAGCAGTTGCCTTATGTACTGAGGTGCTCCTGTGTTGGGTGCATATATATCTATAATTGTTATATCTTCTTCTTGGATTGATCCCTTGATCATTATGTAGTGTCCTTCCTTGCCCCTTGAAACATTCTTTATTTTAAAGTTTATTTTATCTGATATGAGTATTGCTACTCCAGCTTTCTTTTGATTTCCATTTGCATGGAATATCTTTTTCTGTCCCCTCACTTTCAGTCTGTATGTGTCCGTAGGTCTGAAGTGGGTCTCTTGTGGACAGCATATATATGGGTCTTGTTTTTGTATCCATTCAGAGAACCTGTGTCTTTTGGTTAGAGCATTTAATCCATTCACAATTAAGGTAATTTATGATACGTATGTTCCTATGACCATTTTCTTAATTGTTTTGGATTTGTTTTTATAGGTCCTTTTCTTCTCTTGTGTTTCCCATTTAGATAAGTTCCTTTAGCATTTGTTGTAGACTGGTTTGGTGGTGCTGAGTTCTATTAGCTTTTGCTTGTCTGTAAAGCTTTTGATTTCTCCACTGAATCTGAATGAGATCCTTGCCAGGTACAGTAATCTTGGTTGTAAGTTCTTCCCTTTCATCACTTTAAGTATATCGTGCCATTCCCTTCTGGCTTGTAGAGTTTCTGCTGAGATATCAGCTCTTAAACTTATGGGAGTTCCCTTGTATGTTATTTGTCATTTTTCCCTTGTTGCTTTTAATAATTTGTTTCTGTCTTTAATTTTTGTCAATTTGATTACTATGTATCTTGCCATGTTTCTCCTTGGGGTTATCCTGCTGGGACTCTCTGCACTTCCTTTACTTTGGTGGTTATTTCCTTTCCCATGTTAGGGAAGTTTTCGACTATAATCTCTTCAAATATTTTCTTGGGTCCTTTCTTTCTCTCTTCTCCTTCTTGGACCCCTATAATGCAGATGTTGGTGTGTTTAATATTGTCCCAGAGGTCTTTTAGGCTGTCTTCATTTCTTTTCATTCTTTTTTCTTTATTCTGTTCCACAGCAGTGAATTCCACCATTCTGTCTTCCAGGTCACTTATCCGTTCTTCTGCCTCAGTTATTCTGCTATTGATTCCTTCTAGTGTATTTTTCATTTCAGTTATTGTAAGGTTCATCTCTCTTTGTTTGTTCTTTAATTCTTCTAGGTCTTTGTTAAACATTTCTTGCATCTTCTCGATCTTTGCCTTATTCTTTTTCTGAGGTCCTGGATCATCTTCACTATCATTAATCTGAATTTTTTTTCTGGGAGGTTGACTATCTCCATTTCACTTACTTGTTTTTCTGGGGTTTTATCTTGTTCCTGCATCTGGTACATAGTCCTCTGCCTTTTCATTTTGTCTATCTTTCTGTGAATGTGGTGTTCTTTCCACTGGCTGCAGGATTGTATTTCTTCTTACTTCTGCTGTCTGCCCTCTCTGTAATTTTGAAAATAATCTGATTTGACAAATATCTTCATGTTCCAGAAAATCAAGTAACCAATTTTTATCATTATTTTGCATTATAACTTAACTTTAACTAAATCAAGTTAAATCCATGTTTAAGCCTTTCTTTCCATTCAAGCTCAATCTAGGAAGCACTGAGAGAGGGCAAGAAATGTTTATCTGTAGCAGAATTACTAGAGAAATGGCAGCTTATTTTGTTTGATTGTCAAGTTTACTGACTTTACAGTTTTGTCTTTTGTGAATTTGTGATATTTTCTAGTGAAAATAATTAGGAAACATTTGTTTTGGTAAAATTGCCAGAATGATTCTTTAGTTACTCAAATAAAGCAAATAAGAATAGAACTAGTATTTTGCAGGAATTAGATAACCAAGCATTTTGCCTAAAAAGTCCTAATTATAGCTAAATATTTGGGAGGGGAAACCACACCTTTCAATACTCACTGATATGCAGAGCTTCAGTTGGCCATAAGTTAGAAAATTTTTGTAGACTCCAAAAGTATATTGAGAGAGAAGGGTCCAAAACCCTACTATCCTTTCCGTGTGATGACATGTATGATAACTTTTGTGATAGAAACTAGTAAGCCTCAGGCATAGAGTATGCACTTGGGAAAATTCAGTTCCTTCACCTACATCTCTGGACTTTGCTATTCCATGATCTCCAATGTGTACGTTACAACATTAACTTTTCTGTAGCTACGGCCTCTGACTTTGCTTACTCAGGTCTGCACATAGCCTTCATTCTAACTTGACAGCTTTGGTATGTATTTTTGAATTTTAATATTCTACATTAAACATGTTCCGCTTCATCATATATTCTCTGCTACCCATGGGTTCTTGTCTATTCCCTTTAAGCCTTTCTTCAGTTTTCTTAATGAAATCACTATATTCTACATCCACAAGCAGGAACTTCCTACACCTCAGTGTGACACTAACCTCATTAAATAGGAAACTTACCAACAACTCATCACTGAGACTATAGCACCTTTATATAGTTTTTAAAAAAAATTTCTCCCCGTGACATGGAAATCAATCAAGATTAAAATTTTAAACATGTAAGAAACCACCTACCTCCACGGATTTCACATTTTTATCATAGAATATTTTTGTGAAATGCTATTTATACAGTTTTACATATTTTATACATAAATGTGCAAAATAGACAAGGGGATTTTTTAACAAATAAAATTAAAATATTATGTGTAATAACATGGATAATATTCACGTAATAAGGAATCACATAGAAAAATAAGGCCATTTTAGTGAACATGTAATTTTGAATTAGGGGAAGGGTATTTATAGAACCTGTAACATACTGATTATTTCTGGGTTTTGTTTTGGTTGCCCAGTATCAACAAAACTCTGATTCACACATTTAAATATCTGTAAACAAGGACAATGTTTAATTAAGCAAAAAATGCAGAAAAGACCATACTGTTGCACTCAGAAAAGAGTGTCTTATCTTGGACTACCTCAACACAATACCTAGACTGGGAGCTTAAACAACAGAAATTTATTTTCTCACAGTTTTGTTTTGTTCTTTTGTTTTTGTTTTTGTTTTTTCAGTTGTGCCACAGGATCTTAGTTCCCTGACCACCAGGGAATGAACTCGTGCCCCCTGCAATGGAAACATGGAGTCCCAACCACTGGACAACCAGGGAATTCCCCAATGCCTCTTCTTACAAGGGCACTAATCCCATCTCTAGGCACACCTTAATGACCTCACCTCCCCAAGGCTCCATCTTCACATACCATCACATTGAGAGTTGGGGTTTCAACATGATTTTTCGCAGGGCACAATTCAGTCCACAGAACAGTAGAAACGTTTAATTAACAAAGAATACAGACAGTCTTTATTCTGTTCCACTCAAAAAAGGAGTTAACTCAGCATTTGCTCCACAAGGGACACAAGTATAAAAATTGTATTACAACACATTTAAACATGTACTTTTTCAGGGTTTTTTTTGTTTTTTTCTTAAGGCAAATGTGATTTAGAAGTGAAACTCAAGTCACAATTTGTAGAACTCTAGAAGAACCTCTGTTGACCTTTAGGAAAAACTGCCTTGCTACTCCAACTCATTTATTTATAGAAAAAGAAAGTACAGCTCAGAAAGAACTAACCCTGTTGAGATAAATAATGACCTAGTAGCCAAGCTAGGATACAACCGTCAATATTGCCACTTCTTTTCCCACCTTACTTTCCCAATAAGCCACTACACTACTACATCCATGTGAAAATACATGTTTGTCCTTCATTTTGTTAATTTCTTTGCCAAGGTCTTTTTGGTAGTGACAATTTAATTGAAAAGTAAAGAAAATTCAGTCAGGTATAAAGATGGCTACTTTAATTTTATTGTTTCTACATTTAAGATGCATTGATAAGGTAAATTATAATATGTCTACAGCTGTGGTGTAAGGTAAAAGGGAGAAAGAGAGAAAAAGATTGAGACAAAGAGAAAGAGAGAGGAGATTGGAGACACACAAGGTGTCTTGTGCAGTTAAGAAATTCTATTTTAAAACAGTGTTACACTTTTGGTTTTGTTGTGCTAAAATTTGTAAATTATCTTTCTTGAAAATATACATGGTAGACAAATTCTGCAGATAAATGCCGTTCATTGTTTGATCACCGCTGGTAGTTGCTAGGTGTACCAAAGACATACTGACTTTGCAAATCAATTAGTAGTGAAATTGTTATGGAAATCCTTTGTCATTAATTACAATACTTTAATGCCAAATAAATCCAAATCTTTTCTGATCATGTGGAGCTATGAGGAAAACTTATCTGAGGGGCTAATACGTCTTAGAAGAGGCGGGCTCTGCAGACATCTTGTCTTTATTCCAGTAGTGATGAGACAGATGCTCATTCAAAAAGAATACACTGTGAGAGTATTGTGCTCAGAGTGCAACCCAATCCACAAAACTTTTGAAATGTATTATAGTTTTATGTTTTTGATAGACATATAGCTTAGTAGGTGAAAGAGAGTTAGAAAAGGGTAGACTATAGAAGAACCTGTTGGCCTTTCGCAATCCTCCATACATCCAATGCCTTCATTCTCTCATGTCCAGACATTTTAGAATGCAGAAATATATCACTTTTAAGTGACTATGTCCATAAGATTATAAATACAATTCTCAGTTTCTTCATCTGCAAAATGGAACTATAATAAACCACAAGGTTGTTGTAAGGATGAAATGTGATAATATAATTAAAACACTAAGCATAATAATGTTTAGGTTACAATACAAGTTGGTACGTAATAAAAATATATCCTCTAGAGAGAAATAGAATTCTATTGTTTTCTTCCATAGGCCTAATTCACCATCATAGATGTCTGGAAGTCCATCCTGACATCTTTGTGTGCCTACTATGTCAATCATTCTTCTTTTACCTTTAATTCCTAAAAAAGACCTAATACTCAAGCAAAAGAGTGTTCGTGGTATGATAAGCCTTTGGATACTGCATTTTAAAGATTGTTTAAACAGTATGTGAAATAACCCCCTCCCTTCCAAAGAATAGGAAGAATTCATACCGCTACCTGCATTTAATGGATGTACAAGGGAGGGTGAAGTGGAGCCTGCTGAGAGCAGGCTGATGGGTGATCACGGGGATCTGGGGGTCAGCAGCTGCCTGCCAACCACTGCAATCTGCTCCTGCTCAGATATAGCTCACTTAGCTCTTACAGTCCCAAAGCAAAGGGAAGACACTGTGAGAAATAATTCAAGGGAAAGTAGGACTCAAAGGAAAGTAAGATTACTGCTAAATAATAAGGAGAAAAGTCAGGAAAACAGGCATGGATGTAAACAGAAAAAACAGAGGTAAAGAAACTAATGAGAAATGACTTAATGGATGTGCTTTCAGGCCACACATCCTGCATTTCTACCTTACATCAGACACATATTAGCTGGATGGCCTTAGAATGACATTTAACTATCTGAGCCTCAGTTTCCCTCCATGTAAAAATGGAAATAGAATTGATCCTGTGTGGTTGATCAGATGGTTAAGTGAAAATGCATGTGGAACTCATTGTACCACTGCTAGAACTGTAAATGTGTATGATGCCTATGTTCAGAGGACATAAAGGAGAATTAAGAGAAGCTTCATGACAGAGTGAAGAAAATATAACAAAGAGAATATAAGCTTTGGAGTCAGAAACTTCTGGCTTGATTCACAGGTCTAGTACTCAGCAGCATTTTGACATTGAGACTAAGCTTAAGTTTCCTTATCTGTAAAATGATGGCAATAAGATCTACATAGCAGGGGTGTTGTAAGCATTAGAGATGCTACATGTAACCTACTTATTATTGTGCATGGAACAGTCTCTTCAAATTGAATTACCTCTCACTGAAAATTATAAGACATAAAAATGAAAAAAGAAAAAAACTTTTCCCAGAACTTGCAAAGATTTGTAAAGGACATTCACATTTATTTATTCACATCCGTTTGTTCACTGTATGCCTTCAGTATTCCTACATCATACACATACAAAGAAATAACATGGTTTACACATAAGGCAACTAAAGTCTCGGAGGTTAACTAATGAGTATCTAGCAACAGGGCAGAAACAGGAGGTCAGGTTTACCTCCATGGAAGCTTAAACTCTTTGGAACTATGCACCCTTCCCACTCTGCTCTTGTATCAATCTGGAAAAGATGTTTATTGGCAACAAACAACCCCAAAATACCACTTTGCCTCAGAAAAATGACACATCTATTTTTCTGGAACTCTTGGACATGCAAGGGCTATGGCAACTATCATGTAATTTTCTAAAATAAATGGATGTGTGGATGGCAGTTTATAATAGATGGCAGAAAGATGTAAATGCCATCAAGAAAACTTTGGAAAGTTTTATGGAAGGCAGGCCTCTACAGCTTACAGTTCAGTAAGTGCCTCATGGCAAAGACACACATGGTTAAAGAGCAAAGCAAACCCTGAGAACTGAACATTTGTGAGTTAACAACCATGTTCATCAGAATCACCTTTGAAGCTTTTTCGAAATGCTTGAGGTCAGGTTGAATCCTTGCTGTTTGGCATGTGGAGTCTACTCAAAGGGACCTAGGCTCTCTGTGTCTCCATATCAGCACCTGATTCCATGACCAAGAGTCAGAGGAAAGAGAGCATGACCTGGCATGCAGTGGTTCCAAATGCCTCTGGGAGAAAAAGGAACCATGCAACCATCAGTCAAAGGCCAGATTTGGTGTCACAAGGCAGTTTGTACAATCCTCGAACAGGGAACAGTCCCAAAGAGTAGTTTACAAGATCACAGGTAATAACTAACTACAATTCTGACCAATTGTTGCTCCACTTTTCCCAGGGTTTTTATTTCATTAAAAAGAGGGCAGAATTCTGGAGGAAAAGAAGTGGTTTAGGATAGAAAATCAATGATTCCCTTTTTAGTTATATGACTGTGTTGAGTAACTTTATAGAGAACAGGTGATAACTTTTATGATTTCTTATGATTCTCAATTAATATGAGCCTTAGAGTTAAAACCATAAAGAAGAGATATTAATTCATTTTTTTTCATGCAGGAAGCATTTTGTTGGCAGATAGCATTCTTGAATCAGCTCTTTCCGTAGAATCTTAACTTGTTTCTGCCAATAATACTCATATCTAATGGAAAGAAGCTGACAACTAAACAAGGAAGAGTATCCAATTATTTCACACATTTTAACGTCTATTGGTATAGGTTTGCTTTAGTTTAGTTTTGTCTTGAGGGAATGGGCAAATGAGAGGGTAACTTTAAATCAGGGTAACCTTTTTATTTTCAGTATCATGGAAAATAAGAAATCTTTAAGGCAAGCTCAGGATACAGTGTAGTTGTGAATGATGGATTAAAAAACCCAGGATTGCTTTTAGTAAGTAATTTCATTACTTGGTATATACCACTATAAGGAAAAAGACCAAAGCAACAGACATAAATTCTCTCAAGCCTCTGTAATGTACTTGAAAATAACACTGGGGACCACTGAACAAAATAGGAAACTAATAAATCAAAAAGAAGGCTCACGAATGGAACTACCTTAACAATTTGGAAGAGTTGAGATATACACAGATTCTGTCCTATGAATTTTCAGTTCAGCACAGTATTTGTGGTACTGTTTCCAGCAGCAAAAAGTGCATAATATACAGCACAAAGCTGACTGTAGAACACTGACTTCATGTCTAAAGTCTACCACCAGCACTCCTGTGACTTTAAACAAGTCTCTAATCATCCCTGGATCTCATTCACTTCAATCTAAAGTAGCTCTCATACCTCCTCCAGCTCTAATATTCATGGGTCTGAAAAAAAAATGCTTTGGGGAAATACATCCTCAAGTTTCCACCATAATAGAAAATGCAGACAATCAGAATGCCTTACTAAATTAGTTGGGTTCTCCAGATATATATATATATATATATATATATATATATATATATATATATATATATGACAGAGACGGAGAAAGAGAGAGAGAGCAGGAGGGAAAGGGAGAAGGAGAGGGAAAGGGAGAAGGAGAGGGAGAGGGAGAGGGAGAAAGATTTAATAGAAGGAAATGGTTCTCATTGTTATGGAGGGTGAAAAGCCCCATGATCTGCAGTTGGCCAGCTGCAGACCCAGGATTGCTGGTGGTATAGATCCAGTCTGAGTTTGTAGGCCTGAGAACCAGGAGAACTGATGATGTAATTCCTAATGTGAGAGCAGGAGAAAACTGATGTCCCAGCTCAGGAGTCAGGCAGAGAGAGAGAGAGTGAATTCTCTCTTACTCAGCCTTTTGTTCTATTCAGGCTTTCAACAGAATGGGTCACGCCCACCCACATTGAGAAGGCAACCAGCTTTACTCAGTCTATGGATTCAAATGCTCATCTCACTCATAAACAACCTCACAGACATGCCCAGAAACAATGTTCAACCAAATATCTGGGCACTGTGTGGCCTGGTCACCTTGACACATAAAATTAATCATTATACTGTTCTTAGGTATTTTGATGGAATTAAATACATCCCTTATAACCTTTTTTTAAAAATGGAGAAAGTATCTCATTGATATTAAAAGATATGAAAATATGTCATGATGGTGTGGCATGGTTCAGCATTAGGTCAAGTGACAGGACCAGACTCTCCTGGCCTGGAAGGTGCTACCATAAGGAAAGCTGAGTTCTAGGCTCAAGACTTAGGCTCACATCCATGCTTAGGCAGCTGGAGTAGGATTATAATTGTGGTCACATGTTCTGCTGACAATTTTACTTCTCATGACTCAGCCATTCTGGAACTCAGGATGCAGCCTGAGGACAATGGCTATCTCTATTTGAAATAATAGAACTTAACTACTAAGTATTACAATGGAGTCAGAGCAGTTTCTGTGGGCTACTCATGACTCAATATGACACTGCAAGAAAGATTGTTATTCCTCATAAATGTAAGGGCCGCAGAGGTCTAGAAAGACCAGTTGAGGTCAATTCTGAAAGTTTAAAGAGAGTAAACATGCAATGGAGCTAGCAGTGATGTGATCCATCCAACCTCATTGTGCTAGGACTTGTAGGAATTCTGCATGGAATTCTGTACTTCACTATAGGCCACAAAAGGTAGTAGTGTCACAAGGATAACCAGCTGTGAAGAAAAATTCCAGAGGCCAATGCTTGCAGAACTCTGCCTCAAGGTATCCTATTTATGCTTTTCCTCAAAATGTCCCTACTTCAGTAACAAGGAATAATTCCTAGACAAATGTAAGTAAAATTTTAAAAAGTAAAACCCTAATTAAACAGATGAAGGTTGGATGTCATAGTAATATGTATATTAAAGAACATAGAACTTTATATTGTAGTCACAGAATAGTGAGGTCAAAACTTTTAGATTACACTTAGAAATCCAACTTAGAATGCATTTCTTATAAATCGTTTTCCATTGTTAGTATTCCTTTAAGGTCAAACTGTAGATTTTAATGTTGGTAGAAATAAAAGAAGTGTAGTAACTTTAATATGGAACAAGAAATGGAGCATAAAAAAGAGAAAGCAACGAGGCCAAGGTAGTTTCACTGGCCTTCCTTATAAAACATTTTGAAAGGTATAATAACAATTATATACAATCACTACCCAAAAATAGAAACAAAGAGAATATGTTCTAACTTAATATACAAGGCCAGCATTACTTTAATATCAAAACTAGATGAGGATATTATAAGAGAAATATAGACCAATATCTCCCATGAACACAAACCTCAACAATATATTAGTAAATCAAATCCAGCAGTGTATAAAAATTATTATACACCACACTTAAGTAGAATATATCTTAAGTATGCAAGGCAAGTTCAACATTCAATAACCAATTAAAATAAGTCACCATATTGACAAGCTAAGAATACTAATCATATAATAATATCGGCAAATGCAGAAAAAAATTTGACAAAACTGAACATCCACGCATGATAAAAATTCTTAGCAAACTAGGAATTGAGGGAGGCTTCTTAAGTTTATCAAATTTAAGAACACTTACAAATAACCCAAAGCCAACATCATTCTTAATGATGAGAAACTGATTTTTTTTTCCTCTATAGTTAAGAGCAGAGCAAAAATGTACTATCTCACTATTACTATTCATCATTGTACTGGAAGTCATAGCTAATGCAGTATGACAAGAAAAGGAAACAAAAGGCATACATCCTGGGAAGGAAGAATTAAAACAGTCTCATATAGCATGTTTGTCTATGTAGAAAATCTCCACCCCCCAAAAAATAATATTCTATAACTAATAAGTGATTAAAGCAAGATTACAGGATACAAGGTTAAATGCAAAAATCAATTGCTTTCCTATATACCAGCAATGAACAATTAGAATTTGAAAGTTAAAACACATCATTAATATTAGCATCCAAAAACTTAAATACTTAGGTGTAAATCTATTAAAATACGTACAAGATCTATATGAGGATAAATTCAAGCTACTGATGAAGGAAATAAATATCTAAATAAATTTGTATATATCCCACATTCACAGATGGGAAAAACACTGTTACACTAGTGTTAAGATTTCAGTTTTTCCCAACTTGATCTAGAGTCAATGAATTACCAATCAAAATGGCAACAAATTATTTTTGGGTTATTAGCAAATTTATTCTAAAAGTATAGAAAAGGCAAAAGGCCCAAAATAGTCAGCACGATGTTGTGAAAAAAACAAAGTGAAAGACACTACTTGACTTTAGGACTTAGTATAAAACTAAAATAATTGAGGCATTGTGGTATTGGTGAAAGAACATACAAGAATATACAAATTGACCAATGGAACAAAATAGAGAGCTCAGAAGTAAACCAATACAAAAATATTCAATAAAGGCATTAAGGCAATTCAATGGAGAAAGAGTAGTCTTTCATCAAATAGTACTAGAGCAACTGGACAACCGGGCATCCCCATGCCAAAAAAAAAAAGTTAAGATAAAGACCATATGCCTTTCACAAAAATTCACTCAAAATGGATCACAGACCTGAATGTAAAATGCAAAATCATAAAAATTCTAGAAAGTGGCATAAGAAAAAATCTAGGTGACCTTGGGTTTAGTGTTGACACTTTAGGTACATCACCAAAAACATAATCCATCACTGAAGAAACTATTGAGTGGGACTTCACTAAATTTCTTCTCTGAAAAAGATATTACAAAAAAAAATTAAATTACACAATATACAAATTGATCAGTGGAACCAAATAGAGAGCTCAGAAGTAAACCAATATAAAAATATTCAATACAGGCATTAAGGCAATTCAATGGAGAAAGAACAGTCTTTCAACAAATAGTACTAGAGCAACTGGACAACTGGGCATCCACATGGCAAAAAAAAACAAAAAAAAGTGCACATAATTTAATGAAATTAAGAGTTTGAGAAGGATAAGCATTAGTTCTCCTTTATATGTTGGGTAGAATTCCTCTGTGAAGCTGTCTGGTCCTAGACTTTTGTTTGCTTGGAATTTTCTTACTACAAATTCAATTTCACTACTAGTGATCAGTCTGTCCAAATTGTCTTTCTTCTTGATTCACTCTTGGCAGGCTTTATATTTCTAGAAATGTGTCTTTTTCTTCTAGGTTGTCCAATTTGTTGACATATAATTGTTTGTAGTATTCTTTCATGACTTTTATAAGCACTGGGAAACCAAACATATGGCTGTACTGAAATATCTGCTTTATCGTGGTGGCCTGGAGCCTAAGCCATAGTATCTCCAGGGCATGCCCGTATATGGATATTCTTCGTACTTTTGGCTCAACTGCCTGAAAACCTAAAACTGCTTTAAAAAAGCATATTAGCAGAATTTTTTTAAAATCAGAAAACATGAGATCAGAACCAGTAGCTATAAATAAAAGTTAACAAAATACTGTAAATTACTTATAAGAATTCACTGCCTGTATGCTCATAAAATAAGTTATCTCTTTATATTCATTATCTTTGCCTCCTGAGGAACATGTGGCCCTAGAGACCCTGGGAAACACAGCTGCTGACTCTATGTTCCTTACTTCCTGTTGAAAAGGAGGATTTCTCCATGGGTGTTATGGATCTTTTCCATCCATGTTCAAATACATAGAGATTAAATGTTTAGACCCATCCAAATCTACATTCCAGGGTGAGCAGAACTTAGCAGGTGACTCTAATTTAGCTACATCCTCCTCACCCACATTTTGACATCCTGCTTCCTAACAAACAAGATTAGAGCCCTTCTTTTCATATTTTTTGTCTTCCTCTGACTGCTTCCCAAGACATCCTTCATTCCCTACCACTTTACTTACCTTTCCTCCTTTTTATTTCTAGATGATATCAAGTATAGGGGAGAGTATTTTCCCTAGACACTAGAAAAGAGCCTGATTTTAATTCACTGAGCTGCCACAAACTCACTCTGACCTTGGCCAAAGTATTTGAGCAGTCTATCCTCAGAGTTTTCAGCTATATGATGAGTGATGGGGGCTATCAACTGTTCAGCATAATAAATATTCTCTGATACTTATTGCTACTATGTTTCTTTTAATGTAAATAGTGGTAGTAATAATGATAATAATAATGAGGAGGAGGAGAAGGAGAAAGAATGTGTCTCTCACAAACTATGGGGAACAAAGAATTTTATAAATCATGTCTCATTTATTCTTTATTCTTCCAAATATCACTGAGAACCAGTGAGTAACTCCTAGAGTGAATGCATTATGAGGTTTTTAAATTTCTTTCAACATTACACTTATGTATTTTGAGACTAGAGCTAAATTAAAAATAAAAATAAACAAGGCTTTTTTCTTCTAGACTATATTAGGTCCTTCCTCATCCTTTTAAAGAAACCTCTGTGAGTCCCTGCTAAATGAATTTCTGAATTAGGTTTAGTTTTACCAAGAACATTTTTTTTAAAAAGGTCAGAGGAAAAATACCGGTACGCATTTTGACCAAACTAAGAGATGTTTTTATATATGTTAAAGTAACACTCACTGATCTGAAACAAGAAAAAGGATTATTTCCATCCATTCCAACTATGTAAATGTCTTCTAGGTAAAGGCATTTTTCACTATTTCAATAACAAAAATCTTGAGTGCTTACACGGTAACAGGCAGAGTCAGTGACAGATAGTGGAATGGATTCAAACCTTACTGGGCAGGACTGAGCACTTGAGCTTAGAGAGGGGAATGGAAATGGATTCCCCATTGTTCAGAGAAGCAGATATCATTGCATTCTCAGTGTTCTCTGGAGTCTTCAGGGGATTACTCTATAACTACTTCATACCTAATAACAGGGCAGTTATGTATAGCAATAAAGTAACAAAAATAAATCCTGTAAAGGATCTTTGTGGTTGATTGAATTATTTACCACAATTCCTCACTCCTTGACATAGAATACGAATTCACATGCTTGCTTGCACCCCTTGTGGGAAGAGTACACTTTCCATCCTCTTGACTTTGATTTTGGCTGGGAGGCTTGTATTTGGTTAATGTGATGGATGTCACAGTGTATATGATGAGAGCAGAGGCTTGAAATTATCTTGTAAAGTTGGGCTTGCCCCGTTGAACTCCAGTGACCTGTCGTGAGAATAACCTACCCCAGAGAGCTGGGACCCTTTTCATTTTGGACCCAGGATGAACACACATGAAGTTAACATAAGCGCAACCCGTGGTTTGGAGCTCAGACCAGTGGGGTCCTCAGCTAGAAGCAGAGAGACTCAGAGCTCAGACTATACTGGGCAGTCCACAAGTTGAACTGCTAAACTAAACATAGGAATACGTATCTTTGTTCACCACCAAGGTTGTGTGTTTCTTTTTCACACAGCAATGTCTCCTTTTCTAACAAAGCCTCATAGTCTAACGAAGGCAACATATAGAACAAACAATTGCAAAACTGTGCATTTAGTGAAACAATAGATATAGGTAAAAGTTACCAGAGTAACAGAAAAGAAGTGATTTTTTTTTTTTTTTTTTAGCCACGCCATGTGGCTTGCAAGATTGAACCCAGGCCACGGCAGTGAAAGCACCAAGTCCTAACCACTGGCCCACCAGGGAATTCCCAAGAAGTGATTATTTACAGAAGAGGAGTAAAGAAAGTTTTGTCTAAATAGGTATCAAGTGAGACAAGGGTTCACCAGGAACAATGGGAGAAGAAATGGAATTTCAGGAATTTTGTAAATATACTAGCAAAGAGTAGAGGGGAGAATCATCAACTTAAAAGAAACACTACGTAGATATTTTAATGCATTAAAGATATTATGCTGTCTGCACATCACAAGTGTACTTTTCAACAATCTTCATGGCAGGAATTTTTCACAGATACTCAGACCTGTGACTTTTGAGTGTGACACAGCTAGGGAGTAGCCAAACTGGGTTTTATACCCAGACTCCTCCAACACGTTATCTTTCAATACATTATCTTCCTACGATACCACACTAAAGTGTTGTGAGACCAAATTTCTGATCTCATTTAATAATATTCTGTACTTAAACTTTTTTCACTATTGAATTGGATAAATGTGTGATTTCATATATTTTTTCCACCCATTTTGAAGAGAATAAATTATTTCTCTCTGGGCTGAAAAAAAGAAATGGAAAAACAACTTAATGATATCCCTTATGGAGTCGGTAATGATTAAAAGCACTGTGGCATTTAGGTTTACTTCTCAAGAGGAACTAATAATGGGAGTCTGATAAAAAGCCAGAGAAGCTCCTCTCTCTTTTCTGCCCCCAGTCTTCTAAAACTAGATAATGTGGGTACCTACTACATTTCAAAGAACAGAGTTCCTTGTTCAACAACAAGGCAGGGCATCTTTTAAGAGATGGATGTAATGGGGGTCATAACCTGCATTCTTTCTAATAGACAATTCAAATTCAACGTGCTCTGTTCCTGTGGCTGTTTGGCTAGGTTCTTGCTCACCTAGACCTCTGATTACTTACGATTCTTGTTTTAATCCCCCCTAACAATATTACCCAGGCTTAATGTCTAGAAGTGTGTGTGTGACCGTGCACATATGCACACACATACACACACATTCCGGCAGACTGCTTCTTTATGTTGTTGGTAATAAGAAACTGAAAATAACTTTACAAGGAGCTATGGTTTCCCATTTCTTGCAAGGTTAAATCCAAACACCTTAGCATGGAATACAGGGCTCCTCAAATACTGGACTCTATTCTCTTTCTGAGAACTTCTTCCTCCCACTCTGCACATGATGCTTAGGTGTCATTGAATTTCTGATAGTTCCCTGCATGTGCCACATCTGGCCCAACTTTGCTCTTCCATGGGCTTGAACACTATTTCTCAAATATCTTTGGTGCTTTGTAAATACTTTAATATTATTTAAGACCCAGCATGGTTTTCATCAGGTTCATCTAGGATTTCTCCACCCTTCCTCTAAACCAGGGTTAGACATTGCCCTTTTGCATTATTTTAGTAGCAGCGAGATAGTACGCTAAGGAACTAGGCCAACATCAGAAAAGCCAGTTCGCAGAAGGAACACTTTGCCAAGGAACCAGCTCTTAATATTTATCAATTTATCAAAAATATGTCTTAAGGAAATAATAGTCTCCAACATATACAATTAATGGGAATATACTCTTCTGATATGTTTGTGAATACAGTAAACCCTCATGCAATTTTATATGACTATTATTTTAGTAAACACAAATTTTATACTTGATATGATTTTCATATATTTAATTTGAACTTAGAATGCTAAATTTGGAATATGCTCCAGAGATCTAGCTGCTTCTCTGCACCGACACCTCCATCATTTTACTTAGAAGAAAACTAAGACCAGAGAAATAGTCTTTTGCCAAATGATCATATAGCTGGTAAATTATACATAAGACCCGGAATACGGGTCTTCTGAGTACATCCTGTATAGTGTTCGTTACAGTCTATCAATTATATACCAATAGATAGGTACAATATGCAAAAATATATATTTATATATTTACATTGCCCGAATTAGCTGTACTTGAGGTTAAGGGCATAGTCTACTTGAAGATTAAGTCTACCCAAGATTCTGACAGTGACTACAAGTTCAAGGATTTCCCCAAACCACTCTCAGATTTGATGGTTCACCAGAAAGACTCACAGAACTCCCTGCTTGCTATGATACCAACAGATGCATTTATTCTAGGCAAAGGATACAAATTAGAACCAGCCAAAGGAAGAAGGAATAAGGCAGGATTGGTAGGGGTCTAAACTGAAGCTTCTGGTAGTCCTCTCCCTATGGAGTCATGGACAACAATATCTCCTTCTGGCCACAATGTGTGAAAATATTCACAGAGTATTGCCAACCAGGGAAGCTCACCCCAGTTATGATGCCTAAAGTCTTCATGTTTAATTGAAATATTGTCCATGTAGTTGAATTCAATCTTCAGCAACCTCCTCCCTGGAGGTTGGACTAATTCACATGGCCTAAAGCCTCCAAATCTCTAATCACATGGTTGGTCTTTGTGGTATGACCAGTCCCCTCACACTAAGACTATCAGGTGTGACTGAGGGACCCACATGGATAGCAAAGACATTCTATCTCTTGGGAAATTCCAAAGATACAGAGGTGACCAGGAGCTGGGACAAATACAAGACCTCTCTTTAAAGACCAAATTCCTTACCACACATAAATATATATACCAGATGCACAATATACATGTGTCTATAACAATAATGCATCTATACATCCATCTGATCTTAACATATCATTCATATTTTATTTATGTGTACATGTGAAATTATTCTATCACTGTAATTCTCTATAGATGTAAACAGAATTAATAATATTTTCAACACAAAATAATGGGGAGGAAGGATTGTACTGCACTCCTCATGTTTACATAAACAGTCCTCTGTTAAAATAATCTTCCAGTACTCTCTCAGGCTTATTTAGTACTCCCAGATAAAAAGGGATGACTTCCTGATTAGTGAGTGTGATGAAAGAAAATGATATGCTTTGCTCAGATCCCTCTAAGTTGGTTCTAAGTTTCTGTCTGACCCCAAGAAGCATGAAATCTCTGCCCTTCTATGTTTTTTTTTTTCCCCCCAAGAACAGGTTCCCATGAGTCAGTGACTATTAGTCTGTTTTGACCAGATTAATCCAAATTTATGCTTCTTTTCCTGGAGCCCCATTCAATTTAAGATTTGTCCTGAATTTTTCCTCATTAAGTTATATTATTAATCCCTGCATAAAAATAACTTAGTATATAGCCAATAGACCTCTGAATGTTTTTTCTCATTCCTGTTATGATTTTACCTAGTAGAGTCAGAGGTAAATACAGAATGTAAATGCAGAATGAAGAGTTCCTATTTAACACACAAATAAATCAGAAAGATGACCAGTAATCAAGTCAACAGTCGTTCCAAATGTAATTAACTATAACCTCCCTTTAAAGTACACCATGCAGGAGTGAACTCAGTCAGACAAGAAGAGCTAAAGACAGCCAACTCCTAGTCTTTGAATGGTCTTAGGAGAAGTAGTCAATACTGCTGTTCCTACAAGCTACCTACTATGTCAAACAATTGGATCATAGAACATTGGATAAGCTGTGAGATGTATAAATTCAATCAGGCTGCCAGTTGGAGAACTCAATGGAAAGTGTGGGAAGTTATAGGTTAAATGAAATATGTGTAACATATAGAGGCTGAGGAGTCCCACCACAAATACAGAAAATAAGCAAAGCTCTTGCTACTGATGTAAATCACAATTATTTATTTTGTTATATTACTTGATAACATTTTAATTAAAAAAATCCTATAGCATCAATGAAGTTTTAAAGAAAATGTGTAGTTAATAACATAAAAGTAAGTTCTAAAATGCTTCATGATACCTAAAAGAAAGCTGCAGAAACTGACCCAGAGGTCACATACCTGCCCATATGGTGAAGCAGCAGGCAGTGTATCAGAAATGCTGCTGGAAAGCCTTTGCTGAACTTTATCTTTTTTATTGATAAAATGCTCATTTTACATAATTTTACATGATTTTAACCAGCCACAATTTTTGTTTTCTAATTCCATAAAAACTAAAAACAGATAAGAAACACATTGATGGATATTAATGGCAATAAGAAATCATCGATAGCCACTCAGTGTCAGAGCAGAAAATGAGAAAGAGAAACAAAGAGTAAAGTACATTGTATCTTAAGAAAAAAAGGGAAAAAAAATTATCAGGACCAATGTTTCCTCATAATAGCATAGAAATGAAAGAGCATAAAAATGAGATTTTCAAATAATTATGACTTTGAAGTCTTTACAACGGCAAAGAAGTATAAGTTAATTTTATGGAGATTTCAAAAAAGTATTAGCAAATATACACAGCATCATTTGATAAGATGGAGTTATCTTTAGAAAGCCATTTAGCTGGCACAATATATTATAAAGTATTATAGTAGAAAATGTCAAATGATACAATTTTTTTGGAAAGGTATGCAAGACTTTGAGATGAATTAGAAAAGTCCTCACATTATATTAGCAAGTACTGAGGCTCAAAAAGATAATCACTTTCTACAAAGTGGGAGAATCTAGACTAGAAGCCCGTGATCTTAAAATACCTTATTATGCAGAATACATTTTTGGACATATTGCACATTTGGGGGGCTTAATATTAACTTTTGTCCTGAAACATTTACTTACCAATGGGAGACTTGAATCAAGTATGCATTAAACCCCTCATAATGGAGCTGTTTGAAACTTTGTCCTCCTTAAGATACAAGAAGGATCATTTTGCTGCAACTTTTTGTACAAATCATTGGACAATTCAGACATTGGAATTGCAATCCATTTTGGCCATGATTATCTCCTTCAGAAAAGATTTTTCACCAGGTGTTGCTGAGAAAAATGAAGGCCATAAAAAATGTCACAGTAGGTGGTAATGTCTCTGATATCACTTTTTGGTTTCAAGGAAAGTCATTTCATCTTCTCAGCTATTGAGCTGGGAGTCAATTCAGCCAAGTATATAAACCACCAAGAAAGAGCAACCATTAACTATTATCGAATCAGTAAAGTTCCATTTGTCATCCTGTGAACTTTCTGCCTTCCTGGGGAAGCAGTAAAGAGACATTAGTTATGATGCCTTCAGCAATACCTAAAAGAAAATTCAACTCCAAAATGACTTAAATTGAAATGATGACTAAATATTGCTTATTTCAACAACATCAGAGGTAGAGTACTTCCAGGATTGGTTAATTGGGTGAGTCAGTGAAATCATCAATACTTGGGTTCTTTTTATTTTTCTGCTCTGCCATTTTCTACATATTCTCCCTCAAGTTAATTCACTTCATGGTATAAAGAAGCCTATAGCAATTCCAGGTATCAAGTGAAGACACAACATCCAGAAGAATTAAAAAAAAAAAAGAGAGAGAGAAAGGAAAAGAAAAGAAAAGAAAGAGGATTTCTTCTGTGTGGCTCATTTCGACACCAAAAAACCAAATAAACCAATAACCTTTCCTACCTCATTAACTGGCAAGGGGAATGTTGACCCTATGACAACTTACTGTGGTCCTGAAAACGTCTTAAAAATGAAACCAGCTGATACTTTAGGAAGATGAGATCATACGTGTTTCTTTTTCTTTTTTTTTTCTAAATTTTACCACCTTTAAAATGTTTGCCTTATATTTAGGGGAAAAACTTAACTAATAGCAAGACCACTTTCTCTAGATTTCTGATAGATATCTTAAGAAGCTTTTCTTTAAAAAAAAAAAAAAAAAAAGCAAAATAAAGGAAGCCAGTTACAAGGTTTACCCATAAAAGTAAGAGAATTATTGACATAGTAAGAAAACTTACTGCAACTGAAAATCAATTATGAAATATTTATCTTACATTTGTTGACAGGGATAATAGGGCAAAGACTATGATAGAAAATAATTTAGGAAATTATGAGTAATTGTACTTCCTTTCATTTTCCTGGTTGTAGTTGCAATATTTAAAAAAAAACAGCTTCATCTGAAAACCCACTACTTTATCTAGGGAAGAATCAGTCTAGTGGAATACCTTATCTCTTTTTATTTTTATTTTTTTCTACCCTCAACATTAAAGCAGAAGTTCTTGATTAAAGGTCCTTGAACCCTATTTTAAATAATGGGCTTGGACAGGGGGTTCAAACATACTTTATAACTATATGTTAAACTTTATGTGTATGTTCATTTTCCTGGGAAATGGACATAACTTTCCTCATGTGCTTTGAACTTTCTGTAACGGGTCCTAATTTTGTCATTTTGTCATACTGCTAAGAGTCGCTGGCCTAAGGACATAGCCAAGGTGGTGAGTCCAGATCACCAGAGACTTGCACACAGCTGGGCAGCTGTTTCAACAGTTATGGCTGGTAATCTTCTCTGAATGAAACTAAGTTCTCTTGGGGCTCAGGGAAGGCTACCCCAAAATATATCTCAATGACATATTGATTATTTTGAATTTAGTTGCTTGAAAATTCAGCCAGTACAGGAAGGACAGGTTGACTCTCCCTTGTCTCCCTGAATGCAGGAAATAAATGCCATATCCTCCCAGTACCAGGATGTTAATGAGAGACATGTTTATGAGGATAGAGAATTCATGGCCAAGAAACCTGCATGAAAAAAATCTTATTACTTCTTTACTAATATACTACTCAAGCCCAGACTTTGCTAAAATTCCTTATTAATTAAGCAGCCAAACCTAAGCTTCTTGTCTTGTCTTCTCTTCTTGTCTTGTCAAATCCTCATCAGTTTATTATTTCTCTATGTAAAAAGATATAAAATCTGCCTGCTTTTGGTCACTCTCTGAGCATGATTTTCATGATCTCCCATGTATATGAAATTAAATTTTCCTCCTGTTAATCTGTCTCACATCAATTTAATTATTTGAGCAGTCAGAAGAACTTAGGAGGGCAGAGGAAATTTACTTCCTCCCCAACAATTGGTGACCACAAAGGGACAAACTTCCCTGGCTGGACTCCTACCCTCTGAGGTTCCTGCAGCTGAGAGACGTTAGGACGTCCGATAAGCGCCAGAAGAAGGTAAGAATTCTTACCATCTCAGTCTCCTGAATCTCGGCCTGAGGGTCTACAGGAAGTGAGAACGGTAAGAGCCCTTTTTCTCTTTCTAAATTTAGACTAGCAGGAAAAAACATTTGTGGGATTATTTCCTTGGGACATAGTGACTCAAATAAATATGGTAGAGTACATTTGACTTTATCTTTTTCCTCTCGTCTTTTTACTCTTTATGACTAATGAAAATATTCTCGCTGTTCTCTGCCAGCTGGAGGATGCATATGCAACTGGTGAGTAGGCTGTGGACCTGAGTTAAGGAAACCTTAAAAACAAACAGACAAAAATGTAAACTTCTGACTTTGTAAGTCACCCTATTCTGTTTATAAGGGGAAGAAAACATGTGATTCCCTGTGTTTCAGAAAAGCTGTTTAAAACAGTAATTACCTTACTAGTTACCCTACCCTAGCAGTTACCACTTTTCCTTCCTTATGCTAACTCAGGGAGTGAACTTTCTGGATCTCGTGGGGGCTGCATTTTTGGGGTTTTTTTGCACTCTCTGTGTGAGACCTCTTGCATCCTTGGTTAAGCCATAAAATAGCTTATTGGTTTGAGCTGCTGTTGAGATTTATAGACCCTAATTGTCAATGGCCAGGCAAAGGGTCCTGTGAATTGGAAAAACTTCTAAATAGAAAATAAAGAAAAAATAAAGAGAGAGCTCTCATAGTGATATAATGACTAGCCATTAAGACTCCTTTAATAATACGGAAGGATAGAAATTTGAACAAAAGTCAAAATCCATACAGACCCCTTCCTATTTACCTTCAGACATTTGCAGATACTGTAAAAAATCAGGATACTGGAAGCACAATTATATTGTACTTCAAAAGAAAATATATATATATATATATATATATATATATATATATATATATATATATATATATATACACATACATATACAGAGAGAGAGCGAGAGAGAGAGAGAGAGAACTGCTAGACTTAGGGACTACCTAACAAGATGAAAGAACAAACACTTTAGATTTAAAACGAAATTCCAACATAAATTCCCCTTGTTAAAAACCAATCCATCCCCTCAGCAAATTTCCAGGCCTTTCTACAAACAGTCAGGAAATGAATCATCTGGAGGCCAATATCCAAGGGCTAATAAAAACAATTGTCTTTATCTTGCAAGTTTCTACACACCAGAAATACAACTCTAGAAGCAGGTCAAAGCCCACCTAGCTTTACCAGTACCAAAGATTTTCCTGTTCCTCTCAAAATGCTTAAGGATATTCTAAAAGATCAAGATATTAAAAACAACACTGTCCTCTACTTTTAAAAAGGAAGGAAAATTTTATATAGCAATTTCCCTGAAACTCCTAGAGAAAAACTTCATATTCTTTCTCTGTCACTGGAAGTTATAATAAATTTTACCATGCCTTTAAAATGTAAATACTGCAAGCGCTAACAGCTCACAATCACCAGAGACTGAGCCCAGCTAGCTCAACCTGTAGAGCCTAAAACTGAAAGATAAAAAAGAGGAAGTAAACCTTTTTAAATATAAACTACACAAAGGTCTCTCTTGACCATAACAAAACTCTAGACCATAACCTCCTTAAGATTACTTTTAGGAACAAATATAAATCTTAAAAGACTTTTCCACAAATAGCAAAGAAGCATTAGCCATCTGAGCAGAAAAACTTAGCTTATTCCAAATAAATAGCTTATTTATGTATAAACTGGTGAGTTTTGTATTGTACCTAATTCATGACTAAAATTTTAAAATAAAACTATGGGATCTCTCTGCCTATCTGTATGTATGTATGTCTATGTATGTACGTTATGGATATGGTATATATCTAACTTAAAGTGGTATTGCCAAAATTAAATCATTAAAAGAGTTCTGTTTAATTGGCTTACAAATAAGTGCTTATAAATTAAGTATTTCTAAATTTCAGAGATATAGTAAAAACTAACCCAATTTTTTTTCAGGTCACAAGATTTTGAATAATCTTTGGTAAATAAAAGCTAATTTTATGTTTGTTCTTTCAACTAATACAGGTGTGACTTCAGAGTTATCAGCATTAAATATAATGCAGATAAATAACTTTTGTTCCACCTGCATCAGATAAACTCATGTTGTCTCTGTTGCAAAGGTTTTCAGCAAAATCATCATCATCATCATCATCATCACCGTCATCACTGATAATTGCTAACTGCTTTAATGCCTCATGAAATCTTCAAAAGTAATCTAAATATCATTAAAGAGCAAAGAAATTAAATAGATGTAAGATAAGTTAGGTAAACTTTTTAGCAATGATTATTTTTATGATTGCTTAAGACAACAATTTTTTATGATGTCTACTTAAATAGCTTCCCAAATCTCTTTGGTAACTTACACACTTAGAGTTAAATTAAATGATGAAAATGTATTAAATATCTAGATTATTTGCAAATATGATAAAACATTGGTTACTGAATGAGTCTATTTGCTTTTGGGTTTCTTTACAGAGAAACTAGAGATATTTGGGCTATTGGTAAACATGTGCCACTTCAAAAATTTATACTATGAAAAATGTATGTTTCTAGAAATTATGAAATGTATTGATAAATTTGTAAATCCTAAAAAAATGCTGGTATATCGAACATTTCACAGTTTTTCATTTCTTAGTTTACACTGGAAGTTTAGGCTTCTAAGGGTTAAGAATTCTAATTAATATATGTAATTAAAGACCCTAGAATTAATAAGGAAAAACAACTCTGTATGCAAAAGAGTAGGATATGTTTTTGGATAAGAAAATACAAAGTTAGGAGCTTCAAGGTGGTGGAAGAGTAAGACGCGGAGATCATCTTCCTCTCCACAAATACATCAGAAATACATCTACACGTGGAACAACTCCTACAGAGCACCTACTGAAGGCTGGCAGAAGACCTCAGACCTCCCAAAAGGCAAGAAAATCCCCACGTACCTGGGAAGGGCCAAAAAACCCGGAAAAAAAAGAGACAAAAGAATAGGGCTGGGACCTGCACCAGTGGGAGAGAGCTGTGAAGGAGGAAAGGTTTCCACACACTAGGGAGACCCTTCACTGGAGGAGATGTGGGGTGGCGGGGGGGAAGCTTCGGAGCCACGGAGGAGAGCGCAGCCACAGGGGTGCGGAGGGCAAAGTGGAGAGATTCCCGCACAAAGGCTTGGCGCCGAGCAGCACTCACCAGCCCGAGAGGCTTGTCTGCTCACCCGCCGGGGCGGGCAGGGGCCGGGAGCTGAGGCTCGGGCTTCGGTCGGATCACAGGGAGAGGACTGGGGTTGGCGGCGTGAACACAGCCTGAAGGGGTTAGTGCGCCAAGGCTAGCCAGGAGGGAGTCCGGGAAAAAGTCTGCAGCTGCCGAAGAGGCAAGACAACAACAGAACAACAGAATACATATTTTTCTCAAGTGCTCATGGAACATTCTACAGGATAGATCATATCTTGGGTCACAAATCAAGCCTTGGTAAATTTAAGAAAATTGAAATCGTATCAAGTATCTTTTCTGACCACAACGCTATGAGACTAGATATCAATTACAGGAAAAAATCTGTAAGAAATACAAACACATGGAGGCTAAACAGCACACTACTTAATAACCAAGAGATCACTGAAGAAATCAAAGAGGATATCAAAAAATACCTAGAAACAAATGACAATGAAAACACAACAACCCAAAACCTATGGGATGCAGCAAAAGCAGTTCTAACAGGGAAGTTTATAGCAATACAATCCTACCTTAAGAAAAAAGAAACATCTCAAATAAACAACCTAACCTTACACCTAAAGCAATTAGATAAAGAAGAACAAAAAAACCCCAAAGTTAGCAGAAGGAAACAAATCATAAACATCAGATCAGATATAAATGAAAAAGAAATGAAGGCAATGATAGCAAAGATCAATAAAACTAAAAGCTGGTTCTTTGAGAAGATAAACAAAATTGATAAACCATTAGGCAGACTCATCAAGAAAAAAAGGGAAAAGACTCAAATCCATAGAATTAGAAATAAAAAAGGAAAAGTAACAACTGACACTGCAGAAATGCAAAGGATCATGAGAGATTACTACAAGCAACTATATGCCAATAAAATGGACAACCTGGAAGAAATGGACAAATTCTTAGAAATGCACAACCTGCCGAGACTGAACCAGGAAGAAATAGAAAATATGAACAGACCAATCACAAGCACTGAAATTGAAACTGTGATTAAAAATCTTCCAACAAACAAAAGCCCAGGACCAGATGGCATCACAGGCGAATTCTATCAAACATTTAGAGGAGAGCTAACATCTGTCCTTCTCAAACTCTTCCAAATATAGCAGAGGGAGGAACACTCCCAAACTCATTCTACGAGGCCACCATCACCCTGATACCAAAACCAGACAAAGATATCACAAAGAAAGAAAACTACAAGCCAATATTACTGATGAACATAGATGCAAAAATCCTCAACAAAATACTAGCAAACAATCCAACAGCACATTAAAAGGATCATACAGTATGATCAAGTGGGGGTTTATCTCAGGAATGCAAGGATTCTTCAATATATGCAAGTCAGTCAATGTGATACACCATATTAATAAATTGAAGGAGAAAAACCATATGATCATCTCAATAGATGCAGAGAAAGCTTTCGACAAAATTCAACACCCATTTATGATAAAAACCCTCCTGAAAGTAGGCATAGAGGGAACTTTCCTCAACATAATAAAGGCCATATATGACAAACCCACAGCAAACATCATCCTCAATGGTGAAAAACTGAAACCATTTCCACTAAGATCAGGAATAAGACAAGGTTGCCCACTCTCACCACTATTATTCAACATAGTTTTAGCTACAGCAATCAGAGAAGAAAAAGAAATAAAAGGAATCCAAATCGGAAAAGAAGAAGTAAAGCTGTCACTGTTTGCAGATGACATGATACTATACATAGAGAATCCTAAAGATGCTACCAGAAAGCTACTAGAGCTAATCAATGAATATGGTAAAGTAGTAGGATACAAAATTAATGCATAGAAGTCTCTTGCATTTCTATACACTAACGATGAAAAATCTGAAAGTGAAATTAAGAAAACACTCCCATATATCATTGCAACAAAAAGAATAAAATATCTAGGAATAAACCTACCTAAGAAGACAAAAGACCTGTATGCAGAAAATTATAAGATGCTGATGAAAGAAATTAAAGATGATACAAATAGATGGAGAGATATACCATGTTCTTGGATTGGAAGAATCACCATTGTGAAAATGACTCTACTACACAAAGCAATCCACAGATTCAATGCAATCCCTATCAAACTACCACTGGCATTTTTCATGGAACTAGAACAAAAAATTTCACAATTTGTATGGAAACACAAAAGACCCCGAATAGCCAAAGCAATCTTGACAAAGAAAAACGAAGCTGGAGGAACAGGCTCCGTGACATCAGACTATACTACAAAGCTACCGTAATCAAGACAGTATGGTACTGGCACAAAAACAAAAATATACATCAGTGGAACAGGATAGAAAGCCTTGAGGTAAACCCACGCACATACGGTCGCCTTATCTTTGATAAAGGAGGCAAGAATATACAGTGGAGAAAAGACAGCCTCTTCAATAAGTGGTGCTGGGAAAACTGGACAGCTATATGTAAAAGAATGAAATCAGAACACTCCCTAACACCGTACACAAAAATAAACTCAAAATGGATTAAATACCTAAATGTAAGGCCAGACACCATGAAACTCTTAGAGGAAAACATAGGCAGAACACTCTATGACATAAATCACAGCAAGATCCTTTTTGACCCACCTCCTAGAGAAATGGAAATAAAAACAAAAATAAACAAATGGGACCTAATGAAACTTAAAAGCTTTTGCACAGCAAAGGAAACCATAAACAAGACGAAAAGACAACCCTCACAATGGGAGAAAATATTTGCAAATGAAGCAACTGACAAAGGATTAATCTCCAAAACATACAGGCAACACATACAGCTCAATATCAAAAAAATAAACAACCCATTCCGAAAATGGGCAGAAGACCTAACTAGGAATTTCTCCAAAGAAGGTATACAGATTGCCAGCTAACATATGAAAGAATGCTCAACATCATTAATCATTAGAAAAATGCAAATCAAAACTACAATGAGATATCATCTCACACAGGTCAGAATGGCCATCATCAAAAAATTGGCAAACAATAAATGCTGGAGAGGGTGTGGAAAAAAGGGAACCCTTTTGCACTGTTGGTGGGAATGTAAATTGATAGCGCCACTATGGAGAACAGTATGGAGTTCCTTAAAAAACTAAAAATAGAACTACTATAAGACCCAGCAATCCCACTACTGGGCATATACCCTGAGAAAACCACAGTTCAAAAAGAGTCATGTACCAAAATATTCATTGCAGCTCTATTTACAATAGCCAGGACATGGAAGCAACCTAAGTGTCCATCAACAGATGAATGGATAAAGAAGATGTGGCACATATACACAATGGAATATTACTCAGCCATAAAAAGGAACAAAACTGAGTTATTTGTAGTGAGGTGGTTGGACCTAGAGACTGTCATACAGAGTGAAGTAAGTCAGAAGGAGAAAAACAAATACTGTATGCTAACACATATATATGGAATCTAAAAGAAAAGAAAAAAAAATGGCCAGAAGAACCTAGGGGCAAGATGGGAATAAAGATGCAGACCTACTAGAGAAGGACTTGAGGATATGGGGAGGGGGAAGGGTAAGCTGGGACAAAGTGAGAGAGTGGCATGGACATATATACACTACCAAACGTAAAATAGATAGCTAGTGGAAAGCAGCCGCATAGCACAGGGAGATCAGCTCGGTGCTCTGTGACCACCTAGAGGGGTGGGATACGGAGGGTTGGAGGGAGGGAGTTGCAAGAGGGAAGAGATATGGGGACATATGTATATGTATAACTGATTCACTATGTTATAAAGCAGAAACTAACACACCATTGTAAAGCAATTATACTCTAATAAAGATGTTAAAAAAATTAAAAATAAATTTAGAAAAATAAAGAAAATACAAAGTTACATTTTTGTTGAGAACAAAACAAAACAAAAAACAAAAACACAGTAATTTTGTCATAAAATACAGCTGGTACTTCAAAATGGGAAAGGGGAAAATAAAGGACAAAACAAAAATTCCAGAAGGTCTAAGAATCCTGGGAAAGGAATTTTATGTATGTTTAAGCTAGATAAGATTGAATGAATTTTTATAAGTGCTTTTTTTTTTCATTAGGGTTATGATATAATTTCTCCTTTATTTGTGCAAAACTTATTCAGTATAAGTAACTGCCTCTCTATTTTAAAAAAAATTTTTTTTCAAGAGAGGCTATTTATTCATTCAATCATCATTCATTGTTTTTGTTTTTGTTTTTCCCCCTTTAAATCCTTTTATATACGGAACGATCTCCCTGTTGGTTTTCAGGGGGAAATCTTTTCTTTTCTCTTTTTTTTTTTTATACAGCAGTTTCTTATTAATCATCAATTTTATACACATCAGTGTATACATGTCAATCCCAATCACCCAATACATCACACCACCACCCCCACCCCCCCATGGCCTTCCCCCCTTGGTGTCCATACGTTTGTTCTCTACATCTCTGTCTCAATTTCTGCCCTGCAAACCGGTTCATCTGTACCATTTTTCTAGGTTCCCCATATATCCGTTAATATATGATATTTGTTTTTCTCTTTCTGACTTACTTCACTCTGTATGACAGTCTCTAGATCCATCCACGTCTCAACAAATGACCCAATTTCGTTCCTTTCTATGGCTGAGTAATATTGCATTGTATATATGTACCACATCTTCTTTATCCATTTGTCTGTCGATGGGCATTTAGGTTGCTTCCATGACCTGGTTATTGTAAATAGTGCTGCAATGAACATTGGTGTGCATGTGTCTTTTTGAATTGTGGTTTTCTCTGGGTATATGCCCAGTAGTGGGATTGCTGGATCATATGGTAATTGTATTTTTAGTTTTTTAAGGAACGTCCATATTGTTCTCAATAGTGGCTGTATCAGCTTACATTCCCACCAACAGTGCAAGAGGGTTCCCCTTTCTCCACACCCTCTCCAGCATTTGCTGTTTGTAGATTTTCTGATGACGCCCATTCTAACTGGTGCGAGGTGATACCTCATTGTAGTTTTGATTTGCATTTCTCTAATAATTAGTGATGTTGAGTAGCTTTTCATGTGTTTGTTGGCCATCTGTATGTCTTCTTTGGAGAAATGTCTATTTAGGTCTTCTGCCCATTTTTGGATTGGGTTGTTTGTTTTTTTAATATTGAGCTGCATGAGCTGTTTGTATATTTTGGAGATTAATCCTTTGTCCATTGATTCTTTTGCAAATATTTTCTCCCATTCTGACGGGTGTCTTTTCGTCTTGTTTATGCTTTCCTTTGCTGTGCAAAAGCTTTTAAGTTTCATTAGGTCCTATTTGCTTATTTTTGTTTTTATTTCCATTACTCTAAGAGGTGAATCAGAAAAGATTTTGCTGTGATTTATGTCAAAGAGTGTTCTTCTTATGTTTTCCCCTAAGAGTTTTATAGTGTCCGGTCTTACATTTAGGTCTCTAATCCATTTACTTACAGCAATTAGCCTGGATATAAGAACAGAATACTCTATTGGCAATGCATTGTGCCCACCCTCCTAGCACATGACACAAGGGGTCAGGACTAGAGGTTTTATCATAATATAAATATAAGCTGCATTGCCTAGTACCACAACTGTGTTGTGGGCAGTGGAAGAGAAACACAATTGAAGACATATGGAGCCAGAAACTGGTCTGTAGAAAGTTGTCCAATTACAAGACATAAAATTATAAGCTAAGGATTCAATTCTATTTGAAGTCTAGCCAAAATTAAAGGGTGGGTTTTTATTTTTGAGGGTTTAGGAATATCAATAACAAAACATATAAAATTATAAACATACTATACACAGGTAGGGGAGGCAAAATGATTTTCTCTGCCCTTATATGTTCTTGGCTGAGACTCCTCTCTATAATAAAAGATTAACAGGAGAAAACTAAACAGAAGTTTAATGACATGTATACCTCCAATATACCTGGCAGATACCCAGGAAAACTGAGTAACTTCCCAAAATGTTTCAAGCCGTCACCTTAAATACCATCTTCATCTAATGGAAAAAAAAAAAAAAAAGATGCTGGGGGCAGAGGGAAGACCTGTTAATGGAAGGTTACCAGGAAAAGCACAGTAACAAGTAACAAGATATGGTTCTTATGCAGAACTAAGTCATTGTCTTCTCCATCGATTTCAAATGCTTCTAATTTGTGGTTGGCTGAATCTGCAGATGTGGAACCCATGGATATGGAGGACCAACTGTATGTTTAAATTTAGTAGAAGATGCTAACTTGTTGTCCAAAACGATTGTGCTACTTTATGTTCATACCATATCCTATACGTTCCTCATAGACCATCTCTGTTAAAATAGAGATTGTAAGAATCTAAGGGAACCCAAGATACAGAGAACATCTCTTAAAAAGACTTGTCACTGTGATATTTTGTCTAATGGAGTAAATTCCAATGAGATTCATAAAAGTCATCACATAATTTGTAAGGTAATTGTATAAGTAAAAGTCCCAACAGCATGGGATGAAAAGGACTGAGAGCAAAGTATGTAAAGAGGTCTTTAGACCTTAAACTCTATATAGGCAGAAAGCTGTCAGAGAAAGCTATGCACTGCCAATCAATGTCATTTCTTATTAAAAAAAAAAGTTAATTTAGAGTGCAGAACCAAGAGTATAGAGGGAATGAGAACCAAGAACCAAGAACCACAGAGAATAAGCCCAGGGCCTAACAATTATATTTAGAGAAGTCTGTCAAATGGCAAAATAATGTCCTGATTAGTGTACCTATAGACTTCCAGAATTTAAGCAGAATGCTCATTTTTGTGTATGTTATTTTCCATGGGCCGATACAAGATGCATACGTGCATGTTAGATAAATGCCTATGTTACGGTTTTTTGCCATTCTGTTTTCTAGGATTTTCCTCTTATCTCACTATCAAAGTATTTTTAATAAAAAAATTTTTTTCAAGATGGTTTCCTAGAATTTCATGTTTGATTTTTACTTAATTTACTATTAAAATGCAAGACATTTGTTATTGATCATCATCCAGAAAGCACATATATAGCCACATGCCAAAATATTTCTCAAATATTTATATATATATAATTTATCTTTTAATGGTATGTATGCTCAAATCTAAAAATAGCAATAGCACGTTCGTGGGGAACCTGGTGCTAAACCATTCGTAGACGACCTGCTTCTGGGTTGGGGTTTCGTACGTAGCAGAGCAGCTCCCTCGCTGTGATCTATTGAAAGTCAGCCCTCGACACAAGGGTTTGTAAAAAGAAAATGAGAAGAACAAAAGACGAAAAAAAAAAAAAAGAAAAAAGAAAAAAAAATAAAAAAATAAAAATAGCAATAGCCATAACTGATGAGTGTACCTCTATACCAGGAATTCTAAGGCTACAGGCTTCCTGGAACTATGCTGGAAGTCAGCTAGTGGTTAAACCCAGCACACAAAACATTTCTCAGCAGGTATCCCACGGCACAGAATACCTGCTCAATGATATATGAATATATATTTAAGAAGTTCAGCAATGAATGGGCCATTGACATTTGGGTTCAATTTAAATCTGCTATCTTTTACATAAAGCTCTTTTCAAGTTACCCAACATCTTTGAATACTGAAAATAAAACTAATAATATTCATTCAGTGTTGCTCTGGGGAGAATTAAATGATATAACATATAAACTAAATTAATATTTATTTTAATAGTAATAATACCTATCATTTATTGTCTTTGTGCTAAGCACTATATAGTCACAATCTCATCTTTTCTTCAATCTCTCCAAATCAGTAGTGACTTTTTACCTCTATCATATAGATAAAGAGACTGAGTCTTAGGGAGATTAAGTAACTTGTGCAAATCCATCACTACAATTCAAATCTTTGATTACTGGGAAGAAAAATTCTCAGGTGTAGGCAAAGTTAGATACATACAGATTTTAAAACCTAGAATTGCTCTGGAGAATATTCTAAATCTGTACACTTTCAGATCCCAGTGTGTTGGATTGGGAAATACACTCATTGCTTCCAGTACCCACCTTCTCCATATTCTCTTGTTTTCCTCCTACCTCTCTGCTACTCCTTTTTAATTTCCTTTGCTAGATCTTAACATTTCTGAATGCTAAATTTTGGACAGCTCCAGTGCTTAGCTTTGGAAACTCTCTCTCTCTTCCCCTCCTTCCCTCCTCTCCTCCCTCCCTCTTCTTCTCTTAATTTTGGATCCATTGTCCAAACTCCAGACTTTATCTCCGATTAGCTAGCATTCCCACTTAACATTTTAGTAGTCATTTCAAACCATTAACATATGCTTCTTTTCATTCCAATCACTCCCTCCCAAATATACTTCTTTTTATTCTTTACCATCTTAGTTGTGTCAACTCCATCTTTCCAGATACTTAACTCAAAGAAAAAATAATTGGATTTGTCTTTGACTCCTCTGTTTTCTGCCACTCCACCCACAGTCAACATTTACAAAATACATCCAGTATTCCACTAGTACTCACATTCTTTATGTGTAAGTCTGGGATTTCTGAGAATCGGATGCCAAGATAGGATTAAATATGCAAATGAATTAGGAAAAGAGCCCATGAGACAAAATAAGGTTGGAGTCTGGAGACTCAGAACAGTCAGAATGAAACTCAGGTCTGACTCCAAGTGAAGGAGAAAAGGAAGACAGGAAGTTGGGTGTAAGGGGCTTTGACAGCAGAACAATTCTAAGGAGAGTCTGGCAAGGTCATTGGAGAGTCCTTAAGCCAAAGTCACCTGTGAGAGGATTTCTGCATCATCCAGAAATGAGCTTGTCTTAGAATCCCTGCCATGCTTACTGGTTGGCTGGGTAGCCCACGGGAAAAATGGCCTGTACCAGAACGTATTGATGGATTTCAGATTGCTCCCAGTGGTCAGAGATCTGAGAGGCGCATTCTCATGGTTGTCACATACTGTCTTCACCTTGGTCCAGGCCATTATCATCTCTCAATAAAATAAATGGAATAACTTGTTAACTGGTCTTATATATTTGCCTTTCCTTCACTTTAGCCTTTTCTCAGCATAACTTCTACTGTGCCTTTTTCAAGACGTAAGTCAGATCCTGTCACTCTCACCTCAAACCTTCCAATGGTCTCCCATTTTTCAGTAAACCACAAAATCATTGCAATAGGCTACATGTCCCCACAAGGATTGGTCAGTGCTTCTTCTTTGACCTTTCACTCACAATAGCTCCAGACTCCCTGTCACTTTTCAAGCATGGCAGATATTCCCCAGCCCAAAAGTCTCCGTACTTGGTGCTCTCTCTGCTCAGAACTCATCCCCATGCTCACCCTTCTATCCCCAATACTCAGTGTCTCTCCATTTAACCTACTTCCTACTTTATTTATTTATATTTTCCATTTCCCCCAAGAGTGAGAACATATGAGGGTAGGGGTTCTTATCTAACTGCTGCATTCCTAGTGTCTATGCCATTACCTACACAAATTAAGGGCTTGAAAATATTTTTTTGCATTTATAAATAGTGACAATCCAAGGACTTCTGTGGAAGACAGATGGGCATTCAAATTCTAACTTAAGCAACTACTATTTCTCTCTGGAGAAATCAATTAGCCTCTGTAACTCAGGTTTCTCAGCTATAAAATAGTAGAATAATAAAATAGTAGAATAATCAAGTCCACAAACCATATGTGTGTCGTGGATATAAAAAAATCACAACTCTTTATAACCTTTCAGATGTTGTAAAAATCTCATTTATCACTGCAATACGTATCCAACTAGATTGGAGTCTGCCATCCTGTCACTCCAAACCCAATTCTTACAGGTGATGACTGGATTACAACACAGATCTGAACATTTTCACTCTGAGGTACTTTGTTTTTAATTTCCTTGAGGGATTATAAATCACGTTTCCCTCCTGACCAGAGATATTCCAAAGAGTATAAATTAATGGACAGAGTTTTTATTAACGTGGATTGGAAATCTGGCTTTGCCTCACTGGGTATGTAAACGGAGAAAAATTATTTTACAGCTCACAGACACAATTTCTTCATCTACAATATAATGATAGTTATACTTTTCTCTCCAAGAGGTTCTGATATAAAGTTAATAAAATATCTAAGATAGATTTATATTAAGTAGCCAATACCCTTAAAGATGTCACTTTACCTGAAGGTGGCAGAAGGTTAGTGATTCTCAATAAAGATAGTGAAAGTATTAGATCATTTCCATATACCTGAAGGGCAGTTTCTTATTTTACACTATTGGTCTCTATTACTACACTGCTCCTAAAATGGTTAATGAAATGAAATATTAGTATTCCAAATTCAGTGTATCATAATTCTGGGATGACTGAAGAATAAGATAAAGTCACCATCAAATTAGATCATTTGAGCATAACACAAATTTATCCCCCAATTTCTTTCCAGGAGACACACGGCTCCTGACCTGAGATGTCCTATGTCAATATGATGTATTGGATGAATTATTTTCTGTTTAATGCTAGGACAACAACATGTCTTTTCTTTACTGACCTTGATGTCTCATTTTTAGAAATACGAACACCAGAGTTTGAAAGATCTGGTAATGGCCTTGCTCTTTTTACATGGATTCTCTCTGGCTGCATTCTTATCTTCTACCAAAGAGTCCAGATTCTCCATGGTGTTCTGTACATTCTGCAGAGTAGCAACTTATTCCTACTCTAAATAATATGCAATCAAAGATAGAGGATCTTTAACAAATTGGTTTACAGGAACATACTAATGTGTATTTGCCTGAAAATTTACTCGTGTATTTTTAAGACATGGTGCTTTTTTTCAGAGCACAAAAGTATAATTGATGACGTTTTATCACAACAATTTCTTGCATAATTATTAATTACTTAGTTCACACACTGAATTGCCAGTCATTGTTTCTGATGAGATGAGCTGTAAAAAGGCAAACCCTGAGGTCACTGCACTACAAGTTGACAGCAATCGTACCACAAGGCTCCTTCAAAATATATTTTTCCCTAGAAATTATGTTGGTTGAATTCAACAAACACAATTAAAATAAATGATGTCTTTTATTAGTAGTCTTATAATAAATTAGTAGTCTTGTAATTTACCACCTACCTGGGACACATATGAAAGTGTAGTTAAACTTCTACCAAGACAGCAAAATCTCAATCTCTTCCAGATAAACTGGGGAATAAGTTCACCTTGTTTATCAGGCACCTACTATGTCTTTGTGAGGCACTTAAAAATATATCATCTCTAGATTTTCAAATAAGCCTGCAAGCATGTTAATAACTTACCGAAAACCCTACCAACTTATCTAGGATTTGAACACTTTTCTTTCCCATGTAGAAAATACATGTTCTTTCCACTGTGCCACATTGCCTCCATGTAAACATGTGCTTCAGATCAACCTTTGCAAAGTATCACACAAAATATAGAAAGAATACATGAATGTCTGTGGAGAAGACACTGCTTGCTTGGAGGTTACAGTCCATTGGGAAACACGGAATGTAGATGTTAGAGGAAGTACATACATACAGAAGAGATTCATTCTGAAAAGCGTACTTCCGTTTTAACATGGTGACAGACCAGATAATCTGTAAATGCTTCCAGAGCAATACAATTGAAAAGCTGGATGAAATATAAAACATTCATTTCAGTGCATGCCTGAGTTTGCAAGAAAAGAATAGAAATACCTAAGCTCCCAAAATATGAGCGACAACTGAATTGCAAGGGGGTCAGTGGGTGCTAACCTAGCTACATTGAGGGTGAATTTCTATCTTTAGACCTATAATACTTGAGTTTTCAAAGGTATAAGGATTGGAGATACAAGACATGGGGCTCCCTTGAGGCAGGGAATGAAACAGAGACCCTTACCTGTCCACCTCTGAGGTGACGGTTCTCAACCAGGGGTGGCAATGTCACACTACTGGATGCTTGTACTTTTGTGTTGCTTTTTTCTATTTATGACAATGAATGGGGGGGCACTACAGAATTTAGAAAATTAATCACTTTCTAAGATGTAAACCAAAAAAAAATAAGTTTATTGTGGAATATAGAGAAAATATTTTTTAAACTGTAAATATTTATTAAATTCTGCTTGGAAACTCAACTACATATCCATGATAAGAAAGAATCAGAAAAATAAATTCCATATACTTTGTATAGACATTAATGACAACCCACATATTATTGATGGCTTCGACCAAAATTTCAAGTATAAAATTTTCAGAGTACTGAAAATATTTAAACCTACATGTAAGCAAATAACAATTTTTACAGCATATAAGATGTGACTTTCTTTTTATTACATAAAAACCTTAATTTGAATATAATTTCTTAAATCATATACTTAAAAATAAATATATTCTGGGTTCTACTAACAAGACCACCTTCAGAAACTGTGAGATAAGAGACTAGAGAAATTAGCATATATTATCTTCAGTTTCTTTGATGTGGTTTGTGAAGAGGAAACATCTGTTGGCATAAATAACAGCTCATCTGAAAGCACAAAATGAGATCTTTAATAATCAATATTTTGTATTCACTGAAATGTCAGTATTTATTTTCTGCTTCCCATTCTGGTTAACTTTATAATCCTCTCTGTGGATTCTGTGTTAAATTTAATCGCTAGAAAGTGTTAGGTGGAATTAAAATTGGCAGTGTGTGTGGTTACGCAGAACTAGAATGAAACCCCGGCTTTTCAGTATCTGTCTGACCAAGGACAAGTGCTTAACCTCCTGGAGACCCTGTATTTTTCATGTTTTAAATAGAGATAAATATGCCTATTTTATAGGATGAGTGTAAGAATTATTAATAATGCATGCAAAGCCTCTAGCATAAAGTAGATTAAAAAAAATGTAGCTATTATTATCACTACACATCAGAATTACCTGTGGGAAATTTTTGAAAATTCAGACCCGCATCTAGGAAATTATAGTGTCTAGAGATGTGGCTCATTACCAAGACTTCAGATATGTACAAATATCTGCAACAGAGATATTTATTTACATTAGTTTAAGGACAGCTATGTAAATGCTTTTTGCTTTACCCATATTCTTTCCAAGCTTCACACTTTGTAAAAGCTTCATTCCTCCCACCTCCACAGGAGCCTCAAATTAAGATATAATTAATTTGGTGGCTATATTGTGTTAGGAACCTTCATAGGCTTGATTTCAGAAATTCTTCAAAACAATTGTAATTGGTCTTCAACCTTGTGTTGCAAGTAATTAGACTGAGCTTCAGCGAAATAAAATTAATTTTCTAAGATGAGACAAGTAGTAAGTACAGAGGTGAAATCTGAACTCAGGTTTCTCAGATCTACAGATGAATCCTCATTTAATACCTAGCTCAAATATCTCCACCTTTTAATTTCTTTCACCAGGTAGATTTACGGTTTCTACTTTCAGCTGTCCTTGCATGTTTTACCCATCTTCATTATGGCACTTTTCACTCTAATCTGTACTTCCCTGCTTATAAATCTCTCTAATATACTGAATGTAGGATACAACAGGGAAGGGACTCTTGTTATTTGTTGTTCTGTAACCATATACTATATGCGTGCTTTCAAAAATAATTGAATTGTTAAATGATCTGTGCTTGGTGCCATTTTCTATTTTTCCCATGAAAAAAAATGCATTTGACAGGGACTCAGGGGTACATTGTTAAACCTTAAATTCTATGACCCAGATTCTACTAGAGGAAAGCTATGTCATAAAAATAACCAAATAATCAGTAGAAATTACATTTTGAAATGTATCTGCATGATTACATTCAGTCAGAGGAAAGTTCAGAAATTCTTCATGAAGAAATAGTTTCTCTTTACATCAGGTGGCAATACATGAGCCAAGAGTTTAACCTGAGAGAACTCAGCTATTTATTTAAAGTAAGTTTAGAACTCCATGATGTTGGGCAGATATTTTCTATCTTGGAGTGTTAAAGTTTTTTATTTATTTTTCTTTATGTCTCATGGTATTATAAATATGTTTCTCTTTTAGAACAAAATTATTTTGTTAAGCAATTACAAACTTACTGAAAAGTTGCAGGTACCATTTGTAAATGGCAAAAGTTACATGAACCATTTGATTATAGGCTACCCACATGATGTCTCATTAGAACCAAATACTTTAATGTATTTTCCTACAAACAAGAACTTTTCATTATATCCTCTCAGTTTAGCTTTCAAAAATATGAACTGAACAATGAATCATTGCTAACATTTCTTTCTCAGACATCATCTAAATTTTTCCAGTTGTTCCAAGGATGTCATTTTTATAAGAAAATGAATCAATTTCAAACCATGCATTACATATAACTCCTTTATGTTTCTTTTAGCCTCCTGTTTCCTTTTTTTCCTTAGTTTTCTGGACCCTGATACCTTTCAAGATTACATGCCAGTTATTTTGTAGAATGTCCCCCAGTTTAAATGTGTTTGATGTCTCCTCATGGTTAGATTCAGGTTAGGCTACCTCTGCAAGAGTGTCTTGCCTTGGTTAGGGTTAGCCATGGTCAAGGCAAGGATGGATCTATAGGCACAAGCTCCAGGACCTGACTGGGTCACAATAAGCCCAAGACACACATTTCTTGATACGTGGCTTCTCTAGACTTCTCTAGACTTTGAGACTCAGCATTTCTTCCAAACCACCCACTCAATCCACATAACACTTCTGTTTTTGTTTTGTTTCGTTTTATCCTAGCTTAGTGAACAGCTTGCACATAATCTCAACCCTGACGGAGAACTGAAAATGGTTTATTGTATTAGTCAGTGTTCTCCAGAAAAACATAACCAACAAAATGTCTGTGTATATATACATATATATACACACATATCAGAGTCCAAAATTTGATGGAGGAGGCTGGCAGGACTGATTTCACAGGTGAACTCTGAAGGCCATCTGCTGGCAGAGTTCCCTCTTGTTGGGAAAGGTCAGCCTTTTGTTCCACTTAGGTTATCAACTGATTGGATGAGAGGCCCACTCATTTTGGAGAATAGTTTGCTTTAATCAAAGTCCACTGATTTAAATACAAATCTCATCCAAAAACAATCTCACAGAAACATCCAAAATAATGTTTGACCAAATATCTCGGCACCATGGCTCAGTCAAGTTGACACATAAAATTAAGCAGCACAGTTATCTACTCATCAGATTGTCTGAAGCTATCTTATTCCAGATGTCCCAAGGCCCATTCTTTTCGCTGGCAAGATTTTCTGTCCCATGTCACCACTGTAACAGAAGTATATCTAGAGGCTGTCAGAGCTGGAATCAAGCTGAGAAGTTACGCTGTGCTACTCATTTCTGTTGGTTTACATCCTCAGGAGCTTCCCAGGTAAAATCTGAAACTGGCCCTTGTATATAGAGGGCAAGGAGAGACCAAAGAAAGCGGCAGACACCACTGCAGACAGTAGGCGGCACGTTTAATTACATACCAGGCTTGTCCTGGGCAGCTGCAAGGCAAGTAGTTCTCTGCACCTGCCTCAGAATCTTAAAAGTTTATAGAGAGGCCTTAACTGGATTTAATCACATATTCAGTCCAGATGGTCTCAACAATACCTTACTCTCTCAAGGCTACATCCTTGGAACAGCTCCCACTGTGGGACCAGTGGGCTGAATGTACATTCTAAGGATGGGGAAAGGGTGAAGACCCTCCAATTACCCAGGTACAGCTCGTGGGTAAACCAGTAGTCACATCCTCTTGATGATCTTCTCCAACAACTTCACAGGTTCAGGATGTGAGGACCAGAGAGGGGTTATGATGTTCTCAATGTAACACTGCATGTTCAAGTCAACAAAGTATCCTCACACCTAAGATATTCTTATCGCTATAATTTTCTAAATATTTCCATTGACACTGAAAACAATGCATATTAGTGCTAGGACCTAGAATCATACATTTGGGTGCCCTGCAACAAAAGTAAGAGTTCTTTGAAAGTGTATGTTCTATATCAAAATCAATGTAAAATTTGCATTCTTATAATATATCTGTGTATTTTTTTTGGCCACACCAGGGCCTATGGCACTGAAAGCACAGAGTCCTAACCACTGGACCGCCAGGGAATTCCCATATCTGTGCATTTTTTAATCTAAATGTCTCAAAATAAAAATTTCTCCAAATCTTGGAAGAAAATCCATAATCTAATAAGAACCTTACTTGGGGCAAAGGCTTCCTCTATAAAGAGTAATCTGTTGCTTTCTGCCAATATCTCAATTCTGCATTCTCCTTTTCACTGTCAGATAGCCATAGAAACCTGCCTTCCCACAGAAGAAGAATTTCCATAGCCACCAACTGAGGTAGGGTCTGCAACAGTATTTGAGAGTAATGAACCAGTACCAGGGTTTTAGCAACAGGGTCCACACAGCTAATCTCAAATCCTGCCCAGCTGACACCAGCTGCTGAACTCTATGGAGACCAAGTCAATAAGGTAAAACAGAATCATAATGGGAAAAAAGCATAGAGGTCTATACCCCCAAGGTCATCAGAATCACTCAGTGGGAATCTAAGAAAATCCCCTCTGTTTTCACAAAGCCAGATGTCTGTGGATGCCGGTTTCAGAAACCTATATAGCTTCTGAAGAATCCACAATTAGGTAGCAGATACTGAGGAAATCAAATTTCAGGATAAACTGGTTGCAAACAATAAGGGAAAAATTCACACTCTGTGCAAGAGGAGAAGGAAGTGGAAGAGGTTGATGAGAGAGGAATCAAAAGTAAGGAATCAAATTGGTCATGATGCAGGAGAGAGTATGGAAAGAAGGCAATCTGGGTTCTCAAGAAACATAGCAATGTAGTTGTAAATACTATGAGGAAACAAATGATGTATTTGTCTGGAAATGTGGATTCTTTTTGAAGTCTCAAAAGAGTAAGTTGTAGTGTATCTAACAATTTTTAAAATTGTGGCTTCTTCTTGAATGATTAAAAAAAACCAACAACGCTGGGATGAATCACATTTTATTTCTTCATTGATCACAAAATTTTATACATACAGATACCTAAACTGGATGGTAAATGAACATTTGATCAAATGATTCTCTCCTTAAAGGTGTGCTATAGGTAAAGGAATTATGACACCTGCTCAGGAAAGGTAAAAATGGCAGCTCTTTCAATTGTGCCTTAGTCATTTGATTATATCTCCAATTTAACTGAGGCAATTGATTTCCAAAAATCATGAAAATTAATTAAGCTCATTGTTCTGGAAGAATTTAATCCTCAAATTATGATATTTAGCTTTATTTAAGCATCCTTAAGTTATAATGAAATTAGTTTATTGAATAATTCTTTAAATGCAGTTATACTGTATTTAGCATTAATTTTTAAAAACAATTTTCAACAATTTTTTAAATTAATTGATTTTATTTTTGGCTGCGTTGGGTCTTCGTTGCTGTGTGTGGTCTTTCCCTAGTTGTGGCGAGCGGGGGCTACTCTTGGTTGCAGTGCACAAGCTTCTCATTGCAGTGGCTTCTCTTGTTGTGGAGCACAGGCCTTAGGCGCACGGGCTTCAGTAGTTGTGGTGCGCGGGCTCAGTAGTTGTGGCACACAGGCTTAGCTGCTCTGCAGCATGTGGGATCTTCCCGGACCAGGGCTTGAGCCTGTGTCCCCTGCATTGGCAGGTGGATTCTTAACCACTGCGCCACCAGGGAAGCCCTGTATTTAGCATTTAAATGTACTGTTTGAAGCCTCTTCTTTGTAATACAAAGTCTCTAATTATTGTATTCTTACAACCATATTCATGCCATTTTATGTTTTTATAGAGACTTCTTTCAAAGGGGCACATAGAGGAAAATCATAATACAATGGATTAAGAAATTTCTTTTTCCTATTTTACCAAATATGTCTTAAAGCATTAAGAAACATTTGCAAATGACCCACAGAGGCTCATATATGTGTTTCTTCAAATGTACGATAAAACATGAAGGTTTAATAGTGTGTAATTCTCTGATAATGAATCAAATACTCAGCACTATGCATATTGTACTTAGTCTTTGTGTTTGGAATAAAGTGCTGGAATAATGTCTTTTGTGGCAATTACAAATAAAGTAATTCATGTAATTATTCTGTAATAATGTAATTGTTGCCATGTAGACTATAGAACATTAAAAAGCATTAAGTAATTGTAGGGTTATTTATGGCCTGAAAATTGGCTGGCAATTATGCTAGAGGTAATACTAGCATGAAATTCATGGCTTAATTGTTACTTGATTTTAAAATGTAAAATGTGTTTTTTTAATTATAGATCTAAGCATCTAACCGTAATTATATCACATACTTTGCATAGAATGGAAAATTGGGCACAATCCAATAGAGAAACATATTCTTCTACTTAATTTTAAGTACTTGAAAAATTAGCTATTTTAAAATTGGTTATGTCACTCAATCTCAATTTCCACATTTTTAAAATTAGGAAGTTTGGTTTAGATAGTTACATGATACTATTCTTTAGTGTACCTTAAGTTTTTGTGTGTGTGTGTGTGTGTGTGTGTGTGTGTGTGTGTGTGTGTGTGCAGATGTATGGTAGAACCTCCTCTATTCTTTCAAAACATCATTATCTAGGAAGATGGCACAGTTTTTGATAAGGTTATTTATCAGAACTTGGCACACATGATATATTCCATCTCTTGTGCCAATGTGAAAACTTACTTTCTGAGAATAAGGTACAGTCCTTTTGGAAGACTTAATTGGGAAATGTAGGTGATAGTCACAGTTTATATTTATCAGAGATAAAGTCTGAGATAGAGAAAACTCACCCTCCCTAACCCCTATCATTCTTAGCCTCACCACCACTGTCCACCCTGAATCCATTAGGTTCAACCTCATTCTCCCCTTTTTACCTTGTTCAGTCACCAAAACAGTATCCAGATCCCAGATCACCATTCACTCCCACACTTGAGTCCTTATAAGGCTCCTGATCTCCTTAGTCAGTCCCTTTTCTCACCTTTTTCAAGATTTATGGCCATTCCTCAGACCACTTACAAGTCAGTTAATTTTTTGATTTAGGTTTGAAAAAAATGTTACATCTGTCTTCAATTTAAGAAAATTTTTTATGTTAAAATGCTCATATTACCCAAAGTGATCTACAAATTTAATGCAATCTCCATCGAAATACTGATGACATTTTTGACAGAACTAAAATGAATAATTCTAAAATTATACAGAACCACAAAAGACTCCTAATTGTCAAAGCAATCTTGAGAAAAAAGAACAAAGTTAGAGGTTTCATGTGCCCTGATTTCAGACTATACTACAAAGCTACAGTAATCAAAACAGCATGGTACTGGCACAAAAAAACAGAATAGAGAGCCCAGAAAAAAACTCACACAACTACATTTAATTAATCTATGACAAAGGAGGCAAGAATATACAATGGAGGAAAGACAGTCTCTTCAATAAGTTGTGCTAGGAAAACTGGACACCTACATGTAAAAGAATGAAATTAAGATATTTTTATCACACTATATAGCAAATTAAACTCAAAATGATTAAAGACCTAAATGTAAAACCATAAAACTCCTAGAAGAAAACATAGGCAGAACACTCTTTGACATAAATAGTAGCAACAATTTTTTGGATCTGTCTCCTATGACAAGGAAAACAAAGGCAAAAGTAAACAAATGACCCAATTAAACTTAAAAGCTTTTGCAAAACAAAGGAAACCACTGACAAAGGAAAAGACGGCCTACTGAATGGGAGAAAATATTTGCAAATGATATGACCTACAAGGGATTAAAATATAATATCCAAAATATGTAAAAAGTTTACACAAACCAATATTAAAAAAAAAAAATCAAAAAATGAGCAGAAGATTTGAATAGCTAGTTTTCCAAAGGAGACGTTACAGATGGCCAACAGGCACATGAAAACTCCACATCGCTAATCATCAGAGAAATGCAAATAAAAACCACTATGAGATATAATCTCGCATGTGTCAGAATGGCTATTACCAAAATGTCTACAAATAACAATTGTTGTTAAGGATATGGATAAAAGGGTACCACCCTAGCACACTTTTGGTGGAAATGTAAATTGGTGTAGCCACTATGGAAAACAGTATGGAGGTTCCTCAAAAAACTAAAAATAGATCTACCATATGATCCAGCAGTTCCACTTCTGGGTATATATTTGAAGAAAATGAACACACTAATTTGAAAGATACATGCACCTCAGTGTTCATAGCAGCATTATTTACAATAGCCAAGATATGGAAGCAACCTAACTGCCCATTAACAGATGAACGGATAAAAAATATGTGAGATATACACACACACACACACACACACACACACACACACACACACTGCCATGGAATATTACTCAGCCATAAAAAAGAATGAAATTCTGCCATTTGCAACAACATGGATGGACCTAGAGGGTATTATGCTTAGTGAAATAAGTGAGAGAGAGAAAGGCAGATACTCTATGTTATCACTTATGTGTGGAATCTAAAAAATAAAACAAGTGACCATAGCAAAACAGAAACAGACTCACAGATATAGAGAACAAACTAGTGGTTACCCGTGGGGAGAGGGAAGGGGGGTGGGGCAAGATATGGGTAGGAGATTTTAAAAAGAAAAGAATATTCTTTAGTTTTTGCTCTAAAGAATGGTGGCTTTTCCCTGAGGACACTGCTTTCCCTGTCAGACTCTCAACTGATTGCTGTTTATATCTCCTCATCCCTACCTCCCCCGATCCTGCAAACTGTCCTCTTATGCCACGTGGCTGTTTCCCAATTTCTTCCTCCCCCCTTTTTCTTTGCCTCAGTCCACCCATATGAAATCTGATATCAGCAAATTTGTCACCCTCTACCCCTCATTGTTGCTGCTTTCCACCATCTCCTAGAATAGTTTACTCTATTTCTCAATAGTTTTATTTATGGGATCAGTCACTCTTAACAAAAGAACCCATGTCTTAGTCATTGATTTAAATATATATGTAAATTCTATTTCCACAACTCTGGCCTCTCAGCTTTTTAAACAGTTTTCCTTCAACAACCCTGTTTTCAATTCTATGCAAGTCACTCATTTCCAAGTATATTTTAAATCTAAAAAAAATATCCTTTTATGACAACTCCTCTGAACAATGGTGTTATATTTATTAATTAAATATTGAATACATTTCAGTGGCACATTCTTATGTCAAATTCAATAAGTAATTTAAAAAGCATAAGACTCTGCCATATTCTTCAACTATTTAAAAGTGGTAGCAGACACCCATCCACAAATCTGTTATAGGCTCACCATCTGTGGACCCTGAAGTGGACCCTTGTTGTTCACTTTTTTATAGATATTCTTTATCAAGTTGACAAATGTCCCCTCTATTCCTATCATGGATTGTTGTTGGATTTTGACAAATGCTTTTCCTGTGTCTACTGATATATATACATTTCTTAGTCTGTTGATATGATGGATTACATTAATTGATTTTCAAATGTTGAGCCACCCTTACATACCTGGTATATGTCCCACTTGGCCATGGTATGTAATTATTTCTATACTTTATTGAGGCTCAAATTGCTAATATTTTGTTGAAGCTTATATCTGTAAGATATATTGGTGTGTTTCTCTTTCTTGTATTGTCATAATCTGGCTTTGGTATTAGGGTAATGCTGGTCTCATAAAATAAATTTTGAATATTTTCAGTACTTCAATTTCCTAGAAGATATTGTAGAAAATTGGCATCATTTTTTCCTTAAATGTGTAGTAGAATTCACCAGTTTAACCATGTGGTCCTTGAGCTTTCCTTGTTGAAAGGTTATTATTAATTGATACTTTTTTTATAAACCTAGTTTTTTTAAAATAAACCTAGTAAGACTGATGATGGTGATGATGATGATGATGATGATGATTTGTGAGTCTAGTAGTTTCTGTCTCATAAAGAATTAGTTCATTTCACATTAGTTGTCAAATTTGTGTACATAGAGTTGTTCTTAATATTCCTTCATTGTCCTTTTAATATCTGTGGGATAAGTAATAAAGGTCCTGCTTTCACTTCAGATACTGGTCATTTGCATCTTCTACATTTTTTATTGGTTAACTTGTCAATTTAATATCAATTTAATTAATACTTTCAAAGAACCAGTTTTTAGATTAATTTTCTCATTTTCAATTACACAGATACCTGCTCCAATTTTTATTATTTCTTTTCTTCTACTTTAGGTTAACATTGTTCTTCTTCTAAGTTCCAAGGGCAAATGCTTATAATATTAATTAGACTTTTCTTCTTTTCTAAATGTGCATTTAATTGTATAAATTTCCCTTGAAGCACTGCTTTCTCTGTATAACAAACATTTTGATAAATTATGTTTTCTTCATTTAGCTCAAAATATGTCTTAATTTCTCTTGTGAATTCATCTTTAACCCATTTTTATGTATAAGTATGTTGTTTCATTTCAATGTACGTTGGGATTTTCACTATCTTTCAATTATTTATATATAATTCTGTTGTAATCTAAAAATGTACTTTATATAATTTTTGTTATTTTTAATATATCTTATTTATTTAAATGTGTTTTTGGACCAGAAGGTGGACTATCATCATGAATGATCTATGTCAGCTTAAGAAGAATGTGTATAATGTTGTTACTGAATGAAGTGTTCTATAAATATATCATCAAATTGATTGACAGTGCTGTTCAGGTCAAATGTATCATTACTGATTTTCTGCCTGTTAAATCTACCAATTATTGGAAAAGGTATGTTGAAATCTTCAAATATAATCATGAATTTGTCTATTTCTGTTTGCAGTTCTATCAGTTTTTGCCTCATGTATTTTGATGTCCTGTTGTTATATACATACATATTAAGAACTAGAATATCTTTGGGGAGGATTGACTCCTTTAACATTATGGAATACTCCCTCCTTATTTAATATCTTTTCTTTACTGAAGTCTGCTTCATTTGAAATTAATATAGCTACTCCACTTTCTTTGATTGGTGTTAGTATGGTGTTTGTTTCTCCCTCTCTTTATTTTATCCTATCTCTGTCTGTATATTTAAAGTGCGTTTCTTGTAGACAACATATAGTTGGATCTTGCTTCTTATCCACTCTGAAAATCTTTGTTTTTTAACTGGTGTACGTAGACCATTCACCATTCACATTTAAAGTGATTATGATTTAGTTTGATTAGTATATTCCATACTTCTGTTTATTTTTTGTTGTACTTGTTTTTGTTTGTTTTTTCTTAATTGAGAATTTTATATAATTCAATTTTTGTATTTTCTTAGCATATCGACTATAACTATTTAAAAAAAAAAAAAAACCTGTTGGTTGCCCTAGAGTTTGCACTACATTTACAACTTGTCGAATTCTATTTTCAAGTAACTCCACACCATTTCACATGTAGTGCATGTACATTTGTACAGAGTATCCCTAATTCCTTTGTTCCATCTCTAAATTATTTTTATTCATTCACTTATCCATATGCTATAATCATGCAATGCATTGTTACTATTATTATTTTGAACAAACTGTAGATATTAGATGAATGAATAATAATAAAAATATTTTATTTGAACTTTAATACTCCAAGACTTTTTTTTTATGTAGATCAGAGTTTGTGACTATATCATTTTCCTTCTTTTACTTTATAAAAGTTTCTGAAGAACTTTTATTAACATGTCTTGTAGAGAATATCTGCTGGTCATGAATTCCATTTTTTTTTCCTTTGTGGTCTGAGAAAGTCTTTATTTCTCCTTCACTGTTGCTGGATAACTTTTCTGAAAATAAAATTCTAGATTTGTGTTTTCTTTCTTTCATTACTTTAAATATTTCACTTCACTGTCTTCTTCCTTGCATGCTTTCTCACAGGAAGTGTGTTAGTCAGCTGTAGTTTTTATCCTTGTTCCTCCATTGGTAGGGTGTTTTTACACTTCTTAAAAAAGATTTTGTATTTATCTTTGTACAGTTTCAATATAATAAGCTTAAATGTAGGCTTTGTTTATTTTTCTGTATTTATGCTGCTTTGTGTTCTCTGAGCCTCTTGGTTCTGTGGTTTGATGTATGCCATCGTTTCTTCAAATATTTTTTCAATTCCAATCTCTCATTATTTTTTTTTTTGATATTCCAATTACTTGTATGTTAAACCTTTTGGAATTTTCACACAGTTCTTACATATTTTTTTTTTCTTTCTTTCTTTCTTTTCATCCTTTTTTTTCCCCCTTTGTATTTCATTTGGGAAAGTTTTTGTTGACATATCTTCAAGGTTGCTGGTGCTTTCTTCAGTCATGTCCATTCTATTACTAGGCTTTGCAAAGACATTCTTCATTTCTGTTACATCATTTTTAATTTCTAGCAGTTTTTCTTGGAATTTCCAGCTATCTGCTTACATTATCCACCAGACCTTGTTTTTTGTCAAATTTTCCATTAATGCACATAACATATTAATCATACTTATTTTAAATTCATTGTCTGAAAGTTCCAAATATGTACCATATCTGAGTCTGGTTCTGATGTTTGCTTTGTCTTTTCAGATTGTAATTTTTTTGTTGAAAGCTGAACATATAGTATCAGGTAATATGCCTTAGACTGAGATTTTATGTTAATCTGGCTCTGAATTGGTCTATATTTATATTTTTTTGTTAAAGAAGATATTGGGATTTCAAATTACTTTATTAACTTTGCTTTATTCTCCCTTATTTTCTTTGGATTTTTCTAAGAACTCTTTCTTAAGTTGAGTCTGAGCATTGTTGCTCTTTCAGCTATAATCCACTGTAATTTTACTGAAGCCCTACAGATATGGTGGTAAGGAGTGGGAAAAGGGGAAAAAAATCATAATCTTACTATTAAATCTCAGTCTTTTCATGGGCCTATGTTCATGGGCTATGATTTTCAAAGTGTTTCAAGTTGTTATTGTTGTTGCTGTTTTCTCCTTTCCTACTAGATTGCTAGTAGGGGTTAGTTTAGATAATGACCCTTGAGCATAAAGGAGATAGGTTTTGGCAATGCTTTTTACTCTAAAGAATATGTGTTTGTTAGGAAAACACACTAGGCATATCTCACATTTTTACTTCTTCATGCCCCCTGCCAAAGACACAGAGTGATTTTTCTCATCCTGCACTAAGAGAACTTTATGAAGTCCTAGAAATAAAACTCATAAAAGTGTACGAGTTTCCCTAAGACTGCATGCTCCCAGAATTTTCTTACTCTCAAGCTAGTCCACTGTCATCAAATTACCATTTAAATATTCCTGCCAGTTTATGGCTCCAGCAGTTTCTGCCCTAGTTAATCTGATCTCTTTGGGGATTCTCTGTATTTGCCTGTATCTCCAGATTTTAGTGTGCCGGTTTACCCTGCAACCTGAATTCTCTGATGGGTCGAGGAAATTCACTGATTTTCAACTTATTCAGCTTTTTTCTTGCTATAAGCATAGGGTGAGGACCTACAGCTCTTTATACGTTGGAAATGGATGACACAGTTTCTTTTCTTTTTTTTTTTTTTAATTTTATTTATTTATTTATCCATTCATGGCTGTGTTGGGTCTTCGCCTCTGCGCGAGGGCCCTCCCCAGCCGCGGCAAGTGGGGGCCACTCTTCATCGCGGTGCGCGGGCCCCCCACCATCGCGGCCTCTCTTGTTGCAGAGCACAGGCTCCAGACGCGCAGGCTCAGCAGTTGTGGCTCACGGGCCTAGTTGCTCCGCGGCATGCGGGATCCTCCCAGACCAGGGCTCGAACCCGTGTCCCCTGCATTGGCAGGCAGATTCTCAACCACTGCGCCACCAGGGAAGCCCGATGACACAGTTTCTTACTTGTCTATCTAAAAGTTTCTGGTCTGCTCCAGACATAATGATCATGAGGTAGTAGATAATTATTGTATTTTTTTAAAACTTATGAATTTATTTGATACTTTGACTATTTAGTCCAAAAGCCTAGAGGAATCCCTTGATTGGATGTATGTCACCGGAGATTTAAAACCAAGCTCAATATAATTCCCATTATGAATGGCTTCAGGAGTTTCAGAAAAATCATTAATTTTAATACACAGGGAGAGAAATAGCATTTGAGAACTTATCAAGTGACACGGTGAACATATTATTTAGTCACAGTCAGTAGTGCCAGAGCTTTGATGTGTCCTTCCTGGAACTGATTATTTACATACACACACACACACACACACACACACACACACACACACACACACATATTCATCCCCTGGGATATAAGTGTTAAGATAATGACACAAATTCAATCAAGAAAAATGAATTTGTGCAGACACTATCATAAAACCACTATTAGTGTTCTTCTCTCTGATTTTATGCCTTGTCTACATATCTCATTTAGATGACTTGCCCATTAATAAAAAGGCTGTAAGTCCCTGTCACTTAGAAGATATTTAATAATTGGAGAAAAAGCAAAATGAAATCTACCAGCAACTGAGTGAAATTGTTCTTCTTTTATAATAGATTTTGTCTAAATATTTTAGTTTCTTTAATTTTTAAAGACAAAGATGCATATATTTGTTGCCATAAAATAAACACCACTTTGGTGTCTTTGCTTGAATCAATGGTTCACAACCAGAGGTGATTACTTCAACCAAGAAGACATAGGAAATATCTGGGGACAATTTTGTTTGTCATAACTGGGAGGTTGTTACTGGCAATAGAGATTAAAGATGCTCCCACAATACACAGAAAAAGAACACAAAACAAAGAATCATCTGACCAAACGTTAATAGAGCCTCATGTTAGAATTTCTGACCTGGTTTAATGTATTGTCTCCGCTAAAAAGCCTTTTCCCACTCCTTTCTTTACTGTCTGTTCTCCTTGTTGATATAACTCCCTATGAGTCTCTTAGTGTATATACACTGCAGTACATATCAGTTTTGTACATAGTATTTTCTAAGATGACTTTTATTTCCAAAGATATCTTCAAGAATAGAGATCCAAAAGAGTAAAATAGATAGTAGAATTCACATATTCTGAGACCTGGCTCATAGTAGAGGAGATCTTCTTTGCCTAAAGACATGTTTGGGCGATGGGGAAGGAAATATTTGTGGTAGATCATAGGGACTCTCAAATTACATTTTGTTGGTTTACATTTTAATTTACATTAACATAAATTCAGGTCTTAACTTTGAGCTATATAAACCCTAATAAAAACATTCAATTACTTATGTGGTAGTAAACACTGAAAATTAATTTTCTTTAAATTTCTATAGTTCTACTACATATCAGTGTAGACTGATGAGATTGATTTATTTGAATGGGAATTAAAAACATGGCTTCAAGTCTTTCAATTTATACGTTACAGACATTATTTGGTGCATAGTATTCAAGATGAAGGAAAGAAAACTTTGTTTCCTAAAACTTGCCTATAGAGATTCATGAGATATCTAATACATTTTTTGAGGATCCTTTCCCATCAATGAATTATATAAAAATATAGTCATTTTATATAAATGAAAATAAAAACAAGGCCAGATCTTTAAGTAAATGGTCTATCATATGTCATTTATTTCCAGAGGCTACAAAATAGCATTTACTGGATAATCTACAAATGTTTGAGAATGAATGGATAAATCTCACAATGTGAAGGGTGAGGGTAGACACAAAAACTTCAGGTTATATGATTCCATTTATATGATTTTCTCAAAAAGGCAAAACTATAGGGATGAAAAAAACAGGTCAGTAGTTGTTAAGGACTCTGGCTAGAGAGAAGGGTACAACGGAATTTTTGATATGATGAAAATATTCTATATCTTAAGTGTAGTGCTCACTATTCTGTATATATTTCTCAAAAGTCTTTGAATTGTTCACTTAAAAGGTTCAATTTTATTGTATGTAAATAATGACTTGAATGTGAATAATTTGCTTTAATATTAAAAGAGCTGCTTTTATCCATCCTACACTATTTGAACAGAGTAATAGTTTCCACTGTGAAACGTATATTTAGTTCAATATTATTAAACACCTGATCAGGTCCATCTATTAGAAGAGGCTTCTGACATGGAACAAGTTAAATATAGGGCCTCAGTTTCCTTCCATTTTTTGGTGGTTGCCATTGATGTCACTTTTGAGCCCCAGAGATCTACAGGTTGATTATTCTGCATCAAACCATTCTTTCATTAAACTTAAAATATATTCATTTTGATTACATTATTGAAGTTCCTTTACTTTCAAAAACCTCCAATGAGATAAAACTGAAAAGCTTTCGAAGTGCAATTTTTTAAGTGCATTATCATAGTATCATAAATAGAAGATTGGTTGGATATTGTGATATGATTTCTTATAATGTTTGAATCCATACATTAATTTAAACTAAATAAAAGCATTCTGTAAGCATATTTTGTACTCTGTAAAAAAAGAAAAAGAATAGTTGTTTTTTATCCATTTCAATTTTACTTAGAATTATAGATAAATAATAGCTCTTAGCCATTTTCAAGCCCAACAGTGATTTTACTGGAAGCAAATTTATTTCATCTTTATGACAGACATTCAGGAATATGATTATAAAAAAAGGTAAGCCTAATACAGATATAAAAATAGTTATATTTCATCTAACATAATTTAAGATGCTACCTGTTTCCCCTCTGTATGCCATTGTGAATATGTATATATCTCTCACACTGTATTTCAGTTGAATGTTTGATTTGATTCACATACTATTTACTTTATTTATTTATTTTATTTTACTTTCACTCTAGATTATGGTAATTTATTAAATAAAGCACTGAAAAGTATGTTTTATCTCTATTTTATCAACTCTGAGACAAAATAGGTAATCATTATGTATAAATTGAGGGTTTATTTTCAGCTACATATTAAAATGCAAAAATACTCCAGAAAAGTCTTACACCATAAAGTGATTCAATAATGAATCATCATGGAGCAGTTGGAAAAAGAAAAATTACTTCCTGCTTTTCTAAAAGCTGATAACTTAATGCTAATCCTCAATCTCAGTCTCTAAAATGTTAACAATTACTCTTACTTCACCAATTTGGTACAAGAACGAAATAAAATACATCATTAAAGATACCTACCACAAGGCCTATAATATATTTTATTCAAAGTTGTAGGAGCTTATTTGCACTTCATGCACTTCAAACTCAGACCTGGAGTTTCCCCTAATATTGTAAATCAATTCTAATTATTATATGTGTTATTGTTAATCTGGTTCCTATCTGTCCACAAAAATATGACATGAATCATGGAATACAATTTTTTTTTCTATATCATAATGCATGCCACCCTTGTAAGGACCTTTCACAATCAGATGGCTCTACACCTGACTGACCAGAAGAATAATCACATTGGCTTTCTAATATTAGTCATGGATAAAGCACTGGCTTTAAAAGGATGACAGGTCTTAATCTGGTGCTAATCCTAGAAATAATTTAAAAATAAAGTTCAGGAAGAGTTCCAGTTGCCAATGGGCAGGTTAGCCTCCAACAGCAGTGGGATGTTTCATGACCTTAACCCTTGGCGTTTTGCCCCAGCAACTTCTCAAGGTGCTGCTTCCTACTTAGCAGGAGCAGTCTTCAGTACCACAGGATGATACCTCTGCCCAGAGATCAGTAGTACAGAAGCCAGGTCTTCAAGCAGTGGGCTATATTGCTCTCTATTCTTTAGGCAAGGCCCCTTGTGCATTGAGATGGCCTTACTACCAGGCAGGCATAGCTCACTCTGGTACAGTGGAGGCTGCAGTCTACCCTAGCCCTCACTGGGGCAGGGCCTGAGTCACAGGCTACTACAAATGCTCTGGTAGGGACCCTATCTGGGACTGTTATCACACAGGTGGTCTAACCAAGTAGAAGCTGGAAATGGGGTTTCCTGAGTTATTGCACATGCTTGTGAATGCTGGACATCTAAGTTCCTTGTCTCCTTCCTTACAAAACTCTAAGACTGGTCACAGTTTAGCTTGTATGCCTACTGACAGGCCTTGTAGATGCCCAAACTAATTAGGAGAGCATGTGGCAAGGGAACTTCTGGTCCTTAGTGTCTGTTTAATCTGATCATTCCAAAGCCAGGATTTCATAATTAACTTTAAACTCTGTAATTGGGCTATTTGACATAAATGAGGTACTCTCTCAGTTTGGAGAGGCAATACTAGAAAATGAAATCATCATTAACCGTGGAGTGCATTAGAAATATCTGCTACATATACAACATTTATCTCTAATTTAGAATTAAAAATAACAAAATGACTTTTACAGCCTACATATTTGCAGCCTAAACTAACTACTACTTAATGACAGTTCTAAAAACCAAGAGACAGCCACCAATATCATGTTCTTTATTTCTATAAGGGAAGACTAACATCATCTATCTACCTACTTGAAGAGTCAAATGAGTTCAACAATAAAAATAACTAACCTAACAGGTAACAGATGGCATTGTGTCCCTTGGGACAAACTCAGTATCAGTTTAGAAACCTCAGTACACCTGACCTAAATCATTTTGCCACCCGCATATGCTGTACATCTGCCATTTGATTTAAATTCATAATCATATTCTTTGAAATAATTGTCCTTGGTGTTATATAGGCAAGTTGTTTTTTATAATTCTAGACTCATTGAATCTTACCATTGGAATGAACAATGAAAATTATCTGATCCAAACTTATGCTCAAGGTTGCAAAACTTTGTGTCTTGTTCCTGACAGATGGAGACCCTGCCTGTGTTGAAACTTTTCTAGTGCAACATATTCTGGTGTATACAGATACACCAGCCCAGATTTTATTTAGGGAAATTTCTAGTTAGTGAATAATTTTTCATTACCTTTATAAAGTGCTTCTCACACAGACTTATACAAGAGAAATCATTTCCTTATTAAAAGTTAAGAAAACACTCCAGAGATTTATGACAGCAGTAGCTCTATTTTATAGTAAACTCTGAAGCAAATTAACATGTAAGCTATTGGAAAATTCATGCTAAGTTACTACTGAGTGATTTTGTGATGCACTTTATGTGATAAAATAAACCTGAACACAGTTTTCTAGGTTGATTACAACTGAGAATAGGATTCTATTTATTAGGAAAAGCCTATATTTTAGTATATCTTCATTTATTCTGGGAATGATATGGAATTTTGTTACACATAACTCTAGACTATGTACTGATACTGGGTTAAGACTTAAATTTAATTTCCTTATTAAGCAACAACTCTTCTGACAAGGATTCTCTATAAAGACCCTTAACAAAATTGATCATTTAGTTCTCCCTAATGTATCACATGATTATCTTCATCTGATTGAATATTACACTCAAGTCAACATACAGGTGTTGAACACCTACAGGTGTTAATGACTACATTCAGAAATACAACATATATAGCCAGGTGTTCATGGAGAAAAATATATCAAGAGATTTATATTCAAACAACTAATTACTTTGTAATATTAACCAAATACTGACAAAATAAGTAATTGAATGTGTGAATTATTTTGAGGAGGTTCAACAAGTACTTCAAAGGGTAAACAAAGTTTCCTTTGCTAAGAGATTAGAACTTAAATGTTCACTTCTCCTCCCGCCAAAAAAAGGATAAATAGGATATCTCATAAGAATATAAGAATCTGGCTAAAATCCTTCTTTTGACATTATTTGAACTTATTCTGCCAAATAGGAAGTCTTGTCAAATCTTGACACAATATGAATAAATTGAAAATGTGTTTGCTTGTTAGAAACATATATGCTCATTTTGGAACTAGTTGGTATTTTTCAAAAAGATAAATAATAAATCATTCTGACTATATTTCCTAAGGTTGTTTTCATCCAATTAACCTAAGCATTTTTCTGTGGGTCTGAGTTATGTCCAAAAATATCAATATATAACCATAAAGACAATTTCTGGAAATAGATTCTAGAAAAATGGTAACTCATAAGCATCTTTTTTCCCTTTCACTTTCAACTCTAGCTCAGCCCATTTTTCTGAGTCAAGTAGTTTCTGGGCCCTGTGGGTAATTAGGTGGGAAGGAAGACTTTGGCTTCAGCGGAATTCAATAGCACAGAGGTGGAGAAAGTTCTTGTGGCCAGTGCAGGGACTAGAGGCTGCATTAAGAGAAGTCCAGTATCAAGAGAAAGAAACATAATGCCTATCTATATCTATATCTTTTCTATCTATATTTATTTTCTAGAAAGAGCCTGATCTACAAAGTGAAAGAACCACATTGATTGTGTGGGTTTTTTTGCCTGATCCACTTGGTCTCCAAGGAGCTACCTCAATGAATGCACCCTACTGTTGACAGCCAGCCAGCCATCTTTACCTTGCACCATTTATAGAGCCACCATTACTCAAGGCATCCCAACAAAAGACTTGGGCTGCAGTGAGCAGGTGAAGAACAGTAACACCACATGTAAGTGGCCTTGGAGGCAACAATTAAAAAAAGAAAAAAACAAAAAAACTCAAGGATAAAGAGAAAATCTTATAAACTCAAGATGGAAGAAACAGTTTCTTAAAAAAAGAAAAGATCAGAGTAGTATTAAATTTCATTTGCAACACCAGAAGCTAGAGGGTGGTGGAATAACATCAAAAGAAAATGACTGTGACACAGGAATGTTATAACCAACAAAGCTGTCAATATCTTACTAGAGAAAAAGAAGGGCATTTGTGGATATTCAAGAGCTTAACACTCATGAATCTGATTTAAAGGAGATACTTGAGTGAGGATGCTAACCAACCATATTTTAAAATCTTTACAATGAGGAAAATCTTTTAAAAGAAGAAAGTGATGAGTAATAAAGTGTGTAAAATATATAGCGATACATAATTTACATGAATATCTAAGGATATATATATAAGTAAATATAAAATAAATCTTGGCAATATAATTTAAAGAAACATAGATGAAGGATTATAAGAAAAATTCTAACTACAGATTAAATGAAAAAATATAATCCATATAAGTAAATAGACATGGATACTGAAGGGAAAATAAGAAAAAAAGTAGAAGCATTTTGAAGGTCTCATTTTGGGAGTAATGGGAAGTGATGATAGTAGAGCATGTTTGTGGGAAAAATAAGTATTTTATCATTATCAGAAATATACACCCCCCTCAGAAATAACTTTCCCAAACATCATGACTAATGAGACAATCTTATCAATTTTCAAAACATTACCTGATTTATTTTTTCTTGATAGTACTTACTATTTGACATTTTATTGTATATTTATTTGCTTCAGTGTTACTATCTCTTTTCTGTTATCTATTTTGTTCAGTGATTTATTCCCATGCTAGGAAGAAACAATAAATAGTGGACAATTAATAAATACTCATTGAACAAATTCATGAATTTCAAGTTAAGAAAGTTAACGATGAATAGAATGGAGAAGCACACTAAATTTTCTAAGCTGGTGATGGGAAATATAGAATCAATAGTAATTTGACCAAACCAGAAAAAATAATCAAAATGCAAAAAAGGAAATAACAAAGTAACCAATTAAAATATAGAGCAAGTAAAAAAAACAATTAAAAATCCATATTCTATTTATAAACAAACAAAAATTTAGCCTTTGGTTTCAGTTTCAACATGTAAAAATTGGAGGCTATCACTCTCATTCATCCTAATAATAAGAAAAAATGTGGACAGACTGAAAATCAATGACTTTTCTAGAATGCATCAGAGAATAGAGGTCATAGGACAACTGCCTCTTAGAAATCTGGAGAGAAAAATGTGTCCAGAGAGTCACAGTTGAGAAGCCATAAAACTGTAGAAGCAATAATCTTGATGAATTGCTAGAAGTAGAGGGTGAACTGGTGACAGTGAAAACCCTTGGGGCCTCAGTCTTGGTGGGGGGAACCCACTTTCATCGGCTTTACTATCAAGAAACTTATCATATTCTCACAGTGAAGATCCTAAAATGTTTCCATTGTAAATGACAGAATTCCATTCTTTTTTATGGTGAGTAGTATTCCATTGTATATACGTACCACATCTTCTTTATTCATTCATCTGTTGATGGACACTTAGGTTGTTTCCATACCTTGGCAATTGTAAATAATGCTGCTAAGAACATTGGAGTGCATGTATCTTTTCAAATTACTGTTTTTGTTTTTTTCGTATATATACCCAGGAGTGGAATTACTAGGTCATACGATAGTTCTATTTTTAGTTTTTTGAGAAACCTCCATACTGTTTTCCACAGTGCCATGGATGGACTTGGAGGGCATTATGTTAAGTGAAATAAGTCAGACAGAGAAGGACAAATACTGTATCATATCACATATGTGGAATCTAAAAATTACAACAAATGTGATTAAAACAAAACAAAACAAAAAAGGAGCAGACTCACAGATATAGAGAACAAACTAGTGGTTACCAGTGGGGAGAAGGAAGGGTGTGGGACAATACAGGGGTGGGGAAAAAAGGGTTATTATGGGATTATATGGCATCATGTATGTGAAACTTTTAAAAATTGTAAAGCATTATAGAAATCAAAGAATATTTCATTCAATTAAAAAAAAGTTTTCATAGTGATTCTGGAGAGAGAGTAAGGAGAGAGGACAGGACACTGTTAAGAGGATGAAAGGAGAAATCACAGACTGAAAGAAAATATTTGACAAACTCATATCTTATAAAAGACTATCCAAAATATACAAGGAATAACTAAAATTCAACAATAAGTAAACAAAACACCTACATGAAAAACAGGTGAAAGACCAAACACCTCAGCAAAGAAGACAAACAGCTAACAAATAAGCATATGCAAAGATGCTCAACATTATTTGTTCATGTAAATTAAAACAACAGTGAGGTACCACAGTAAACATTAAAATGGCTAAATTCCACCCCCTCCCCAAATTGCACTACTAAATGCTGACCAGGCTGCAGAACGAAGTAATTCTCACTCATTGCTGGTGGGATTGAAAAATGGTACAGCCTCTTTGGAATACACTTTGGTAGTTTCTTATAAAGTTAAACATAATCTTACCACATAATCTAGCACTAACTCTCCTAAATAGGTAAACAGTTAACTTGAAAATTTATTTTCACATATACAAAAACACAAAAATTTTGTACATGAAAGTTTATAGCAGTTTTGTTTATAGCTGTCAGAAACTGAATAAACCAAGGTATCCTTCAGTGGGTGAATGGATAAACTGTGGTACTATTCAGGATAAAAAGGAATTGGCTATCAAGCCCCGAGAAGACATGAAGAAATCTTAAATGCATATTAAGTGAAAAGCAACTGAAAGAAGCCAATCTGAAAAGGTTACATGCTACATGATTCCAACTACCTACCATTCTGGAAAGGCAAAATCATACGACTGTAAGTAGTTTAATGGTTGCCAATGGATGAAGAGGAGGTTTCTGTGGTGGAAGGATTGAACAGAGGAAGCACAGAGGATTTTTCAGGGCAGTGAGCTATTCTGTATAATAATGTAATAACAAATACATGACACGATGCATTTGTCAAAATTTATAGAACTTTATAGCTCAAGTTGAATCTTGATGTATGCAATTCAAACAAAAACCATTTACGAAATCAGAGGATCCTGGGAGAGAAGGCAGAATGTGACAAAAAAAATCTGTTTTAAAAAATGTATGAAAGAGTTTTTGTTGAAGGAGGTGGGGGTAAAATGTAGTGACTTAATAGTGACTTAAGTAACTTTGGAAATAAGGAGAGTCTGTGAGACTCAAAATAAAAAGTATTATACAAATACACTGTACTTTAACAAAATTGTGTCTCACAGAGATACGGGCAAAAAGTTTTGGAAACTTTATACATGTTCATTTGAATTGAGCAACTGTAACTGTAATTGGGTAATAAATTGAGGGACACAGTTTCCTCATGGAGTGTAATAAACAAGTAGAAACAGATAAACAATTGGGAGAGGACAGAATGATACCTGTGGTAAGGGATTGGAGGCAGACACAGATATGAACACTTGTTTAACTAAATACAGATATAGATGGTTAAATATAGGAATATTTATAGACATGTGTATGTACATATTCATTTCCCAATGGAAGAACAAAGAGAGCCTATTCTGGAGGGAGGGGGAAATCTTAGCTACATCACGTTTTGTACCTTCTAAATCCATTACTGACCAGACCAGAACAGTTTCTGTGTGTGCTGTATACCAGGCAGGGATGAGATAATGAGAGAATTGTAAGGGCAGGCATTAAATTTAGGAAACCCAAGAGAGATTTTTGAATCTAAGGAACCTCAGACAACAGAAAAGCGCCATGCTGGGTAGGTCCAGAAAATAAATGATTGACATATCCCAACAGAGAACATCCCTAGGCTGGGTCATCCTAATAGTACTCAGCATACACTGCTCCAATGGACCACAGAACATGGGACAGTTAATCTCCATCTACTCTAACCCAGTTAAGTCACACATGTAGAGACCCAGAGCCATGATGCTTGATATTTTCCTAGCTTCTCTGAATAAGAAAATCATGAAAATCCCATAGTCCAAAGGAAAGAAACAAGTATCAAAAACAAAACAAAACAAAACAACAAAAAAAGCCCAGCTTCATCAGTAGCATAACTGTGACATTGCACATGTTTTTTCTTCCCTTTGAGTCAGATTCTTCTTGAACACAATGGGGCTATTGATACCTAACTGAAGTTCATTCTACATTTAAAATTTTTGCCACTAAAATAAATAGGCAAATTTTATGAGCAGCTGTTTAAGAGAAATAGCATTCCAAATGGCCAATAAATAACATAAAAAGGTGATCAACCTCTCTCGTAATCAAATAAATAGAACATAAAAGAGTAGAGTATGGAAAGAGGGGAAAACAGTAAGTTTAAGTGAAAAAACCTGACAAACTCTCATCCAGGTGCTAAAAGTCAACATCAACAGCAATACTAATAGCATTCACCCTTGATATAAAATGATAAGAATGACACTTTACCTCTGTAATCTTCCTCCCCCAAACATCATAACCTCTTCTAATCATGAAAGAAAAATCAGATAAACAGAAACTGAGAAACATTCTACAGAATATTGATCATATTCCTGAAAATTCTCAAGGTCATCAAAAACAAGAAATGTCTGGGAAACTGTCACAGCCAAGAGGAGCCTAAGGAGAAACACCAATTAAATGTAATATGGCATCCTGGATGTAATTCTGGAACAGAAACGGTTGGTAAAAAAATAAGGATATTTGAATAACATATGGACTTCAGCTAATAATAATGTATGTATTATTGTAGCTACTCTACCAAGCTAATATAAAATGTTAACAATACAGGAAAATGAGTGTGGATGTATGGGAATTCTGCACTATCTTCCCATTTTTTCTGTACATCTACAACTATCCTAAACATAGTTTATTTTAAAGAAAATATCAAAGAGTTGAAAATTTGTTAACAGTTAATATTGGACTTAAGAGAATTTAGGAAATATGTAGGAAGGTGTCACTGAAAATTTCTCAGAAGATAAACAGAACTATTGAAATGAGTTATCAAGGCTGAAAAAAAGTTTACTTAAGGTTATTGTGTTTTCCAAACAAGAAGATAATATATTGATATACTTACTCCCTGAGATTGAAAGAACACTCCAAAGCATCTATTTCATAACAGAATGGATACACAGAAGGAAGGAAGTTTGAGGCTGGGGAGCTTGTAAGGAAAAGGACAACAGGAACAAGATGATAATAGAAGGTCTTATGTGCCATTCAAAAGAGTCCAGTAGTAATTAACCTTTGGGGTCTTTTAGATGGCAGAACACCAGGGGACAGAAGGTCAGAGTGGAGCTGATGAATGGCTAGACTAAGGCAGCTGATGAGGGATAAATAACTCAGAAGCACCAGGAATATAAAATAGTCTTTGTAACTATTCAAGGCATGATAACAGGATAGCATGTTAAAACAAAATGACATTTCTCACTGGCGGATGCAGGTAAGGCTAATAACTTATTAATGTTTTCATGTTTTTATACGTCTCTAGAAGCTTGTTAAAGGTCAGAGTCAGAAGTTCATAATTGAATTCAGAACAACCGGAACAGCTGCTCTAGCTTGAAATGCACAAATAAACCCCAACAGTAAGAAGTAGAATTTAACAGATTAATTCATATATTAGATTTAATCTCTCTAAGAAGTTTAAAATTTCAATATTTTAAAATTTATTAAAACTTACTTTATGGCACAGCATAGAGGCTAAAGAGGAAGTTGAGAATTTTCTCCCTGCTGGGCAGTAATTAGTGACCCTCCTTCCCCACCCACTGTGTCAGTGGAGAACACATGGGATCCTGAACTCCCACCTCCACCTGGGGGTAAGGAGACAGTCATCCATTTTCTAGCTGGAGTGATGTGAGAGGGGGATCTACTGGAGAGTCAGGATTTTCAACAGCACCCAGAGGTAACAAAGCTAGACCCCCTCAGTGCCAATGGAGGCCATGTGGGAAACAGTAATAAGGTTTTTCTATCTCCACCCACACTAGCCATAAGAGTATAGTAAAGTAAGCATCTGTAACTCCCACCTCAACTTAGCAACAACAAACTACTCCCCAGAACTCTTCCCCCTTGGATGTCAATGAATGCTGAATAGGAACATGGTATTCCACCCTATAGGGAAGCAAGGAGGCGGTGTCCCCTTTCCCTTGGTGGGGCAGTGTCATAAAAGGAAAGGTAAAACAGAAGATTTAAATAAGATTGAGAGACTCAGAGCATAATATGCACAATATCAAGATTTTCATCAAAAATCACCAGGCATAAAAAGAACCAGGAAAACTGAAACTTGAATGAGAAAGGCAGTCACTAGATGCCAACACCAAGAGGATAGAGCTAATATCTGACAAGGATTTTAAAGCAGCAATCATAAAAATGTTTTAATGAGCAATTATGAACACACTTGCAAAAAATGAAAAAAAATATATAAAGTCTAAACAAAGAAACAGCAATGTAAAATTATACAATCATGCTGAAAAATAGTTTGCAGGCCTCTGCTTAGGACCTGCGTACAGAAGGGGAGAGGCAGCACATCAAACGGAGGGCCTCTGGAGTGTGGGGTTCCAGAGTTTGGAGAGATGTAGATGGTGGAGCTTTTCAGAATCAAGCAGTGGAAGAGACCCAAACATTTATTCAAGACTCCATCCAAATAAACCATCAATAATTCCACATATACTTTTACATGGTAGTTCCACCAAAACAACAGCCAGCTCTACCCATCACTGGTCCCTCCCATCAGGAAACTTGAGCAAGTATGGGCAGACAGCAGAAGCAAGAAGAACTACAATCCTGCAGCCTGTGGAAGAAAAAACACATTCACAGAGAGATAGACAAGATGAAAAGGCAGAGGGCTATGTACCAGATGAAGGAACAAGATAAAACCCCAGAAAGACAACTAAATGAAGTGGAGATAGGCAACCTTCCAGGAAAAAAATTCAGAATAATGATAGTGAAGATGATCCAGGACCTCGGAAAAAGAATGGAGGCAAAGATCGAGAAGATGCAAGAAATGTTTAACAAAGACCTAGAAGAATTAAAGAACAAACAAAGAGAGATGAACATTACAATAACTGAAATGAAAAATACACTAGAAGGAATCAATAGCAGAATAATTGAGGCAGAAGAACGGATAAGTGACCTGGAAGACAGAATGGTGGAATTCACTGCTGTGGAACAGAATATAGAAAAAAGAATGAAAAGAAATGAAGACAGCATAAGACACCTCTGGGACAACATTAAATGCAACAACATTCGCATTATAGGGGTCCCAGAAGAAGAAGAGAGAGACAAAGGACCGGAGAAAATATTTGAAGAGATAATAGTTGAAAATTTCCTTAACATGGGAAAGGAAATAGCCACCCAAGTTCAGGGAGCACAGAGAGTCCCATACAGGATAAACCCAAGGAGAAACACACCAAGACACATAGTAATCAAACTGGAAAAATAAAAGACAAAGAAAAATTATTGAAAGCAGCAAGGGAAAAATGACAAATAACATACAAGGGAACTCTCATAAGGTTGACAGCTGATTTCTCAGCAGAAACTCTACAAGCCAGAAGGGAGTGGCATGATATATTTAAAGTGATGAAACGGAGGAACCTACAACCAAGATTACTCTACCCAGCAAGGATCTCATTCAGATTCGATGGAGAAATCAAAAGCTTTACAGACAAGCAAAAGCTAAGAGAATTCAGCACCACCAAACCAGCTCTACAACAAATGCTAAAGGAACTTCTCTAAGTGGGAAACACAAGAGAAGAAAAGGACCTACAAAAAGAAAACCCAAAACAATTAAAAAAATGGTAACAGGAACATACATATCAATAATTACCTTAAACGTGAATGGATTAAATGCTCCAACCGAAAGACACAGGCTTGATGAATGGATACAAAAACAAGACCCATATATATGCTGTCTACAAGAAACCCACCTCGAGCTAGGGACACATACAGACTGAAAGTGAGGGGATGGAAAAAGATATTCCATGCAAATGGAAATCAAAAGAAGGCTGGAGTAGCAATACTCATATCAGATAAAATAGACTTTAAAATGAAGAATGTTTCAAGAGACAAGGAAGGACACTACATAATGATCAAGGGATCAATCCAAGAAGAAGATATAACAATTATAAATATATATGCACCCAACATAGGAGCACCTCAATATATAAGGCAACTGCTAACAGCTCTAAAAGAGGAAATCGACAGTAACACAATAGTGGGGGACTTTAACACCTCACTTACACCAATGGACAGATCATCCAAACAGAAAATTAATAAGGAAACACAGCTTTAAATGACACAACAGACCAGAGAGATTTAATTGATATTTATAGGACATTCCATCCCAAAACAGCAGATTACACTTTCTTGTCAAGTGCACACGGAACATTCTCCAGGATAGGTCACATCTTGGGTCACAAATGAAACCTCAGTAAATTTAAGAAAATTGAAATCATATCAAACATCTTTTCTGACCACAACACTATGAGATTAGAAATCAATTACAGGGGAAAAAACATAAAAAACACAAACACATGGAGGCTAAACAATACGTTACTAAATAACCAAGAGATCACTGAAGAAATCAAAGAGGAAATCAAAAAATACCTAGAGACAAATGACAATGAAAACACGACGATCCAAAACCTATGGGATGCAGCAAAAGCAGTTCTGAGAGGGAAGTTTATAGCTATACAAGCCTACCTCAAGAAACAAGAAAAATCTCAAATAAACAATCTAACCTCACACCTAAAGGAACTAGAGAAAGAAGAACAAACAAAACCCAAAGTTAGCAGAAGGAAAGAAATCAGAAAGATCAGAGCAGAAATAAATGAAATTGAAACAAGGAAAACAATAGCAAAGATCAATAAAACTAAAAGCTGGTTCTTTGAGAAGATAAACAAAAGCGATAAACCATTAGCCAAACTCATCAAGAAAAATAGGGAGAGGACTCAAATCAATAAAATTAGAAATGAAAAAGGAGACATTACAACAGACACCACAGAAATACAAAGCATCCTAAGAGACTACTGCAGGCAACTCTATGCCAATAAAATGGACAAGTTGGAAGAAATGGACAAATTCTTAGAAAGGTATAACCTTCGAAGACTGAACCAGAAAGAAGTAGAAAATATGAACAGACCAATCACAAGTAATGAAATTGAAACTGTGATTAAAAATCTTCCAACAAACAAAAGTCCAGGAATGGATGGCTTCATGGGCAAATTCTATCAAACATTTAGAGAAAAGCTAACACCCATCCTTCTCAAATTCTTCCAAAAAATTGCAGAGGAAGGAACACTCCCAAACTCATTCTATGAGGCCACCATCACCCTGACACCAAAACCAGACAAAGATACTACAGAAAGAGAAAATGACAGACCAATATCACTGATGAATATAGATGCAAAAATCCTCAACAAAATACTAGCAAACAGAATCCAACAACACATTAAAAGGGTCATACACCATGATCAAATGGGATTTATCGCAGGGATGCAAGGATTCTTCAATATAGGCAAATCAATCAATGTGATACACCATATTAACAAATTGAAGAATAAAAACCATATGATCATCTCAGTAGATGCAGAAAAAGCTTTTGACAAAATTCAACACCCATTTATGATAAAAACTCTCCAGAAAGTGGGCATAGAGGGAACCTACCTCAACATAATGAAGGCCATATATGACAAACCCACAGCAAACATCATTCTCAATGGTGAAAAACTGAAAGCATTTCCTCTAAAATCAGGAACAAGACAAGGATGTCCACTCTTGCCACTCTTATTCAACATAGTTTTGGAAGTCCTAGCCACGGCAATCAGAGAAGAAAAAGAAGTAAAAGGAATACAAATTGGAAAAGAAGAAGTAAAACTGTCACTGTTTGCAGATGACATGATACTATACATAGAGAATCCTAAAGATGCCACCAGAAAAGTATTAGCGCTAATCAATGAATCTGGTAAAGTTGCAGGATACAAAATTAATGCACATAAATCTCTTGCATTCCTATACACTAATGATGAAAAACCTGAAAGAGAAGTTAAGGAAACACTCCCATTTACCACTGCAACAAAAAGAATAAAATACCTAGGAAAAAACCTACACAGGGAGACAAAAGACCTGTATGCAGAAAACCATAAGACACTGAGGAAATAAATTAAAGATGATACCAACAAATAGAGAGATATACCATGTTCTTGGATTGGAAGAATCAATATTGTGAAAATGACTATACTACCCAAAGCAATCTACAGATTCAATGCAATCTCTATCAAATTACCAATGGCATTTTTTATGGAACTAGAACAAAAAATCTTAAAATTTGTGTGGAGACACAAAAGACTCCGAATAGCCAAAGCAGTCTTGAGGGAAAAAAACGGAGCTGGAGGAATCGGACTCCCTGACTTCAGACTATACTACAAAGCTATGGCAATCAAGGCAATATGGTAGTGGCACAAAAACAAATATAGATCAATGGAACAAGGTAGAAAGCCCAGAGATAAGCCCACGGACCTATGGTCAACTAATCTATGACAAAGGAGGCAAAGATATACACGGAGAAAAGACAGTCTCTTCAATAAGTGGTGCTGGGAAAACTGGACAGCTACATGTAAAAGAATGAAATTAGAACACTCCCTGACACCATACACAAAAATAAACTCAAAATGGATTAAAGACCTAAATGTAAGGCCAGACACTATTAAACTCTTAGAGGAAAACATAGGAAGAACACTCTTTGACATAAATCACAGCGAGATCTTTTTTGATCCACCTCCTAGAGTAATGGAAATAAAAACAAAAATAAACAAATGGGACCTAATGAAACTTAAAAGCTTTTGCACAGCAAAGGAAACCATAAGCAAGACGAAAAGACAACTCTCAGAATGGGAGAAAATATTTGGAAATGAATCAACAGACAAAGGATTAATCTCCAAAATATATAAACAGTTCATGCAGCTCAATATTAAAAAAACAAACAACCCAATCCAAAAATGGGCAGAAGACCTAAATAGACATTTCTCCAAAGAAGACATACAAATGGCCAAGAAGCACATGAAAACTGCTCAACATCACTAAATATCAGAGAAATCCAAATCAAAATTACAATGAGGTATCACCTCACACCAGTTAGAATGGGCATAATAATAAGATCTACAAACAACACATGCTGGAGGGGGTGTGGAGAAAAGGGAACCCTCTTGCACTGTTGGTGGGAATGTAAATTAATAAAGCCACTATGGAGAACAGTATGGAGGTTCCTTAAAAAACTAAAAATAGCATTACCCTATGACTCAGCAATCCCACTACTGGGCATATACCCAGAGAAAACCATAATTCAGAAAGACACATGCACCCCCATGTTCACTGTAGCACTATTTACAATAGCCAGGTCATGGAAGCAACATAAATGGCCATCGACAGACAAATGGATAAAGAAGATATGGTACATATATACAATGGAATATTACTCAGCCATAAAAAGAAATGAAATTGGGTCATTTGTAGAGACATGGATGGATCTAGAGACTGTCATACAGAGTGAAGTTAAGTCAGAAAGAGAAAAACAAATATCGTGTATTAACACATATATGTGGAACCTAGAAAAATGGTACAGATGAACCGGTTTGCAGGGCAGAATTTGAGACACAGATGTGGAGAACCAACGTAAGGACACCAAGGGCGGAAAGCGGCGGGGGGTGGTGGGATGAATTGGGAGATTGGGATTGACATGTATACACTGATGTGTATAAAATGGATGACTAATAAGAACCTGCTCTATAAAAAAATTTAAAAAAGAAAATATGAACTGTTTCCATTTTAAAATTAATATTTCTATATCTTTAAAAAAATAGTTTGCAGGGTTTTTTTTAATGTAAATGTACACATATGATTCAGCAATCACTCTTCTGGACATTTCCCCAGAGAAAATGAACACTTATGGCTTCGTAAAAATCAGTATAAGCTTGTTCATAGCAGTTTTATTTGTACTATGCAAAATATGGGGAAAAAAGAAATTTCCCATAAACAAACTGTGGTAGATCCATGACATGAAATATGCGTGAAGTCATATGCTGTATACATGTGGTAACTAAAAAAATTAAAGTATTGATATACCTACAGACTTGAATGGATCAAAAGAAAATCATGCTGAGTAAAAGAAAAGAAAATTAAATATCATAAGTTTACATATTTTACAATTTCATTCATATAACATTTACATTGCATTATTAGGATGATTAAATTATAGAAACTGAAAACAGATTAGCAGTTTCCAGGGGGCTAGGGAAAGTGTGTGGAAGTGGATAAAGAGGTAGCATGAGGAAGATTATTGCAGTGATGGAATAGTTCTATATCATTATTGTGGTGGTAGCTACATGAACCTACATGTAATAAAATGTTAAACTATACCCATACATTTTATCAATGTCAATGTGACTTCCCTGGTTTTGATATAGTATTACGGTAACATAAGATGTAACTGGGTAAAGAGTACACAAAACCTCTCTGTACTACTATCTTGCAACTTCATATAAATCTATAATTATTTCAAAATTATACACACACACACACAATATTGCATCAATTTATCTATCAAGTTGTAGTGGGTGGTGAGAAATTGATATCAGATAAGAGACAGTCCGAAAAGTTGGTTATTCAAGATAATCAGTATCAAGACATTTGGTAAAACTTTTGCCTGTGATAATTTGGAAAGCAGATAATGAGCCTTTAGGGATGACAGGGCTATAGGAAATCATTTTAAATAATGTGTTAGTGTATGTGGTAGGCATAATAATGGTCCCCTCAAAGATGTCTATGTCCTCATTCCTGGCATCTACAAACATACTACTTTACATGGAAAAGGGGAATTAAGGTTACAGGTGGAATTAAGATTACTAATCAGCGGACTTCTAAATAGATAGCTTACACTGAGCTATCCATATACATCCAATGTAATCCCGTAAATCCTTAAAAGTGGAGAAGGGAGGCAGAAGAGAACAACCAGAAGAGAGCAATCCTTAAAAGTGGAGTAGGGAGGCAGAAGAGAACAACCAGAACAACCAGGTAAGGTGAGAAGAACTCAGCTGGATACTGCTGGCTTTACAGATGGATGCAACAGTCCTTGACCAAAGGAAAGTGAGTGGCCTCTAGAAGCTGCAAAAGCAAGGAAACAAATTCTCCCTAAGGTGAACAGAAGGGAATACAGCCCCGCCAGCAACTTGATAGACCCATTTCAGACTTCTGACCTACACTTTAAGATAATAAATATGTGCTGTTTTAAGCCACTTAATTTTAGGTATTTTGTCACAGCAGAAACAGAACCTGAATATTGTGTATTTCAATGACTATGTGCTGTGTTTCACAAAGCATTATAAGAAACAGATGAGCTCAGAAGATAGCTGGCTAGATTTCAAGGATAAGGAAACACACAGACACACACACACACACACACACACACACACACAGAAAAGTCCATCATTATTTGACTATGAGGAGGAAGTTAATAATTCTTCTTCACTTCCAAAATAGTAACAACAATAGCTGTTGAAGCCCATTAAAGGAAGCTTTTGTTAAAGATCAAAGAGTATGGTTTTACCACTGAAGCTCAAGATCCCCAAAGTAGCTGTCATTAGGACTGAGGTGGAAGAGCCAAGCACAGCGGCTGGAGAGAAAAATGCTAATTTGAATACAATATCTAGGAAATAACTCTGCATGTGATATTGGAACACGGAGCTGATTCGTAACAAGAAAATCAGAAGTTTACTATGTTTTTGCAGGAATTATTTTGCCAGGGAACATTAGGCCCAAATTAAACTCTTTGACCATTAGAGAATTAAGATAATCTTGAGTTGTTTTCTATGAGCAGAAAACAAATTTCCAAAGTCGAATGGCCTTCAAGAATCATACATATCCCAATCCATAATTCATTCACGGTAACAGAGGATAGAGGACAAGGAACAATGATGCAGAAAGTAGGGTCAGGAGTTAGAGAAAAGAGACAAGGGAGTTCTTCCCAGAGAGCAAAATTAGCTGTAGTCAGGAAATATTCTCCCACAGCCATGGGCAAAGAAACCTCAAATTGTCTGTCTCACAGAATTCCAGCATTGTGAATGCTGTGTGTTTGTCCTAGGTTTGTTCCCCTGTATTGGAAGTGTTTATATGGAAGATGGAGACAGATAACTTGACTTTCTGGTCCAAAGTTGTCAAATCATGAGCTACCATTTACAGTCCTTATGGAAAGTTCTGTGCATCGTCCCAAGAGTGTGACTGGATGGGACACTGGGTAATTTTTATATGTATGTAAAAAAATACAAAATACATTTTAGGAAAGATGGTGATAGAAGCAAGTCTGTATTGTAAAAACCAGGTTTCATTTTCCTCCTGGGGATGAATGGATAGATAGATAAACAGATAGTTAGACAGATAGATAGGGAGAGAGACTACGTTCTCTTGCCTTTCCTACAATTAGGTGGATCATGGCTTTGAGTTCTGATCAACAGATTTGGCTAAATAATGTGCACTCTTTACAGGTCTGACCTTAAAATCTCTCACGAGGTCTTTCAATTATTACTGTTATTATCATCACCATCATTTGCTATTTTCACTAGCTGAAAGTGAAAGGTGAAGGTGTCTAGAATATGGAAGAACAGAAACACGGACGAGTCTCCTGAAAGATTGCTAGAGCCTCCTACTTATTGAATTGCACTATGGCTTGAGTCAGAAATAAACTGAGTCAGAAGTAAACTTCTATTATGTGAAGCCACTGGATTTGTAGTTGCTTGTCACATCAGCTAGCAAAGCTTATCTTGATTAATACAGATTCACCTGCACATAATGCATATAAACCCTTGGGGTTATATGAAATAAAGAGGAGCAGAAAAAATTTAGAAGAGACAGCAAACTGGAATATTCAGAGCTGAAATGATGTTAGAGTTAATCTCAGGCACCTCATCTTTTGTAACAGAGGGACGGACAGAGACTCTGTGCAGATCTTTGTAAGCTGAGCACTGCCAGGTCCAGGGGAGACCTTTCATATGAACTACATGTACTAGGCATCTCCTGCAGTTACGGAAAGCATTCGCCCTGGGGGTGGGATTTAGACTAAGATAGGGAACATTATTATGGAAGATAGAATAAAAGTAAACAAAAACAAAAAACACAGCAATAAAAACCGTGTTTTTATCATGGTGGACTTCCGCAAACTGAGTGTTCTAGATTTTAAATTTAACGTACAGGAAACCGGTTCTCAATATATCTTTGTATGAGTATGTATGTGTATGTGTAAACTTATATTCTGCTTGGTTAGAGTTTTTTTCTTTAGTCTTACAGAGATAAATAGTTTTTCTCAATGGACTTGTTCCAGTAGAATGCCACCACTCTTTTTATTCATTACTCATGAATTGGAAAGTAAAATAAATTGACAGCAGTTGATCAGTAGGAGAGTGGAAAATGTCTCAGCATATATTCTTTTTTTGTTTTTCACAGGCAAAATTCTGTAAAAATAATAATTAAAAGATAAGTTGCCTTTTATTCTTTGATCTACAGTGTTTAGATGGTCATAACTGCCATGGTTAAGCACACAGCATTTCCTGATGGCTCAGGCTTTCTTCAGTTGTGTGCACCAGATATTCGCATGCTATAGACTTTAATTCCCAAATGTGTCTTTTCATTATAGTTGTGGGTGAGTTCTCACTTTTATTTTTATGGGAATACCCTATGGCATTGACAGGAAATGAAAAATCATCTTGTTGATAACAGGGATTTAGGAAAGAAAGAAAGAATTCTACTTGTGCAGTAAAGACTGTATGGGTAAAGGGAAATTAACCTTCTTCAAGGACTTGCCTGATGGATGAGGTAAGTGTTCTCATTTACAAAATCAGATGTAGAACGGAGAACTATTAAACACCTCATATAAACTTTAAATGCAAGAAGCATGTACCTAGTACTTAATATGTACCAGGTGATTTTTATACATGGTTTAATTTAATCATCTCTGAAATCCTACCAAAGAACTGTCAATAGCTTCATTTATATAGATGGGGACATCGAGGTTCACTAAAACCAAGTGACAATGCACAAGATCACTGGAGGTGAATGAAAGCTAAAATCCAGCTCATTTTTTCCTCTACACCCTGTTGCCTTCTTAGAGTGAGACATATCCTTAGACTTGCTGAAAGCCTGCTTTTTTGGATGGCAAGTTTTCTCTGGCATACATCATTATCATCATCTCTGAGCAGGACAAAGAAGAACTGTATTTAAAAGTCTAGATACTCCCAACTGGCATAAGGAGGTTCTGGATATGAGAGAGGAAGTGCAGACACTCTGGGGTCTCTGTCCAGCCTGTCCCCACTATGTTAAATGTTTCCTTTAAGGTCATGCTAATTTAAGACCATGAGTGCTGTACAAAGTACTCACTTTTTCTGAAAGTATAACTTTTCACAACAGTCTCAAAATTTGTGCCAGCAGAGCTGAAAGTTCCTGCAGCAAAAAGCTCAGTTATTACTAATAATGGAATAGGAATAAATCCTGCACAGATTACCAGACTTTTTTAAAGTATGGCTCCAACTGCAGATTATTTCTTGAGATAGTGTTGGAAGTGGTTAAATGTCTTCTATTTGGAACTTGTGATTACCTTCTAGAATAATTTTTTTTTTTTAAGTTTCTTTTGTAACATGAAGTCAGGTTATTTAAAATACTTGAAAATGCTAATATTCGATGAAATAGAGAAAGAGATCCTTCTATACCTTCTTGTTATTCATGTGACAATGTAAACAGGAAATACCATGAGGCTGCCACCAAGACAGAAAATCCTTATTCTTTCATTGTTACCTCATAATGAACAGGTAGTTCACTGGGGCAGAAATGTTTATCTGATGATTTTTCTAGTTAGAGGATATTTCTGACAATCTATTTTGAAAATAATCGGGAAGTAATAATTTACTGAATCTAAATCCCAGCAAGGTACTTTGTAGATATTGAAAAATTGATTCTAATATTGATGGGAAAATAAAAAAGACCCAGTACAGCCAACAGAATAGTGGAGGACACAGCTGGAGTTTTGACACCATCCAACTTCATATCATACTGTAAAGCTATAATAATGACAGTGTGATAATGGTGATAAAATAGACAGATTAGTGGAACTGAATAGAGACCCATAAAAATACTGTCAAATGATCTTTGACAAAGGAGTAAAGACGTGTCTTTAAACAAATGGTACTGTGACAACTAGACATCCACATGCAAAAAAAAAAAAAAAAAAAGAATCTAGACACTGACTTTACACATTTTACATACATTAACTCCAAATGCATCATACACCCAAATGGAAAACACAAAACCATAAAATTTCTAGAAAGTAACGTGAGAAAATTTAGCTGACCTTGAGTTTGGCAATGAGTTATTAAATACAGTAACAAAAGATCCATAAAAAAAATGGTGACTGTGACTTCATTAAGGTTTAAAACAACTAGTCTGTGAAACACAGTGTTAAGAGAATGAAAAGCAATGCCACAGACTGGGAGAAAATATTTGCAAAACACTGTCTGATAAAGGCCTTGTATTCAAAATATACCAAGAATTCATAAAACTCAAGAATAAGAAGTCAAACAACCCAATTTAAAAAATGGCAAAATATCTGAACAAACATCTTAACACAGAAGATAGCCAAACAGCAAATAAACGTATGAAAAAATATACAGCATCATATGTCATTAGAGAAAAAATTTTAAATGAGATACCTCCACATCCCTATAAGAATAGCTAAAATACAAAACACTGACAAGACCAAATTCTGACAAGAATGTGGTGCAACATGACCTCTCATCCACTGAAGGTGGCAATGCAAAATGGTACAGCCACTTTAGAAGACACTTTGGCAGTTTCTTATAAACATCATCTTACCATACGATCTAGTAATTGGACTCCTAGGTATTACCCAATGAGCTGAAAATTTATATTCACACAAAAGCATAAACAGGAATGCTTGTAGTAACTTTATTCTTATTTGGTAAAACTTAAAAGCAACAAAGACATCCTTCTACAGGTTCTTGGATAAACAAACTGTGGTACATCCATACAATGGAATAGTATTCAGCACTAAAAATGATTGAGCTACCAAGTCATGAAAAGACATGGAAGAAACTTATATGTATATTTCTAGGTGAAAGAATCCAGTTTGAAATGATTACATATTATATGATTCCAACTATCTGACATTCTTAAAAAGACAAAACTATAGGGAAAGTAAAAAGTCAGTTGTTGACAGGAATCAGTTGGGGAGAGTATAGGGATAAATAGGTGGAGCACAGGGAATTTTTAGAGCAGTGAAACTATTCTATATGATACTATAATAGTGAATATATAACATTATGTGTTTGGCAAAAGGCATGGAACTGTAAAACATTTTTTTCTCCAAATTGAAAACTTCTCTAAAAATAAAGTCTATTAATAAAATTTATTGAATCTTTTTTTGTCTTTGAGTTAAAATAATATGGTTCATGTATAGCAGTTAACTTGATAGCATCTGATTCATAAGACACATAAGTAGCTGAATTCTTAATCATATATAGTGAAGCTGAAGGTAATAGACACCCCAATGAATACTTATGTATCCTAACTTTTTATCATTTAGGTTATTTCCTAAAAGTTTCAAACTCCATGTGTCCATATGGATTTTCATTTCATATCGAAGTGTGAATATTTAATTTTTTAAACCAGACCCTTAAAAGTGTATAAATTGATATCCATCACCAAATAGTTTGAACTATGATCCTACAGTATCCAATAAGTGGTGAGAATTGACAAAACACTAGAAGCATTCTTTGCTGAATCATGCATTTCCTTATCAATCTATTTTATTACTACCTATAAGCAGAAACCATTGTCTTTTGGAGGAGTTCTAAATGTCATCCAAAAATAGACTACTCTTGCAAAGAAAATTTGAATTTCACCACAAAGCTCAAATTAATGTGAAGGACATTCATTTTACTTATTGAAAACCCAAAATTTAAGGAAGGGTTAAGATCAGTTACCCAGGATGAATAAGAAGGCAGAAAAAGGAAGATGAAGAAACCCAATTGCCAGACTTCTAGTCAGGAGGAAGCAACAAAGTACAAGAGTGAAGGAGGACAGAAAGCTTCAGTAAAGTGTCAAAGAAAAAGGCCACCTGGATTACAAAACTACAGAAGGTACACTGGAAGAACTGAAGGGAAAAAATCAATATTTGGTGTTGTCAGAGTAGAAGAAAGGAATTAAATAAATCAGAATCTATGCCTATCAACATATAAATTTTAAAATTACTCTTATGAAATCCAAAGAATGATGTCCATTAGAGAGGGTTTTATTTATCCCTGTAGAGGACATATCTATCCAAACCTTTAAAAATGATGAAGCCTTTTAGTGATTCAAAAACAGTACTTGACATATTTTCTAGATTGAAAGAATTCATCTTTTCATCTAACATCAATAATTCCCAAATCTAGATCTCTAGCTTTGGACTTCTATTCTTGCACATTGAATATGTTCTCTACTAAACAAACAGCATATTCAAAAATGAACTCATTATCTCTTCCCCATCCACTTCATTTGTTTCTTTTGATGTCATTATTTGAAACTTCATTAATAGTGTGCTACAATAATTTTTAAATGTTTAAAGTGAAATTATCACTGAAATTGGTTTTCACAGTGTTGAAATTTAAATGAATAATCAGATGAGTATTGTGTGACTCATGAATGTCATCTTCTCTCTAAGCACAAAGAATAGGTAGTCAATGGTGTTTAGAGCTACAACATGAAGCACAACATGAACCTGATAATCTCATGGCACTGAATAAACTGGCAGATGAGGGAGTGAATGTCAAGGGATATATGCTTTGCTGGCTTTGGCATCTCTAGCCTTTATGCCTTACTATAGAAAACAAATGAGATCAACTTAGTCCAATAATATACCTAAAGCTTGGATGGATATCTTGACTTCATTAATTATGGGTGTAAAGGAGACCAATGCCTGGAATAAAAATCACTTCTAACAACTTAAACAGGAAGTACAGTTAGCTCCGTACTGTACACCTCTGGTGCACTGTGGCACATCCCCTCACATGCATCCACAGCTGTAAGGTACTGTTCTGAAGCACTCAGACTCACTCCCTCTTGCCAATGACTCATCTCACATTCACTTAACTCATCTTTCTGCATTCTTTTCCAAGGTCTTCTCCAGTGACAACTGTCATCTCTAAATGCAGGGAGTTTACATCCCAAGGGCAATCCTTAATCAGTACTGCAGTCAGTGGATAAAGACTACAGCCTTTTAGGCAGACAATTCTGACAAGTATTTCCTGTAATTGTCAGAGGTCTCATGTTGCCTACAGATGAAATATCTGTAATACACATCATATTGGATTTTCCTCCTTTCTTGTCTCACTGTCTCCAGTTATTCCTCAATCACCTCCCCCAAATATTTTCTGCACCCAAGTTCTTTCTTCAGATTGCTTTTGGTGACCCTAAACTGAGTGAATTTTGATATCACTTTTCTTTCTAGCTCAATAATAAATGTGTAATTTCATTTGTGCAGGAAATATTTTTTTCCAAATTAATCTTGTTCCTTTGTCTTCCAAATTCCAGGAAATTTCTTCTCTCTTGTTTTCAGTCTCTAGCATTTGGATGAGGATGTGACTTTTTGTTTCAGTGCTCCTTTTTTCAGTATATTTTGATATTTGTTTACTCACTTCCTTCAACTACAATCTAAGTACCCAAAGCTCTTAATTGAATCCCCACAATATATTTTAATTATCAACGATATCCTCTGCAAAGTGTTGATTCTTTTTCATTAATTAATCTACGGAACAGGTGAACGGAATTCCATTTTTACACCAATCTCTTCCTCTCTAAATTAGGACACTTCTCAGTACACCTGGGTTCTCTCTTTTCTGGCTGCATCTGTCTCTATCATGATCAACATACTACTGAAGTTGTGGAAATGAAAGGGAATTTCAAATAGTGTCTGGTGGGGAGACTCACTTCTTTTGCGGTCTGAGCTGAAAATGTACCTTGCATTGTGTAGCACAATGCCTCTATGTGTATAAAGTCAATAAATATTTTTTGGAAGTTATATCATCTAGTCTCACCCCCAACCCACACTAATGTGTGGTGTGCAGGAAATCGCTGGGCTGAGAAAAGGAGACCTAAATTATTACACCTAATAAGCCCCATGATCTTGGGTATGTTTTTAATCTTCTCAGAGTCTCCGTTTTCACAGTTTTTAAATAAAATGGCTCCACCTGATGATTTTGCAGGTGCTTTCCAGCCTGAAAAATGTCTACATACAACAGATGCCTTTTCTACTGTATTATCTTTCCTCTGTTATCTAGAAAACTAAGAGGTTTTTGTCTTCCAACAATGATCTAGCCTCCCTTTTAGGGCCAGACACCAGGATAACTTTTTCCAGCACTTCAAAAATTCTTATAGTTGTTCCATAAAGCCACATAGTGTGCCCTCATACACTGCGGTAGCTTGACTGTAAAGGGTGCAGCTGGTAGGTGTCACATTGCCACTGGGTATTCATCCCTCAAACTTGGGTTTGTTTACATAGTTTTCCATCTCAGCTGTAACACCTATATTTAGTTTCTAGTGTATGTTAATTTAAGTCTCAAAGCCTAATCTGATGTACTATTTCAGCAGCTTGCCAGAATGAATTATCAGTTTCTTTAACACATTGAATTAATTCTTCTGTCACTGAGAAATTTACTTTTACTTGAATGGGTATTTACTGAAACTCTCTTAGGTTTTTTTATTAGAGATCATGCCTTTTGAACAGATGAAAAAGCTACAGGGTTTAGTCTGAGTTTGATCAGCTGGATTTCAAATCCAAACTCCCGTTCTTACTAACTTTGTGGATTTTTATCTCCCTGAGTTTCTAATTTTTCCTTAGAGTAAAGGTAACATATTTACTCCAAGTGTTTGAAAATAAAATGATACAGTGTTTATAAGATAGCTAACATAAGACCTAGTCATAATATAGTTTCAACAAATCTTACTTCTTATAGAAACATTAAATATAGTCCAATTCACAGGAATTTAAAAGATAAGTACATTACTTCACACCAGTTACCAGAGATCCAGAAACACGCAGTAGAGTCTCAGGAGCTGTTGCATAATGAGAAAAATAGTCCAGACCTTGGAGTCAGAACTAGGCTCATTCCCCTGCCTACTGTTTATTTACTAGATCTGTGTCAACTGGTAAGTTGTATAGTTCCTTCAGCTTCATATTTCTCAGTAAAATAAATGCCTACTTTTAGGATTGTTCTGAGGATGAAATCAGATTCAATAACAAACACCGAATGCTAAGCATGGCACCAGGCAGGGAGATGGTACTCAACCAACAGTGGCTAATAATACCTTAAAAATCATTAGTCATCTTTGGAGACAGATCATATTTTGAAGTATGTCTTATTGACAGCCCATAATGTAGAGCACCTGTCAGGTAGCATGTTGAAATTTATAATCAGTGCAATATGGGCACTGTGCAAATATGTCCAATATTGGTCCTGGTCTTAAATTCATGCCTTCCTTGTGAAAGCATTATTTTAAAAGCATGTATATTTGCAGGCTATAACAGAAACTTTCCCATACCTGTGAGGGTTTTTCTAAATTAATCTACAGGTATTATTTGGAAAGAAATGAGATATCTTTGTTCTACAGAGAACCCTTGTAATATTCCAGTTTCTAACTTTACTAAACTAATTAATATCAATTCAACTTGTCAACCTAAATGTTTTTTTCTCTGGGAAGCCTTCCTCTACCTTAGATAAGGTCTTCCTACTTTGGCTCCCCAAAATTGTACTTTATTTTATTAAAATTGCTTTTTAAATTTTCACTAGCACAGTGTCAAATGTAAAGTTAAAAACCCATAAATATTTTCAGAGTTCATAAATTATTTGTGATAATTTATAACTTAGTCTATGGCATGTTCTTTATCAAAGAGATACCATGCTAAAAGCATGTCAAATATTTGGTTTTCCAGAAGGAATTTCATCATTGGGACTCCATGGAAAAGAGATGCTACATCTGTTTGTGCAAAAGCAAACAACCAAAGTATTGAATTAATATCTACTGTGGAGAAATGTTTCAATAAGTGCTTTTATCAGAAAGACAGAGCTATTCTGTGTACTCAAGGAATGAATGGTTGCAATAGAATTCAATATTTACACAACCATTTAGAAGTCTAGGGGAGCAAAGGTCATAGAGGCTGGTGTCTAAGTTCCCTTCAGCACCAAGATTGGCGGTTCTCAGGAATTCCTCCAGAAGCTGCTTAGCACCCTGCATGAGACCTCTGAATATGTATCTGCCTATAAATTACTCAACACAATTGTGACCTCTGTTTCCCTTTTGTGTTGCAAATTTCACATTTATGCCTCATAATGAGGACCAAAAAGGATTGCCTATATTGTTCCTGGCTTTTCCTTTACAATGCAAGGGAGATCTTCGGAGTTGATGGTGATAGCAAATTAATAATCACAGGCTTTACCGGAACTTTGGCAAAATATTCTTTAAATCATCATATTTTCTTTATCAGTTAACAGAACCACTGTTTTATACAAATCAAGAGGATGAAATTACCTTAGACTCATGTGAACGTGTCCTCTTTAGTAGTGCAATTCATGAGCTATGCAAGCAAATCTTCTAATTATTCAGATTGCTAGATATAAAGGCGGGGGTGGTGATGAACTGTATACAGGACTCTAGATGCTAAGGAAGAATATGTTCCATATTAAATCACTTAATTGGCATAATGATTTATACATTAATGTGAATCTATCAACAGATGACTAATAACTGAGGTTGTGGGATAATTAAATATCTGTGTGGAATAAATAACATGCCTAGATAAGCTGGGGATTCACTAATATTATCTACTCTAGGATCAGCATTTAGATTAGGAGTACCTGAATAGAAATTCTATGAAAATGAATACCTGAAAATATTTTTTATCATCTTTTCTTTTCCTTTCTTCTATTTTCTTTTCCTATGTTTCCTTTCCTTCATTTAAAAATATTATTTTAAAATTGAGGTATAACATACATACAGTGAAGTACACAAATCTTAAACATGTAACTCAAATTTATGTATGTATGTATTCATGTAAACACTACTCAGACTGAGATGCAGACCATTTTTATCACCCCAGGATGATCCCTCATGTCCTATCTCAGTCAATTCATTCTAGGTAACTCCTGCTCTTATTTCTGTTGTCAGAGATTAGTTTTGCCTGTCTTTGAGATACACTGCTAGTGAATTACATAAATATGCTTGTTTGTGTTTGTATTCTTCCATTCAACATAATGTCTGTGAGGTTCAACAATGTTCTATGTTATCATAGCCTGTTTATCTTTATTGCTGTGTAGTGCTCCATCATGGAAATATACTTCACTCTACTTTTTAGACATTCTTTTTTTGTTCTTTATTTAAGTTGTTTCCACATTTTAGCTATTATGAGTAAAGCTGCTATGAACATCCTTGTATGTGACTTTTAGTTGACATACACATTTCTCTTGGGTATATATCTAGGAATAGAAATGTTGGGTTATATGTTGGCTTATGTTTAGCTTTAACAGGTAAAAAAAAGCTATTTCCAATAGTTTTTTGAGCCAATTTATGTTTCTATCAGAAAATACGAGCATTCCACTTCTGCTACATCCTCTTCAGCATTTAGAGAGATCGTATGTTTTAGATATAGTCGTTGAATTAATTGTGTTTTGTTATAACAGTATAGTTTCTTGTTATTACTATTATCAAGTCTACATACAGTAAACAGACGTTCACGGTACACTGTTCTATGAGTTTAACACATACATAGATTTTTGTAACCACCATCACAATCAAGATGCAGAGCAGTTTCATCACCAGAAAAAGTACCCCAGTGCCACATCGAACACTTTAAAACCACTGATCCGTACTCCATCCTTATAGTTTTGCTTACTTTAGGACGTCTTATAAAGGATATTATATAGTTTGAAACCATTTGTGGCCGGGTTCTTTCACTCAGCATACATAAAGCCTTTAGATTCACTCATGTTGTTGAGTGGCTATTGAGAGTTAGCTCCTCTGTGTTGCTGAGCAGGGGTAGTTCATTTTACGGATGCACCACACATTGTTCATCCACTCACCCACTGATCTATACTTGGGTTGCCTCTAGCCTCGAGTGATTATGAATATTATATAATCAATATCATATAAGAAAATGCCAAACTGTTTTCCAGAGTGGCTGTACCATTTTGCATCACCACCACCAATGCATGAGAGTTTTAGTTGCTCCAAAACCATACCAACACGCAGTCTTGTGAGCATTATTTTATTTTAGCAATGCTAATTAATGTGTAATAATATTCCATTGAGGTTTTATTTTGCATTTCTCAAATGGCTAATGATATTGAACATGTTTTCATGAGATTAATTACCACATGTCTTCTTTGGTAAAATGTCTAAGTCTTTTGCCCATTTTATTTTTTGGTGGTGGAGAGCTGTTTGTTTTGTACTCCTGAGTTTTGAGGGTTCTTTAAATATTTTTCTCGCTATTGTTATCACTCTATTGGAAAAGCTTATATTCATACCCTTCTGACCCAAAAGTCATTTTCTAATTAATGTCTAAGCTGAGAGTAGACCTCCTTTATTAAAAACCATGTTTTTAGATGTACAGCCAGTTAATAAAAAAGTCTTATTTGCAGAATCTCTTTGTAATATCATTTAACCCTTAAACTAAGCACCCTACACTATGTCCCTAAACTATACCATGTATGCCAGGTTGTTTTTCACCTGCTCAATCAAACTGATCCTCAGAAAAAGCCTCTTCTCTCTACTATTCTATTATTTCAATTATAATCAAACTTTGTAATCATTTACTTAGTGTCTGTCTCACTACCAGATAGCGAGTTCCTTGAGGAAAGAATTCATGTCTTGTTAAAGTTTGAGTCCCATTGAATGTCAATGTTATTTGTACTAAATGTGAGTTTTGTATTCTTCTGAATAGTGGCATTTGGACAGTCTTTATTTTCTCTCTCTAATTTATACGTTTTGCGCAAGTTACTTTATACATATTTCCCTTATTTTATAATACTTGTGTAATTAGAAAAGTTACAGGTGATAATTTTAAAAATCAAATAATTTATATTAGCATAATGACAGAAAAGTCATTATCTTAAGACATGAAAAAGTTATTAATTTAGATTTTAAACTACCCAATAAAATGATGTATTTATTGCTACAGTAATAATTTACTGCTACAATAATTTATGAAAGTTTCACTCAACTGTCATAAGCTACAGTTTAAAGCACACTGAATTGACATTCAGCACATTTAGGATAAAATCTAGCCAATGAACATAGTAATTAGGTGGTATGGGTCACACTGTGTCTCAATTTAGGCCTTAGATTTCTCAACTATAAAATAAGTAAGCTTTCTTTGATGATATCCGAGATTACTTTCAGCCATGATGTCTTTCTAGCTTTCAAAATAGCTTCACTTATTTCTAAACATATAACAAAATAGAAAACGAAAGCACTAGTCTTCAGCCTGAGTTTCCTTGGCTAATGGACTCTCAAAAATAGATGTTAAACAATATGCTAGCACATAATGTTTCAGACTGTTTTCCACAGAGACACAAAGTAAATCCCTTCAGAATTCTATTTCAAATAAGAAGAATGTAATTTGTCACCACTAAGATATTTTCAAAACTTCTTATCAGCACCATGAAATCTGAACGCAGAGGAAAAAAAAATTTTTTTTAAATGGCACAAAAAGGTCTATCATTCTTTGAAAATGGGTAAAATGATGCATGCTGCGCAGCAGACCTAAGCAACCCAGAAAACTTACACAGATACACAGAAAGTTGATTTCCTTTTTTATTCAATATGATCACAACTATGTTAGTAACTCAATTTATATTCCAACTTTCATGATGTTTCTTTTTGTTGCCATCAGCTCTCTTGTCTGCCATGTCACTCCCTAGGCATACCAAGCTCCTTGTGTCAAACAACATAAAACAATAAAACATTTGAATTTGAATGAACTCTTTATAACTCCTTGCCTAACAACACTCCATTCTGCTGAGAAAGATAAACTTAAAATATGTAAATCTATTATTCTCTTTTAATCCTTTCCATATTCCCATCACCTTGACAATAGAACCCAAAGCAGAATAGCCTAGAAAGCCCTTCCTGATATTACATTTGTTTACCCATCCATACCATCCCTGACACTCTCTCTCTTCAATGCTATTTGTTTTATAAAGTACTTTTTAAAAAACACCTCTGTTTAGAAAAACATAACATTATTTTTTTCCTCAAAATCAGTTGCTGAGGGTTTAAATTTAAAACCCTTCTATTATTCCTAATTCTGTTTTGCATAAGTTATTTATGTTTATTAATATTTCAATTTAGCACAAAGGAGAGTTAAGCTTGCCTTCTGGGTCAGAGAACAGAAAACAGCCAGTTCTCTAAGTGCATATTAAAATCTGTCCAGATTCTGGTTCTGCAAACTTAGATTCTTCTTCACCTCAAACATTCCATGTTTCAAAGGTGACATGATAAATTAAAATCTGCTCAGGATTTAGCATCAGAGAAAATGAAATCAGGCTCCAGATAAGAATGATGATACAAAAAGAATACTAACATTAGGAAGAATAAGAGTCATACTAATAGCTCGTTAGTGCCCATTATGTGACAGTTGCTTTAAATCATATTTCCACTACTTGCTTAACATAATGTTTTAAAGGAGGAAGTTATTAGCCTCACCTAATGAAGAGAATACAGAATACTGAAAAAGTTAAGTGATCTTCTCAAACCATCAAAGGTGGTAAATAGAGTTAGCATTCAAACCCAGGTTACGCCTGACACAAATACTCTTATTCTTTCCTCCCTTCCTGCCAAGTAAAACTATGTTATGCAGGTCAATTTATTTGATATCTTTGAAAATCACTTTTCTCCTCTAAAATATGGGTATAATATTACCTATCTTAAATATTTTTTGAGGACAAAATGTGAAAACATATGTAATACCTCATTCAACTGTATGTTATTAAATATTCATTCATTCAATAGCATTTACTGAGAAGTATCTTTGTGGCAGATCTGTTTTCTAAGTGTTCCGAGTACAACAGTAATAAATAGAACTGAAACCAATCCCTGCCTTCAAGGCATTTTTTATTTTAGTGGGGGGAAATAGACAATAAACAAAATAAAAAATAAAAAGGAATAAATCCTTACAGCTAATGCTTAGTTTGCCTTGAATTGCAACATAAGTTTAAGGCCTAGAAGTACTGGAAGCTCTGCTTGTGAGTAAGATGTAGAAAGAGGCAAGAGACTGTTACTACCATTCTAAGAATGAGAAAAGCCAGATAATATACAAAATCATCATTTTCCTTGACCCCATCAAAGAGCTAAGGATTTTAAAATACAGTCAGCTCTCTGTATCCACGGGTTCTGCATCAGTTGATTCAACCAACTGTGGATCAAAAATATACAAAAATATTCCATAAAGTTCCAAAAAGCAAAACTCAGATTTGCCACGTGTCCAGCAACTACTTACACAGCAATTTATATTGTATTAGGTATTATAAGTAATCTAGAGATGATTTAAAGTATACAGAAGTATGTGCTTAGGTTATATGCAAATACTACACCATTTTATATAAGGGACTTGAGCACTGATGGATTTTGGTATCTGTGGGTGATCCTGAACAAGTCCTCCACTGATACTGAAGGACAACTATATCTGTGATCACTGGGTTAAAGTTTTTAGTGTGTTGTGGGTTGAGTTGTATCCTCTAAAATGATATGTTGAAGTCCTGACCCCCAGTACCTGTAAATATGTCATATTCATAAATAGAGTTTTAACACATATAATTAGTTAAGTTAAAGTGAGATAATTTTGGACTTGGGTGGGCTCTAAATCCAATATGACTGGTATCGTAAAAAGAAGAGAACACATAGATACAAAAAAATACAGAGGAAAATGTTATGTGAAAATAGAGGCAGAGATTGGAGTGATACATCTCCAAGCCAAGGAACACCAAGGATTGCCAGCAAACAATAAAATCTAGAAGAGGCAAGAGAGGATTCTTCCCTAGAGATATTGGAGGAAGCATGGCCTTGCTGACAACTTGATCTCAGATTCCTAGTCTCCAGAGCTGTGAGAGAATATATTTCTGTTGTTTTAAATCGCTGAATTTGTGGTGCATTATTACAGCAGCCATAGGGAAACAGTACATAGTGTAAATGGTGGACTGCATTCATGTATAGAATAAGGAGTGGGGAACTTCATCAGAGAGATGAAAAATTATTTTAAAAAGTCATTTGAGACCACAAGAAAGAAAAATATGATATCACAGTTAAACCATTCATTCAATGAGTTTATCAGAAAATAGAACTGTGGGGGCTTCCCTGGTGGCGCAGTGGTTGAGAATCTGCCTGCTAATGCAGGGGACACGGGTTCGAGCCCTGGTCTGGGAGGATCCCACATGCCGCGGAGCAACTAGGCCCGTGAGCCACAACTACTGAGCCTGCGTGTCTGGAGCCTGTGCTCCGCAACAAGAGAGACCGCGATGGTGAGAGGCCCGCGCACCGCGATGAAGAGTGGCCCCCGCTTGCCGCAACTGGAGAGAGCCCTCGCACAGAAACAAAGACCCAACACAGCCAAAAATAAATAAATAAAAATTTAAAAAAAAAAAAAAAGAAAAGAAAATAGAACTGTGGAAAAAATCAAATAACTTGAAGAGAGTTCAACAGAAATTGTCTAAAATGAAGCACAAATAAAGAATAACAAATCAGAAGAATCCAAGAGGTTAGCTCAATATCAAATATCTTGGCCTCATTATATAATTGGAGACTCAGAAAGGAAAAAGAGACAGGGCAGAAGAAATATTTCGAAATATAATAATGAGAATTTTTGAGCAGAATGAAATAAAGGAGAAAAGAAGTACAACCAAACACAGATTTAAAGGAGCTCAGAGAAATATAAATATTATTAATTTTTTAAAAAAAGGAAAAAAAAAGCTAGGCACATCGTAGTTAAATTGCACAAAAACAAATATTAAGAAGGAATTTTGAAGGCAGCATGAAGAAAAAAAAAAAATTACACACAGAGGAGCAAGGATAAGGCATATGCCATGACATCTTTAAATACTAAAAGAAAGGGAAAAAAATTTGCCAACACAGAATTCTATACCCAGTGAAAATATCTTTCAGAAATGAAGGTGAAATATTTTCTCAAACAAAAACTGAGATAACCCATTTCTAGTCAACATATTTACAACAAACATTAAAAGAATTTGTTTAGGCAGAAGAAATATATTAGATGTAAATTTGTACCTATACGTAGAAGAAAAAGAGAAGTGTATATGGTAAAAATGCAGGCACATAGAAAATACATATCCTTACTTTTAATTACTTTAAATAATATGGATTATCTAAAGCAAAGAGAGTAATAATATATTGTGTTTTGCAACATATGCAAAATTAAATTGTATAAGAAGAATAGTATAAAGGATAGGAGGGAGAGAATGAAGTATACTATAAGATTCTTACATTCTACATGAAGTGGCATTATATCATTTGATGGTTCATTGTGATAAGTTAAAGTTGTGTATTTTAAAATAAATAAACATGTAAAAAAATAATGTGTAAGTGGAGGGAGATGAATTAATAACAAATTCATAATTAATTGAAAAAAGGCACAAAGTAGAGATGAAAAGTAACTAATGAGATAAATAAAAGTCAACCAGAAATGGCAGATTGAAATCCAACCATATCAATTTTGTATGGAAAGGACTATTATCAGTCAAGAAGACATACAGTGTAAAATATGTATGTATCAAACAACAAAACTTTAAAATTCATGAATCAAAAAAAAGTGATAGAACTGAAAGAGTAATAGAAAAAAATCATAATTCCTTTTGGAGACTTCATCACTTACTAATTGATAGAACGAGTAGACAAATTAATCAGTAAGACTGTATAGGGCACAGGTAACTTCAAATACTAATAGCCAACTTAATCTAATTGGCATTTATAGTAAACTTTACTCTGAAAGGAGCAAGATACTTATTTTTTATGTGCATATGAAATATTGATTAAAAAATAAAATTCAACATATTTAAAATAATTGAATTCATACAAAGTATGTTCTTTAACCATGATGGAATTAAATTAGAAACCTATAACAGGAAGATATCTAGAAATTCTCTGAGGTTTTGAAACTTAAGGAATCCATCTCTAACTAATTCATATATCAAGGAAGAAATTACCAGGGAAATAAACATTTATTTTGAATTTAGTAAAAAACAAGCAAACAAAAACATAAAGCTTGTGGGATGCAATCAAAGCAGTGCTTAGCAGCAATTTTGTAAGATTAAATGTCTACATTATGAAGCAAGAAAGAGCTCAAATCACTACTTAAAACTTTCAAAATTAGAGAGAAGGAAGGAAATAAAATAAGAGCAAATATCAATTAAAAAAAGAAAAAAATCAGTGCATGTAATAAAAAGTAGTTCATTGAATAGATCAATAAAACTGATAAATCTCTAGCCAGGCTGATAAAGTAAAAAAATGAGAAAACACACAAAACACCAATATCAGGATTAAAAGTGGTGACATCACTACAGAGCCTACAGATATTAAAAGAATAAAAATGGAGTATTATTAAAATTTTATGCCAATATTTTAATGATACAGAAAATATATAAATTTCTTGAAAGACACAAAATACTACAGCTCATTCAAGATGAAGCAGATAATCTAAATAGAAAACTCTTATTAATAAATTGAATTTTCAGTTAAATACCTTTCCCAAGGTAAAGCTTCGGGCCTACATGGCTTTACTGGTAATTAATTTTAAGAACATAAAGAAGAATTGATAGCAATTCTACTAAACTAAGCCACAAAGTAAAAAAGGAGGAACAATTTACAACTCTTTTTTTTTAGGCCATCATTCCTGTAATCCCTAAACTAGCCATTACAAGGAAAGAAAACTACAGACTAATATACCTGATGAACCAAGGAACAAAACAATCCTTAACAAAACGTTGACAAGTAAAATCCAGAAGAATATAAAATATATTTTAACAGTACATCATAGTTAAGTGAGATTTATCCTAGAAATTCAAAATTGTTTCAACATTCAAAAAAGTCATTATAATTCAACTTTTCAACAGAACAAATTAAAAGTGAACCATATAATTATCTCAATAGATACAGTTTACAAAATTCACTACCCATTCATGATTCAAAATAAAAAAAGAGAAGAAAGTAAAACACTCAATACTTTAGGAATAGAATAATATTTTATCAATTAGATAAAGAGTACCTATGCAAACCCCATAACAAAAATCATACTTTATTGGAATGACTGAATGCTTTCTCGTTGAGATTGGGACCTGGGAAAAGATATCCACTCTTAGCACCTCTGTTGAGCTTCACACTAGAGGGATGGCCACTGCAATAAGGTTAACAAATAAATGTTTAAATAAACAAATCAATTTAGAGATTATAACATAGGAAAGAAATATTTTTATTTTAAGACATACAATCATCTATGAAGAAAATCCCTGCCTACATAAAATAGCTATTACAACTAATAAATTTAGAAAAGTCCCAGAAAACAAAGCAGAATGGCTTGATTACCATGGGAAATGGAGGCATTTTATTGGGGTTATGGAACTATTCTTTATGTTGATTGTACTGGCAGTTACATGATTACATGGGTTTGTCAAAATGCAGATCTGTACAACAAAAAGAATGAATTTCAGTGTATGTAAATTGAATTAATAAACAAAGTATTATTGGAAAATAAGAAACAGACATAAAGATAAATAGGATGAAGAATACTATTTCCCCTATCCTACTAAAGGCTTTCTCTTACCTTCACCTCTATCTCATCTAAATTTCCCTTTCTTTTTTTATTTTAGCTGTTTTAATTTTATTTCATTTTATTTTTTAATATTTATTTATTTATTTACTTATTTGGCTGCACCGGGTCTTTGTTGCGGCACACGGGATCTTTGTTGCCGCCTGCAGGATCTTCGTTGTGGCATGTGGTAGGGATCTTTCGTGTCAGTTTGTGTTCGTGTGTTTGGCTGGGGGTTGAGACGGAGGTGTTAAAAGTATCCATTGGGTTGATATTTATATTAGTTTGTTCTCAAGAATCTTTGGGTGCTCACTTTTTCTCTGGATATAAATGTAATTGATGAAATCTTTGTTTTATCAGAAAGTAATATTGAATTTCCTTTTGCTGTTTGAATTATTATGAATCAGAGAATACTTTCAAAATTAATTTTAGCAACTCCTTCCTGAAAAATTCCTAAAAGCACAAGCTATTGATTGAACAAAAGAATTATTATTTCTAAAGACATATTTCTGTTTTATTTTAACCATACTTCACCTTTTGAATGATCCAGCTGTCATTCATACTGTGAGATCTTAAAGTTAAAAAGGATTAAAGAGACCCTGGGCTCTAGTATTTAATCTAAACATTGAGGACTTCCTTCTCAATTTCCTTAACCCATGGTCTCTGCTCTGCCTCCATTCTGAAATCAGCAGTGACACATCGTTCCATGCCTTTCTTGGGTTACCCATTCCATCCTTCCACAGTTGTTGTTGTTGCTGTTGTTGTTTTGTTGTTGCTTTCTTTGCTTTTGTTTTAATGTTCTGTTTTACATTCCTCTGAGTCATATTAATGCAGCCCTCAAGCAACACAGAAGTTCTCTTGTTCTGCTTCCACATGCTAGACAATACAACATGGGAAGATCTCAGATTTTTCTGTGCTCCACAGGCTAACATTACTTCTACTTTCTCATGAACAGATTTCAAAATCCCTTGCCATCTTTTAAGTTTAACTTCATCCATTAATAATCTTCTTGTAGAGCAGTAGCAAGAAATGAACTCAATTTTCCTGGACCTAGTATTCTGTCTCTACATTTACTGATTTAGTAGTGTCAAATGATTGCTTTTATTAAAAAATTCTCCCCTTTAAGTTTGTAGCTTTTAGTGTTTAACACTATTACAATAACTATGATTTTTATGTGATATCATGTTACTATATTATAGGGTATATAAGAATTTCTGTTACATTGAAAATAATTCATATTATCTTCATATACCCACCTGCTCAATCTTTTGAACAAGAAAGGAGAAAAATTACTAACACTACTGAAGAATCTATTACATGTCAGGCACTATACCATAACTTTCGCATATATTTTCTCATTCATTTCCAAATCAGCCCTATAAAGTTAGCATTATGTATTTCCATTTTAAATGGGAAAACCAGGCCCAAAGAATCTAACTAAACTGCCTGAATTTACACAACTTGTGAGAAAGGAATAAGAATGTGAACAAATGTCTGTCGTCATCAAAGACCAACAATACATATGACTTGAAATCTTCAGAGAACAGCAAACTAGAATAGTCTGAATATATTTCACATTATTTACAAAAAAGGACCATATATTGTCATGTTTGTAATAGCATGCATATATGAATTTGTGATTTTTTCATGTATCTAGGACAATATATATTGGTTATTTAATACTCTAGAACATTTAAAAGAGCTTGTTCTAGTAGTCACATATTCTAGGGCATTAAGGGTGAATTTGGAAGAAGTATTTTACAATGATCAAATTATGAATGCCCAGATACAAATGATTCAACTAATAATATCTTCTCTTAAATTAATGATTATACATTATTGAGAATTAAATAATTAGACACTATTTAAGCCAGTGAATGTATGCTCTGTGTCTAACTTGGTATGCTAGTTCAACCCAGTTAGGAATCATGTGCCAAAAGGTATGTAAGGAGAACTGCAATTTTTCCTTGGTAAGATTAAGATAAGCACCCAAGAACACTTTCTTTGTGCTAGCCGTGTTCTCCCAATCCTACCCCTACCTGATTTTCTACTTGAATAAGTAAACCTAGCCTTATTTATGACTTTGACACTTGGAGATTTTGGCAACACTTGAGTTCTTGGTTCTTACAAGGATGCTCCTTACACAGCAAAAACTGCCCTCATCCCAGCAACTCAGGATCCAATACTGACAACATATTCTTTTTTTTCTATGCTTTTTCTTCTCCCTTAAAATCCCCTCTTCTTTACCAAGTCACAGTCTACCAATACTTTTTATTTTTTCAGTTGAGTTATAAATTGACACACTGGACAACATATTCCTGGTCATTACATTGCTCTCTAACTGAACACCAGCAATGACTTGATGACTATTCTCTGTCTCCTTGTCCTCAAAATTTGTGTGAATAGCAGATTTAGAGAACATTTGTATTTAGCTAGTTCAGCTATCTCAGTTGATTTCTAATTAGCTTCCACTTCCTACCCCCAGAGAATAACAACATTGGCTAAACATCTTACCTCACTGATCTAGTTATTTAATTGATATTCCTGGCCATTACTTCTGAAATATGGTAGATGTGCCCATATAATTCTTGGTTCCAAAAGGAAATAGCAAACCATTCTACCAATGCGCATTCACTTACGCGCTTTCCAATTTTGGGAGAAAGAGAAAATTTGCCTGGACCCCCATGCTTTCTATCTGGCAGTCAGAAACACCATCTGGTTACTGTGACCATTCAAAGTCCAACAAATCCCACCAAGTTCAAGAGTATGGCAGAAACTATGTATGCTTTTTAAAAATCTTATGTTAATGAGGCTCTATGAGACCTCAAAGACAACTGTATGTATCTGAAAAATAAATCTGTCAGTTAATTATTATGCAGATGATTTTAAGGAAAGGAAGACCAAATTTTAAATGGAATTTCTAGGTCAAAGGTTTGTTTTTTGATAAATGAATGCTTCTTTATTATTACTTGAGGTAAGCAATGGTAAACAGCTCTTTGTTCCACTTTTTAACAGATACACAAGAAAATAATCTTCAACCATAATTTCTTTCTTTAGCAATACCACAAAATTGCTCTGCTTTCTGGAGAGGTTTAAAGAATTAGGCAGCCAACAAGTGACATTGGAAGGTTAATCTCATTACTCTGCACTCTGTTCACATCGATCTGGCCTCCTCACAATAAGAAGGGATTATCTGTTGACAGTACAGCAGTGATATGAAATAGTTTGTAAATATTATCTAGAAAGAGAGAATAGTCCACTTTCATTTTCCACAGAACACTGCCATGCAATCATGATCTTCTTTGGACTTCTAGTACTTGAAGAGGAACTACAAGAGAATATCTCTGGTAATCATGAAAATATAATTTTGACAGGGGTTAAGCTGATTCACTTGTTGCCATGACTAAATGAAATAATCTATGTAAAGCACATTATACTGTTCTTGGCCCATAATCACTTGAATATTATACATTTATTTTCTAATGATGTTAAGGTATAATATTTATATGATCACTAATAAGGTATAGATATTAACATTAATATTTATTTTTCTAATGCATAAGCAACACCTGGGCTGACTCAATCTTTGATGTTTTTACCAGGTGATCAGCATTTTAAAATACTGCCTCATTTGAAATACCTTCCTCAGCTAATCAGGACTGCCAGGTCCATTTCCTGCATAGCACTTCAGGGGATATCTGAATTGTGAAGAGGTCTCTGTGTCTATGTCTTTAATCACACAATTTGCATGAGACAATTAGAATAAAAAGTCAAAGAATAAAAAGTCATTAAGAGAAGAGGGCATATGAAACACAGTATATTAGTAGATGAAAGTCAGGATCACATCATGATTAAGTACAGGATCTTTGTCCAGTGTAGGCTCTGAAAATTAGGAAAAGTAATGTATACTTTCTTAATTCAGTTTTTTTTTTTTCTGTATATAGCGGGAATAGTGCTACCTACGCTGTAATATTCTTATGAGGTTTAATGTGAACATGTGTATAAAGCATTTACCTCTTCGAGAAGGCCCAGTGATGTAAAGGCTTCTGTTACTTAAAACTCCAACCTGTGACTGCACATGAACTTGGCTGACTGATGACCAAAAATGTAGGCAAGGTTTTCATCAGAGCATCTCTCATTCCCTCCTTCCATCCTCATTCCCACCCCACTGCATTCCTAGTATGGCATTAGTCCTGGGCTTTGCTCCTTGGCTGTTGGGAAATTCAACAACTCTACTTCAGAAACCAGTGAAGGAAAACAGGAAAAATTGTAGCTTATTTGCCTGTGTAATACTATCTTCTTTTCATCTACATGGTTGTTATCTTCATCATTGTCAACATTTGTTCTCCACCGAATAATTTTGATTCTTCCTAGAAGGGTTCTGTCCAATGATTTAGTTTGCTTTCCTCCATGGACTACATACTGCCATATTGCTTCCCCAGTAATTCAGTTATGGTCCTTACATATAGTCACTTTGATTCAGTATGGTCTCAGTTTTAAAAAATTATTAGTTCAGTGAAACTTATTTATAAAATTGAATAAAAAAGTAAGGTTGAAAAGCAAGTATATCTATAAATGCAGTTTGGAACACATGCTATAATAATTACATAAGGGTTTTTATTATATTTTATATCAATTTGCATCTTCTATTTCCCTAAGTTACACTTTTTTAATAGAAAAACTACAATATATTGAATGAAGTTGGTGAGAAAGGGTATTTTATTCTGCATCTGGCCTCTGCTTTGTCAAGGGGACACTATATTCCACATTTTCTCATTTAATTATTCAACAAAAAATATGTATTGGATAAATATCATATGCAGGGACTGCTATGTAGTTTGAGGGGATATAAAGAAAGATGAATAAGACATGGGTTCTACTCTTATATTGCACATTCCTAAGGACTAGGTATGATTTTTAAAGCCTAAGAATTCTCCTTTCCTTTCTAATTGCCTTAAAAGTAACTCATAGATATATTTTGAATATTGAATATTTTACAAGTATGAATAATAAAACTCCTAGGATCGTAGACTATCAAAGTTGAGGTGACTTTAGATGTTGTTTTTCACCCATCTCCATATCTTCCCCCTCCCCATAATTTTACTTCATAAAGGAGAGGAAGAAAATCCATAGAAAGGTGAAGTCCTCTGGGATTTGTAAAACAGAAGAAGAAAAAAGAGCATCCTAAGGAATTCTATCTAACAAGGTTGAATGTCCAGTTGAGAAGATTTAATAATACACAAATATTATATTTTATATATTTTTCTTACACTAAATACAAAAATTCAGTGTTCAAACTAATATAAGGGCTATGTGTTGTTAAGGAAAATGACGAGACATGGAGTCACACACAGCAAAAATAAATCTCAGCTGGGCTCCTAATTAGCTCTAGATTTGGACAAGCTTTAAAGTTTTTTTTGTATTAGTTCTTTATCTGTTCATTGAACATAATAATACTACATATACAACCAGATTTTTGAGCTTTAAATAAAAAATATAATTTGATAGAAATATTAAATACTCAAATAATATTAGATCTCGCTAACTAGGGGCTTTTAAAAATGATCCACTGTTGCAGAAATATTTTTCAGTGCATTATCCTTTATTTAATGTTAGGACATTGCTGCTCAAGCAAAGTGAATTGCTGGCAAGTCTCTGACTAGTTTATACCTTTAGGTTTTGCCAATTATATTTCTACATGGCTCCTCAAAAATTATTACCTCTACTGTTATCAGATTTAAGGAGTTATCAGAAATCTGTTTATACTATAGTTTTATAACAATACTAATGAGAATTTATTCATTCATTTATTCATTTGTTCAAGAAATACTGATTTAGCACCTATTCTTTGCCAATTACTGGGTCATACACTAAAGACAGACTGTTATAAAAGACAAGTTCTCTGTCCTCATGGTATAATGTTAATAACTGTAATTTAAATAAGTCCCAAATGTTTTCACACGCCCTATTTTATTGACTCCTGATAATGACCATGTAAGGTAGGTACTGTGACTATTGAAACAATTTCACTCATGGGAACATTAATGACCTGAGATACTAAAAGAGTGTCTTAACCTTGCATAATTCCAAATCCTCTACCAATATAGAATACCTCCTAATCGAAGATTTTCTTCAACTATCAATACAAAAGAACAGCCAAGCTGCGGGTCCCCATGACAAAACAGTTAGCAGATGTTGCCTTTTCATTGTTTTTAGGGCTCAAGTCAGAATATGCATTGTCCATTACCAAATCATACAAAATTTTTTACCCTTGCCATTTCAAATAGCCTGCATTATACCTCCTCTTCCATCAGTGCATATAATTCAGAGCTGACTTGGAGTTAGAGAAAGCTTATATTGAACAATTTCCTTAACCTAAAAGAGTTTCTTTCATTCTTACAATTTTCTGCTTATTGCTTGAGCTAGAGAATAATAAATGCTTGATTACTTGTTCTTTTATAGCTGCATGTATTGTCTGCTTCTACAAAACAGGGATGTTTGTATATTACATTTTATAAAAGATTAGATATATCACCTCATTACCTGGGGAGTGTGCCTCCATACATAATTTACCCCACAATCTTTCTTCTATCCTACCTACTTCAATTATCTTTCTCCCCTTCTTATTGCTTGGCATGTATTGCCTGAATTACTAGGCCATGAAATGTCCTTTTTCCTATAACTCAGTCTCTGACATTTCCAAATCTTCCTGTGAGAGATATCAAAAAATAAACACTTCATTCTTTACAGAATTAATAAGATGTATGGTCTTAATCGCAAACTTTTTAGCTAATTAAAATGAAATTGGAATGCATATGGTAGAAGTAAATGTCTAAACTCACTGCTGGAAATATTTATGACTTTTAAATTTTATATTTTTAAAATTGTACTATTATTTGTTTATTCAAATATATACAAATATATTGAATCCTCTTGCACAAAATAATGAAGGTGGAAAAAATAATTTTATTCTTCATTGCTGTTTGTGGCTCTCTGCCATAGTGATTTTAATTTGTGATTATAATTTATTACGAACAAGAAAGAGATTTCTGATTCTCACTAAATCTGTTTTCATTTCATTTTACTTGAACAATGGAAATCACATTCCTAAAGCACAAGCACATGATTTCTGCACATTAAAAACTAAATAAGCTCAAATACATAAGAAGAGCATCTGAAGATATTTATGACCATTTTCAAGCAGCACCTTAAACTCTATTCATATACAAAGATCAATTATGCATATTAAAAAGGCATTAGGTCAAAATAAGGCTTGGATTACACGTGAATGTGAATTAATCCTGATTGCTTTTTTAGTATTACAACATTTGAAAATGTAAACAACTATCTCATGAGTGTTATCTAATATATAATCATTATTTTGGCTAATACTGAAAGTTATGTTTATAACTGTTTCTCCGACATGTGTTTGAATGTTCATAGATAAATACATAAATTCTATGAGACTAAAGTCCCCACTCATAGGGAGATAACTGGTCTATCTATTATTCTCAGGCTTTCAGATTTCTAAAATGTTACTATCACTCTCACAGGTACTTTTTTGATGAGTTTATTCTTCTCTTTCCCCCTGGCATTGATATGATTACAACTCTTTTTTCAAATGTACTAATGTGGGTGTTTGAACTTGACAAAAAAAGAACATGACTTGTCATACAGAGATAATTAGCCTAAATACAAATAGGCACAGTGAGCTTGATAATGGTGCAATGTAAACTTTGCAAAATGAAATGAAAAGAGAAAAACAAGTTAAAAAATAAAACAGAACATCCAAGAACTGTGGGGCAATGTCCAAAGATGTAACATAGGCATAACTGGAATGCCAGAAATAAAAAGGGAGAGAATGAAGCATAAGAAATCTTTGAAACATAATCACGAATTTTCAAAATGAATGACATACAACAAGCCACAGTTCTAGGATGCCCAGAAAATACCAGATAGAATAATTACTAAAATAAACCAACAGAAGTCTTAAGCATATCATTTTCAAATTTCAGAATACCAAAGATGAAGATGAAGTCTAGAAAGGACCAAGAGAGCTGGGGTTGGGCAACACCTTACCTATAGAGGAACAAGAGTCAATTACATAAGAGTTCTTAAAAACCATGGTTTCTAAGTGGTTCTTTAACCACCACTTAGAGAGTGGAGTTAAATACTTAAAATATTGAAAGAAAAAAATATAGACTTATATCCACATTAAATTGTTATTCTTCAAATTGAAGGAAAAGTAAAGATTTTCTCAGTTAAACAAAAGCTGTGGAATTTCATTGCCACTAAATCTACCCTGAAGGAAATGTTGAAAGAAGTCCTTCAGGCGGATGGATACATATAGGTCATATACCTAGATCTGCATAAAGAACAGAAGAGTATCAGATGAATAAATAAATGTAATATCAAATCTTTACTTTAAAAAAATTGTAATTGATATTAAAAATAAATGATTTTTAATCAGTTATATTAAAAATATATTGGTGGCACATGGATAAGTAAAAGTAATGAAAGCAATATCACAAGGAGCTATAGGTAGAAATTGGGAATACTCAGTTATAAGTCCCTGCACTACACGTGAAATGGTACAGTGTTATTTGAAGGTGAATTTAGATAAGATAAAAATGTATATTGCAAATTCTAGGGCAAGCACTATTTTTAATACAATTGCTATGCTAATAAAGGAGATAAAAATGGAATCATATAAAATGCCTAACAAAAACCAGAAAAGGGAAAAAAGAGGTAGGGGAAGAAACAACAAAAAATCCAATAAATATTAAGTACTAACTAAACTAGCTAACTAACTAACCATTAAGTTACGAACTTGATACCAATCTAACTGTATCAATAATTACTTTAAATGTGAATGTTTCAAATACACCAAATAAAAGACAGAGATTGTCAGATGCTACAAAAAAATTAAGAACAAACTGTATGTTATCTAAATAAGTCCCCCTTTACATATAAAGACACATTTAGGTTAAAAGTAAAGAATGGAGAAAGATATACCATGCTAACACTTAACAGAAGAAAGCTGGAATAACTATATTATTTTCAGACAAAGTATTTTTCAAAAAATGATAATTGTTGAGGATAAAGAGGGGCACTACATCATGAAAAAGGTGTCAGTTCTCAAAGAATCTAACATTCTTAAATGTGTATGAAGATAACAATAGAAGGTCAAAATATATCAGGCAAAAACTGATAGAACAGCAAAGATACGTAGATAACTCCACTATTATTGTCAGAGACTTCAAGAACCCACCCTTAGTAATTGATAGAGCAAGTAGGCAGAAAATCAGTAAGGACACTTCTGACCTGAAGAGCACTATCAATCAACTTGATCTAATTGGATATCTAATGGATATGCCATCCAACAACAGCAGAATACACGTTTATTTCAAGTTCACAGGAAACTTTCATCAAGATAGACCTCATCCTGGGCCATAAAACACAGCTTTAAAAATGTAAAGAATAGAAATTATACAGTGTGGTTTCAAATCAAAATGGAATTAAAGTAGAATTCAGTAATAGAAAAATAGCAGAAAATCCCCAAATATTTGCAAATTAAATATCACACAACTAAATGACACATGAAGTCAATAAAGTCTCAGAAAAAGTTAACTCTTTTCAACCAAAGTAAAATTAAACCTCAACATTTCAAAATCTGTGAGATGCAGCAAAAGCAGCACTTAGAAGGATATTTATAGAATTAAATTCATACATTAGAAAAAAATCTAAAAGTTATACCTTGTGTTTCCCCTTTAGCAAACTAAAGAAAGAAAAGAAATTTAAGCCTAAAGAAAGCAACTGAAAATAAAAAGTAAATAAAATTTAGGAAAGATATCAGGGAAATTGAAAACATGAAAATCATGGAGTAAATCAACAAACCCAAAAGCAGGTTATTTGAAAAGATCATTAACTGTGATAAAACTCTAGCCAGTCTAACCAGAAAAAAAAGAAGAGAAAACTACGAATACTAGATATGAAAAAGGGATTATCTCTACTTATCTGATGATATTAACGGGATAATAAATAAATTCTATAAACAACTCCATGCTCACAAATTTAATTACTTAGATGAAATCCACCAATTTCTTGAAAGGCATAAACTGTGAAACTCACACATGAAGAAACAGATAATATAAAACCTTACATCTATTGAATCGATGACTAATAACATTCCAGAAAAGAAGGCATCATACCCAAATAGTTTCACTGGTGAATTCTACCAAATATTTAAAAGACAATATCAATTCTTCATGATCTTCTCCAGAAAGCAGAAGCAAAGGAAATAATTCCTAACAATTTCTGAGTCCAGCATTACCCTAATATGAAACCAGATAGAGATATTAGAGAAATGAAAGTTACAAACAATAAATCTCATTTAACTTAGATGAAAAAATCCTTGCATTATTAGCAAATCAAATTCTACAGTGCATAAAGAGGATTATAAAAAGTGGTAAAGTGGAATTTATTCCAAGTATGCAAGGCTGTTTCTACAGTCAAAAGTCAATCAATGTAATCTACCACATCAATAGGCAAAAAACAAAAACAAAAACAAAAAAAAATCACATGATTATATCAAGATTATATCAATTGATACAGAAAAAGCATCTGACAAGATCCAAAATGATAGAAAATTATTGTCATTAATGATAAAAAATTTTTCAGAAAATTAAAAATAAAGAGGAACTTCTCCAACCATTCCTATTTAGCACCATGCTGTTAGTCTTAACTGGTGCAATAACATAAGAAAAAGGAAAAAATATATACAGATTGGTAAAGAAGAAATAAAATTGCCTTTATTGATAGATGATTTGATTGGTCATGTAGAAAATCCCAAATATTCAACAAAAAGTTCCTGGAACTAATAAGTGAGTATATGAGGATCACAGCATAGAAGGTTAACATAAAAAGTTCCATTTATTTAACATTCTGGAAAGAGGAAATTCTAGAGTCATTAAACATATCAGTGGTTGACATGGGTTTAGATTCAGGAGAGGGTTGAATAGGTGAAGCAGTGGGGACTGTTAAGGCAGTGAAACTTTTCTGTATAATGCTGTAATGGTTGATACATGACACTGTGAACCTGTTGAATCCCATGGCACTTTACAGTACAAAGAGTGAACATTAATGTATACAAATTAAATAGAGATATGTAGATAAAGATAGAGAAATATGCTTTAGGTGATGGTTGGAGAATTCCGGAATGGAATGCCGAATGTGACAAAAGAAATTAACTGCATTGCAAATATATGAAACAACCTCACTTAAAGGAGTGCGGCAAAGAGTTACGCACCTAATTAACATTGGAAATGAATGGAGCCTGTCAGACTAAAGGCAAAAGGAACCACCGCACATAAACTCTGTACTCTATAAGGTGTGACCTGCTAGGTCAGGCTAACAATTCTGAAACCACTATACACGTATACTGGAGTTAAACAATTAAGCAGATGTATGCTGGATGGTAGGAGATAGGGTTCTCAGTCTTGGATTGGGAGGTTACAAGTAATCAAGGGGTAAAGGATAGAATGATCCCTGAGGCAATGTGGTACTTGATTGAATTTCAACATCAGTATGATGATGCAGAGTAAAAGTATCTAGAATGTTGAAAGAAAAATAAACTTAGAATTCTGTATTCACCAACACCTCTGAATGTTAGGTTTTGTTATTATCCACATTTTACACATGAAGAAATTGAGGCAGGATGGAAATAATTTACTTCTTCCAAAGTCACATAATTAGTCAGTGACAGAGCTACAACTTGAACCCCGGCAGTATGTCTATGAGACATGTTCTTATTCATTATGCTATAGTGGCTCTCTGTCCATTTATTTTTATTGTAACTTTTACGTGTTTTTATGGCACCTGTTTGTTTCCATAGCTGTCCTGATGATCATGAGTTAAGTGAAAGACCAGATAATCTTTGTTAATTAATGAAAGAATGAACAACAAAACTTTGAAATAATTAAATATATCTGTCCTTGGTTCCTTTGGAGCTAAAATTACTACATGAGCTATGGGAGACTAATTCAAGTTAGCCTAAAATATGAAAGACTGATTTTTGTATAATCTAGCCTATATTGAGTTTAACAGTATACTAAAGAATTTTTCAATCAAATCAATAAGGTTTTATTTTACTAAGCATTTATTACATTGCTAACATTGTACTTGACACAAAGGGAAATATTTGGTGATGACTCCATCGTGGTGCAAGCACTAGGTTGTGGAAATAATCCCCACTACTGGGAATCTGTGAGATAACAGGACAAGACAAACTAAAATTTTGTTCTAAGTTGTGTGTCACTTACTGTAAGTATATGAAAAGACAGGGAACAGTAGACTTACACGTGATGAGGTCTGTCTGGGAAACATTCTTTCACAGTATTCTTTGAGGGACAGATTCACCTATGATAGAATTCATCAGCTATCCTATCCTTTTTGGGAGAACACATGATGTCCTTGTTAATTAATTTAGTAAGTCAGTGGAGTTGTTTTTCAATTTAGTGTTTTAATCTGAAAAATATTTTAGCAAATGTCTATCAAGGGTCTTATATTTGCCAGGCATTTAGGTAGTATTGAAAAAACAGAGAGGAGCAAAGGGGCATTTCCTGGATTCAGAAGCTGATGGTCAGGCCACAGATATATAACCAAATAAGTAAAATAACACTGTTCAAATTATTAAATATATTATATTTGAGATATATAGGAGGTATAGATTGACAAGCAGCTTGAGGGTCTCTCATTTCAAAGTGCCACTTCTAAAGTTCAGAATATTCTCCTCCAAAAACATGGGGCAAAGTACTGCTCGGGCCACTCACTGAGAGCTTGGGGGCTGTGATACAATCTAAGTCAATAGTTCTCAACCACGGGATGATTTTGCCCCTACTGTGATGTTTAGCAAAGTCTGAACACTGCCTAATGATCAAGGGATCAATCCAAGAAGAAGATATAACAATTGTAAATATACATGCACCCAACATAAGAGCACCTCAATATATAAGCCAAATGCTAATAGCCATAAAAGGGGAAATCGACTGTAACACAATAATAGTGGGGACTTTAACACCTCACTTACACCAATGGACAGATCATCCAGACAGAAAATTAATAAGGAAACACCAGCCTTATGACACATTAGACCAGACAGACTTAATTGATATTTATAGGACATTCCATGCGAAAGCAGCAGAATACACTTTCTTCCTAAGTGCACATGGAACATTCTCCACGATACATCACATCTTGGGCCACAAATCAAGTCTTGGTAAATTTAAGAAAACTGAAATCATATCAGGCATCTTTTCTGACCACAATGCTATGAGATTAGAAATCAATTACAGGAAAAAAAAATAACTGTAAAAAACACAAACACATGGAGGCTAAACAGTATGTTACTAAACAACCAATGGATCACTGCAGAAATCAAAGAGGAAATCAAAAAATACCTAGAGATAAATGACAATGAAAACCCGATGATCCAAAACCCATGGGATGTAGCAAAAGCAGTTCTAAGAGAGAAGTTTATAGCAATACAATCTTACCTCAGGAAACAAGAAAAATCTCCAATAAACAACCTAAAGCAACTAAAGAAAGAAGAACAAACAAAACCTAAAGTTACTAGAAGGAAAGAAATCATAAAGATCAGAGCAGAAGTAAAAATCAAAATGAAGAAAACAATAGCAAAGATCAGTGAAACTAAAAGCTGGTTCTTTGAGAAGATAAACCTTTAGCCAGACTCAGGAAGAAAAAAAAAGGGAGAGGACTCAAACCAATAAAATTTGAAATGAAAAAGGAGCAGTTTACAACTGAAACCAGAAATATAAAGGAATAAGCAACTATATGCCAAAGTCTGGAGACATTTTTGATTATAGTGACTGGTGGGGCAGAGGGTGATACTGGCACCTAGTGGTAGAGGACAGGGATCTGTCACATATTCTACAAGGCACAGAACAGCCCCCTACAACAAAGATGGACTGGATTTGAAATGTTGATCATACTCTGGTACAGGGGCTGTGAGTGGGACCATCCTGCTGTCAGCTCAGAACCACCCAGAATCTATTTTGATCCTGATAATAGGAATGTGAACAAACTCAGCTCAGCTCCTGAGAGAAGGAGAAGGTTAGGTTTAGGGTTACAGTAAATTAGCAACTGGTGATGGAGAGGACCTGGCCAAAGTAAACCAACTACTTGAGGCAGCTGCCCTACCCCATCCCAAGAGAGTCTGAATCTAAATTTATTTTCTACCTAATCATATTTATTTAAACCAATCTCTCAGATCTCAGTGTCTTTACTTAATCCTCCTTTCAATTCCACTACTTTATACCTTTTCTTTATTTCTTGTCTTCATTCTGATAAACCCAATAAAATACATTTCAGGATTTCACATATTGTTTTATAAATTATTTTAGATCAGGTAATTAAATTCTGGATTAGTCTTCTAATTCTCATTTGAAACTTTAGTCACTCTTACATATTTATTTAATTTAATAATCCATTTCTTTGAATATATAATTTTGTTGAACTGGGAATTCCTCTTTGCTTTGGCTTGATGCCAAAGTATCAATAAACATTTGAACCTCCAAAGCAGATTAAAGTCATCTATTGTTGAGTAATTACTACTCTTTTAGCTGTATTAGCAAATCTTTCTATGTTCACTTTCAAAATTTATTAGGCATTTGAATTTTCAAAGAATTGAGCAGGCATATATCCAAGATTTTATGAGGATTTATAACTCTATATTTCATTAAATAAATGTCTGGAACTAGTGCTTTAATAGGAAAGAATAGGCTTTTAAATTTTGAAAACTAGTAATACACTTGATGGTCTAAATAAAGCAGTAAGGAGAAATAAATGGAAATTCTATAACATATCAAAAATTTATTTGAAAACATAAAGCAATAGAAGTAAGTTTCTTTCTTAAGCACCAAGGAATTATTGTGCTTGTTAGTTTCAACTCCTTGAGGGATTTATCTTTAGGAGATAAATTATATCACTTATAATAAAAGGAAGGGCATGTTATATGAGCAAAATTGAAAAAGAAAGAAGAAAGGAAAAACAGAAGTGGTGAAAATGAGAAATGGGACAAATTAAGAGGATTGAAGATGTGGGGGAGTGCAGGGCCACAGAGGGACCCCTGGAATCTCAAAAGGGCTATTATCAGAATAGCAAAAGCAGACTTAGCATGTTATCTGAGCTTTATTAAATATATTGAGAAATAGTTTTCTCTTTTTCTAATAAGAACTTTGAACCTATAATTTAGTACAGATTAAGAATTAAGGTTACATATTTTGTTATCTAGGAGTATTAATCTTAATATCTCCCATTAAGATGATGGCATTGAGTCATTTGAGTACAGACTGGAATAACAGATATGCTTTTGGTTCTAAACCTATTTCATGACTGGCCCTCTGGGATTGCATCTCTGCCTCTTTCTCTCTTTGTTTTCTAAGATATATTTAGAGAGAAATTTTTTTGTTGATAAATGGGAATTGTGTGTTTGTGTGTACTTACATTCTTATTGCAAACCTTTATATTGTCATAGGAAAAGTTTTGGAATCTATAAAACAATATCATCAAAAAGTTACTTTGCAGTTATTAAACTTGATGTAATTCTTAGAAATGATTGTCCTTAAAAGTTATCTTCTTTGGCAAATATTTTCTATGGAAAAAGATTAAAAAACTCAATTTATCTTTCTAATAGAGAACACTATTTTAAAATAACTGTTTATCAAATAAACCAATAAGCAAACAAACAAACAAAACAAAAAACATCACCTTTTGTCTTTAACTTGTTGGATTTTTAGAGTAAGCATTATTGCAGGAAAACCTTCCCAGATTAAATCTGTCGTTACTGTTACTTTTGTGGTTTTAAATAATTCTCACAGGTTTTAATTCATTGCATATTTATTTAATTAATGTCCATATTTCCCTACTGGACAATGCTTCTAGAAGGCAAATTCTACATCCGTTTGATGTCCAATGCTTGACACTTAACAGCAGCCTCATATATCTATGACTGTAATAAGTCTAGTACAACCTCTGAGAAGATGGACAGCCTGTGTTGTGTCACAAGGCCCACTCTCCTGGCCTTTGTGACCCAAGTATTAAATAATTTTGTTCTGATACATCTTCAAATTTCTCAGTTTCTAGTTTACTCCAAGATACCACAATTTAGGAAGGACAGATTAACACCCATATCCTCAGCCTCTCACTTGTTGCTAATGAGGAAGCATTACATGTAAATATAAATTGATGATGTGTTTACAGTCAAACCTCCTTTGATTAAAACTAATAAAGAGAGAAGGCTGGCTGTGAGGTAGGATTCTCACTAGCTTTTGTGTTTCTTTTCCAAATGTATCTCCCCAGTGTTCAGCAAGTTTTATCTTGCTAAATGTTAGAAGATTATGCTAATTAATATACAAGAGAAGACAGCAGAAAGGATGAACAGAACATTAATTTATCCTGCTTAAGATTTTAGATAAAATCTTCTCAGGCCATGAGGGGAAAAAATAACTTAGCCTTTTTATAGCACATAGCTATTAATGAATATTTATTTATAAATTATTTTTACCCAACCACATGAGAAGAGCCACTTGAAATTTAATGTTTTTCCCAAAAAGCCAAAAGAAGTTGCCATGCCCAGCTCTGCAGAACAAGAACACTTTATGTTTTATTTTACTTCATCTTGTTTAAGCTCAGTGGGTTAGAATTTGTTAGCTCATTGGATTGTAAAATATACCTCTGCAGAAAACTATTACTGAAGTGTTTTGTCATTGAAGCATAGAAGTTAGCCTCCTGTAGGATTATCCTGCTAGTGATTTCATATGCAGGACCCACTGGAGCTGTGTCTATCTGTTCTGTTGACAAGCCACAGAGTCTAAACTTTTAGAAGAATTAAGTTATGTTTAACACCTCTGCATCTTTCCTAAAAAGAAATGAAATATTTAGAGAAAGATCCATGGTTTTAGGAAGCAGAAATGAACTATCACCGAAAGCCACTGTGTTTTCCTATTATGAGGCTCCTTGTGTATGTGATACACTGTTTATCTACAGGCCTATCTGCAGAAGTGCTGTGGATTTGATCAAATCTATAAAATCTATACTGTTCACTGTGCCAGAGAAAATTCTTTTGCTTCCTTGTAGAAACCTGCATGGGAATACAGATTCTTGCGTAGTTGACTGCTATCTGTGCCACATGGGAATAAAAACGATAGGGCAGACCATGGGTAGCTACTGGATAAGCAGAGACCCTGACGAGAAGGTGGTTATGGGAATCTGAGCAAGAAGCCACAGAGGAACAAGTCTGGTGATGAAAAGTAAGGGAATTTTCCCTATGGGAGAAAGACAGAAGATCTAGGTTCCTTACAGTTTGAAAGGGAGAAGTTGAATGGACCCCTAATCTTCAAGGAAAGGAAATACTGTTTACGGAACAATGAGCAGTGAACTTTTCTGTTAACTGAAGGAATAAATTAGAGTTTTAGCAAGAAAGATTTAGGTTAGGTCTTGAAAAGAAATCTGTGCTGCAGACCAGGGAGCAAAGAAGCCATGTTACCAAGTAAAACTTCAGATTTGTCTTGTGGAGATATTCCTATATGATTCTGAAATCTGTGACTTGATCAACTTTACCTAAAACTACAAATTTGTTCTCAAGTGACTTCCCAGTTTTGAACTCTGTGTCATAATTCCAAGAAGAGAAGGACTTTGAGTGAGGTCAAACCTAGAGGCCACAGTTTTCAATGTTTCCAAACAATTCCCTAAACTGCAACTTCATAGAGTCAGAAAATTCCAATAAGGAGTCGTGATACTAAGATCATTCCATAGCTGATACCTACAGTTCTCTAAATAAAATAGGCACAGATATATGTCCATATTTTTATTTTATTTATTTATTTATTTATTATTATTTATTTATTATTAATTTTTGGCTGTCTTCAGTCTTTGTTACTGCACGCGGGCTTTCTCTAGTTGCAGTGAGTGGGGTCTACTCTTCATTGCGGTGTGCAGGCTTCTCATTGCGGTGGCTTCTTTTGTTGTGGAGCATGGGCTCTAGGTGTGCGGGCTCAGTAGTTGTGGTTCGCGGGCTCTAGAGCGCAGGCTCAGTAGTTGTGGCGCACGGGCTTAGTTGCTCTGCAGCATGTGTGATCTTCCTGGACCAGGGCTCGAACCTGTGTCCCCTGCATTGGCAGGCAGATTCTTAACCACTGCGCCACCAGGGAAGACCTACTTCAATATTTTTATTGCAAATCCCAATTGATTTAATTGCATTTAATACCTCTTAATGGAAATCCCATTTCAAATTCAGTTCTATGCTTGGGATTTTGGTATGTTAATTCTGCACTAAAGAATCACAATCCAGGCTTCCCTGGTGGCGCAGTGGTTGAGAATCTGCCTGCTAATGCAGGGGACGCGGGTTCGAGCCCTGGTCTGGGAGGATCCCACATGCCACGGAGCAACTAGGCCCGTGAGCCACAACTGCTGAGCCTGAGCATCTGGAGCCTGTTCTCCACAACAAGAGAGGCCACGATAGTTGAGAGGCCCGTGCACTGCGATGAAAAGTGGCCCCCGCTTGCCGCAGCTAGAGGAAGCCCTCGCACAGAGACGAAGACCCAACACAGCCCAAAAAATAAATAAATAATAATTAAAGGTGCTAATAATTAAAAAAAAAAAAAAAAGAAACCAGGGATCTCTGGCTGGTTTACCTTTAAAAAAAAAAAAAGAATCACAATCCAGCAAAGGAAAGAGGTATCTGTGCAATAACTATAACACAATGTAATAAGTGATAGATATATGGGGAAGTTTTAAAGACAGATAGAAGAGGGAATTCTTCCTTCTGATTGTGCTGGGGTAGAAGATATTCCTTTCAGGAGTAAAATGAGAGATGAAGTGACATTGAGCTAAATATTAAAAGATAAGTTTTTTACTAGTTGGAAAAGAATGGAGTGTTTGTTCCAAGCATAGTAAACACTATTTGAGAAAGAGTAGAGGTGTAAGAGTTTTCAGTAATACTTGAAAACTAGTGAGACTTCAGTGGTATTAACTGGATGTGGCAGAATTGTTGGAGAGAGAGAATTGCTGGGGGAGAGAGAGAGAGACATAGAGACAGGCAGAGAGAGAGAGAAGATGGAAAATATATGAGAACAATATACTGGCTACTTTGTTAGGGCTACAGAATGATGCTGTAAAGCTATTAGATTTTATTCTGTAGGTATAAAAATGTCTTTAAATGTTTAAGCATGAAAATAACAGGCCCAGAAATAATTTTACAAAGATGAATGAAATGGAATGAGAGAAAGTAAGAAATGGGGCAGGGAGGACACAATGACATTTATCACAGCCGTCCATAAAGGTGTGAGGATGAGACCTGCAGTACCACAGCAGCGGTGAGGTAGGGATTAGAAAGCCAGGTAAGCTTGTCTCTGCAGGAAACCACTGAGCTTGGGAAAAGTAAATATTAACTTTGTGCATATTTAAAATGATGCACATTAAATCATTTCCAATATACCTACGTGTCTACCACACTCAGGGTGTTCATGGGTGTTAGGTTGAACCAGCTCTAACTTCCCTTTTTGTAAGTCAGATACCACTGAATATCAGAAATTTGATATACTTCAGCCTAATATAATTAGATGTTAGTTGGCACATGAGATTGTGGGAATGGACTGGAGGAGATTAAAAAGTCATGAAAGAACTTTAAGTTTGGAAGTCCTGTTGTGAAAATCCCAAATCCCATGTAACTTGCAACTGGGATGCAAGGCAGTGTGGTTATGGGAACCATGATATCCAGGCCAATGCACTGGAAACATATTATTACTCCCAAGACAAATTAAATTAAATCTCAGGCATCCTGCATGGGATCTATGAGCGATTATATGACATACAGGTGGAACTGGCCCAGAGAGGCCAAGAGGGAGAAGCTCACTAAGTGTAGTTACTCAGCTGCATTCTGGCCAGATCTGCTGGAATCCAGCACTTCCATTTCCTTTTTTTTTTTTTTTTTCTGGGGGAAGAATAAGTGATTTTTTTTCAGTTTTTCACAAAATCACTTTTATAAGTGATTCCTAATTTCTTTTTCTTGGAATTTTTGAGATTGGTTCTTGTCATTTCTGTTAATACACTGCTGTTTTTCTATCTATCTACCTATCTACTTATTGTCTATCTATGTATCTATCTATCTACCTATCCATCTACCTATCATCTATCTGCTATGGACTGAATTGTGTCCCTCTGCCCCCAAATTCATATGTTGAAGCCCTAACCCTCAATTTGACTATATTTGGAAATAGAACTTTTAGGAAATAAAGTTAGATGAGGTTATAAAGGTAGGGTTCTAATCTAATAAGATTAGTAGCATTATAAGAAGAGGAAGACAGAGAAATCCCTCTCTCTCTGCAAACGTACCAAGAAAACGCCATGTGAGCACACAGTAAGAAGTCTGCCATCTGCAAGCCAGGAAGAAAGCTTTCGACCAGAACCTGACCATACTGGCACCCTGATCTCACACTTCCAACCTTCAAAACTGTGAGAAAATAAACCTTTGTTGTTTAAGCCACCAGTCTATGGTGTTTTTTATGACAGTGGAGCTGACTAGAACATTATGTATTCATCTAATCTATTGCATAAAGCAAAAACAAGCAAACATGAGCATAAAAATGTGTTTGTTTCAGGTGAGAGAGGAAAGATAACATCACATAAGTCAGGTAAAGAACATGGTTAGGGTCCGTGTGACAAAATCTCTCACACCAGGTTGGACATGCCTCTGAAGACCTTTCTTCTCACGTCTCTCTTCCTGGAGTGTTGCATTCCTCCATTTACTGAAGGAATAGCTAGCTTTATATCAGGTCTCCTTTCCTAGGAAGTCCTTTCTTAGTAGCCAAACACATTTTCCTCTGTTCTCCTTCTAAAAACAGTGTTTTCTGCACTCTGAACACTATAATCCGGGTAACTTTATTTAAGAAAAAAAATATACAATTAAGAATAAAAAGACTATCGTTGCATAACAAATAACCAGAAATATAACAATTAAAACAACTCATTCTATGGGTTTCTGTGGGTCGGGATTCTGGGAATGGCTAGATTCTTTCTCAGGCTCTCAAAAGGACCCAATCAAGACATTGGCAAGACTATGCTTCTTTTGGAGGCTCTGGGGAATAATCCTCTTTTAAGCTTATTCAGGCCAAATTCAGTTTTGTTGTAAGACTAAAGGACTTCACCTTCTGCATCAGCTTCGGAAAAGACTGCTGTTAAGGGCTCATGTGATTACATCAGGCACATCCAAATAATCTCCCCATCTTAAGGTTGATTGTTCCCGATAAGATAACACAATTATAGGAGTGATACTTCATTATATTGACAGGTTAAAGGGATAGGTTGGAACATCTTTGGGGGCCATTTTAGAAAATATGCTCATTAGATAGAGAATAAGAAATTATAAACTGTTGCAAATTTAGCAACTGATGAAAAGCAAATGCATCACAAAACTAAGAAAAAATTTCTTATTATTATCATTATCATATTTATTTTCTGTCTAAAACACCTCTACCATACTTTTTTAAAGATCGTTTTTTGAGCAATTTAAGGTTCAAAGAAAAACTGAGTGAAAGGTACAGAGATTTCTCATATTTCCCCTACTGCTCCCTCATTATCAACATCCCCCACCAGAGGGTACATTTGTCAACGCTGATGAACCTACACTGACACATCATCATCACCCAAAGTCCATAGTTTACATTAGGTTTCACTCTTGGTGTTGTGTGTTCTATGGGTTTGGACAAGTGTATAATGAAAAGTATTTATCATTAGGGTATCATACAAAGTATTTTCACTGCCCTAAAAATCCTCTGTGCTCCACTTATTCATCCCGCTTTTCCTCCCCTCCAATCCCTGGAAATCACTGATCTTTTTACTACCTCTAAGGTTTTGCCTTTCCACAATGTCATATAGTTGGGAATCACAGAATGTAGCCTTTTCAGATTGGCTTCTTTCACTTACTAATATGTACTAAAGGTTTCTCTATGTCTTTGTATTGTCTGAGAGCTCATTTATTTTTAGTGTTGAATAATATCCCATTGTCTAGATGTACCATAGTTTATCACATAGTTTATCCATTTACCTACTGAAGGATATCTTGATTGCTTCCAAGTTTTGGCAATTATGAATAAAGCTGACATAAACTTCCATATTCAGGGTTTTGGGTGCACATAAATTTTCAACTCGTTTTGGTAAATACTAAGGAGTCAAACACTAAAGATTATGCTTACTTTTGTAAGAGGTCACCAAACCATCTTCCAAAATAGCTGTACCACTTTACATTGTTCACCAGCAATGTATGAGATTCCCTATGGCTCCCCATCCTCACCAGCTTTTGGTATTGACAGTGTTCCAGATTTTGGCCATTCAGATTGGTGTAGTGATATCTCATTTTTGCTTTAATTTGCATTTCTCCTACTCTTACCCAACACTTCCTACTTCTTTGCTCCCCTGAGTGACCTGGCATAACAGGCTCACCCTGCCTCTTTCCTGTGTACTTCCTCCTTTCCACCTCAAGAGAGGGATAAGAAGTAGAAAACCAAGAAGTAAGATATTGAAATTAAAATAACAAAAAACAAAGCAAAACATCTTGACTCCAGTTATCTATGATTTACAAATTATGAAAGTTTGGAACTACTTAATCATTCTGAACCTCACTATTCTTTCTTGAAAAATGGAAATATTCACTATTGAACATGCACAGATTTGTGAGAAATAAAAGAGGCATCATATGTAAAACTCCCTCATGCCTCACCCTGACCTCAGTCCTCATATTTTCCTATAAACTATTCAAATCCCAACTCCCAGTCTAAGCAGTCTAGGAGATCTTTCAGGTGATTAAATTCTGTTTATTTCCTAGCTCCTCAGATTGATTTCATCATCATGTTTCATCTGAACTGCATGCTTAGTCTGAACTCAATGTTTTTCAGTATTTCAGCAATTCAGGAAGCAAATAATAAAAATAGCGATGAATGGAACTATATAATATAAACAAATACAAATAACCAAAAGATGTGTTTTTTTGAAATGCTTAATCATATAGAAAATTCTCTGGCAATATGAATTCAAAACAAGAGAATTCACAAGCTAACAATATTTCAGTAAAATAGAAACATATCCAATAGAGTAGTAGTCCTAGAAAGAGGGAAACTATTATAAATTAAAAACCATGCTTAAAGATAGAACATATATCTTAACATAACCAATTGAATACACTGAAACTTCTACTTTTAATAATCAAAAATGCTTATATAAAACCAAAAATACACATGTTTAATCCATGTATGACACAGTAGGAAATTTAAAAAAGAATGACTCTGGATAGAAAACTAACAATAGCTCTATCATTGCCTTGATGAGAGAACACCCTTTCTGAAAACTTGGCTCTGCACAGACAGGAAAAGCAAAAATTAATTTTTTTTTCTGAGGTTTTTGCAATCTTGCTCAGGCTCCAAGGCAGGTTTATAGCCCTAATACAAACTACTTGGGTAACCTAAATAGATGCAATCTACAAATGCAATTTAAAATTCTAACTCATAGAGTGTTTGCAGGAACCTAGTAGAAGCAAAGATAAATATTTTTCAAGAGGAATTTTTATCTGATGTCAAATTATTCAAATGATTTCTATATATAAACATCCACTAAAATGAACATTTCACATTAAAATAGAAAATACAAAAGATAATGTTATCATTAGTAAGTACAAAAGTTCACAAGAATAATTATCAAAATCAAGAAATAACACTATGATAAAAAACAGAATTTCAAATATTTTAAAAGGTTTCTAGAAATAAAGCAAAGGCATACAAATTTGAACAAGGAAGATTTCAAATTCTTTCAAATAGAAATCAAAGAAATGAGAATACAGCAACTAAAATAGAAAAATTTCAGCATCTCAGACTAGATACAGATAAAGAGAGAATACATGATCCAGAAAAGGATATAGGAAATATATCAGTGAATGGTCTGTTACATAGGATACCTATGATATTGAACTGTTTTCTTAACTTCTTAAAGGATTGATTCATCTTTGAAATGGCAATACGGATCAACTCATAAACTTTCTCTGAGGATTAAATGAGGTTACGTATTTGAAAGCATCTAAAATAGAAACCTGTAAATTTTAGGCATTTATTACATAAAGGATGAATTAAAATGATAAAAACATTTCTATTGTGTCATCCGTTTTGTTTTATTGCCTTTGACACACCAGAGAAAGTATAAAAACTTCCAACACTTTTCTTGTGAGACTTATCCAACCATTCATGTTTCAGGACTTGAGGGAAACAATGATTTGGAACCCTGGCTGAAGTTTGTCAGTCTGGGTCATCTGTTGATATCTTAACTGGTAATTAACACAGTTTACAGCCTTAGGAAATGTCTGAAACTTTTCTTTGTGTAACAAATCACCATTATTCATAAGGATTTTAGATCTTTCAAAACTAACAAGCTAAGTGTTTTTCAATTAAGAACTGACAATAGTCCTATGAATCCTCTAAAACATCAGCAGGTCAGCCCGAAGTATCCCAAGAGGTCAAAGAAGTAATTTCCAATAGATGGCTGGGGGCATGAAGGCAGCCTGCTATGACTTGTTATTAAGGCTCTTGGTAATGAATGCAAAAGGCAACTCAATTATTCAGTTATAGCCAAAAAGAAAGGAGAATTGTGAGCTGCTGGCAGAGTGCAGATATGGTCTGTTTCAAATATTGTGCCCTTGCAGGCACCATGAAAGAAGGCTAAGTGGGGCAGGGGTGGCTTTTGCATATCATTTTTTGCTTGTTGTTTGGGGAAAAAGAAAAGGGACAGAGAAATGAAGAATAATGATCATTGGGATAGTTAATTTTATGTATCAACTTGGCTTGTTCATGGTACCCAGATATTTGGTCAAATACCAGTCTAGATGTTGCTGTGAACATATTTCTTAAGTGAGATTAACATTTAAATAAAGTAGATTTTGAGGAAAGTAGATTCCCTTCAATAAGGTGGATAGGCCTCACCCAATCAGTTGAAGGCCTTAAGAGAAAAGGTCTGAGGTCCCCCCAGAAAAAGGAAATTCAGTCTCCAGACTGCCTTTCAACTCAAGCTACAATATAAACTCTTCCCTGCTTCTTTTTGCTTTTAGACCTATAACTAGACTCAAGTCTCAGAAGGCCATTAAAGGTGAGGTACAAAGTGTAACTGATGAGGAGGTGTGCTATACTACAAAAGAACTACATGATTTTTTCAACATTTAGAGCAGAAATCTGGAGAATATTTGTGGGAATGGATATTACAGATGTGGGCTCATGATGGAAAGAACATAAATTTGCATCAGGCTGAGTTTATTGATATGGGCCCATGCTTATGGAATTCACTGATCTTACTGTGTCCCCCACTATCCTGAAGCAGCTGGTCTGATGAAATAGTGGAATGGTCTTTGGAAGACTCAGTTACACAGCACCAGCTAGGTGGCAATATTTTGCAGGGCTTGGGCAAGTTTCTCCCGGAAGCTGTATATGGTCTAAATCGGTGTCCAATGTATGGTGCTATTTCTCACATAGCCAGGATTCACGGATCCATGAATCAAGGGGTAGAAACAGGAATGCTACCGCTCCCATTATCTCTAGCGATCCACTAGCAAAATGTTTGCTTCCTGTCCCTGTGAACTTATGCTCTGTTGGCCTAAAAGTCTTAGTGGCAAAGGGAAAACTGGGTCCACCAGGCGACACAACACTGATTCCATCGAACTGGCAGTTAAGATTGCCTTGGCCACTTTGGGCTTATTGTGCCTCTGAATCAATAGGCAAAGAAGGGTGTTACTCTTCTGGCTGAGATGACTGAGCCAAATTACTAAGGGATAATTGGGCTGGTACTCCACAATGGAGATATGAAGAGTACATCTGAAATGTAAAAGATCTCTTGGGGTGTCTTTTAATATTACCATGCCCTAAGATTAAAATCAATGTAAAAATCTAACAACCCAATTAAGCCAGGACTACCAATGGCACAGAGCCTTCAGGAATGAAGCTTATGATCACTCAACCAGGTAAAGAATCGCAACCAGCTGAGACGTTTGCTGAGGGCAAAGAGAAAATGGAATGGGTGGTGGAAGCGGGGAGTTATATATGTTAGTTACAACCACATGACCAATTACAGAAATGAGGACTGTAATTGTCATGAGTATTTCTTCATTATTTTGTTATGGATGTTTGTGTGTATGTGTGTTTGTGTGTAAAATCTTTGTTTTCTTCCTTCTCTTATCCCTTATTATAAAACATAATATATGTTGACTTTATGTAATAGTATTTAAGTATTGTTAATGTTATATTATAGTATTTAAGTTACAGGATATCAAGGAGAGTGAATACCACCCAGAAATGCCAGTCTAGAAATTGCTATGAAGGTATTTTTCAGATGAGATTAACATTTAAATTTGTGAACTTTGGATAAAGCTGGTTATCCTCCATAATGTGTGTGGGCTTCATCCAATCATTTGAAGGCCACAGGGAAAAAGACTGAAGGACCCCAAGAAAGAGGGAATATTGTCTCCACACTGCCTCTGAACTCAAGGTGCAGCATCAGCTCTTCTCTGGACTTCTGGCCTGCCTCCCTGACCTGCAAATTTTGGACTTGCTAGCACCCAAAATCATATAAATCAATTCCTTGAATCTCTTTTTCTTCCTCTTCCTCTTCTTCTTCCCCTTTTTCTTCTTCTTCTTCTTCTTCTTTCTCTCTCTCCCTCCCCTCTCCTATTCTCTCTTTGCTTACCTTGACAGGGACGATCCTGTAATCTCAAATGCTGCCTCTAATACAACTGGTAGGGGAAATCCTCATCATATTCATGGGAAAAGTAAGGATCCAAAGGAGTTCCAGCCTTTAAGACTATTTTCTACTCACTTAAAAAATACTGAAAAAAAAAAAAAATACTGAAAATTAAGGTAAATCAGCATCTCAAAGACAGAAAGAATTTAACAAAAACTGACCCCCTGAACTTATCTTGAAGAAAATGGGTGAGTGAGAAAGATCATAAAATAAAGAATAACAATACAACAACTATAACAATAATGACAACACAAAGGTTTGGTATAAACACACACCCAGAGCTGATATGATGTCATAGAGAAAGATGATAGTTTCTAAAAGGGAGTGCTTCTGTGTAAATGATTTAGAGGATATTAGTTAAATGAAGGAATGGCTGTGTGTATGTGTGTGTGTGTGTGTCTGTATGTGTGTGTTTCAGGGAATAGAGTAGAATTTATGTGTGTGTGTATATGTGTGTGTTTCAGGGAATAGAGCAGAATTAAACAGCTTTAGTCTACCATCATTTAATTAGAAATTACATTAATGACTTAAATTCTACTCTTTTAATATATTAAAATTATATAAATATTGATCTTATTCTATTCCATTAATCTTTCTCTTTATGTGTCAATATTACCCTTTTGAAATAACACATAGTGCATTGTTTTCCTTTTGCAGATTTTCTTTTTCTTTTTCTTCCAAAAAATCTCTGATTATTCTCATGTTTTTTCCTCCTAAGATGAATTTTAGAATCATTTGCACTACTCCACAAAATAGCCCAGCCTGCTGGGGCATTGGTCTTGAGTGATTAAATTGTTGCCATCTTTCTTTTTCTCTGCCTAATCATTTCCGTCTTTGGCTCATTTAAATGAAGATATTCTGAATTTTTATTTTTCAGCTTCCCCTGAAATAATCATCCTTTGTCCTTTAAATGTGTTTTTAAAAAGGTCATCCATTAGTTCATGAGTTACTAAGAGTCACATGTCTGGCCTCTCTCTGTGGTGCCCTGTAGCTTTGTCTTACTTCTCTCCAATTTAAGTACTCTGTGTTCTCTGACTTGATAATTCTATGTTCTGCCTCTGTGTTTTGCATTCTGTCACACTCTTTTGCAGCAAAAGTGGTACTATAATTTGCTCCTTTTGATGAAAGTAACTTTCATGTTGAGCTGAAAATGGTTTCTTTTCCTATGCAGGAATATAAATGCTTTCTCCTTCATATATAGCATCATTGAGCATCCCCTCTGGCTGCAAGAGTTCAGAGGTGTGCTTTATCATTCACCATTTCACATCCAACATTCAGAATCAGATTTATCTCATATGACATTGACATTAAAAAAGAGATCATAAAGCTAGGCACTTTTAGGGTCATGCTACTCCAAACACGGCTTTGGGCATTTCCTGTTTATGTATGTAGTTGGGTATGAGTGTGTGTTGTGTTCATGTGTGTTCAGTCATTCTTTTATGCATTTAACAAGTGTTCATTAATTAGCTATACCCTTCCAGGTGTGATATTATTGCAAAAGATGAAAACATTTAGAAACTGTGGTTCCTGTGGTTAGAAACTCTGAGATAGTTTATAATCTATATGAAAATAGACAAATAAACTAAAATTTTAGAAGACTTGGTTAAGTGTTTTGAAAGTAGGAAACATGAGAAGTGGTTGCATAGGAAAAGAATCAAACTCTGATTAGTGGATGACCAGGGGAAGCATCCTTGTGAACATTGTGAATGGACCAAATCTTGCAGGATGAGAAATTAGCCAGGAAGTACAGTGCATGGGTAAAAGGCATTCCTGTACTAGAAGAAGCATGTGAATATTAGAGCAAATGGGAGAAAGCAGAGTGCATTCAGATTTTTAAAGCACTTCTGTAAGACAAGTATAAAACGTGAGGAAAACGTAGTAAAAACTGTGGCTGGCAAGGGATACAGAATGTAAGCATTATTAACAATTGTTTACAAGATAAATTGTACACAATGTTCCCTGATTCTAAAAAAATTGAAAGTTATGATGTATCTACACTTAAATAATTTTGGCAAGATTATAAAAGATGGTTTTCAAAACATACCTATGGGCAAAAAGTGGAAAATATTTATTTTATTAATGAATTTAAGGTTAGTGATCTCTGTAGTCAAAAAATCTTCTTCATAGTCAACTCTTCAGACCATTTCTTCTGATTTCATTCCCATGGGAATTATAAATGTGCCACTCTTGTACTTCACTTAAGCAAGGATATAGGTGACTTCATCCCTCAATCTACCATTTCCATCCTTCACTGCTTTAAATTTAACCTTTTTTGAAGGAGCACTTTAGTTCAGGGCTTGCACCACAAAACCTTCACTGAGTCTCAGGCAGAGCCATCTGTTTCTCTTCTGATCTATCAGCCACTTCCTGTGGCAAGGTTTTATTCATTTTTGAAATCTTAACTTAAGCTTTATTATATTATTATATTAGAAGTCCTTTTATTTTTTTTTTTAAAGTCTTATCCATCTAACTTATCTTTGAGCACCTTCAAGCCACCTTCAGTATATTCCTTGTTCTTCTTGGTTTAAAATAAGCACACACAACTCTGCATGGAACGTAAGATTGAATGCATATTTTCTAGAACTAGAGACTATAGTAGGAGGTGGTATCATGGAAAAAGACCATAAAGAACACTGCAACTCTTGCTCTGTAATATCTTTCACCCAGGAAATGAAGTACCATGAATACCATGGGTACTTTCAAAACTGTGAATATGTAATAGATTGCCACCAGTCTTTTTTTAAACCACTGTATTGATGTATAATTGACACACACAAAGCTGCACATATTTAATGTACACAACTTGATGAATTTAGAGATATGTATGCACCCATAAAACCCTCATCACAATCTATGTCATAACTGTGTTAATCTATGTCAATCTATATCATCACCTCCAAAAGTTTGCTCCGGCCCTTTTTATTTTTTATGTGGTAAGTACACTTAAGATTTGCCCTCTTAGCAATTTTTTAAGTATATAATACAGAATCATTAACTATAGGCTCTATGTTGTATGCTAGAATTGTAGGACTTACACAGCTTGCATAACTGAAACTTTGTACACTTTGACTATAACTTCCCCATTTTTTCTCCCTCCAGGTCCTGGAAATCACCGTTCTCCTCTCTGCTTCCATGAATTTAACTATTTTAGATTCCTTATATAGGTAGTGTCATGTAACCTCATTAAAGGAGAGAAAGAAGATTGTCTTATAGGAATTTAACTTACTGAAATAATGTTACTAGTTAGAAGTCAGATCTTCTTTTCCTAAGTAATTTAAGAAACTCTGTTTCCATAATACACTATTTGTCTTACATTATTTTGAAGCTAAGAAATCTAGAAGTAGCATTGACCTATATACACTACCATGTGTAAACTAGATAGCTAGTGGGAAGCTGCTGTATAGCACAGGGAGCTCAGCTTGGTGCTCTGTGATGGCCTAGAAGGGTGGGATGGTAGGAGGGTGGTGGGAAGGAGGGGATATATGTATACATATAGCTGATTCACTTTGTTCTACAGCAGAAACTACTACAACATTGTAAAGCAGTTATACTCCAGTAAAAAAAAAAAACAAAAACAATAAGATAGCATTTCCTCCTTTTCATTCTCTTAGTATTTTACCCATTATTCATTATTCTTTAAAGATTCTTAATTGTACTTTGATAAAACTATTTTTCATCTGTCTATTAATAACATCTGAGGTAAATTGATGAGATATGTTTTTATTTTTTAATATCTGCTCTTTAATAATGGGTTTTTCTTTGTGATGTTTATAATTCACATCATTTTATACATCAGTCATGGGTAGAACTAAAATCAAATTCACTGAAAAGCTTATAAAAGATATACATGATAATGAAATAAACCAGTTTATGGGATTTTATTGGTACAAATGGATGGAACATGTCAGAATTACTCTTGTACACATAAGCTCCCTTGGGTTTTCATTTTTTTTACCTTTCAGAAATACACACACACACACACACACACACACACGTATAGTTTTAGAGAATTCCTCAAAGGTTTTTGAGGAGAAAGGAAATTCAACAGAGATCAATAGATACAAGTTAGATATGTAAGTAATTGGGCATATACTGTCAGAAAAGAATAGATGTAATTCCTAAGTCACGTTTTTTGAATTGCCCATAAAGATAAAAAACTTGAGAGTAGAGGTTGTGATGGGAATTGCCCTATTTTCTGAGAGCAGCTGGTCATTTGTTCTGACATGTAATATGGCAAGTCAATTCACAAGGTGTTTGTTTTAGAGAAGCCTTCACTCAAAATACTTCTGTGGACACAAGCTATAAATCACAATGAATTCTGAAACCTTGGTAGAATTTTTTTCTTGGAACAGGATAGGAATAGGATATATAATTCTACTCATACGACATAAGTCAATATTTTAGAAGTAGGCCAGTTAAATAACTATTATAGCAATAAATAGTCAATATTGCACTAGTCACTTAAATTTTCCCTAATATTCTATCAGGAATAGAATATTTTCTCAAAATTTACGCAGACTGTATGTATAAAGTGTAGAATTATTTAGGGATGGAGAAGACATTGAAGTCATCTAGCCAAATGGTTTAAAGAATTTAAAATATTTGACACATAAATGCACATGTGTAAATAGGTATGTATGTATGACTATTTATTCACATATGAATATATTTCTGTGTATGTGTGTATATATGGGTGTGATTGGGTTGCCATGGTTTTAAGTTGACTTTTGGAAATTAAGAAAAAATTTAAAAACACAAAGTAAAATTCTATATGCTGTTATGCTATCTTCATAGAAAGAAAAAAAATATTTTTAACACCATAGTTAAGAACAACAGTCTCAGATGAAAAAGGAAGATTATACCAAATTGAATAAAAATTGTATTTTGAAATGATAATCTATATGCCTTTTCCTAATTTTGCTGAATACAGTTATTTAGTAATCACTCATTTGGTTCAATCCAATGTTTTACTTATTATTTATTGCAGTGTAAAATAATTACTATATTTGCTCAATGACACACAGTTGGTTGGTGGCATATGCTAATCTGATCCCAAGTAACATACCCTATTCAATGTAATAAATTACTGGAAGATCGGTATCTTGGATTTTCCATTTTTATTGTAATATACACATTGTTCTTTGTTTAGTATATAGATTGTATTCCAAATAATAATAATTATATCAAACTAAAAATAAAGTATAATATATAGGAGTTAGGGTCCTGGGTTACTTTAATACAGGCACTGGCAAACTTTTCTCTAAAAGGCCAGAGAATAAACATTTCAGGCTTTATGGTTCATATTGTCTCTATTAGAGCTACTTAACTCTGCTGTCATAGGATGAAAGCAGCCATATATAATACATAAACAAATTAACATGGCTGTATTCCAATAAAAACTTTATTGATCCTGAAATTTGAATTTCATAGAATTTTCATACCTCATAAAATATTCTTCTTCTTTTGACTTTTTCCAACCATTTAAAAATGTAAAAATGATTCTTGGCATACAGCCTACACAAAAATATAAAGCAGGCTGGATTTTTCCAAAGGCCATAGTTTGCTGACCCCACAGTATGTTAATATGAATGCAAATATATGACTTTACTAGAATGACTTCTGCAATAACTTATTTGCTTAGAGTTTACTTAAATCCTACTTAGTCCACTTATAACAAATGGATGCAGTATACTCAAAAAGATGGTAAAGGCACCAATATATCTTCCTTGGTACCTACACAAAATCCCCCACTGTGAGTTTCAATGTAGGGGAGAATTAAGTACTTGGTATGACCGCAGAATGTGAAGTCTTCTTCCCTTGCAATAAAATTGAATGCACTATACATCTACTTTTCAGAAATTATATTTATTTTTGTAGGAGATATAAGTGATCAGTTGATTCTCCAAGCATAATATAAACAAGTGAGGTGTGCATCTTTGTGCACCTATTAGCCTCTACAAACCAACTATTAAGTCAGTTACCCTCTACTCTTTGTTCTAAAGATTCAATTGACCTGAGCAGAATATATGGAGCTGACTTTATAAAAACTCAAATTATTCCATATAAACCCCTGCCTGAGTTATACTTCACTGTGCTCTGAAACATAAAGCAACCTCAGAAGGAAGACCTATTACTGAGTCTTTATTAGAACAAGGATTTACTACGCTGTGCATCTGTCTTTGCAATATTCCCATATTGCCAGTTAAGGAGCTTAATGGAAGAGGCAACTTAACTGTACAAGCCCTCAGGGCACTCAACAGAACTGTGATACCCTAGATTCCAGGGTGTTCCTATCCTCTAAATAAACACTTTACAATGGCAGATTTCTTTGCAGCCTTCTTTAGATGCCAGTATGTAAGGGTGGTGAGTATTTATTCACTTTTTCGATGGGACAATCAGCAATACTTGATTGGTTATGCTTATGAAAACCCCTAAATACTTCTCTCAGTGTCGAAACGAAAATCTTGCAGATTTGATTTTTGCTTGAGGATTCACCCTGAAATGGCATGTAAATGATTTAGTGCTCTGTTCTCCTGAACTAGTCCACCAGGGGACTCCATATATCTCTTAAGAAGATTAGCTGAAGAATGATATAAAGCATCTAGAGAAAACTTGCAAATCTGTAAAGAAGCTGTGCAATATTTTGGTCACGATCTCACCAGACAGATTTTTTCTGTCCTTTTGAGAATAAAGTCTAGTCAATAATGCTCAAGAGATTTTAAAAAGTAAGGTATAATTGTCAGAGGTGGGGAGGGGAATGCAGTGGGTCATTTTGTGTACAAATTTCCCAAAGTTTGATGTTGGGGTAAACTTTTATTTTTAAATTTTTGTTATTATTTTTTAATCGGGATGTAGAACTGGAGGCTAGCAGATGTTACTGGTTGATTAGGTAGGCTCATATTATTTGGCTTGTTTATGACAATCTTGCAGAATTTGTTGGATACTTCAAAGCAAGGAGATCATTAGACAATAAAGCTAACCTACAGATTCAGATGTTACTACAAATGCATAGCTCTGGAGGGCTATCCTTTTTCTCCAAGCAACTTCTCGTCATGTTTTTCTTTTAGGAAATTATAAGGTTAAACAGAGGTCTCATCTAATTGCTTTATGACTGGTTTAATGAAATTGAATGATACTACTGACTTCTTAGGATAGGAAGTATCAGAAATGAGATACCTAGTCCTCTAAAATACAATCATCTTAGATAAGATCTTTGTTTGAAAGAGGTACTTGTGCTGCCTTGGGGAAAGAAATTGTAAGGACATACTAAAGCTATGTACATCATTCTGGCTGGATACTTTCATTCAATATATTCATCTTGAGATTCATTCAAGTACGGCATATATCAATGTTTCTTTCATTACTAAGTAGTGCCCCATTATATTAGATATATGACAGACAGTTTGCTTGTCCATTCATTTCTTGATGGACATTTCAGTTGTTTTTAGTGTGGAGCTATTACAAATAAAACTGTCATGAACATTGGTGTACAAGTCTTTATATGGACATATGCTTTCATTTACCTTGAGTAAATACCTAGGAGTGGAATGACTGTAATATTTGGTAGGTGTACACATCACTTCTTTGAAAACTGTCTGTTTTCCAAAGTGTTTGTGCCATTTTACACTCTCACCAGCAAGGTATAAGATTTCAAATTTCTTCACATCCTTGTCAATACCATGTGTTGTCAGTCTTTTTAAAAAAAATTTTGGGCATTCTAAAAGATGTGAGTGGTATGTCATTGTGGTTTTAATTTGCATTTCCCTAAAGACTAGTGATATTAAGAGTTTTATTATATGTTTGTCACCCTCATCTCATCTTGCTGAAATAACTGTTCAATTTCTTCTCATTATTTAAAATGGGAGGGGGCACATTTCAGTCCATAACAAGAGGTATAACATTATATATATATATATATATATATACGTGTGTATATATATATATATATATATATATATATATATATATATATACACGTATATATATATATATGTAAAATATATATATACATATACACTTTCTGGTTTGAGAAACTTATGTGCAGAAATAAACAAATAAGCAAATTATCATGTGTATTTCACATATTTTCACCAGGTTTTAAAAAATGTCCTATAATACAAATATTAGTGAATAAGTTAAAGCAAGTAGGAGTAAGACATATATGAGAATAAAGATCAATAAAGGGAATGCTAACCAGACAAAGCTCTAGTGAAGACAAGGCTAGTGATTCTGGTTAGAAGGATATTCATCTGTATCCATATACTATTAAGAAATCACCGTGTGTATGTGTCTGTGTGTATGTGACAGAACGGAGAGGGAAGCAGGGAGAGAAAGTGTCCACAGGAAAAAGTCAACTTCTGAAGACTCTCCATCTGCTCGAATTTTAAATGGTGCCTCAGCAATAAGATTATCCCAAGAAAGGTCTTACTAAATTGAAGGTAATTTTGAAAATCCTTCCAACAGTAACAGCAATTAAAACTGTCTGCAGGGCTTAGAGGTGGCAGTGGTTATTTTAGATTACAGAAATGCATCAGAAATATTGTGGGTTTGATTTCAGACCACCACAATACAGTGAATATCTCAATAAAGGGAGTCACGTAAATTTTTTGGTTTCCAGGTGCATATAAATGTTATGCTTAAACTATACTGTAGTCTTTTAAGTGTTCAATAGCATTATGTCTTTAACACATGCTAATTAAGAAATAATGATGTTGGGAAAATGACACCAATAGACTTGCTTAACACAAGGTTGCTACAAGGCTTCAATTTGTAAAAACTGCAATGTCTGTGTAGCACAATAAAACGAGGTGTGCCTGTAATAGACAGGGGCCCCACCTCATCCTCCAGATTATACTCATCCACAAATCTTCATACCTCTCTGAACTTTAACAGTGAATTCCTTCTGCCCATGAGTAGTATCTAGTGCTTTCACAGCCCTTCACAGTAGTTGTCACCATGTGGGCAACACCATAAAATAACACTTAGCAGGTGTCATATGTGCAGAATTTGCCTTCTGTTTATTGGCAGGGAATTCTGATTTTTAGAGCCCTGAGGGCAGCATCTCATCTCCCCATATGTGTGGTTTAGCATTAGGATGAAGGAAAAGAGAAAGGCTTTCCTTCTTTTTAAAGCAGTTTGACAGAAAATTACAATGCTGTGCAATTTTTATCATGAACAGAAATGAAATTAGAGAGAATTCTTTGGAGCCAAATGAACAATTCACACCATCTAGTATGGGGGTTTACATCAAATAGGGTTTGTGTTGGTCTCATTCAGCTGTGCAGCTTGAAAGTTCTTTTTGACAGTTTTATGGCTTACAATGTACTTTAAAGTTGGGTTTTTTTCGCTTAATTTGTTGGAGTAATGTCAACTTCTTCTTAGGCTAGGCTGTTATTTCTGCATGTAAATGCCAGCTTCTGAAACTGGCTGGAGAAACAGACATCAATAACATTCAAGACTTAGACTGGTTCATGATTTCAGTTCTCCAGCTGGAGGGCCCAGTGGGCTAGAGGGGTAACAGGAAGAAAAGAGTGTTTGAAAAACCTGTACAGTCTTTGATCTTTAAACTAACATTTCAGAATCTTCAGAAATTGCTTACATAATAGGGTTTACTTTTGTAAGTTGCCTTTGAAACTGCTACAACATTTTTTTCTTACACTGTTTTTGTTGAGATAGTAAGATATTGCTCAGCTTTAGTATGTCATTGTATCGTTCAAAGATTGTTATCAGTGAATTTTAGTATAAAACATTTCTTTTTGAGTCTGGTTTGTTCACTACTTATCTTAGTCTGTACAGGTTATTATAACAAAAATACCATTGACCGGGTGGCCGAAAGAGCAAACATTTATTTCTCATAGTTCTGGAGGCTGGGGAGTCCAAGATAAAAGTGCTGGCAGATTCTGTGTCTGGTAAGAACCCACTTCTGGACTGCAGACTGCCATCTTCTCACTGTGTCCTCACATGGCTGAAGGGATGACGGAGCTCTCTGGGGTCTCTTTATGAAGGTCACTAATCCCATCCATGGGGGCTCTACCCTATGACCTAATTATTTTCCAAAGGCAGAACCTCTAAATACCCTCACACTGGGGGCCAGTTTTCAACATATGAATTTGAGGGGAGCACAGACATTCAGTCTATTGCACTACCTAAATAGAGTGATGGGTGTTTTTTGTTTTCATTGTTGTTGTTTAAATAAAGGAAGAGAAATTTTTTTACAATAAAGCCTGTGATTAAGATGAAAGAAGACCCAGGAAATCCAGTGTTGAAACTTCAGCAATAAGACAAATTAACTTCAGATAAGGGTCACCTCTTGTTCTGCATGCATTCCATCTGCAGCAGAGAGAAGCCTGCAGGGATCCGCAGAACTGCCTCTATGTCTAAGAACAGTGTTTCCATTTGGGAATTCTTTCCCAACATTTCTCAGAACATGTATTTCTGAATCTCAAATCCTGAGGAAAATCAGTCCAGAAATTGTAAAAACGGCCAAAAGTTTTATAATTTCCCTATGAGAACATAGAAACATTAATGCTTTGAAGGAATCTGCTGATATCAAGTCAAAAGTAAGAGCTACATGCTAAGTCAAAGGTTTATGTTGATATTTCCCAGAACAAGGACAAGAGCACATGAGAGAAGTGGTCAAAATTCAGTCCAGGGAGCAGCAAACTTTTTCTGTAAAGCGGCAGATAATAAGTCATTTTAGGCTATGGTCTTTGTTACAACTACTCAACTGTGTTATTGCATCATAGATAATACATAATTGAATAGCTATGGCTTTGTTTCAGTAAAAATTTATTTATGAACATTACAATTTGAGTTTTATATAGGTTTTAAGCATCATGAAATACTGCTCTTTTGAATTTTTGAATTTAAATGGCTGAAAGCCATTTAAAAACATGAAAATATTCTTAACCTGTGGGGCATACAAAAATGGGGAGTGGGGGGCATAACTGGCCAATGTCTGATTTGTTCAATCCTTCTGTTGTCATGTTGGAGGTGTGAATTCTGGCTATGATTGCTGCAAACAGTGAGTCATTTTTGCAAATAAAACACATATAAAAATAATATATGCATAGTATCTTTAAAAAAATTCTATAAGTGGTGTTTCAAGAAACTACACGTTTGGAATCAAAACAAGTTCTTAAATTAGCGGTTTTGACATATGATTTTGTAAGATGCCGTTAACCATGCTAGGAAATCTGAATGTTAAGTTGTTCCTAAGTTACCCAATCAAATGTCACCCAACTACCCAAATGTGTTCTATAACCTTTTTTCAGAGAGTGAGTCTTCAAATTTGCTGTCAATAGCATTCTTTGTAAATACATCAACAAAAGAAATACAAGGATGATATGAATTTCTTTACGAAATGCTCCAAAGTAAAATCAGTAACTGGTCAAAATTTGTATTAACAAAAGCAATATTTATTTTGGTGGTGGTGACTGAAGAAAAATACACAACATAGAGTTGCGAGTTAAGTTCTATTCAGGGACCTTACTGAGAACTAGCGCCCTGCAGACAGTTTCTCAGATAGCTCTGAAGAACTGCTCTGAAGAGGTAAAGGAGGAGCCTGGATATATAGGAATTTTTGCTGAGAACAAAAAAACAAAAGTTTCCTGTTAATCACAAAGAAAACAGACATCTCAAGTTAATGACTTTAGCACTTTTCTTTGTATGGGAAGATGCAAAAATCTGGGCTCAGTTAAATTATTCCTTAGATATATATCTTAACTATCTAGGGCCAGTATCCAGAGCACAGAACACTTCCTGTTTTTCTCCATCCTGAATTCCCCTTGGGGCGCACCATCAGGGTGGCTGCAGTTGCTGATGTGTTGATGCTGGGCAACGTTTCTTGTTTACTGGAATGGCAGGCAAAATTCCCTTTCCACAGTGGCAAAACCAAAAGCAGAACAAGCAGATAATATTTTCATTGTTAAAAAGGAATTCAGGACAACAGGTATAGGGAGAAACAACTTACAATTTTATTTTAGGAATATACTCTAAATATTTGTGTTATCTTTTAATTTTTAATGATTTCATTGAGAATTTATTTATTTTAATACTTTCTTTTTTAGTCTTTTCTATTATCAAATAGAAATCATTTTTAGATGTTATTGGAATATATGACCTGGTTCTTAGTTTCATGATAATAATAAAATATGCCAAATATATATGTGTGTGTGTATATATATATATATATATATATATATATATATACACACACACACACACACACATACATATATGATATAGAATAGAATACCACTGAAAAGTAACCCTCTCACAGATAAACAATTCACAGTTTATTATTATGGTCACTCATTATTATTTAAAATATATATTTAAAGTATTAAGAAAAATGCAGAATTAAGTATGATTTAAAGAATATCCAAAAATTCCTAGAAATGATGATGTCATTCCCAAATGGTGAAGATTAATATGGGTTGGAAATTGGGAAATAATTTCCTGGGAACAAAGGAAGAAGGGTCACACCTAAGAAAGGAGACTGAATTATTAACCAAAGCAGAAAGTCTGAAAGTCCTGTCAAAGAAACAAAAACAAAAACAAAAACATTACGCCTGACAAAGACAGAAGGGTAGGAAGCCTTTGTTTAAGGGTATGCAGTAGGGGACAGAAGCCAGAACTCAGTCTGAGCTCAATTCCACTAGAAAAAGGGTTGGAGAGTTTTTCAAAGCTGGGGTTGGGGAATTTTAGGCCATCTGTGTTTACTAACTGACCTCACCCAAAGAAAACTGTCTCATATCTTGAAGACAGGAGGTAATTTCACACTTGGAGGAAGGTGACCACCAAAGTTAGGCTCTTAGCCTTATACTGAAACATAAATATAGGGATGTGATCTCTTCTGATTACATTTCAAAGAGATGGCCCCCAGGTCCCTGAGAAAGAAAGTCTTGGTTGTAAACACAGCAAGAAGCTTTAAACAGTATTTACACAACAAAGGGGCAGAGAAAGAATCTGCAGTCACAAGTTTTCTAAAGTAAATGTTCTAAGCAAAGGGAAGTCAGGGGCCTTTAGGCAAAGACATGTCTTCCTAGTCAGCCCATGGACAATATCTATGTACACAACATGCCAGTCGGTATGCTAGACACTTTACATAGCTTGCTTTTGCCAGGAAGCAAAGTTTCCCACCCAAAATGTGTCCCTTTGGCATAAGCATTTTGGGGGGCTAATTGTTTTTAGAAACAGAAGACTCAGGAAGAACCTTTGGTCTACCCCTAACTGTGTAGACGAATTTAGATGGAGGACCTACTCCAGGAAGGAGCTATCACCAGAGATATCTATAATATAACATGAACTAGGTCTGCTTTACAGGGAGGAACCTAGCATCGTCTGTTTGTTAAAATTCCTCTCTGTGTCCCATTATTTCTACATGGCCCAGCAAACATTAGTTTACCAAACATCTGCTTTTTTTCCATCTTTCTGGGATTTGCCTCCTTTCCTTTTTAAGTCCCAGAGCCCTGGCCCCTTCTTCTTATTTCAAAATGACATATATACCTAATTTTGCCTGACTGTCTTTGGAATCTCCCATGTTTGGATTCTCCCTTACATATGTAATTAAATGTGATTTTTTCCTGTTAATCTGTCTCATGTCAATTAATTCTTAGACTAGCCAGAAGAATCTAGAAGGGCAGAGAATTTTTTTCTTTTTCTTTCCTCCTGGACACGTCTTATCCTTACTTTGCAAAGAAAGGGAAGAATACAAAGTTAATGACCACATTCTGCCTTGGAAGTTTCACTGTCTAATGGAATCAGAGTTGGAGGGAGGTCACTGAAGTGTTGGACCAGACAGTCCTGAGTTGGAATCCTGCATCTATTCCTGACCACTATATGATTGTGCACAATTAATAAAGCTCTGTAATCCTTAATTTATTCCTGTGTGAATGGTGATATTGAGAATGCCTACTCCATAGGTTATGTATAGAAAAAATAATGAGTGTAAAGTGCCACATGATGCATTGCCTACTGAAAAGGTTTAAAGAGTTTTAACATAAACAATTGTAAGGCAATATATAATGCAAAGTGATAGCTCTAGAAGAGATGTATAGGTACTGTTCTGGAAACTCAGAACCGGGAACAATTAATTTTGCCTGGATGATTTAGCAAAGGCTTTACTGAGTAAAGGAACTACATCACAAAAAAAGAGACAGGAATTCCTCAGTTAGGAAGAGCAGCCCAGTCAGAGAAAACGCCCATTCCAGCAAGATGTAAACTCCAGGACAGAGATATAGCCTCTGAATCTTGGCACTGAGCTTGTTAGACATTCAGAACTTATTTATTGTATTGAATTTATTGACTTCCAGGAATTCAAAAAAATTAGTGTGCTCAAAAATTGTGAATACTTCAACATGAATAGGGAATGTAAATCCTCAAGAAGTAGGAAGCTGTAGGAGATGAAGCTGGAGAAATATTTTAAAGGAACTTGATTCTTACTTTATACTATAGGCCAGTATTATCAAAATTCTTTTTATTCCCCCGAAGTACATTTATTTATCTCCAACCAAAGACTGGCCAAAATAGATAATTTTAAGAATGTTCTCTAGAAAACCATGTGATGATTTTGGGTTGAATACAAAAATTATCAGATTTTTATTTTTAATGAAAAACATTGTTTCATGACATCTGCATCTTGGGAAAACCTAAAAGATACAAAATTTTTCCTTTTACTAATTTAAATTGGTACATTTAAAATATTACTTTGTAATAGATAAAGAAATATTTAATTCCATTTTAAATATAGTATACACCACAGCAATCAGAGAAGAAAAAAGATGTAATAGGAATCCACACTGGAAAAGAAGTAAAACTGTCACTGTTTGCAGATGACATGATGCTATACATAGAAAATCCTAAAGACGCTACCAGAAAACTAGTAGAGTTCATCAATGAATTCGGTAAAGTTGCTGGATACAAAATTAATATACAGAAATCTGTTGCATTTTTAATACACCAACAACAAAATATCAGAAAGAGGAATTAAGGAAACAATCCCATTTACCATCACATAAAAAAAAATAAAACATCTAGGACTAAACCTAGCTAAGGAGGCAAAAGACCTGTACTCTGAAAACTATTAGACGCTGATGAAAGAAATTGAAGACAACACAGAGACTGAAAGATATAACATGTTCTTCGATTGGAAGAATCAATATTGTTGAAATGACCGTACTACCAAAGGCAATCTACAGATTCAATGCAATCCCTATCAAAATACCAATGGCATTTTTCACAGAACTAGAACAAATTTTTAAAAAATTTGTATGGAAACACAAAAGACCCTGAATAGCCAAAACAATCTTGAGAAAGAAGAATGGAGCTGGAGGAATCATGCTCCCTGACTTCAGACTACACTACAAAACTATGGTGTGGTACTGGCACAAAACAGATGTATAGATCAAAGGATAGAAAGCCCAGAAATAAACCTGCACACTATGATCAATTAATCTCCCACAAAGGAGGCAAGACTATACAATGGAGAAAAGACAATTTTTTCAATAAGTGGTGCTGGGAAAACTGGACAGCTACATGTAAGAGAATGAAGTTAGAACATTCTCTAACACCATATACAAAATAAACTCAAAATGGATTAAAGACCTAAATGTAAGACTGGATACGATAAAACTCTTAGAGGAATACATGGGCAGACAACTTTTTGACATAAATCACAGCAATATTTTTTTGGAGCCATCTCCTAGAATAATGAAAATAAAAACAAAAATAAATAAATGGGACCTAATTAAGCTTAAAAGCTTTTGCACAGCAAAGGAAATCATAAACAAAATGAAAAGACAACCTATGGACTGGGAGAAAATATCTGCAAACAATGCTACTGACAAGGAATTAATTTCCAAAATATACAAATAGCTCATACAGCTTAATATCAAAAACGCAAACAACCCAATCAAAAAATGGGCAGAGGACCTAAATAGACACTTCTCCAAAGAATATATATAGATGGCCAAAAAGCACATGAAAAGGTGCTCAGTATCTCTAATTATTAGAAAAATGCAAGTCAAAGCTACAATGAGGTGTCATGTCACACCAGTCAAAATGGTCATTATTAAAAAGTCTACAAATAATAAGTGCTGGAGAGGGTGTGGAGGAAACGGAGCTCTCCCACACTGTTGGTGGAAATGCAAATTGGTGCAGCCACTATGGAGAACAGTAGGAGGTTCCTTAAAAACTAAAAATAGAGTTACCTTATGATCCTGCAATCCCAGTCCTGGGCATGTATCTGGAGAAAACTCTAATTCAAAAAGATACATGCACCCCATTCTTCATAGGAGCACTATTTACAATAACCTAGATGTGGAAGCAGCCTAAATGACTATCAACAGATGAATGGATAAAGAAGATGTGGTATATTTATACAATGGAAGATTACTCAGTCATAAAAAAGAATGAAATAATGCCATATGCAGCATATAACCTAGAGAAAACCTAGAGATTATCAATTTAAGTCAGACAGAGAAAGACAAATATCATATGATATCATTTGTATGTGTAATCTAAAAAAATGATACAAATGAACTTATTTACAAAACAGAAATAGACTTACACACATAAAAAACAAACTTATGGCTACCAAAGAGGATAGTGGGGAGGGGGAGAGATAAATTAGGAGTTTGGAATTAACATATACACACTATTACATATAAAATAAGTACACAACAAGGACCTACTGTATAGCACAGGGAACTATATTCAATATCTTGTAATAAGCTATACTGGAAAAGAATCTGAAAAAAGAATATATGCATATATATATATCCAGATCACTTTGCTGCACACTTGAAACCAACACAACATTGTAAATTATACTTCAATAAAAATGGTTAAAAATATAGTATGCAAAGTCAGGTAACTTGTAATGAAAATTTTTGAATCATATTTAAACCCACAGCTTTGTTTTTTTGGATCTAATTTATTTGATTAAAAGGTCTCTACTCACACTGGTTTTGTAAAAATAAACAAAGACCACTCAAATGAGAACAAACAGAGGCTATTTACTCAGGGCTTGCTGTAGCAGAAGAGTCAGCCAACATCACCACTTGCATCTGATAGAGGCTCATAGGCAGGCAGGAGAGTGGGACAGCTTTATAGTGAAAAAAGGGGAAAGTTGCAGGTATGTTTTTATTGGAAGTTCTTGTCATGGAGAAGCTGGAGGTGGGCAGCAGGACATCTTAGTGATTGATTTGGGAAATAAATTAAACTTTCTCTGATTTGTCCTGTCTTGAAAACCAGGGCAAAATAAATAGGGACATGGGGGTCACTGATACAGTCCTGATGTTTGCTGGCTGATGGCTGTGATTGTGGTTTGGGTTCCTGCGCTGGTTGCTGCAGAAGTTCTGGGTCAGAGTTCTATTGTCATACATAATCTGGCCACTGTCCATGTGTATATTGACCATCTCACTTCTAACCACTTCCATGGATGCCGAGCACTTTAGATTAATCAAAACCTTCAACACTCAATGGAATTTGAAGCCTTCATTTATGCTAAAATTATATTTTTATATAGTGATGTTGAAATAAAAAAACAAATTTTGATTAAATAATTTGAAAAATTGTTCTCAATCACTGGTCACTGAAATTGATAGCTGATGCATGCTTTATCTCCTGAATTTGGGGCATCTCTCAATGTATATAACAATACGTGTGTATTTATATTTATCATCATGTAGTTTCATAACACAAAAACTTTTTTATTCAGCAAAAGCTGCCTTTGTTCATTAGCATTAGACTTATTAAATCAATCTCAACTGAATGCTTTAGTTTTTTCTATGCTCTTAAAAAAAGGATAATAAATGAGGCAATCAATGCCATTTCTTTCCTAGGCAAAACCTATCATTGGAGTCTTAAAACAGTACAATGGGATTATAGCAATATATTTTGATAAGAATCCAATCATTCTTTTTGAAATGGAAATAATAAACACAAGGATTATACAAAAAGCAGTTGATTTAATAATTTGATTAAACGTAGAGCCTTTCTGGATTTTCTAAGTACAAAAATGAATTTTAAGAAAATTATGGAAAGCATCCATATAAATAAAACAGCAACCCATGAACCACTGGATACCTAAGAATTATAGTTTATTTTAACTAGTTTTCAGTGATTTTAATATTTTTATTTTACTCAGTTTTCAGTGAGTTAAATATTTTGGTTAATAGGTATATGCTACATTTGGTAATGAATTTATAGGGAGCCATACAATGAACTGGGGAATGTTCTGAATAAGATGCCCACTGGTGTTTCATTCTATTCAATTAATATTTATTAAGTATCAGAGGTGCTAGGTTATGGGAACATGAAACTGAAATAGCCACCATCATTGTTCTAAAGTTAACTTTCAATTTGCGTGGATACTTTGTGTGTATGTGTTTGTGTACATACAATAGACACATACACAATCACACATTAAAATATATAGTTATATATTATATAGCAAAACAATTATGTCATATATATGTAATTTTAAATCATGTGTTCAGTGGATACTTACCCTTTGCCAACTACTATTCTAGAGGCTGGGGAAATTATTATATACGAGATGTAAAGAATTCCTCACAGAGCTAACATTTAGTGAAGAAGACCACAAATAAACATATATAAATGTATATGTCAAACTGTGTCAGGCTTGGATATTAAGCAAAGTCTTATAGATGTTGACTGAGTTGAATCTTGAGTTTTCCAACACAGTAACAAAGGAAAGACTCTTCCAGGAAATGTTATACTTTTGTTTTTGCTCACAAATATTTCCCCTAACCTTATTATCTTGAAATTTTACAAGGACCTTTAACAATAAACTATCATTCTTAATAGCTGGTATCTTACAAAGATGTGTATAGAATTTTTTCCAAAATTGTAAAAAATGATATTAAAACATAAAGAAATTGTGCCCTCTGTTTCAAAGCTCTTCGATGGTCACAAACTCATTCCTCTTCTTCGAATTCATAGGAAGGAGTTACAGACAGATGGGCTTTATTATTTTGTTGACAGACAGATTTTATTCTGATCATAATTAACAAATAAGAATAGAATCTGAAGGTCATCTTCTCATTCCAATTGCATTCTAACTTGACAGATATTTAATTGGTACTTCACCATTATGACTCAGTCTTTGGTCTTCTAGGTCTCATGGTTCAGAAGTGGGCACAGCCTTATAAACAAGTCAGGGTGACAATCAGAGTTATATTCAATAAAAAAAGTACCCATGATAATGAAATATGTACAGAGTATAAAGAAGAGAGAGACTTTTTATTTGTAGGCAAGTTCCAAACAGTATTATATTTAAACTTCTCTTTTATTATCTTAAATCTGTTTTCAATCACACAGAGAAACTTGCAGGCCAAAGAAAAGGGGGAGGATGTATTCAAGACAGCAATAATATTGTCTACAAAATCTCGTATGTATGAAACAAGTAGTGCTCATATTCATTAGTATCTGCTGCGGCAGACTGAACTAAAAGTATGGTGACCTTAATTCACATTTAACATGTGAAAGAAACTGAGCATTGGCCCCTATCTTTGCCAATGACTAGGTATGTGCACTTACACAAAATTGCTTAGTCTCACCGAATCCCAATTATGTACTAGTGAATGTGGATAATACAATGGAGTCATTGTTAAGATTTAAAGAGATACATCATGTAGGCTTCATGTACAAGACCTGATATTTAGTGCTGCATTCTCCACTACTCTCAATACAGTTATGAAAGCAGCTCCTTTCATGATTTATAGGTAACAATACCAATAAAACTAACTAACTAGATAGCTAGCTAACAAACAAAATATCCTCCTTGATATGTTTTTTTATATATGTATCAACATTGGCAATATTGACATAGGGCATATGGGATAATAAAACACCTGTTATAGGAACTTTTCTCTGAATCACCTCACCATTCGACTTTCAATGCTCAGTCCTCTGGACTTTTGTCTGTTTGTCCTCCATTCTCTTCCACTTCCCTCATTCATCTTGATTCCTTGCATTTCTACTCTTGGGATAGCAAAATTTCCCTAATAACAATGCAGAATAACGTATTTTTCTCAAGCTTGTATTCCTAATTGAAGCACCAGGCCCACTTTACAGATCCAAATACACAGAGGACTCAGCTGAATAAAACAAGAGCAACTCTACTGTTCTTAATTTACTAACATCACTTTCACTTAAGACTAGCTGTTGTAAATATGCTGTTAAGCTCCTTGTCATAGGAGGCCCTATAAACCAAGGTCAGTCTCTAGGCTCCCCAGAGCCAAGGCTGTGCCAGGTCTTTGGACTTCCCAAGAGCCGGGCACAACATTAAACATGCTAAAAAATTATTTAGACTACGTTAAATAATAAAGCTGTGGATTGCCACTGACATTTTTCAGCTACTTTTAAAATATTAGGTATGTATTTGCAAATCACATGTATATTGGTGCTGTGATTTTTTTTTAAAAAAATGAATACTGATGTGCTTTGTTAAAGCTCACTGATGTGATTGTTAATTTGTTCTCTGATGAGAAAACTTTATTTTCCATATGCTCAGGATATAATTTCATACATTTCCAATAAAATGAGTTAAATTAATGAATTAGTGTTCATTAGTAAATAATAAAGTCCTAATTGGTAGATTATTGCCCTCAAAATAGTTCATAAGTAAAATGATTTCTATCTATAAAATATTTAATCTAGTAAACAAACTCTATAATATGCTTAGTCAAAACAAAACCAACTCTTCCAGGGAGCCAATTCAACACCTGCATTGAATAAAGAAATATTAATTAAAAACCTATTCGGTCTAGACATGATTCTAGGTGCTCTAACTTAAGGGTTAAGAGTAAAGACTCTGAAGCCAGACTGACTGGGTTCAAATTCTTTCTCAGCAACTTACTGGCTTTTATAATCTTGAGAAATGCATTTAGTTTCTCTGTTCAGTTTCCCAACCTTAGACTGAGGAGAGAAGATGGCAGTTTCCCAACCTTAAAATAGTGATGGCAAGAATAATATGTACTCATATTATTGTTATGAGAATTAAATTAGTCAATGCATGTTAGTGTTTATATAAATAGCATTACTTCAAATATATATTTGTAATTCAAATATATATTTGGAGTATGTTATTTATATATCATAAATATATAAATGTATATATGCATATAAATCTGTATATATATATATATATATATAAACATTCATCACTTAGAACAGTGACTGAAAAATATCAAGGACAGAAATATCAAGTGCATTCTGTTATTACTAATGATGACTCAGTAGTGACAAAAAGAAAAACAACTGTTTTCAGGGATCTTACATACTGTGGAGAAGAAAGAGTAAATAAGTAAACAAATACAATAGAAAAGCCCCTATAGTAATAAATACTAGGCTAAGAATTAAAACCGAGCCATGTGGACGGGAGAGAATAGTTACATACTTTTGGTTGAGTTACTAGAGAAGGCTTATCTGGAAAGATGACATTCAAGCTGAAATCTTAATCATAATAAGTCCAGTATAAGGATTTCAAACGCTATTCTGTGTCAGTGGGAAGCTTTTGAAGGGTTTAGGGTTGAATGAGGACATAGGAAAACAGGGCTATGAACAGATTTTGTATAGTAAAAATACTTGAGTTGTTATGTGGAAATTTGAGGGAGGCAGTTGTGGAAGCATGGATGGATTAGACAAGGGTGATAACATCAGAGATCTAGCCAAGTAGACAAATTTAAGATACACTTGCAGTTTCACTGGATGTTCTTTGTAGAACACTCTTTTGAATCAATTCCTTTAACTAGAATATTTTGTAAAAATAAAATATAAGACAAGTAAATGAAGGCTAAAACAGAAACATTCATGAGACCTAAATAAATCAGAATTATCTTTAAAATTTTTATTTTGATCTACTCAGTTAAACGTTAACATATCATAGATATATCAATTACATATGACATGCAAATATGCAAATTATATATCATAAACATGCAATATATTCTAAGGGGGAAAAACACAGAGTATTTCATGTACCTATACAATACAGAAGAAAAAGTTATAAGAATTGCTAAGATAATTCTAAGTAGAAGAATATAAGTTTCCATGTATCCTTTACCCAGCTTCTCCCAACGGTTACATCTTACATAATTATGGTATACTATCAAAACCAGGAATTTAACATTAGAACAATATGTGTGTTTGTGTATAGTTATATCTATTTTAATTATGTGTGTACATAAATGATATCACTGCCACAATCAAGATACAGAAATATTCCATTGACACAAAGGACACAAAGGATGTAACACTCATACATTCTACTAGATGTACCTCCACATATGTCCCTGTCAGCACTACTTTGGCTGTGTCCCACAACTTCTGATATGTTGTATTTTAATTTTCATTAAGTTCAATGCATTTTTTTGAGTCTTCTTCTGGGACCCATAGATTATTTAGAAGCAGGTTGTTTAGTTCCAAGTATTTGAAGACTTTTCTTGTTATCTTTTATTTATTGATTTCTGGATGGATTTCATTGTGCTCAGATCTGGAATACCCTTTGTACAATTCAATCCTTTCAAATGTGTTGAGATTTTATGCCTTAGGGTGGCATCTGTCCTGGTATATATCTGGAGGTGCTAAAAAATGTGTATTTGGCTATTGTTTAATGTCACAATATCACCCTCAATAAACAAGAAAAATAATCTTACTTATTTAAAAATCTCCTTTACTCCATCTCAGCAGGCCCTTCTCCCAAGCAGAAAGTAATACAGTTCACAAGATCATATTATAAAACTAAAACAAAACAAAATTAAATTAAAAAATCTTCCTTTTCCCAGTCTGCTCATCTTTTACTTCTTTTGTTTTCCCAATCCCAGTCCTTCTTTTTTTATAATAAAAAATTCAAAGCCATGATCAACTCGTTAGAAATGTGCTAGGCTTACTTCTGTAGAATATGGTCTCTTCTCCTACTTTCCCTTCTCTTTCCATGGGTTTTGTTTGCTTTCAGTTTTTATCCATCAACAATTATGCACAAACAATCCTGAACTTCCCCTTCACTCTTAGCTACTCAACTGGCAAAGCCTATGTTTATGGAGTTGCAAACCAGAAAGTGCTAAATCAATGCAGCACATTTGCATACATTCCACTTGAAAAAATTAAAACAACATAAACAAGACAGGTGAGGCATCCTGGGAAGTGATGTGAGAGCAATTATTCTGTTTAAAATGTTTTGTCTATATATAGTATAACCACCATCACTCACAGCATGTCTTCTCTGAATGTGATTTCTGACATCCTGTTGTTTGTGGTGCCACTTAATTACACTGAGTAATGAAGAGATTTTAAAGCCACACTGTGTCACAGTTAATAGGGTGAATAATTAAAGTAATAGTAGAGTTGGTTTCCTTTCTGCACAAACCATTTGGTCTTCTAACACCATTGTTTAGAATTTCCCATGGTGATTCACTTCCTCAGAATTTATCACTGCATTATTTCAGAAGTCTGATTTTACCACTGTGTTCAGCACAAGAAGAATGTGAAAAATTAAGCTTTGTGAAATCCCTGGAAATAATATATTAAGGCAAATAGTTATGGCTTTATGCCTCTCCTGACCCTCTGCGAACCCCCCTCAATTGGGATTAGGGTGGGCAATTTGTTTGTCTGAAGTAACATGCAGTTGATTATTCATTAACTGAATAATTTTGAATTACCAGATATTTTTTACTTTCATATAGGTGATATAGACTTATGCTGGATATAAGACATGAACAAAAATTATCTTCATAGTGATGTCTAACAGTAGAGAACAAATGCATACAAACCAAAACGCACCTGGCACGAAGGGGTGGGAATGAGCAAAACTGATGAGATTAAGAAAGGTCCAAGAAAAATGGAGGATAAGCCAAAGGATAGTTGAGAGTAAGATTAGGAAGAATCTTTAATGCTAACATAAGAATATGCAATTTATTCTGTAGTGAACTCAGGACCATAAAGTTCTGAGCATGAATGTAACACTGTGCGACTAATTTTATAAAAACTAAAGAAGATAAAAGAAGATTAATTTGTAAGGCATATACTTGGGGCATTAGGATATGTAGTTATTAATTTCAGGTCTTCCAGAGACTAGAATTCTTCATACTGAACATGAAATGTTATTGTTTAGGAAGTAGATTCACATAGTGGAAACTTCCCTGGATTAAAATCAAAAGGCCAAAAGTCATGTCACCTTACTGGCCTTAGTTTTCTTATCTTATAAAATAGACCAGTTCTGTCTTCCTCATACAGTGGTTAGGAGCAAAATGAAATGTTGACTGGGCTTCCCTGGTGGCGCAGTGGTTAGGAATCTGCCTGCCAATGCAGGGGACACGGGTTCGAGCCGTGGTCTGGGAAGATCCCACATGCCGCGGAGCAACTGGGCCCGTGAGCCACAACTACTGAGCCTGCGCTCTAGAGTCCACAAGCCACAACTGCTGAGCCTGCGTGCCACAACTACTGAAGCCCGTGCGCCCTAGAGCCCATGCTCTGCAACAACAGAAGCCACCGCGATGAGAAGCCCACGCACCACAAAGAAGAGTAGCCCCCGCTCACCGCAACTAGAGAAGCCCCACGCAGCAACGAAGACCCAATGCAGTCAAAAGTAAATAAATAAATTTATTTAAAAAAGAAAAAAGACCATATTATCTGCTGGTGAAAAAAAAAAAAAAAAAGAAATGTTGACTGCAGACCCCATGAAAGGAAAGCAAAATAACCTGTTGGTCAACAAACCGAGTTTCTTGTTTACTGCAAAGATAGAGACTACTACCTTGACAGAGTCCAAGTACTATTTTGTAAGAAGAAGGTCCAAGATGGGATATTTACAAACTTTTGGGGCCCTGGGTTAAGGCAAGACTTTCAATGTGGGAGCCTGATCGGGATTGGGCAATGTTTATGATATAATAGTTTAGAAATAGGCATGGACATACATACACTACCAAATGTAAAATAGATAGCTAGCGGGAAGCAGCCACTTAGCACAGGGAGATCAGCTCAGTGCTTTGTGACCACCTACAGGGGTGGGATAGGGAGGGTGGGAGGGAGACGCAAGAGGGAGGAGATATGGGGATATATGTATATGTATAGCTGATTCACTTTGTTATAAAGCAAAAACTAACACACCATTGTAAAGCAATTATACGCCAATAAAGATGTTAAAAAAAGAACCAAATCTTTTCAAAAAGAAGTAACTTCTGCATAAAAATATCTAATATGTCACATTTCCTCCATGCAAATTAATCTTTATTTCTCCAAACACCCATACTTTCTTAGCATTCTGTCTGCTCACATTTTCCAACAGCCTGAGAAAACCACCCACATCTCTATACATTAAACTAATTATACACATTCTCAGGAACCAATTTAAATATGATCTTTTCTGAAAAATCTTTGCACATTCCATTATAATATTTTTATTCCTTGGTTAGGGCATTTATTACTTTTACTTTGGATTGCAGACACTTGTTTATGTATATGTACATTAAATCATTAAAACAAGGATTCAAATCTGTTTCATCTCTTCATGTCTTCTATTACTTTAATAGGTCTTAGAGACAAAGTGTTTAGTACTGATACATATTTTGGAAACGGATGATTGATTAAAGGGATGAATGTCAAAATTAAATTATCTCTATTTAAGTTTATAAAGATAGCTCCAGAGGTCAGGGCCAGGGGAAGATGGCACACAGGTAAGATAAATTTGATATTGCTCTAAAATTGCCAAATGTATGGTCTCTGAGCATCCAGAGGAAGGTGATCAAAGGGAGAATACAATGCAGAAGAGTAATAAAAGGGGATCACAGACGATAAGAGTAAGGGAACTTGGATTCTATTTCTAAGTCAGCTAGTAAATACATTGTAAAAATTATGTAACACACTCTCTGGTCACATTTCCCTGTGTCTCTTTTGAATTTTGACAATTAATGATTCTAATTTTGGACCCCCCTCAATCATAATGCTTTGTGTTTATGTACCTATATATCCCCCTGACCTAAAAGTATACATTGTCTCATAATCTTTCTTTTCACTATACCTCAACTTTCCATAATTTCCTGCCTATGCAAACAACACTGCTGCCGCTGAGTTTCCTCTAGCGATGGCATTTAACAAATCACCCTAGGCCCAGGCACGTGGATTCTATTTGTCTTGTCGTTTAATCACTGCCCATTACTTTGTACAATTTTGCATTTCAAACACTGGGGTGTACTTGTTATAACACCTCAAGCTTTGAACCCGCTCAGGATCCATAATGGATTATCTTATTATCTCAAATAAACTGTAGTAGGATTGTGATTTGCATGAAGTACATCTATCTGGGTGTAGAAAGGACCAAGATGCAAGGACTGAAGCATCAGGCTTTCAACTTAATTAGTTCCACCCCAATGTCTGGAATTTTTTACATCCTAGTTTTAGCTACAATTATGCTGAAAACAAGAGGCAGGGAAAATATTTTATTTGTGAATTAAGGGCTTATTTAATAAAGCTGTGCCACCTCATTGCCTACTTCTTTTTCTTAGGATCTAAGGCATATATATATGCAAAAATAAATTTGAAATCCTGTTTATGTGTTATTTCTTTAAAAACTTTTTTATCTCTTGAATCCATATTAAAAAATTTTTTAAATGAGAAAGAGTTAAAGAAATGAATAAACACTTTCCTAAGACCCAAAATAAGCGCCATTTGTACGTATTAGACATATAATACATAAATTGGGTAATTTTATGGTCCATTTCCTTTAAATACTTTATATAGGAGAAAACAAAATTGGCTTCAATTTAGTGTCTGATATATGAAGAGGATGATTTCTGGATGAAGCTGAGAAGTTTGAAACAGGGACACTCAAAATTGTGTTTTCTTTTGAAATTGCAGCTCACATTTTGGTATATCAGTCCTTACCCTGGAATTCCATTCAAACTCTGTCTGCCTTTCCCTGGTGCTTATGAGACCCTTCTGACTAAATGAACAAGCATACAAAATCTTCAACAGCCTTGAACAATGTCTCCCTTTTTTTCCTGTTTGTTCGTTTTTTTAGAAAAGCATCCAATGATTGTATACGAGAGAAGGTCATAGGGAGAGATGATCAATACTATTCCTTCCCCTTAAAATATTATCTTTCCCACACGCATGTCCTTTAAGCTAACTCCTACTCAATGCTTAGTTGCCATTAAATATTACTTCTTTCAAAAAGACTTTCCAGAAATCTGAATTAAATTAGTTGTCTGTAAGGGATCCTCTGAGAACCGTGAATAATTCCATTACTGGTATTTTTCATGCTTTATTCTAATGCTAGCTTAATTTCTTGGACCCTCATATTAATTTCAAGCTCACTGAAACAATATGACATAATATTTACCATCCTATTTCTAGTTAATAGACTATTTTATACACTAGTATATAGTTCAATCTGATTCTATGGTATTAAAAATTGAACTGGGCCTCATGATCAGAAGAACTTCAGACTTGGTTTAATGCTCTGCTGCTACTTTCCTGAAATTCTTAATAACTTTATCTTTGAACTTGTATTTTATGTGTGAAGTCAATGGATCTCTGCTCCCTGTGAATGAGCAGAGAAAATATGCACAATAGGCATGTCTGCCATGGTTCCTTGCTAGCTCATTTGCACAGTGTTTATAATACCCCATGAGCATAGAGTTCCTGTGGACCCATGATGCATGAAAGTTCAGTGACACTCAAAGCAACTACAAGGGAAGCATGTAAGGAGCTGTACTGACAACACTGAAATGCTACACTTCCCCCAAAAGGCTATGGTATTCTGAGAAAGTCAAAGAGCCAAGTAAGCCTGACATATTCATTTTTACTTGTGTTACTTGATTATATTAGCCAACTACTCACATTGAAAATAATGACATAAAAGGAAAGGAAAATATAGGACATCAAAGACAGACAAAAATAGTTCTTTTTTTCTTTCAGTCCTTTTCTACTCATCTATGAGCCAAAGTGATGATAGAAGGTGTGCATATCAAAAGTGAAATATAAATAGTTGAGTTAGATTTCTGCATTGTTTCCACTGTTCTGGTAAGAACAAAATGCATATGCACTCATGAACTACAAAATACAAACTGTACAATTTTGGTTATTCAACATATGAGTTAAATGCACCTATTTGCATTTAAAACTGGCATTACACAACATAAAGATATACAGTAAAATCACTGTTAGTTTAAAATTGTAATTCTTCTTTAATTAGAATGCTATTACATAGCAAATATGAAGCACTATGGCATTCTGAGAGATAACAGAAGAAAAGGAAAAGCTTTATATTTAATTCCATTAATGTCACTATCTTCCTGCTTTTTGATCAAGAGTGCCACATTTTCCTTTTGCACCGGGTCCTGCAAAATAGGTAGCCAGCTGCCCAGTAAAATTTTAACTGCGCAAACTTGGAGTTTTAAAACCCTATGCATTCCAAAGAAAGGACTTACCCTTGACTAGTTTGTAAGGGATAAACTCTGAGCCCTTGGATTATACTACTTGATAAAAGTGTTTTTGGTATACTTGAGACCTAGGGCCACACCAGATAGGTGCTACTAACAGTATGATTTGTGGTGAATATTTACTTTTGTTCACCTGAAACTCTGGGCCATGCTGTATCAGTCTGACCTTTGGGAGATGGCTGGAGACTAAGTGGCTAAGGTTACTTACACAGGGTGCTCCATGCCTGTGTGATTGACTCCTGATAAAAAATCCTGCCCACAAGGCTCAGGTGAGCGTCCCTGATTGGCAATATTCTATACATCGTGTCAGACATCATTGCTAGGAGAATTAAGTGCTGTCTATAGAACTAAACTGGGAGAGGTCAGTTGGAAGCTTGTGCCTGAACTTTCCTAGATTCCACTCTAAGTATCTGGTACCTTTGCTGATTTTAATCTATATCTTTTCACGGAAAAAAAACCATAACTGTGAGTATAACAACTTTACTGAGTTCTCTGAGTCTTTCTAGAAAATCATCCAGCATGAGAGCAGTTATGAAGACCCCTGACACATTGACCCTGAACTCATAGTTACAAACTGGGGCATGACATTTCCTAGTCCCAACAAGATCACAATAGGGTAGGTATTTTCCACAATTTGAAACCAAAGTATTGTTCTAAAAGGAGAGGAAGAAAGCAATCATACACCAATAAAAATTAAAAAAAAAAAAAAAAAAAAAAGAATGAGACTCAAGGCAGTAAGACCACAGTTGAAACAAAACAAAATAAAATAAAAGGATTGGTGATAAAATATTTGTATGTATATATATGAATTTCCTTCCTTTTTAAGTCTGAAAAATATTTCATTGTATGTATCTACCATATTTTGTTTGTCCATTCATCTGTCAATGTACATTTGGGTTGCTTCTACTTTTTGGTTCTTGCAAATAATTCTACTATGAACATGGGAATAGAACTGTCTCTTTGGGACCCTGATTTCAATTATTTTGAGTATATACCCAGAAGTGAATTTGCTGCATCATACAGCAATTCTGTTTTTTTAGTTTCTTGAAGAACTGCCATAATTTTTTTTTTCCCATAATGGCTATGCATTTTTACATTCCCACCAACAGTGCACAAGGATTCCAATTTCTCCACAGCCTTGTCAATGCTTGTTATTATTATATTTTCTACAGTAGCCATCCTAATGGGTATGAGGTAGTATTTCATTATGATTTTGATTTTTTTTCATAATAATTAGTAATGTATAACATCTTTTTATGGTCACATTGGCTATTTGTACATCTTCTTGGGAAAAATCTATTGAAGTCATTTTTCCATTTTTAATTGAGTTGTTTGTTTTTTGTTGTTGTTGAATAGAAGGAGTTCTTTATATATTCCAGATAGTAGCCTCATATCACATGTATGATTTGCAAATATTTTCTCCCATTTTCGTACCTTGCCTTTTTATTCTGTAATTGTGACTTTTGATGCACAGAAGTTTTAAAATTTGATGTAGTCTATTTTACCTATTTTTTATTTTGTTGTCTGTACTTTTGGTGTCATATCTAAGAAATCATCATCAAATTCAATGCTATAAACTTTTACCCTACATTTTCTTCTAAGAGTTTTATGGTTTTAGGTCTTATGTTCTTTGATCCATTTTGAGTTAATTTTTTAATATGGTGTAAGGTAAAGGTCCAGCTTCATTCTTTTGCATGCGGATTTCCAGTTTTCCCATACATGCTGATATTGATCCACTAAATTAATTTTATGATATATTGATAATTATAAGCTGCAGTATGAAACACTTCACAAAAAGATGGGTAGAGGTGTTGAACACTATTTTATCACAATAACCTAAAAAATCTACCCACTGTCTTCAGTTATAGATTTAAGTTTTTTAACACTGTATGTGATAGGGTCTATGTTCTATTCACCACTTCAAATTGAGATTTCATTCCTGTTGAACAACTTCAATATCTAGATTAATATTTCATATCTAAGTTTATGTTACTTCTTTGTTTCTATACTCTCCTACCATCCTTTATGCTTCAATAATTCACATTTCAAATTGAGCTTAGATGTCTTATTTGAAAGATTCATTCTCTTCTCTTCCTCAATGCTTGCAACTTCCACATTTGGTTGGGTACAATCCTATATTCTCAAATAATACCTGTGATCAACCCTATGATATCACTAAATACAATGTATTGTAATTGTCTATATCTGCTCTTTACAAGGGTAAGTATGCATCCTTTTACCTCTGAATCTTCAGCCTTTCCTCTTTGAGATACAGAGGAGGTGATCAGTAGTTTTTCAGTTGAACAATCTATTAAACTCATTACTCTTATGTAGGCCCATTCTGATGACTTTCCACCAGAGAATATTGACTTTGTATGTCCTTAGCATTAAATTTTTTTGAAATATTTCCACTGTTTAACATTTTTTCTTGAAGTATAGCCAATTTACAATATTGTGTTAGTTTCAAGTGTACAGCATAGTGATTCACCTTTGGTTTTGTAGATTATATTCCATTATAGGTTATTACAAGATATTTGGTATAATTCCCTGTACTGTACAATAAATCTTTGTTGCTTATCTCTTTCATGCATAGTAGTTTGTATCTGTTAATCCTATATTCCTAATCTGTCTCTCCCTGCCCCTTTGGTAACCATGTTTGTTTTTCAAGTCTGTGAGTCTGTTTCTGTTTTGTATATAGATTCATTTGTATTATTTTTTAGATTCCACATATAAGTGGTATCATATAGTATTTGTCTTTCTCTGTCCGACTTACTTCATGAAGCCTAATATTCTCCAGGTTCATCCATGTTGCTGCAAATTGCAATATTTCATTCTTTTTATGGTTGAGTAATATTCCATTGCATACAAACAGGACAGAAAAAACTGTGACCCCACCCACACCATCAAAGGTTGAGTGGGGAACCAAGACTTCCACCATCACCATGCTGTGAAACAAGGCACCTCAGTACCTCAACACGCCAGCTAAGGTCATGTCAGTGGAGGCCACATGGAGAGTGGGGATTTTAATTCCTGCCAAGTGATAACAAGTCCTCCACCTTCCCCTCACAGTGTCAGTGAAGAAAGATTCTCAGTGTCGCCTAGCAACAATGAACCACCACTTCTTCTCCCTGCTGGGGTTGTGTTGGAGGAAGCCTAGTGGAAAATCAAAACTTTTCCATTCTCCAAAAAAGACGAGGTCACCCCACTCTTGATGTCAGTGGAGGCTAGATGGAGAGCAGTAACAAGGCACTCCAACTCCTCCCAGCCAAGGTATTATCAGTGGAGATCAAGGGGGGAGCCAGAAGTCCCACACCTACCCAGTAGTCATGAGGATCACCCAATGACATTGGTGTCAATGGAGGCCAAAAGGGAAATCTGACCATCTACCTTCACCTGACAGTAATAAAGAGACATCCCCCTTTACCATGCCAGAGTGAACTCAGGAAAAGGAAGCTAAAACAGTAGGTTTGGAAAAGATCCAGAGTCTCATAATATAATACCCAAAATATCCAGTGTTCAACAGAAAACCTTTCAAATCAAGAACCAGGAAGAATGAAAAAGAATGAATGAAAAAAGATAACCAATAAATGCTAATGCCAAAAATGACAGATATGTTAGGTTGGTTGACAAAGATTCTAAAGCAGTCATCAGTAAATGCTTCAATAAATAATTATAAACAGGCTTCAAAGAAATTAAAAAATAGCAAGAATATAGAAAAGAAATAAGAAAGAGACAAATAGAAATTTTAGAACTGAAAAATACAATAATAATAACTGTCAATAAATAGGATTAGTAGAATAATGAAGAGGATAAAAGAATCAGTCAAGTGCAAGGTAGAATGATAGAAATAACCCAAACTGAAAAATAGAGCAAAAATTGTAAAACAAATATGAAAAAATGTAAATTGTGTGACATCAGAGTCCTGAAAAAGATGAAAAAGAGAGAAGGACTAAAAAGTATTAGAAAAATAATGTATGGGTACTTCCTAAATTTGAAAAAAATACAGAAACCTACCATTTTAAGAAGCTCAGAAAACCCCTAACAATATAATCTCCAAGAGAACCAGACCAAGACACAGAATAATCAAACCTCTGGATACCAAAGGCAAGGAAAAATTTTTGAATGTAGTGAGAGAGAAACCACACCTTATCCTTAGGGGAAAAATGATTAGAATGACAGTAGATTTGTCATAAAAAACCAGAGAGGTCAAAAGAAAGTGGCACATTTTTCAAGTGATGAAAGACAAGCACTGTCAACCTAGAATCTTATATCCACAGAATATATCCTTCAGAAGTGAAAAGGAAATCGACATAGACTCTGATAAAGGAAAGCTAAGAGAATTTGTCACCAGCAGACCTACCTTAAATGAATGATTAAATCAAGTTACCTAAGAACAAAGAAGAGTGTAAAAGAAGGTTCCTCTGAAGGTCAAGAAGGAAGGAAGAACACAGGAAACAAACATGGATAAATAAATTTTCTTCTCCTCTTGACTTTTTCAAATTATGTTTTATAATTGAAGAAAAATTATAATACTGTCAGGTGTGGTTCTAAATAGTGTAGGGAAATATTTAAGACATTTATAATATAAATGGGGGAGGATAAAAGAGTGTGAAGGGAAACAAGTTTTCTATACCACTCAGACCAGTAAACTAACGGCACGGGTAAGACTATGACACCATTATGTACATAGGCTATCATATACATAACAACCACTAACAAATCTATAAAAAGGAGATGTACTCAAAAACTCTGTATGTAAATCAAAGTAGAATTCTAAAAATTGTTCAAATAACCCACAGGAAGGCAGGGAAAAGAAAACAGAAAAAAGAGAACAAAAAGAAAACAACAAAATAAAATGGCGAACTTAAGCAGTATTATACCAATAATGACATTAAATATAATTTGTTTTAATGACACCAATGAAAAGACAGAGATTGCCAAAGTGGATTAAAAAGTCTGACCCATCTATAGATCGTCTACAAGAAACTCATTTTGAATATAATCATATAGGCAATGTGAATGTAAAAGGATACAAAAAGTAGTATTATGCAAAATTTAATCAAAGGAAAGCAGGAGTGGCTGTATTAAAATCAGTTAAAAGACTTTAGAGCAAAGACAATCCCCCAAGATAGAGGGGGACATTATATAGGGTAAAAGGGCTAATCCAGCTAGAAGACCTAACAATCCTAAACGTGTAGGCACAAAACAACATAGCCACAAAATAGTTGAAGCAGAAACTGATCGAACAAAGAAATAAACAATTTTACAAATACTTGATAGAAAAACTAGAATGAAAATCAGCATTGGTATAGAAGAATTCAGCAACACCATCAAACAGTAACATCTAATAGACTTTTGTAGTACACTCTACCTAACAGCAGTTGAATGCACATTAGTTTCAAGTGCCCCAGAACAAACACATACTAACTTAGAAAATATGTTGGCACACTTAAAAAAAAAAAAAGAAAAAAACTCAAAATATTAAAATAATTGAAATCATACAGAGTGCATTTTTTGAACAAAATGGAATCAAAGTAGAAATCAATACCAGAAAAATAACAGAAAAATCTCCAAACACTTGGAAAGTAAACAACACACTTGTAAATGATACATGGGTCCAAGAAACGGTATCAAGGGGAAAAAAAATGCATTGAATTGAATGACAGTAAATGTAACATATAAGAAATTTGTGGGAGAGAGATAAAGCAGTGTTGAAAGAGAAATTTATAACATTAATGCATACATTAAAAAATAGAAAAATTCTCAAATCAGTAATCTAATTTCACACATCAGGAAACGACAAAAAGAGCAAAATAAATACATAACAAGTAAAAAGCCAATTAGGAATTAGGCAAAATACATGAAGAGACATTTCACTGAAAAGGACATACAGATGACAAACAAGCACAAGAAAATTTGCTCAATTTCATTAGCCATTAAGGAAATTCAAGTAAAAATACCACAATGAGATATCATCACGCACATAAGAAAGGCTAAAATAAAAAATAAGTAACACCACCAAATCCTCACAAGGATTCAGAGAAATTGTGTCATCCATATGTATGCACTGCTGATGGGAATGTAAAATTGTACAGCCTTTCTGGAAAACATTTTGGGACTTTCTTAAATAAATAAATAATGCAATTATAATTTGACCCAGCGATTGCACTACTGAGCATATATTTATTCCAGAAAAACAAAAGCTTATGTTCACACAAATCTGTACATTATTGTTTATAACAGCTTTATTTGTAATAGCCCCAACCTGGAAACAATACAGATGTCCTCCAATGGGTAAATGGTTAAACAAAACATGACACATGCATGTCCTGGAATATTAGTCTAAACAAAAAGGAAGAAACTATCCATACACACGACAGTACGGATGAGTCTCCAGGCAATTACAATGTGTGAAAAAAAAAAAAAAATCAAATGGTTACACACAATTCTATTTACATAACACTGTTTTTTGTTTGTTTTTTTACATAACATTGTTGAAATGACAAAATTATAGAAACGGAGAATAGATTAGTGGTTGCCAGGGGTGAAGGAGGGGTTGAAATTAGAAGGGAAATGGGAGTGATATAAAAGTATAACATGAAGGATCCTTTTGCTGATGGGATGTTAAGTATCTTAACTGTATCAGTGTCAGTCTAGTTGTGTTATTGTACTCTTGTTTTGCAAGGTATGACCTTTGGGAAAACTGTGTAAAGGGTAAAAGGGATCACTCTGTATTATTTCTTGCTACTTCATTTAAATAAATAACTATCTCAAAATTTACAGAAAGTGTAAAAAAGAAATAATTAAAAAATAAATAAGAGAAAAAATAAGCAACAGCAATCTTTAGATTTTCTGTTGCATTTCAGAATTTATTCACATTCAAAATCAGATTTTCAAGAGGAAGACTGATGCAGGACCAGGCCAATATGTCATGTTTAAATTTATCAGTGTATTACAATAACTTTTTGTCCTTCAGTTTAATTTTAATACAATATTCTTATACACTGTTTATGTTTGTTTCTCACAATTATCTGTGTAGTGCAGTGACCTCCTAGAAAGAGCACTGAAGTGGAAAGTGCTGGTAACACTTATCACATATAATCATTAATATACTTGTCTGGCACCTTCAACAGAATGCAAATTATATGTTTTTATTCCTAGATATATATAGTTTTTATTGCATAATAACCTTTTATATATGTCTATTTAATGAAAAAGTTTGAATTTTAACTGCCACTTGCTACCTAAAAAAATCATGTTTTCTGACTGTAATATGACTGTTTAGACAAGAGTGTCTATCAAGCCCAGATCATTTATGCTTTTGTGGCTCCGGTAACTGCTGAACATGATTACAAAAACTTCAGGTCGGCATCCATTATCAGTACTTATGGATTAATTTTAACAATGAGAAGGCAGGATTCAGGAATTTGTGTCTAAGGCAAAGTCAGAAAGTAGAAAAAACTTGACTGAACAAGTTAGGGTCAGTGATATCAGAGGCAAATTTTCAGAGTACAAAGACATATATTTAACTCCTAGCTCTGACATTTTCAATACAAGTGGTCTTAGACAAATCTTAAAACAATTTTCATTTTCTTCATCTATGAAGTTGTATGATAATCCATAACTCTTATGATTGCTGTGAGTATGAAGTATGATATTATAGGAGAAAATTATTTGTAATATACTGATCAAATAGCAGGTATTTTTCTACCTTCTGCTTAAGAGATTTTTTTCAATCTCCTTAACTCAACAGAATGAATCAAGGATGAGATTTTGTTTTAAACTAGCATGTTTTTAACTAGCCTGTAGTGAAAAATCTAAACAAGGACGTGACTTCTTTGTGCTAAGTGGGGGAGATTGGAAGATAAAGTCAAGAAAATAGAAAAAAGGGAGGACCACTGAAAATAAGTAAGAGATATTACAGATTTAATGATTGGTTTAGTTAGAGCCAAGTCTAGTGTATATTTGGAAAACTTTCAAGGGTGTTTTCTTCCTTAAGTATCTACAATGACAAAGAAACATCAGTATTTTATTGATTGATTATTGGATATTTGGAGCCAGTTTAGAGTTTTCTACTCTGCCTTCTAGGTGTCTGAAAAGTGTCTAATTCAGAGGAATTTCTATAACTTGTTTGTCAGATGAATGAATGGGTGAATGAATGAATGACTAAATGTAAGAAACAATGACTCAATTAATATGATTAATTTCAGCCTCTAGATTTTAAGAACAACAAAAACACTCAAACACCTGTGGTGCTTCGCCATTTGGGGAAACATTCCTGATGATTTCCTTCTATGCAACAGGAGATAGCTAGCTCAGGAATAACTTGAAATTTTCAGAAAATCATATTGCTTCCCAGGATCCGTGATGCTCAGACAACAGTCCAAATGTCATGAGGCTGAGCGAGACACACTAGCTCCTTAAAATATATGAGCCAGCCATAAATTTTAGCATAAAGGCCTCTCATTCTGGCCTGAATGATATGTAGATTATAATGACAGACCTCTTTGTACAGGGTATATCCATGTTAAATCTTGGCTGTTACTGATGAATAAGTAGGTTTGGTAGAGTCAAAATGCCATTCTCTATGAATGGGAACCACAGAGGGGAAATTTTTCATTGTATAACAAATCAAGGGAGACCATATGGCCACTTTAGTGGTTTTTAAGAATTTCTAATTTTGGCATGGATAGGTTTATAGAATATATTTTTTATAACCATAGTGCCTGACAGGGACTCAGTTTCCTAACTGTTAATGTTTGTCCTCAAGCCGCTTCCTCTTCCCAGATCTACCTTGTGGCAGGGGTGATCTTCCTAATGTACCTTGGATTTAATTGTTTCCATGTCATCCCATTGTCTTTGAGATAAAGCCCAAGCTTTAACATGGTATGTTAGGCTCCCATGGCCTGGTTTCTTCCTTTCCATCCAGTTTCATTCTTCAAAATCCTGCGTCTTAAACTTTATGCTCCAGGAAATCAAAACTTTTACCAGTTCCTCTGGATGCTATGGGAGTTCATGCTTTGCCATTATTATTATTTTTTTTTTGGCCACACCATGCAGCATGTTGGATCTTAGTTCCCTGACCAGGGATCAAACCCACGCCACCTGCATTGGAAGTGAGGAGTCTTAACCATTGAACCCAGGGAAGTCCCCAGGAGTTCATGCTTTGATACCGTCATTCTTTCAGTTCTCTTCGTCTGAGATGCTCTACTTTCCAAATCTCTTTTTGGAGAAAGCATAGTTATCTCTCAAGACTTAACTGAGTATCTTCTTCAGGAGTTCTTCCCTGAAGCGCCTCATTTGGTGAAGTAACCCCTCCCTGTGCTTTACTCCTTGTGTGTTTACTTTTCCATGGCACTTGACTTAATGTACTGAAATTTTCTCATTACATCCTTGTCTTCCTCATTAGACCTGTTTATCTCCAAGGGAAAAGTACATTTAAAGTTATCTTTGAAATCTCCTGGGTTTGGTGAGTATTCAGAAATGTGCTCAATGACATTTACTGAAATTAATTCAAATAAGTGCTAAGAAATAATCTATGTTCATGGAATACTATCTGCCGGTCTGAGGGCTATCTTTCCCAAGACAAAAATCAAAACCAAACAAACAAACAGCACCATTAAATGTTTAACAGAAAGATTACAGCCAGTGATTTTTTGGAAAACAAATCGGTTAATTTATGTAGTGGTGTAAAAGGTTATATTCTAGGCCTTCCAATTTTCAATAGATTTAGAATGTTTATTCCGGATGTCATGCAAGAATCTTGATTCCCTTTTCTGTAGTGAATGTGCCTGCTTTGTTTTATTTCTTCAGAAAATCTGTTATGTACTATACAACACTCAAGAGATTATTTCTTTTTAAACTGAGATTCTTTAATTTCAGATACATAAATTGGCTATATAATTCAGAGTGAAATATGTCATTACAGTCTACCAGCATTTATAAATGTTCATAGATGTTAAATTATAAGCCATTCAGACACTTTAAAGAATGCATGCACATGTACATTGGGCAGTACGTAATGAGAAAATTTATCTTTACGTTTGGCTGCACAATCTATTTTTATTCCCTGGACTATTTTAATTCATCATTTAAACCTGGTTCTAAATCTTCTACTAAAAAATATTTCTAATGCGGTCAATAAGGGCTGGCAAACAGAAGTATGCAGGTACTTATCTGTATGGGGCAGTATGTGATTAAAATGCTGCAGGCACTTTTTAATATTTTAATCTTCTCCAAATGTACCTAGCATACACTGCATGTTTTAAAGCAATGACTACTATTACTAACATTTTGTTTATAGTAGTTCCTTGAGTAATATTAGCTCCACCTCCAAATTATTTTAGCTTATTGAATGGATACCCTGTTGCTTATACTGTTGCTCTTTTTCTTATTTTATTGCATAAATTGCAATATTCATTGAATTGGAAAGTAAGTTCACCCTGTATGTGCACGTAGTAAGTTCTTCATCAACTGAGCAATATAATTCCTCAACAAAATGATTTGTTGATATTCTCTGTACTTTCTTTGAATAAGCAATTCTTATACTCACGTTCTTTCTGGAATATAGGCTGGTCAAAATCCATCATGCTATAGCGGTAGAGCAGGAAATGGTGAGTGGTTCAATTCTTTTTTCATATAGAAGAAGATAATGTATGCAAGATCCCAATAGGCAAAATAAATAGGGACATGATTGCTCTGATGGACTGAAGGAAAGGGACTTCAATCCCAGACATACAGGCTCTAGCTTGCACTGTTGTGGATCTTGGGATTCTAAGGAGCACAATTTAGAAAACTAAGGTACCAGATCTCTGCTACTCCTAATATTAACCCATAGAAGCACATTCGTGGAGGCTTTTTTCTACATATATAAATAGGTTTATATATTCCAGGCTCTAAAATACCAAGAAAAGTCTGGAAAACAAATCAGGGAAAACAAAAGACTTTAGGCATTATATTATCTTGCTATTAAAATTGCCACTGTCTTAATAGTATTCATTTATATCTTTAGGTTTGAGATATTAACCCTTTTATACGCAATTATGCTTATAAGCACCTCTATAAGCATAATTTCATATATACTATGGTCTCTCATTTGAGAATGAAACGTAGTGACAATGACCTACTGTATCCTTCTTCCTGGATATCTGACAAATCTGTCATATTAAAAATTTCTTAGGCTTAGTTTATCAATTTAACCTTAAGTTAAATATTTATTAACTTGTGCATGAGTGTATGTGTGTGTGTGTATGTGTGTACATACAAACATATTGACACTACCCTTGAAATAGTTGCCCAGTTTAGAAATTTGAAGGTCATCTTGACTACTTCAAACATTACTTTTGCCCCACTCAAATATCTACACATTCAACATATGACTGAGACTTACAGATTTCCACTGTAATAATCTCTTATACCTTTATTTTCCATTTTAATTTATATCATTTGAATTCAGTTCCTCATTCTCTCCTGTCCATGCAATTGCAATAAAACATCTAAACTACAAGGTAATTCTAATTTTCCTATTATTGCATTCTATATAGTTTCAACTTTTTCACAATTATTAATAGTATTTGCGCAGAAATGTCTATATTTCATATTGGTTATTCATGGAAGCCCATTAGGATTTCTGTAACAGTATGGCATGGACTTAACCTGTGTTTTCAAAGGGTCAAATATATTCTCAGAAATGGTGGCTACTGGGAGTTCCCTGGTGGTTTAGTGGTTACGATTCTGGGATTTCACTGCCGTGTCCCGGGTTCAATCACTGGTTGGTTGGGGAACTGAGATCTCGCAAGCCATGTGGTATGGCCAAAAAAAAAATTGTGGCTATTTATAAATTTGTTTCGGACAATAAAGCAAAGGTCACATCAATTAGTAGAATAATAGTGTGCAAGTTCCAAATATAAATCAAACACTTGAAAGTATCACAAGTTCAAATAAACCTAGGAAGATGTAATCATTTACTGTCAGGATGTTTTGGATAAATTTTGGTATTTTGTCTACTTTCATATAAAAGTATATGCTAATAAAAATACCACAGCATTGAATTTACCTATTCCAACTACATGTTTGCTGTTATTGTTATAAGTCCAAATAGAGTATTTAGAATGTTATAAATTTTATTTTAACTTTTTATTTTATATTGGAGTATAGCCAATTAACGATGTTGTGATAGTTTCAGGTGCACAGCAAAGTGACTCAGCCATACATATAACATGTATCTATTCTCCCCCAGACTCCCCTCCCAACCAGTCTGCCACATAACACTGAGCAGAGTTCTCTGTGCTATACAGCAGGTCCTTGTTGGTTATCCTTTTAAATATAGCAGTGTGTACATGTCAATCCCAACTCCCTAACTATCCCTTCCCTCCACTCTTCCCCTGCCCCGGTAACCATAAGTTCAAGAATGTTATAAATTTTTGTAGAAGGGAAAGTCTGTAAAAATTATTTCAAAGTCGATGGCTCATGTAACCGAGTGAACGATTACATTAACCATAGAAACCACAGAAAGCTTGAAAATGACTAATTTTTGAATAAAAGATTGTAAGTTAGAATTTTAGAATATTACAAATTAGGATTTTTTACTTATTGCGTTTGGTAAACCTTTGAGAATGCAAGAGTATTTTAAATAGGCAGTTTGATATATAGATGTGGAGGCTGAAGGAGTTACCTGAGATGAGGGTTCGTTTCTGGACTGTCTGAATATAGGCTATTCTGGAAGACATTGTGAATGAGATCATTTAGGGATAAATATATTCTGAAATGATTTGTAAAGGGATAATTAACTGGTCATGGTGTAATGAGACAAAATGCAGGAAGCAAAGATTTCTATTCTATAGGAACCAAACGTAAATGTTTATATATGTATGATAAGAGAAAGGATGTGTGCAAAGAAAACAACTTTAGTAAATTCATAAGAAAAATATATATATATTTTAAATTCTTCTCTTTATTTTTTAAAATTCTCTCACATTATGTTATAAAATTATATTATTTTGATAATCTAAACAATGTCATTATAAGTTAGGAAAGTGAATATTTATCTGTCATTTCATATAAGAATGGGATAGTTAGAATGATAAAGTATAAGGCAGGGAACAATACTGTGATAATCTGTAAAATACAGGATTTTGTATATGAGTGAGGTTAATTCAAACACACATCTATTTTTATTTTTATTATTTATTTATTTTTTTTAACATCTCTATTCGAGTATAATTGCTTTACAATGGTGTGTTAGTTTCTGCTTTATAGCAAAGTGAATCAGTTATACATATACATATATCCCCATATCTCTTCCCTCTTGCATCTCCCTCCCTCCCACCCTCCCTATCGCACCCCTCTAGATGGTCACAGAGCACTGAGCTGATCTCCCTGTGCTATGCGGCTGCTTCCCACTAGCTATCTATTTTATGTTTGGTAGTGTATATATGTCCATGCCACTCTCTCACTTTGTCCCAGCTTACCCTTCCCCGTCCCCATGTCCTCAAGTCCATTCTCTATGTCTGCGTCTTTATTCCTGTCCTGCCCCTAGGTTCATCAGAACCTTTTTGTTTTGTTTTTTTTTAAGATTCCATATATATGTGTTAGCATACGGTATTTGTTTTTCTCTTTCTGACTTACTTCACTCTGTATGACAGACTCCAGGTCCATCCACCTCACTACAAATGACTCAATTTCATTTCTTTTTATGGCTGAGGAATATTCCATTGTATATATGTCCCACATCTTCTTTATCCATTCATCTGTTGATGGACACTTAGGTTGCTTCTATGTCCTGGCTATTATAAATAGAGCTGCAATGAACATTGTGGTACCTGACTTGTTTTGAATTATGGTTTTCTCAGCGTATATGCCCAGTAGTGGGATTGCTGGGTCGTATGGTAGTTCTATTTTTAGTTTTTTAAGGAACCTCCATACTGTTCTCCATAGTGGCTGTATCAATCGACGACATTCCCACCAACAGTGCAAGAGGGTTCCCTTTTCTCCACACCCTCTGCAGCATTTATTGTTTGTAGATTTGTTGATGATGGCCATTCTGACTGGTGTGAGATGCTATCTCATTGTAGTTTTGATTTGCATTTCTCTAATGATTAGTGATGTTAAGCATTCTTTCATGAAACACATATCTATTTTTAAACAAATTAAATGTAATCCTTAAGTACTATGAATGGGAAGCTTGTAGGAAAATTTTCAGGGTGCTTAGAGGAAGATTCAGGTAGTAAAAGAATGTACACAGGAGAATAATTTTTAAATGCAAAAAGGGGAATATGGCATTAAAAATCAATCAAAAAGAACTAAATAAATGGAGACATATATCATGTTCATGAAGAGGAATGAATAATATTGTCAGTTTTCTCAAGATGTCAGCTCTTCTCAACTTGATCTATAGAGTCAATGCATTACCAATCAAAATCCTAGCAAGTTATTTTATGATTATCAACAAACTGATTCCATAATTTATATGGAGAGGCAAAAGACCCAGAGTTGTCAATACAATATTGAAGGAGAAGGACAAAGTTGGAGGACTGACAATACTTGACTTCAAGACATACTGTAAAGCTACAGTAATCAAAAGAGTGCAGTACAGATGAAATAATAGACAAATAGATTCATGGAACAGAATAGAGGGCTCAGAAACAGATCTACAAAAATATAGTCTACTGATCCTTGACGAAGGAGCAAAGGCAACACAAAGGAGTAAAGACAGTCATTTCAGCAAATGTTGCTGAACAACTGGACATCCACATGCCAAAAGATAAATAAGTAAATCCAGACACAGACCTTATACCCCTTACAAAAATTAATTCAAAATGGAACATGGATCTTAATGTAAAATGTAAAACTATAAAGTCTTAGATGATAAGATAGGAAAGTATCTAGATGATACTGGGTATGGTGATAACTTTTTAGATACAACACCAAAGACATGAGCCATGAAGGAAAATTTGATAAGCTGAACTTCATTAAAATGTAGAACTTCTGCTCTGTGAAAAACACTGATAAGAGAATAAGACAAGCCACCAACTGGAAAAAAAATATTTGCAAAGACACATATGATAAAGAACCATTATCCAAAATATACAAAGAACACTTAGAACTCAATGACAAGAAAATGAAAAACCTAATTTAAAAGTAAACAAAAACCTCACAGACACTAGATCATATGGAAAATAACCATGAAAAGATGTTCAATTTCATGTCATTAGGAAAAGGCAAATTTAAAAAAGATACCACTATAAACCCAAGAGAATGACTAAAATCTAAAACATGGCAAGACAAAATGCTGGCAAGAATGTGGAGCACCAGGGACTCTCTTTCATTGCTGGTGGGAAAGCTAAATTGTACAACCACTCTGCAAGACAGTTTGGTGGTTTCTTGCAAAACTACACAGATTCTTACCATACAATGCAGCAATCACACTCCTTGGTATTTTATCAAATGAATTAAAAGTCTATGTGCATATAAAAGCATACACATGGATGTTTATAGCAGCTTTACTCATTCATTTTTATATAAACATATTCATATGTTTATAGAAGCTTTATTCTTGTTTTGTCATTTCAAAACAGGGAAGCAACCAAGATTTCCTTCAGTAGGTGAACGGATACATGAACCATGGTCCATCCAGACAATGGAATATTATTCAGCACCAAAAAGAAAGAAGCTATCAAGCCATGAAAAGACATGGAGGATCCTGTAATGCATTTTTCTAAGTGAAAGAAACCAGTCAAAAAAGCTAAATAGTATAAGATTCCAACTATATGACATTCTGGAAAAGACAATTCTATGGAACCAGTAAAAAGGTCAGTGGTTGACAGGATTTAGGGATGATATAAGGATGAACAAGCATAGCAAAGAGGATTTTAGAGTCAAAGAAATCATTTTGTATGATACTACAATTGTGGATACATGGAATTGTACATTTGTATAATCTGTACAATGTACAACACTGAGTGAAGAACAAAGTAACATATGGACTTTAAGTGATAACCATGAGTTAATGTAGGTTCATTGATTGTAACATATGTACCACTGTGGTGAGGTATGTTGATAGTGGAGGAGACTGTACATGTATAGGGGAAAGGGTATATGGGAACTCTGTATTTTCCACTCACTTTTTCTGTAATTCTAAAACTACTCTAAAAAAAAAACTATTAAGGTTAAATAAATAAATAAAGGAAAAATAAAGCAGACAATGATTGAAAATAGCATAAAAAATTCACATCTTTGATCTCACAGAAGATGCAGGACAGGAAGATCCTGAAATCCATCCCTCTATCAAAAACACTATTTAGCTCAAGAATTATCTGACTCAACTATTTAAACTAGAGAAACTCTGGCTACTTGAATATTTGCAGAATTTTAGAGAGTGCTTGATGCAGAAAGAGGGTTGTAAATTTTGGTGAGGTTTGACATTTTGAGTAGTGGGTACAATTTTCCCGGCAGTAGGCAACTATAGGGATGGTGTCCCATATTCCTGGTAAGATTTTTCTTGTGCAAAATTGGACTACAGGGACCTTGTCCTGCAAAAAGTGGGCCTGTGGGTTTTGATGTACTTGATGGTTCCCTAAGGGGATGGCATAGAGGCTCACCATTACTTCAATTCTCAGTAGCTTAAGTAGCTTCCCTTGCAGTGTTGATCAAGGGATTTAGAGACAGAATTCCCCATCATTCATTCATTCATTCATTTATTTATTATTTAATTCAGGCATTTAAGTAAATCTCTTTCATGTCACTGGCTGACCGTGGAGAAAACAGAACAGAAACTTCCTAACAACACATGACAAGGAACATAGTCTTTGCAAAAATTAGTTTGGAAAAGTCACTAAACTAAAAAACAACAACCTTCATCAGGGCACAACAGCAATCCCTGGGAAAAGGAGAAAATCTGATTTCCAATTACCGCATTACAATATCCAAAATGTTCATTTCTCAATGAAAAACTATAAAGCATACAAAAAATAGGAAATTTTGGCTCTTACAGGAAAGCAAAAATGATAGAAACCATTCCTAAGGAAGCCCAGTTATTGGACCTACTAGGCAAATATTTTAAATTATCTGTCTTAAAAATGCCCAGATAGATGAAATAAATCATGGATTAAAAAAACTAAAACAAATCAGGGAAACAGTATATGAGCCAGTAAGGAATATCAATAAAGAGATAGAAAGCATAAAAATGAACCAAACAGAAATTCAAAGTTGAAAGTACAGAAGCTGAATTAGAAAATTCTACAGACAGATTCAACAGAAGATTTGAGCAGACAAAAAAAAAAAGAATCGGTAAACTTGAAATTAGGACAATTAAAATTACCCAGTCAGTGAAGCAAAACCAAAAACAAAATGAAAAACTTGATAGCCTAGGGACCTACCAAACATTAAACTTACTCACATTAGTACTAATATTAGAGTCCCAGAAGGAGAAGAAAGGGTCAGAAAAAACTATTTGAAAAAATTATGGCCAAAACATTACTTGATGCAAAATGTGAATTTACATATCCAAGAAGCTCAATAAATCCCAAGCAGGATAAACTAAAAAACATCCACACTGAGACACATTATAATCAAATTTTCAAAAGCCAAAGACAGACTTGAAAGCAGCAAGAGAAAAGTGACTCGTCAAGTGATCCTCACTAAGCTAAACAGCCAATTTCTCATCTGAAACCATGTAGACCAGAAGGCAGTGAGACAATATTTTTAAAGTGCTGGAAAAAAAAAACCCAAAAAACTGTTAACCAAGAATTCTATATTTAGAAAAATTATCTTTTAAGGAAGGAGATATTAAAATATTCTCAGATAAACAAATGCTAAGGGTGTGTGTCTCTAGTAGACCTGTCCTACAAGAAATATTGAAGGGAGTCTTTCAGGCTGGGGGAAAAAAAAGGACAGTGTATAGTGACTCACAGTCATACAAAGAAATAGAGATCAATAGTAAAGTTAACTATACAGATAAATATAAACACTAATATTATTGGTCTATAAAATTACCTCTAGGCTTTTAGTTTTGTCATTTAGTTCTCTATGATTTAAGACAAATGCATAAAACGGTAATTACATATCTATGTTGATAAGCACACAATGTATAAATATGTTATTTGTGACAATAACAATATAAAGGGTGGGAGAGAGTTCAAGTATACTATTGAAACTAAGTTGGTATCAATTTATACTAGACGGATATAAATTTAAGACATTAACTATAATCCTCATGGTAACCACAAAGAAGATAACTGAAAAAATATACAGTGAAGGAAACGAAGAAGGAATCGAAATGGTACGCTATAAAAATTCAATACAACACAAAATAAGACAGTACTGGAGTAAATGAGGAAGACAATATTTATGATATACAGAAAACAAATCAACAGTGTGAAAAGTTCTTCAATACCAGCATTCATTTTAAATGTAAATGGATAAGTTCACCAAATAAATGACAGAGACTGGCACAATTGATGAAAACCACAATATCCAGCTATATGCCACCCATAAAAGACTCATTTTAGTCCCTAAGACACTAATAGGTTGAAAGGGAAAGCATGAGAAGAGATATTCTATACAAATAGTAACCATAAAGAGCTGAAGACTTTACACCAATATTGAACCAAGTATATTTTATGTCAGAAGTTATTTTAAGAGAAAGACAAGGCATTATACAATATATTGATAAAGGGGTCAATTCATAAAGAAGATGTAACAATTATAAACACCAAAGTCCCAAAATATATGTAGCAAACATTGACAGAATTAAATATATTTAATAATATTTAGAGACTTCAATATATCACTTTCAATAATGGATAGAATGTCTAGTGAAATGACCAATAAGGTAATGACAAAATGTGGTATTACATACACATTAATATTAATCAGCAATAAATAGAAATAAAATACTGATACACACTACAATGCAGATAGACCATGAAAACCTTGTGCTAAGTCTAAGAAGCCAGAAACAAAAGATCATATATTGCATGTTTCCTTTTATATGATATATTCGGAATAGACAAATACATTGAGACAGAAAGCAGATTAGCGGTTACCAGAGGAAAGGGGCATGGGGAAATAGGGAGTGTTTACTTAGCTATGGGTTGTTTTTCTGGAGTGATGAAAACGTTTTGAAACTAGAAAAAGGGTGGTTACACAACACTGTGCACATACTAAATGCCCCCAGAGTGTACACTTTAAAATACTGAATTGTAATGTTATGCAAATTTCACCTGCATTTACAAAATCACATCTCAAATAACCACTTAATGAAATCAGTAACTCTGAGGTATAAAATATTTATCGATTTTTTCATCAGTCCCTTGCAGAAGGATTTGTGTTCCATGTGGAGAAGATGCTCCAAGGTTTACCTTGGTCTGCATGAATGTCACTATTGTGGAAATGCTGGAACATGGTCTACTGTATAATTCAAAGAAATCTTGTTACATGCATTTCTCTATTCTTTTTTTAATAAATTTATTTATTTATGGCTGCATTGGGTCTTTCGTTTTTTTTTTTTTTTTGCATTGGGTCTTCATTGCTGCGTGCGGGCTTTCTCTAATTGTGGCGAGAGGGGGCTACTCTTCATTGCAGTGCGCGGGCTTCTCATTGCAGTGGCTTCTCTCGTTGTGGGGCACGGGCTCTAGGCGCACGGGCTTCAGTAGTTGTGGCTTGCGGGCTCTAGAGAGCAGCCTCAGTAGTTGTGGCGCATGGGCTTAGTTGCTCTGCAGCATGTGGGATCTTCCCGGACCAGGGCTTAAACCTGTGTCCCCTGCATTGGCAGGCAGATTCTTAACCACTGTGCCACCAGGGAAGTCCCCAACTCTCTATTCTTGTTAAAACAATTTTATGTCCACTTTTTGAGCATTTAGCTGAAAAATTTATTTATAGTCTTACAATTTTAAATTAAGCAAAATGTATTGAGCTAATACACTCACCTCTATGCTATATTCTGAAGATACTAACATAAGTACAGACTTATGACTGTATCTTTCCTTGAAGGAAATTATAGCTCAGTGTGACAGTCAGATAGGCTAAAAAATATCAAACACAAACATCATGCATGCACACAAAAAATGTGATGAAGAACTTTGTTAAAATAAAATATGCATTATAACTTTTTATATATGTGTGTATGTATTTCTAGAAATATTTAGGGAAAGAAATTAGTTTTTTCAGCCTGGATAATTAACTTTCACTAAACTCCATAAAAGAGTTTCTTTTAAGCTGAGACTTGAAGTTCAATGAGGATATCAATGGCAAACTTAATATGATTATATGGAAATAAGAAAACACTTATTTTAACTGGGTGATTGGAGTAAAGTTTCAATTTCAATCAATGTGGTGGTCATAATTGTTGGGGTCAAAAGTTTGTAAAAATGTATTGGATGGGGAAGAACTATATGCCACCCTAATGTACCATTGCAGAGTCGCAGGTATGGAAGGACCTTGTATCTCTGTGGTTGTCATCCCTACGTGCAGTGTTGTGGGTCTGAATAGAACCATGAAAAAAGCACAGAGAGGAAGCGTCAGAGTATATCAACATTTATTTAGTCTATTTAAAAGGAATTGGTGGCCTATTAACATAGAGCTAAGGAAGCCACCAGGCATATGTGGCTATTGTTCACTTAAAATATGGTCCTTTTGAATTGCTATGGCTATAAGTATAAAATACACACTGGATTTTAAGAAACTTTTCTCCTCCCCTCTGCTCCAAATGAATCTGGCCCCTTCCAGCAGTGAAGATGCTGATTTTCACAGCTTAAATCTCCAGAACCAGGGTGGGAGGGATGGTGTCAACTCCAGGCAAGAACACAGTTTCCCAGTCTCTTACACAAAGTTCAGTAGTTGGTTATGGTTAATTTTCAGAACATTGAAATGATTATTTTTGATAGTGTTGTACAGTTTTAGTTTGGAGGGGAGAGGATTTGCAAACATCCTTATATATTCATGCTGAAAGTAGCCTCTCAAAGGCATTAACTTTTAATTTTTATTTATTTATTTATTTATGGCTGTGTTGGGTCTTCGTTTCTGTGCGAGGGCTTTCTCCAGTTGTGGCAAGCGGGGGCCACTCTTCATCGCGGTGCGCAGGCCTCCCATTATCGCGGCCTCTCCTGTTGCGGAGCACAGGCTCCAGACGCGCAGGCTCAGTAATTGTGGCTCACGGGCCCAGCCGCTCCGCGGCATGTGGGATCTTCCCAGACCAGGGATCGAACCCGCGTCCCCTGCATTGGCAGGCAGACTCTCAACCACTGCGCCACCAGGGAAGCCCAAAGGCATTAACTTTTGTTTAGGTAAATAAATCCAGCTCAGGTATCCAAATTTCAGCAGTGGTTTTCTTTTATGAAAAAAATAAAAATAAAAGTGACAAACAAATAAATAAATAGGATTCCTGGGGAATGATTTAGAACCAAAACTGCAGGGTGAAAATAGAGGGTCATTATTTCAATTCAAATTTTAAAGTCCTTACTATATATATGTACCTTTATTCCCTGATGTGGGAGAAGTATAATGTTTTCCTCCGGCTACTAAAAGTGCTTGAATGATTTTAAAAGCTTTCAATTTTCCAGTGCATAATAGACCATAATATCACAACATTTGTGTGTGCTTTGAAGCTACAGTGTCCTGACACTTTTTAAATGGGCTTTCTTACTACTATTGTTAACTCTTGGAGTTAATATTTCCTCATCAACTGGGAAAATTTTAAAGAAATTTGCATGAAAGGGGGAAATGTGCCTCAGATCATCCATGCATGGCAATACTGGCTTCATATAATTCCCTTTCCAACTGATATTTTTTAAATGCCTTATTTTTTACACATCCCTGGGGGCTGCAGTGTTCTGTAAAATATGCATATTTGGTTGATGAAATCAGGTGTTATCCCAGGAACCATAATGTTCCTGGCACTGTGACAAATAATCTAGGAGATTAATGACTAGAATCCAATCATCTTTTCTTCTTGTTCCCTCCCTGAGCTCTGAAAAGTCTTCAGTGTGTCCTCTACATGATATGTTACATGTCCCATATTTTATCAAGCCATTCTTCTGTCCATTATCCTGTCAGACCACAGTGGCAATTTTAAGTTCTTACCTTCACCTACTCTTCTGCAGTGTCAGACTATACTGTACCATTGGTTAGATATGGTCTCTATTGAAATGAGGTTAGAGATCTGCCATGGAAATCTAAAGATAATTTAAACTTGCTGATTAGGACCAAACTCATCAAAATGCTTCCACATTTTGGCCTAATCTCCCTTTGCCCCTAAATTTCAATTGCAAACTCCACCTTCTTCTCCTAGTTTTGTGCAGTATGTTCTCTTGCTATACTCAACTGCAAGCCCTTTCCAAAACATGTCAAATATTCACAAACCATATGCACTGCCCATACAGTTTCTTTACAATTCTTTAAATGCATTTATTAATTCAAACACATTCTCGTCCTCATACATATGAAACAACTACTAAGAGAATATCTGGAAAGGGAGTCAGAATTTTCAGGGAATATAGAGAGATTTTGAAGGGAAAATGTCATTTAAAGTGGGCTTAGCACGATGGATGAGAGGAAGTAATATTTTATTAATTCACTCTTTTTTATAATTAAAAAAAAATTTTAAACAAAAATTATATCCAATAGTCATAGGAAACCAGCCTACCATTAGCTGGACATTATGCTCAACACTTTATTTTTATTTATTTATTTCACATCTTTATTGGAGTATAACTGCTTTACAATGGTGTGTTAGTTTCTGCTTTATAACAAAGTGAATCAGCTATACGTATACATACATCCCATATCTCCTCCCTCTTGCATCTCCCTCCCACCCTCCCTATCCCACCCCTCTAGGTAGTCATAAAGCACTGAGCTGATCTCCCTGTGCTATGCGGCTGCTTCCCACTATCTATCTATTTTACATTTGGTAGTGTGTATATGTCCATGCCACTGTCTCACTTCGTCCCAGCTTACCCTTCCCCCTCCTCCCCATGTCATCAAATCCATTCTCTACATCTGCGTCTTTATTCCTGTCCTGCCCCTAGGTTCATCAGAACCATTTTTTATTTTTTTTGATTCCATATATATGTGTTAGCATACGGTATTTGTTTTTCTCTTTCTGACTTACTTCACTCTGTATGACAGTCTCTAGGTCCATCCACCTCACTACAAATAACTCAATTTCATTTCTTTTTATGGCTAAGTAATATTCCATTGTATATATGTGACACATCTTCTTTATCCATTCATCTGTCTATGGACACTTAGGTTGCTTCCATGTCCTGGCTATTGTAAATAGAGCTGCAGTGAACATTGTGGTACATGATTCTTTTTGAATTATGGTTTTCTCAGGGTATGTGCCCAGTAGTGGGATTGCTGGGTCACATGGTAGTTCTATTTTTAGTTTTTTAAGGAACCTCCATACTGTTCTCCATAGTGGCTGTATCAATCGACGACATTCCCACCAACAGTGCAAGAGGGTTCCCTTTTCTCCACACCCTCTGCAGCATTTATTGTTTGTAGATTTTTTATGATGGCCATTCTGACCAGTGTGAGGTGATACCTCATAGTTTTGATTTGCATTTCTCTAATGATTAGTGATGTTATGCTCAACACTTTAAATGTTACCTCTGATTCTCACAACTTAGTACATATCTTTGTTCTTTTTTAAATATGAAAAAATATTTTCAGGACTTCCCTGGTGGTACAGTGGTTAAGAATTCTCCTGCCAATGCAGGGGACACGGGTTTGAGCCCTGGTCCAGGAAGATCTCACATGCCGTGGAGCAACTAAGCCCATGTGCCACAACTGCTGAGCCTGCACTCTAGAGCCCGCGAGCCACAACTACTAAGCCTGCGTGTCACAGCTACTGAAGCCTGTGAGCCTAGAGCCCGTGCTCCGCAACAAGAGAAGCCACCACAATGAGAAGCCCGTGCACCGCAATGAAGAGTAGCCCCCGCTCGCCGCCACTAGAGCAAGCCTGCACGCAGCAGAGAAGACCCAACGCAGCCAAAAATAAATAAATTAATTTTTTAAATAAAAGAAAAATTATTTTCAGGTTTATTAAGAGATTATCCAGTACGTATATGTTTGAGGATTCACACTATTTATACATTAATGGTTTGGTAAAAGCAATGTGAAAAATGAAAACTGTCTTTCAATTCCATAAAATAAATTGTGCTATTTTTAATTAAAGTGACAACTGTGAAAATAGGAGGGTCATAACCCATATGTATGGGGTAACAGGTCCTCACCATCTACAGGCCATGATGGATTGGTGGATTACACCAACTCCTCTTCCACTTGAACTGCTGCACAGGCACCAGAGGCCCTCCCTGCAGCTTCTGTACGTTCTGACAGTGAGGCGAAAACCAGAACCATAGTCCCTGACGGCAACCCCAATGGCGTCTTTGTTTGAGTCGATTTTATTGTTCCTTTGGAACAGGAAGATTGTCATTTGATTACTGGCTTGTCTAAACTTGTGCAAAAATTGTTCCTCTAGTTACTATGAAGAAAGAGGGGGATAATGGAGTCAGGTATTACTACGATCTCAGACTTCAAAAAGAGTTGGAGTTAGGCTGATGCCAAATGAGCATAACATCTGGGAATTGAGAATTGAGTTTATAAAAGAATGTAATTTTTACATTTGGATTGAGGAGCATATTCAATTCCCTGATGACAAAGTTTTACCTATACAATGAGTGGGGTGAATACGTAATTCAAGGCATATACAATGACAAACATCCAGAACGTCTGTGTGTGTGTGAGCTGAGTATTTGAAATAAGTTTTCAAAGTTACTATCCAAAATAATATAGCTCATGAGTGACTGATACAAAGATAATGGCCTAAACTATGGAGGTGAGATTTGAAATGTAAACAAACAAGCAAACAAAAGTATATTTCCTTTAACATTTTGGGAACAGAATTTAAAATGATTTGGGCGGGTGTGGGGATTAAAGGGGGAGAAGATAGGTTATATGCATGTTTATATTGTGCAAAGCTTCACGACTCAGTGATATACAAATCCTTTGAGGTAGAGCAGATTTTTTTTTTTGGAGTAGGGAAATAGGAGGTATGGGAGATTGTTACAATTTGCTTTTGGACATAACTGTATGTGTGTAACTTATATATAAATATTCAAATAGAAATATCCAGTGGGTTGCATAATATGCAAGTATGTAGACAAAAGGAGAGAACTATAGTAAAACTTTAAAGGGAGCAGATCTATAATACTCACTCTAAATTTAAAAGCAGACAGTATAAAAAAGAACAACATGAGATGTACAAGCTAGGGGCAAAAGATCTTGAAAATCTCAGAATGAAGAGGAATTCAGAATTAAACAATACAGAAACAGGACCACTATCCCCAGCTGGCAGGTTGTTTACTCCACCAGAGACCCTAGCTGTGAGTGAGTATGCTTTGGAATCCTGCAAAGTTCCACTCTCAAGAAGTGAGCTCGGTGGACAGGTTGCACAAAGGTGAAGCCTTTTTGTCATTCAAACAAAAATAGAGTTTTTCAAACTTTTAAAATAGTTCCATTCACAAATTATTCTCTTAACTTGGCTATACTGAAGATGTTACCAGTTCCTTAGTGAAGAAAAATTGTACTTTTTTTTTAAATTTTATTTAAGCCCATTACATATCAATTGAGTTTACCATGAGTAATGTTTAAGACAACCAAATAATAAAATTTTTCAAAAATTTTTTTTCTGTAAAGTGTCTCAGTCCTTAAAAACTATTTTGGTACATTCAGAAGGACTCTTCTGTGGCTACTCCACCACTCAAAAGAGCTACTTCATGATTCAGTCATGTTTAAGTGAATAGGTTTTTTTTTTTCTTGAGATTTATTTCTATACGATTGATAATAAATATCCCCTGTCAAAAGAAACTTAGTACGAGGGTCTTTAAATGTTTTTTTAAATACAAAATTATAAATATTTCACTTTTATAACAGCAAAAATTAAAAAAAGAATCCACTTGCTACCAAAGTAAAGGCTTGAGCCACAAACATTATGTAACATCAGGTTGGAATACATTCTCAAGTTTTAGTAGCTTTAAAATCTTATTATTCTGATTCACCAGACTGAATGGCAGATGTGCCTTTTTTTTCATCATCCATATCATGCGTGCATTTATAATTGCTTCTGCTAAAGTTTCAGAGAATGAAAGAAAGAAAGAAAGAGAGGAAGGAAGGAAGAAAGAAAGAAAGGAGGGAGGGAGGGAGAAAATATACAACTAAAGTCACTCTGACATTTTATTGGCTTCAAATAAGGAACAGCTATATAACTGCATGTTCTCAGAAATGGACAGATATTCATTAACATATCCTAGAACTACTTTTAACCTCACGAGCCTTGTTTGAAATTAGGTGCAGAAAAAAGTCATCATTTGGGGTGGTATATTAGTATGCTACAGCTGCCATAACAAAGTACCACAGACTGAGAGGCTTAAACAACAAAATTTTATTTTCTCACAGTTGTGGCGCCTAGAAGTGCGAGATCAGGTGTTGGAACAGTTGTTTCCTTCTGAGGGCTGTGAAGGAAGGGTCTGTTCTAGGTCTCTCTCCTGGGCTTATAGTCGGCTATCTTCTCCCTGTGTAGCCACATTGTCTTCCTTTTGTATCTGTGCCCAAATTTCCTCTTCTTATAAGGACACCAATATTATTGGATTAGAGCCCACTAATATGATCTCATTTTAATTTAATTACATCTGCAAAGACTCTATCTTCAAATATTGTAGCATTCTGAGGTTATGGTTCCCAAGCAAGTCCAAAACCTAGCAGGAAAAATTCTATTGTATTTTAAAGCTCTAGAAAATACACTTTGACTGAATGCTCTGTCCACTGTGCTCCCCAGGATAATAGCCCTGCCTTCCAGGAAGACCAGTGTAGCCGGCCTAGTCCCTTAGCTCAGGGCACCTTGATCCCTTGGCCCTGGGCCTTACCTTCTAGAACCATGAAGGTAGGTCCCTCCTCTGGAACCAAGAAGGAGACAGGCCCATCCATGAGGTTTTTGCCCTCTGGGTCTTCTTGAGTTAAAATGTTGAACGTCTACCCAAGAAGAAAACTGTGTATCTTAGCAATTTTTTTCCTTTTTTTAACAACCTAGAGACCCAAACACAAAAGTCTTAGCATCACCAACTACTAACCAATGCCATTGGTTAAGTTGCTTAACCTCTCTGAGTTTTAGGGTCCTTATCTTAAAGTATGGACAATAATGCCTCTAAGAGAATTTTTTTTTTGTAGAATAAAGAATAAATAAAAATAAAAATAATAAATAAAAATAGTAAAATCTGTATACCATGAACTTCCTAGGAAGTCAATATTATTGTTAAAGCAAATTATTTACTGAGAAGTAAGTTAAACGAGATGAATCTTGAACTTCCATTCTCCTTCAAATGCTATGAAAAATTTTGCCATGTAAAATCCATGACAGAAACTCCCAGACTCCTCTTTAATAAGCCTTCTGATATTTTTATTGCTGGCATAACAACACTGTTAAGATAAGTACCAGTGGCAGAGGAGAACAACAACAAAAATGCATGCCTAGATTTTGAAAGTTTGTTTAAATTCCAGTTCTTCTTTTTATACTTGACCTTCCTCCTAGATCACTTGGATTAACTGGAAAAAGAGAAGACTGTTGTCCAATGGCTTTTTAGGAGTCTAGAAAGAGAACACATTTTCCCCTGTGTGCTCAAAGATATTTCAATTTCAGGCAGTACAGTGTTCATTAATACAGCAGAATATAAGAGAAACAACATAGGCTATGGTTTCAGAAAGAGAGAAGTTAGAAGTTCAACTCTTTCCTGTATTAGCTGTGTGATATAGGCACATCTCTTTTCCTGAGTCTTAATTATACCATCTATGAAATGGTGATAACATTAATATCTCATGTACCATCCACCTCAGATTAAGACATAATGACAAAACAGATGAAATTGTGTAAGCTGGGAATCATAATAAAGTTATTTGTTTGGACACCACCCAATTAAAAAAAGCCAGAATCCTAAAAAGTAAAAACTATACAGACGAAAGAGGTGAAATTTTAAATATACCCATCTATGTAAACCATGAGGAGATCCCGTGAGGTATACTGACCTGCATTTTTTTTTCAATTATCCATGCTGTAATCACTCTTTTTAGATAATTTTTAAAACACAGAAGTTCAAGTTGATTGACTTCCATATCTTAAACTGTAAATTTTTTGACATCTTTTTCTCATTTTTTTCATTAAATACATTTTTGTTTAGCTATAGAGTGCTCTGTGAGACTTGATGTAAAAAGCTTTGTTCCTGGGGGGAGAAGAAGGAAAAAACTAAAAATCCTCTGTAGGTTCTGCCTGGGAAACAATCACAGACCTACACGGAATGACTCTCCTTCAGCACAGGCCCACATTTGTCCACCTAGTCACTGAAATTAACCTGATGCCCACTTCTGGAGCCAGGCTCACTCAGCCATGGGTAGGTATTTACCTAGCATGTTAGATCTGTTTCACGTTTATTTGATGAGGAAAGATGATTTTCTGCACGGACTCCCTACATGTTCCTTCATCATTTTTGTCATTTAACAGTACGATATTTTCAAGTTCAGTAAAGCAGAGTGAATGCATTATATTACAATATAGTTATTTTCAGCAACTACACTACTCTTTCAAGATGGAAACTTTTTTTCATGTATATATTACAGTACTTGGACTAGAGAGATGAGAGTTTATTTAAAAATTATGTTGAAAAAAAATTATGTTGAAGACAGATTTTTTTCTGAATCAAATAAAGAGAAATTTTGCCAAATAATGCATACAATAATATGAGATGACCCTAAAGGAACATTTGAGAAGATTTAAAAGGGCAAATTGAGGGGAGAAATCCTCCTTCAGTAAAGTCATGTTAAGCAATAGTGGAAAAAAGAAAATCCCTTGGGTGAAAGTTTCTCATGATTAAATATGTAGGTTAAATTACAAGAGAAACCATAATTCTTTTTGTCTGAGACTCGAGATCAAGGCCACCATCAAGACATAATAGATCATTTGAACAGACATCAGAAAACCGAGGTTCAATAAATATTAATAATTTATATTTCAATGTTTATCATGAAACTTCTACCTATAATAATTGCATCACCTTAAGTACTTCCTACTCAGGGTCCACTAATTATCTTTGAATTGGAGGAAGTCATTAGACCCTTGGGGTAATAACAAGTCTTATGATGCCATATAATATTTTAAAATAAAATAAAACATGTAAGTTAGATTAATGTGTTAGGAGAACAGATAAGAATTGTTTTTACATGTGATATCAAATTATTTTTGTTACTGTAAACATGTGACAACATTAATTATATTCTTAAACTTATTATTTTGAAATAAAAATTTGAAGGAAGCTGCAAAAAATAAACATGTAGATCCCATGCACTATTCAGTAAACCTCCTCCAGTGGTAGCATATTATATAACTATTGCACAATATTAAAACTGGTAAATTGACATGGGTACAATTCACAGAACTTATTCAGATCTCACCATTTTCAAAAGCACTCAATTATGCGATTATATAATTCTAAACAATTCTATCAAATGCATAGCTTCATGTAATCACAAGTGCAATTGAGACACAGAACTGTTCCATCAATACAGGACTCTCTTGCTGTCTATCTATAAGTATATGTCTCTATCCCTATCTATTTATCTATCTATCATCTATCCATCTTTTTATCTATTGCTACTTATCTATAGGTTTCTGTGTACATCCCTAACCACTAATCCCTAAACATTGACAACTACTAATATGTTCTCTATCTTTCTTATTTTGTTATGTCAAGAATGCTATGTGAATAGAATCATACAGTATGTAAACTTTTGAGATTACCTTCCTTCACTTAACACAATTCCTTTGATATCTGTCCAAGTTTTTGTGTGTACCAACGGTTAGATTATTTTTATTGTTGAGCCATATTCCATGATATAGATACACCAGAGTTTGCTTAACCATTCACTTGCTGAAAGACGTTTGTATTGTTTCCAGGTTTCGCCTGTTACTAATAGGGCTGCTATGAACATTTATTTGTAGGTTTCTGTGTGAATATAAGTTTTTATTTCACTGGAATAAATGCCCAAGAGTGTAACTGCTGGATCATATGGTAAGCACATACATAGTTTTAAAAAGAAAGGACAAACTATTTTCCAGACTGGCTCTCTCATTTTAAATTCCAACTAGCAATGTATGAGTAATCCAGTTTTTCCATATCTTTGACAGCTTTTAGTATTATCAATTTTTTTTTATTTTAGCCAGTCTGAATGGTGCATAGTGATATCTCACTGTGGTTTTCATTTACACTTCTCTAATCATTAACGATGTTAAAAAAAACCCTACAAATTTCACATACTTATTTGCCATCTGGATATTCTCTATAGTGACCATCTGTTCACGTATTTTACCCATTTACTAACTGAATTCTTTTGGGGGGTTTTGAGTTTTAAGAGTTCTTTACATATTCTAGATACAAGTTCTTAGTCAGGTATGTGATTTGGGAATATTTTCTCCAAGTCTGTAGTTCACCTTTTCATCCTCTTGAGAGAATCTTTCACCCGACAAACATATTTAATTCTGGTAAGTCCACTTTAACAATTGTCTTTCTTTATGATCTATGCTTTTGGTATCAAGTCTAAGAATTCTTCACCTAGTCCTAAGCACCCCAAATTTTCTCTTATGTTGTTTTTTTTTCCTAAAATTTTTATAATTTATGTTATACATCTAAGCTTGTAATCCATTTGAAGTTACATTTTGTGTAAGTTTTGAGGTTTAGACTAGGACCATTTTCTTTTTTTAGTGTAGGGCTTTTTTTGTCTATTGAAAAGACTATCTTTCCTTCATTGAATTGTTTTTTCACTATTATAAAAAGTAAATTGGACATATTTGTGAGGATCTATTTCTGATTTTAATTTATTGTGTTCCATTTATCCATGCCTATTCCTCATCCAGCTCTCACTGTCTTTATTATTAGAGATATTTAGTAAACCCTAGCTTTGGGAAAAATGATTCTTCTTTTGTCAAAATTTTTTTAGTTCTTTGAGGTTCTTGCTTGCAGATGTCATGATTTTCTTTTCAGTCATATTTTAGAATATACGAGTCAGTGTTTATAAAATTCTTCGCTAATATTTTTATAGGAGCTGCATTAAGCAATCTGGGAAGTACTGACATCTTTACTATGCTGAGTTTTCCAATTCATGAGCATGGTACATGTCTTCAAATGCTTAGATCACCTTTGAGTTCTTTCATCAGAATTTTCTATTTTTCATCATACATATCCTTACCTATTTTGTGAAGTGTATATCTAACTGTTTTGTTTTCTTAGGAGTAATTATTAATTTTGGTTTATATTATACATGTTTGTTGCTAGTATATAGAAATGTGACTGATTCTTGAATATTGACCTTATATCCTGTGACCTTGCTGAATTTATTTCTAGCAGGTTTTTTAAAATAGATTTGTAAGGATTTTCTCTCTGTAATAATGTCATCTTCAAATAGGGAGAGTTTTATTTCATCCTTTTCAATCTGTATGACTTATTTCTTTTTCTTGCCTCAGTGCAATGGCTATATCTTCCAGCATTGTGTTGTATAAGAATGGTGACAGTTATATTATAGACTTGCTCCTGACGTTAAGGGAAAAGCATTCAGATTTTGACCATGAAAGTATGATGTTAGGTGTAGGTTTTTTATAGAAGTTCTTTATCAATTTGATGAAGTTTCCTTCTAGTCTTAGTTTACTGAGAGTTTTTATTATGAATGGGTGCTGTGCTTTTGTTTTTGTTTCCTCTGTGTGAATTTGGTTTTTCTTTTTTAGCCTACTTTTTGAATGTTAAACCAAGCTTTGTAAATATGGAATAAATCTCACTTGATTGTGGTCTAAACTTTTTATATGTTCTTGCGTTCAGTTTGCTAACATTTTGTTGAAATGTTTGCCTTTAGGTTCATAAGAGATATAGGTCGTAGTTTTCTTTTTTTGCACTGTTTGTCTGATTTGGTGATCAATGTAATACCGGTTCATAAAATGAAAGTGTTCCCTTATAATCTATTTTCTGAAAGAGACTGGGTAAAATTTTTGTAATTTATTCTTGAAAAATCTGGTAAAATTCTCCATTGAAAGTATTTTGAATTGAGGATTTCTTTTGTGGAAGAATTTTAGTTACAAATTCAGTTTCTTTAATGGTTTTAGGACTATTCAGATTATTCTATTTTTATTGAGTTTTGTTACTTCATAGTTTTTGAATACTTAGTCAATTTCTTTTAAGTTGTTCAATTTATAAGTATAGAGTTGTTCATAGTATTGCCTTATTATCCTTTTATCTGCTGAGGATCTGAAGTAATATCCCCTTTTATTTCTGATATTGGTGATTGCACCTTCTTTCTTTTACACTGTGATCAATCTTGTGATTTATTAATCTTACTGGTTGTTATTTGTTTTTCAATATCACTGATATCTGCTCTTATCATAACTATTTCCTTCCTTTTGTTTCTTTAGGCTTATTTTGTTCTGTTTCTAGTTTCTTAAATCAGAAACTTAGAGTCTTGATTTAGACCTTTCATGTATTTTAATGCCAACATTTAGTGCTATAATTTTCCCTCTCAGCCCTTCTTTAGCTGCTTCCACAATTTTTGATATATTGCATTTCATTCTCTTCTGGGTATTTTAATTATTTTCTTAGGGACTTCCTCTTTAAACCATGTATCTTTTAGATGTGTGTTGTTTAATTTTCAAGTGTTTAGAGGTTTACTTTTGTCTGTCATTTATTTTTAATTTTATTCTATTATAGTCAGAGAAGATTCTCTGTTATGTTTTCAATTATTTTTAATTTATTGAGGTTTGGGCCCAGAATGTGGTCTCTCTTGGTGAAAATTAAATGAGTATTCTGCTCTTATTGTGTGACATGTCCTATAGATGTCAATAATATCCTATTAGTTGGTGGGTCAATCAGTTCTCCCATATCTTTGATAATTTTAGCTTTAATTATCCTATCAAATGCTGAGGATAGGATGTTGAAGTCCCCAACTTTAATTGTAGATTTTTCTATTCTGCCTCTCAGTTCTACCAGTTTTTGCTTCATGTATTCTGAAACTCTGTTGTTTTGTGAGCATTTAGGATTGTTATGTCTTTTTGATGGTTTGATACTTTTATCATTATATAGTGTCTCTGTTTGTCCCTGGTAATGTTCTTTGCTGCTCTGAATTATATTTTATCAGACATTAATATGACAACTTTGCATTTTTATTAATGTTTACATTATATATATGTATTTTTCATCCTTTTTACCTTTGCATAACTATGTTATTCTTGTAGACAACATATAAATGGGTTTGTTTGTGTTTTTTGTCTTTATCTACTCTGCTAATCTCTGTATTTTAATAAGTGTACTTAATTCATTTACATTTAAAGTAATTATTGATATTGATATAGAGAGATGACAAATAAATATATGAAAGAATGTTCCATGTCATATTTCGTTAAAGAAATGCAAATTTAAAAAACAATGAAATACTGCTACATACCTATTAGAATGGTCAAACGTTTAAAAATACTGACAGCAACAAATGCTAACAAGGATGTGGAGTGACAGAAACTCTCATTTATTGCTGGTGAGAATGAAAAATGGTACAGCTTTGTGTGTTGAAGCCAGTGTGACACTTTCTACAATACTAAAAATACTCTTCCAAAAAATCCAGTAATCATGCTCCTTGGTATTTACCCAAATAAGTTGATTACTTGTGTACACACAAAATATGTACTTGGACATTTATAGCGGTTTTACTTCTAAGTGCCAAAACTTGTAAGCAACCAAATATCCCTAAGTAGGTGGGTGGATAAATAATCCATGCTCCATCCAGAAAATGGACTATTATTTAGTGCTAACAAGCAATTAACTATCAAACCTGAAAAGACATGGAAGAAATGGAAGACATGAAAAGGCTAGGTGCTGTATGAGTCCAACTATATGATATTCTGGAAAAGGAAAAACTATAGAGATAGTAAAAAGATCAGTGGTTGCTAAGGATTAAAAAGAAAGAGGAATAAATAGGTGGATCACAGAGGATTTTTAGGGCAGAGAAACTATTCTGTATGACACTATAATGGTGAGTACATGTCATTACATGTATTTTTGAAACCCATAGAATGTATAATAAAGTGAACCCTAATGTGAACTATGGACTTTGGGTGATAATGATATGGTTCATCTATTATAACAAACATACCACTCTCATTCAAATATTGATAATAGGGAAGGCTGTACATCTGTGGGGGCAGGTTTTATATGAGAATTCTCTGTACTTTCCACTCAATTTTGCTGTGAACCTAAAAGTGTTCTGAAAATTCAATTATGGATAGATAGATAGATAGAGTTTTTTAAATACCTCCTTATCATTTACTTTCAACCTAATGAAGGGAGAGGTTGTAAAAGACTGAAAGATTAGGGAAATATTTTTGAAAAATTCATTATTGAGATGTGAGTCCCACTCTGTTGACTCATACAAGGTAGATGAAATCTAGGGAAAATAGCTCTGAAGGACCACCTAGTGGGCTTGATCTATCACCCTTGGAACTTGGAAGACAATAAGCAATGATGCCTATTTCATGATTCAGAGAGCTAAAGAACAGAAGTTTATGGCAATCAGGATTCTCTGATGTTAGAGCAAAGAGAAGTAGCTGCGTTAAGAACTGTGTGCCTCACCTCATTTCTCATACCTGCTTGTAACCCAGGCGATTTCAGAAACCACACTTAAGGTGGGGTAGAACACACGCTAGATGGGGAAAGTTGGAGAAGTCAACCATACCGTTATTCACAGTGTAGTTAATAAACTGATTACAGACCCAAGATAGAATGAAGCAACTAATTCACTGCACTACTCAAGTTATGTAACAAGACTGTTTTGTAGCTAGGAGTTACCAAGGATATTTGTTACCTGAACATAGCCAAAAAAGCACGGTAGCTTCCCTTGGATTTCACACAAGGCTCTTGGGGGAAAATAACCTTTTGAATAAGTATGCAAGAAAAATGGAGTAATTGAATACAGTGTTTGGTCTAACCCCCATGTGTCTTTCTTTCTTAATCTTGGAGCTATAACTCTTACATTTAAAATAGTAAAATAACAAAGAGTACGTAATAGCAAGCAATTTAGTAAAAACATATTTGGTAATCTACTTACTGATGATATTTTAAATTAACACAGTTCTGGAAAGAAAGTTTCCAAATGTCAAGGATAATAAAGTTATCCTAGCATTGGGCACAAGTTTATACTAAGGATGTAATAATAATAATAATATTAAAAAATCAGCAACAACATAATAATTACATTATTTATTCATGGGAGCCTCTATTTCTCCTCCAGATGACTTTTTAGTTCATAAAAATGATAACATTTGACTGTACTGAATATTTTCTTTCAGAAGGAAGGGGAAGAAGTAACATTAATTAACTAGAAACTAATATTTAAGTCCTTTCACTCACCTTATTTCTTTCAGTTCTTAACAACTATTCTTGACAGAGTTTTTAAAGATCTCAGCATGTGTTTTCATAGGTGACAATCTGGGAAAATTGATCATTGACTTTATAAACATAAAGCAAGCAAATGGCACAGGCAGGACTTGACTTGCAAACTGTTATTCCAAAGTTCATGTACCTCAGTATTTCTGATTCTCTACTACACTTCTAGGACCTAGTATTATACCACTATTAAAAGGGATATTGATAGTTGTTTTTTCTTTGTAAAATCTTGAAAAATTAACACGAAAACTCAGCAATACGTACTTCATGATGGGGCAAAAAGTTATGCACATTTAATTACAAATTAAGTTACTACCGTAAATTATCTGTGTCCTCCCCCCCCAAAAAATGGCAATAATAGAAAAAAATAGTTAATGTGGTTGTGAAGGAAAGAGTGAAGAGAGAGGAAGGGGGCAGTGATATGTTTAGAGTGGGAAAAATTAGGTGTATTTCCAAAAGCTAGTGTTTAGGACGCACAACTATTTTAGTCATGCCACAGAAATCCTAGCAAAAGCAAATTCTTAATGACTCCTCTGATGTAATAATGAACATGAACACTGAAGTTAGGTAAACAAACAAACAACACTGATTTCAGTTATATCCATTCATCAGAGACTGAAAGAGAAGATGGACTGGTCATATGCCCAGTCTCAAACTTTTCATCCCCTAGTTGTATTATAACATCCCTTTCAGCATATCTGCCTCTATTTGCAGAGTAGGCTTTTTTTTTCCTTCTAAGTGTGTTTTTCTAGAAAATCCTGGTTATAGTATAATAGGAAAAAAATGTTGTGTTCTCCAAAATTGTTGAAAATAAATTTAAACAGAAAAAAACTGGTACTGCCAACATCAATGATATGTTCTCAATTGCCCTTTCTTTTTATTCATGGATGAAATACTAGAAGAAAGTGAAGTCATTCTAGGCAGTGTGATTAAAGATTTATATTCATCGCTTAAAGACACCACACCAGTAGGCAGCCAGATCAGTAAATCTTGTCCAGTTCTTAACAACAGGTAGACAAGTCTTTGGAAGGAGAGAAAAATGGTACTGTCGGGTGAATCCAATAAACTGAAGTGTGGAAAGAATTAGGACTCTGTGGGTATGCTCAAAAGCTCATTAAAGTTTCTTGTCTTCTTAACACTTTTATGTTCCTAATGTTATGGAAATTTACTTCTAGCTTATAGTGATATTGCATAGAACTTCAAGATACTAGGGCAGGGTTTCATGTATGGTTTTTTGTTTGTTTGGGGGGACTCCAAACTTTTAGAAAATGTATATGAATTATTTCAGGCATGGCATTGTTCTTTGGTGTTGGCTATAGTTCATACCACTGACTACTTTTTTCACCTAATATTTTACTACTTTGAAAACCTGCCACTATAAGAAGTACAGGAGAGGCAATTATAAGGGAAAAAAGATAACAAAAATCCCCGGGATGCCATCTAAATACTATAACGTATAAATAGATATTGCTTTTCAAAAATTAAAGCTGAAACTATTCATAGATTACTTGAAGATTTCTGAAAATTGAGAAATGTATCAGCAGTTTCTATACAAAACTCTACCAAATAACTGCCTTCAATTATTCCTACAAAATATGTTTGAAGATTTGAAGGACTCACATTGATTAGAGAACATTCAAAGAAGTCTTTTAAAAAGAGATTGGGACTTATTCAGGACCTTATTAATTTAACCCTATCAATTTATGATTTTGACATTTGTTTGTTCCAGAACAAAATCCATCTAAGTTTGTCTGTCTACATTATAAAACTTGTTTTATACATACAGTGGTATACTACCCCTTAAATATGAAATTACACTGATAAATGTGGCATTCTCTTATGAGATTAAAAAAAAACGGCATCCTATTACCCCATCCTGACAAGTCAGTCCTCATCTACCTTATCCTCAGCAGCATTAAGCATTTTTCAACTCTCCTTTCTGAAACAATTTCTTCTCTTAATTTATGCAAACTCATTCTTTTATTTTGTTATTGTTATTGTCTGTCTGTTTTTCTCTTTACTTTTCAGGCCACTTACTGCTCAGTCAGTCTTCTTTTCTGACTCTTTTCTTCTAGCTGGATTAAACTCAGTCTAGGACCCTATTCTGTGCTCTGTCCTATATTCTCCTTAGGAGACATTCACACTCATCTCCTTGAGGGCCATCTGTGCATATATGAGTCCTACAGTTATATTCGGCCTCCCTTTGAATGATGCTCCTACGTGGCCTTCTTACTTTCATTTCTCCTTGGTGTCTCAGTAGCATGCCATGCTTAACAAGTTCAGAATGATTTATTGATTTGCTGCTATCTTCAAATCTATTTCTCCTCTTTGGTTGCTCATGCCATATGTATTTATTTCTCTCTATCTTTAGTATTGCCATGTTAGTTTAAGCCACTATTATCTCTTACCATCCTAATGTATTTGCAAAAGTTTACTAATTTGCTTCTTCTTCTCTTGCCTTTTTACGTTCTACGAAAAATTGTCAGAGAGATACATACACTTTTTTAGTGATTCCCTTTGACCTTAAAATAAATAAGAATCCCTTAATACAGCTGTTATGGAGTGAACTGTGTCCCCCCCCAAAAAAATATATATATATTAAGTCCTAATCCTTAGTAGCTCAGAATGTAACCATATTTGAAAATAGGTCATTGCAGATATAATTAGTTAAGTTGAGATCATACTGGAGTAGGGTAGGGCCCTAATCCAATATGACTGGTTTCCTTATGAGAAGTCGGCCATGTGATGAGACAGAGTCACAGAGGAAGAACACCACGTATAGACAGAGGCAGAGATCGGAAAGATTCATCTACAAGCCAAAGAACACCAAGTATTGCCAGTCACTACCAGAAGCTAGGAGAGAGTCATGGAATAGATTCTCCCTTCATACCCTCAGAAGAAATCAATCCTACAAATACCTTGATTTCAGACTTCTAGCCTCCAAAACTGTGAAATAATAAATTTCTGTTATTTTAAGTCACCCAGTTTGTGAGACTTTGTTCAGCAGCCCTAGGAATCTCATGCAGTGGCTTAAGATTCTTCATAATTTACAGTTTCCACCTTCCTTTTCAGAATTCATCTTGTGTCACTTTCCTTTTCTTCCTCTGTTTCAGCTATAGTGACTTTCTTTAAAACTATTTCTCACCTCAGGGCATTTGTCTAGGCTTCACATTCCTATCCCACAGGCTCTACTGTCCACTCTTGGACTCATGCAGCTGTTACCTTAAATGTCACCTCTTCAGAAAGGCCTAGAATTCTATGTTAACTCTGTTTTGATAAAGTGACTTATTTTGTAATTGAATGTTTATTTTTCTATCAATTGAATGTCTTTCTCCCTTGATGTATTTGTTTAATGAGTAAAGAGACTCTGTCTTGTCACCCTGTAGAGCCGGCATTTAGCATAGGGCCTGGGAAGTAGGCCTTAGTTGACGAATATATGGAAATAAGTTAAGCCATTTAAAAATAGATTTGGAAAAGCTAGTGGGAAGCTAGCTGCAGAAGGCAATGTTATGTTGAGTGTTTTTCAATAAACAATGATTGTCATCCCTTGTAACTGCTCTCTATTTACAATCAAGTCTTCCTGAGGTGAGTATAGATGTAGAAAAATTAGTGGCTCACCAAGTGCCCATTGCCTTTGACCTCAGAATAATAGCCATCTGAGTCTAGTGTCACTGACCACACCTGTGTCCTTTTCTCAGCTACAACTAAAGATGTGTACCTGATTGCCTTGATCTATGCTCACTGCAAAATTATCACATCTGATGTGCTTTCGAAACTAAGAATTCTAATTTAAGAACTGAAATCCTTTAAATTCAAATTATTTAAGCATAATCTCTGTCACTAATAATTTTTGACCTTAAAATAACCTTTAAGGCCTCAAGGCCACAGTGCTTATACTGATAATATAGAGATGGTAAGAGCTGACATCTTTTTCTCTCAGGATTGGTGTGAGTATCCATCAGTAGTTAAAAAGGTAGGCTCGTTCCAAGTATTCAGTTTTGTATAAATCAAATAGATTTGGTATCAAAGAAATCTTAATGTGTAAACAGTAAAAAAATATGGCTAAATAGTAAAACAATATTTTTTCTAATCTAATATAGTCAGTCAGATACACTGTATTCCCATGAATTTTCTGTTCTGCAGAAATTTCTTAGACACTCCCATGTACAAATTCAGCCTGTTATTTTTAGTTAACTATTAAGTGATAGTTAACTTCACAAAAATTACCTCTTCTTATCATAAAAGGAAGCTTTCAATTCCATAAAACAGCATATAACCTGAGAAATATAGTATTTACAGATTCATCTATAGACATGGTCTTTCTCAGAAAGTTCTGGAATCCCACAATCTGCTTGTAACCACTCACCCCTTTTTACCCACTCTGTCACTACTTCTACAACTTGGGGAAACAAAAAATGAGTGACACAGATTCTGTAACCCTGTGCAGTTCAAACTTGGTGTGACTTATAAATCAACTCAGTTTAAGGAAAATTGATGATGCTATTAAATGAAAAAACAAAGGCTATTTTACATAAACAGATCTCAAAAGGTTGTGGCTCAATGATTTTTCTGGGGATTAAATGAAATCATGTGTATAAAGTTCTTAGCATAATCCTTCCTCACAATAAGCACATAATACATAGTAGCTCATTTATTCTTCTCAAACTTGTAGCATGAACTCCTAGGATAAACAATTCTTTGTTAGATATATAGAAAGTTCAAGGAAAAAATATGGCATTTCTTTCTAAAGTACCAACTTTTCCTGATGGTAGGCAATATAAAATATTAACCATGTATTAATTTAGACACATGATGTACTATAGTAGAAAATTTACATTTTTAAGCACAATGACTTATGGATTTTAATGAAGCTGGGTAGTACACAGAGAACAGAGATTTTGAAGTCAAATACCTCAATTCATCATGTAATAGACATAGAACTATGGCAAGATTTTTTTTATCGTCTTACATGTATCAATATAATAGAGATACTAATAGCTGTCTTGGAAGACTGTAGTGACTTAAGGTATTTTAAAAAGCCTAGAATTATGCCTGTCACATAGTAGGTGCTTAAAAATATTAGATATTACTACTCTTTAACGTCCTCTTGGGGTAAGATTCTATATACTTATAAAAATAAAAATGTTAAAAATACAGCTGTGAACTGTTCTAATTGCTTACTATTGGGAATATATTTCCTTCACCATTGAATAAGCTTTTAAAATAAAAACTTCTTATTCCTCCATTTATTTTAATTAATATATCTGGGGTCAGACAGGAGGTTGTTACTACAGAGACCTTTATTCCTCTGGTGTGGAGAAACAAAAAGGTAGAGGTTTTAAGAATTGTTTAATAACAAATGTATAATATGAATATTCAGCTTCCTAAAACTGATTTAATTTTCTTTTAATGTGCCTGAAACTTTGCCAAGGTTTAAACTGAACTCTTCAATTTGATTTTGTTTAAAGGTTTTGATATTTGCCATCACAGCTTCATTTTTTAAAAGTTTAGGACCTACGCATCAAATTAATGCTTTTGGCACTACATGTACATGCAGATTTGAAGACCAATTCATTAGAAATACCTCAGATCTCTCAGAGTATTCATATCCTGCACGTCACTGGGAAGGGTCACTTGGCCATCTTATAGAGAGTATAAATCCAAGTTAAAAGATCCCCTTGGCAACTTCCCTGGTGGCGCAGTGGTTAAGAATCCACCTGCCAATGCAGGGGACACGGGTTCGAGCCCTGGTCCAGGAAGATCCCACACGCCACGGAGCAACTAAGCCTGTGTGCCACGACTACTGAGCCTGCGAGCCACAACAACTGAGTCCGCAAGCCACAACTACTGAAGCCGGCGTGCCTAGAGCCCATGCTCTGCAACAAGAGAAGCCACTGCAATGAGAAGCCCGCGCACTGCAACGAAGAGTAGCCTCCGCTCGCTGCAACTAGAGAAAGCCCACGTGCAGCAACGAAGACGCAACACAGCCAAAAATAAAAATAAATTAATTAATTAATTTTAGAAAATTTGAGAAAGAAAAAGATCCCCTTGGAATCCATTCATTATTTCAGTTTTAGGCAGCTGGCTATGTTAGAAAGAACACCAGCCCTGAGACAAAAGACTTGGGATGGATGGTCACGTCTTTTTGACCTCTCACTCCCAGAAGTTAAATTACCCATGAAATAAGTAAAAACGTTTACTCTTTCCTAAGGGGTTGTCATTGTTAAACGACACAATGTATTTCATGGTTTCCAAAATGCGATAAAAGTGAAAGCCATTCACTACACAAATATTAGTTGAAGTTTACTATGGGGAGACCCTGGGGGGAAATACAGACACAATTTATGGTTTCATCCAATCTGTGGTCTAGCGTAATAGGTAACAATCAATGAAAACTTGGGCTACATGTTCGAAAGTGATGTATCCTGAAGAATGTAGTGACCAGACAAGTTATACTACTGTAATGCCACATTTAATATGTAAAACTTGATTGTTTTTCAAATTGATTTTATAAGTTGCTTTTAATTATGTAAAAAAAAACACACCAAATAAATATTGAAAAAATATAGAGCATAATAAAACCAAAATACTAATACTTAATGTCTTTAGAAGTGTATATAGATTTTTTTTCTTTATTCTTTGCAATTCTTTTTTAACAGTCTAATAATAACCTTCTCCTCCTTGTCAACATTTCCTTAGGCATACCTACTAGGAGACACACAGGTAAAGAACCCAGTGAGTACAGAGAAGGTATGTAGAGTTTCTGGTTTGAAAAAAAAAAAAAAAACTAGGGCAGGTTTAATGGCATTTATGCTGGAATTTAAAGGAAAGGTGGGATTTGCAGATGAATAGATGTTGGTGGTTTGAGCATATTTCTACAGGGATTGACAATGCAGCTATATATGATGTCCCAAATCAGAGTTCTGTAAAAACTTGCCAAGGGAACCTGCCCAAAGACTCAGATTCCAAACTTGGTAGGGAAGGAAATTTTTTCCTACATGCCTTTTTTTTCTCTCTTTAATAATTTATTATTTTAAGACTTCAGAAATGGTCCCCTTACTTGTCCTCTGTTGTTTCATTCTTACCTCTATCTAATCTGATATAGAGCAGCAATACACAACTTGAGGGGAGAGGGAAAATATAATTTTTTTTAAAGAGTAGACATTGAATACATTTTCCAAAACACTGGAGGAGAATGTTTTTTTTAGAAAATAAATGTACTTACCAATATTTAAGTAATATTCATTCTTTTACAGAACATTGGGAAACAGCAGAACCTTTAAACAATGACCTATTACTCTATTAATTCTACCTTTAAATATATTTTCATCTTTACCCCAACTCTATATGCTATATAATATTATTCACTTTATTTTACAGATGAGAAAAGTGAATCATGGAATGGTTAAGCTAAGGCTCCTCTAAGGTGATACTGGAGCTGAAACTGGCTGAGGAAGTAGAGTAGAAATATGGAACATAAGGCCACATCCTCTACAGAGCATTCGATAGCACAGTGAGTGTGCACTAACAGTTTGATAAATGGATATCAAACTTTTTTCATGGGACTACAAATGTGATTCCAGAGAGTAGAAAAACATGAGTTTTCAGCCAACCAGAATTGGTTTCAATCACAATTTTCTGAGTTTGGAAGATTTCAACTTAATCTAAGATCAAGCTTCAACTTTTTCAACCTAAAATGGCACAATGATACTAGACAGAAAGTAGGGTTGTGAGGAGTCCATATAGTATCTGTAAATCCACAGCAGCAATATCTACATATACAACTCAGTAAATGGTAGATTTCAATATTGACATGCCCACCACTTGAGGCTAATTTCATTCTTTTTCTCATTGACTTGCGATGCAGAATCTAGAGGGTACTACTCTATCAAATCTACCCAAAATAGCTCATATTTTATGAGCAAGTATAAAATCACTGTAATGCAAGAATCCCTCTGAAATTATTTGAGTGCCTGTCAGATTCTCTTGTAGGCAGATCAATAATTAATATTTGAATAGTGCTTTGCAGTTTACAAAGAATCAGTAAGAGCGGCAATTGATAATAGCTGATAAGGCACCACCCACAGAGGAAGCTTCAGACCTTGGATTACTTCACTCAGCATCATATAATAACTCTGAGCAAAATCTGAGCGCATTATATCAACATTCATAAAATTATTCTACAGAAAAATATGTTTTTATCTCCTGGAGTTAGGTAAAGTGAAAGTGAATAAAAACGATTACTATTACTAATTCTTTACCAGACAGAATATTGCCAGACTGCTTTTTAGAGCAGTAAGAAGCAAGGAAAATAATGAGAATGAAATGAGTTCAGATATAGGTAGAATGCAAACATGATTTATGATACAGGTAGGATGAATATCTATCTATCTATCTGTCTATCATCTATGTATCAATCATCTATCCATATTCATTTTCCATTCACAAAACATCCACTAGGGTGAGAATTTCACTTTGCAATATTATGCTGCAAATGAACATCATGCTTTAGTGGATACCTTTTCTATTCCTAACCATCTGTCTGAAATAGTGGTTTGCAAACTTCGATGTGTCTCGCAATCCTCTGGGGAGCTTGTTAAAGCACAGACTGCTGAGGCCAACGCCAGTTTCAGATTCTGTAGGTCTCAGGTGAGATCTGAGAATTTGCATTTCTAACTAGCTCCCAAGAAGTAACCATGCTGCTGCTCCTGGGAACATACTTTGAGAACTAGCAGAGGCCGCACTGAGGCTCAAAACCACTCTTCCCACAAAGAATCTTTTGATCACTCCTGGCCCCCTTAAAACCTTCCTCCTATGATGTTTTTTGCACATTACCAATTAAATTCATCACATTACAGGAGTGACAGAGGAGAGTGAAAGAAAGAGTATGAAATGGGGAATAAATATTTGTTTGCACTTACCCAATAAGTAGCTATATCCTCATGGACAAGTTTCTTTCTTTTTCATTAAGGTTTTTTTTCTAAGGTTTTATCTTGTTCTTTTGTTGGAAATGCATTCCTCTGTTTCTTCATTTTGCTTGATTCTCTGTGTTGGTTTCTATGCATTAGATGGAACAGTCACCTCTCCCAGTCTTGAAGAAGTGGCCTCCTGCAAAAGATAAACCTTATTTTTCAAAGCTGTCCTAGCTTTGGTTGTCTCTCAAACCTTTGTGATTGTCCAAGCAGTCTATTTTATTTTAAATAGCTCCTAGTAGCTGAGGGTGTGCCAAAGCCTGTCAGTGTCCCAGAGTGGATGACCTTAGTCAGCACTTAGATTCAGGCTAATTGGATGCATGTAAAAGCTCTCTCCTGGGATTTACTGGTGCTCTGGAGCACAGCAGAGGGAGAGATGGAGGGAGGGAGACAGGAGGGAAGTGGGAAGATGGCACCTGCCAGAGGGGGAAAAAAGATTCCTCACTCCCAACTTTAGCAAAGCAGAGGGAAGCAGAAACTCAGAATATGTGTAAATCACCCATGCCCCTATAGCCAGTAAGTAACCTGCTAGATTCAAACTCGGAACTACTCAGTTCTCAAATGAACTCTTCTCCAGCTAATTAGAACAGAGAGTAGAGTTGGGAGGTTGTACAGGTCACTACCACCTCTGAATTCTGTGGTCTTAATTACTTCAGATGATTAGTCTCATCTTTCAAATTTGATTAATTACTTCAGATGATTAGTCTCATCTTTCAAATTTGAAGCTAAGTTTCCTGAAGAATTATGTGTTAAAGCAAATGTTAATAATTTATTTGCTGTATTAAGGCCTATTCAGTGCCAGGTATATCATAGGAGATATACCTAATTTAATTTAATTTAATCCACACCTCCACAGAGAGGCCTCTGGTTGACCCTAATGAAAGTAGTTTCTTTCAGTTTCATTCTCTCTTTTATTACCATATTGTATTCTTCAAGTTGCACTTGACACTGTCATAATATATAATGCTTATTGCTAGTCTATCTTGTGTCTCTCTGCTCTGAATGGAAGCTTAATGAAATTAAAGATTTTATTTGAATTGTTTAATTTTTATCTTCCCCAGCTAGCATATAGTGCCTTGGAACATAGTAATAGACATGTAAATATTTGTTGAATAAATGTAAAGGATGTATTATTCCCTCTTTACAACTATTTCAGCTAATAGTTAAGACATTATCTTAATGATACATCAATTCAGATTTATTTTTCCATTTGACCCCCAATGACCACGCGAGAAGCCTGCAGAGCTTCTCAGAGCCAATAAAGCAAAGTCTTATATCCAAAAGCATTGTCCTTAATGATACTCTACATCCTCACTCTCTTTCCATGAGCACCAAAATTCTAACTACAGTTGACCCTTGAACAACACGGGTTTGTGTTGTTCAATCCACTTACACGTGGATTTTTTTTCACTAGGTACATATTACAGTACTACACATGCATGGTTGATTGAATCTACGGATATGGAACTGCAGATATGGAGGGCTGACTATATTCCTGTTATGTAAATATACATGTGTACTATTTTTACACATGATTAAATATCTCACATTTTGAAGAAATTTGGCTTAAAAACACAGGTGTTGACACAAGATTTTCACTGAAGTTTTTTAGAAGATTTTGAATTTGATATCATTGTTTAACTGTCAGTCTTCCACTAATAGGGGAATAAAGAACAGAGTTTGGCATCAGGAGACTTGGCATTAAACCTACTAGCTTGGATGGGCAGTATAATGTAGGGTTTAGACTGTTGCATCCCACCTCTGTCACTTATTACCTGCATGATCTCAGCCGATCCATTTAAATTACATATGCTTTGGTCTCTTTATCTTTAAAATACCACTGAAAATACATGCTTCATCATACGTTCTAAGAATTGGATGGGGTGATGCATATAGAGTTTTGACACAATCTATACTTGACATATGGAAGTCTTACCTATAACTTTTCTTTCTCGTTTTTCTTTTTCTTTAGAATAAGACACCTTTACCTTACCTTCACTGTTCTTTTATTCATCTCATTTCAATTTTTAAAGAAATAATAATAATATAATGATGATAAAGAAATTAATAGTTTTTTCAAGGTGAAATCCAGTATTCAAATTCAGATGTTAATCTCATCCTTTCCACCAAGATGGGTGCTTCCTCATTTTATTCTTTGAAAAGTGAAGCTGCTCTTTGTAAATCGGTTCTACTTTATCAGGTAGGTTGGGCTCGTGAGCTGGTAAAACCTGATAGAGCTCACCAAAGGCTCTTGATTTTACCTGGCTTTCTTTATTATAATTATCACATGGAACAATACTGGTTAACGTCATCCCTCCTGGGTTACAATTAGCTTAATCTCAAGTATACGTCAGCCTTTAGTGGGCTTTTGATCTAAGAATGTTGTTCAGGCCATCTAAATACTCATTGGTCTGACAGATAACTGGCAACATTTATAATGGAGGTCACTCTCGTCTATTAATTTTAACTGTATTGTGGCTTTTGATAAAGTGGGCAAGAGTGGATGTTAATCTATTTTGTACCTGAAAAAAATAAATGCCTTCATGAGGACAAAGTGCCAGTGGGACAAACTACACTTTATTTTAAAATAAACATGTTTATTTGTTTTAAATAAATGTTTAAAGAATAAACATGTTTTCAGAATAAATCCCCTTGATATAATAATTACTTTTGGCATTTCTGACTCTTGTCTTTTAATGGGAAAATGAACATACTAGAGAAAATGAGCATCATGAATTCATGAACCAAGTTTTTACTCTCAGTGGGGGGGTGAGACTCCCACAGAGTCAGCAAATAGTTATTGGCTGTGTATGATATACCAAGTACTGTGATAGATTTAGGGCAGGGTTTCTCAACCGCAGCATGTTGGAACTGTGAGTGAGGCAATTCCATCATGAGTGGTTGTACTCATAACATCACAGGCTGTTTAGCATTATCCATGCTCTCTACCCAATTGCACCTCCTCCTCTAGTTGTTACAACCAAAAATGTCTACAGATATTGCCACATGTCCCCTGAGGGCAAACCTGCTCACGGTGGAGAACCATTAACTTAAAGTGCATAGAGATTAATCAGACAACTCTTGCCCTAAATATATGTATCGATTTATCTAGAAACACATGTAATTAGAAAAGTCATATTCATAATTTCCATGCCTATATCTGTATGAGAATAAATAGAGTGTAAACTTATATTTAAGGCATTACCTGCAACATTATCTGTATTAGCCAAAAGAAGAAATAATCTCAACTTTCTAGAAGAAGGAAGAAAACAATTTGTATCTCAATTGTTTTCCGTATGAGTTTACTATATGTTAGGCAACACGCTAGATTTTGTCACATATATTAGTACATTTTTTCATGAACATCCTATGTTTTATTATTTTTTTCTCTATAACTAAGAAAACCATTAACATTGTTAATCATGTGTTCGAGTAAACACAACACACTGTTGTCAGACCTTGACTTCTGATTCAGATTTGTCTGATTTCAAACATTCTGCTTTTTACACAAAAATCACAAAGAAAAGTGTTTAAGAAACAATGTTAATACAATAGGTTAAAATATAAACTATTTGGAAAAACTATGAGAAAAGGGAATGTTTTAAGTTTAAAAAACAAAATATGCAAAGATATGTTGACTATGATCACAATCAAAGGAATCGATGTCAACATGGGTATAAAGTATATATGGAACACATCAGACTTGAATGGTTCATGCAAAAACAATTAATCATTTCTGGTTAGTGGGGCTATGAGGTGATATTGTTATGAGGAATTATTATTTGCTGTTTTTAATAGCTAATATAAAACACATTATAAAAAGCATTTATGTGGAATCTAAGTGTACACTTTAAAGTCAGAGATTTCTTTGACTTTGAAAGAAAAAAGCAGGCTGGATTTTAATAGCTCTTTTGCTGTGAGAATGTAAAGTGCTTTGCTGACCTCTGAGAATATAAAGCACTTCAGACTAGGAAGAGAATGAAGAGAAAATAAATCGCTGCCACCCTGTGAGAGTGTGTGGATGGGACATGTGGACTGACTCACACAAGCATCAATACATGGGAGACGGACACAGCAGGAAGAGATGCTCTGGAAAACTGTCAGCCAGAGGCACAACCACACATGGGCATGACCTACAAGGACTTAGATGGCAGTAAGTGGGCAATTATTTTCTGACTGTTAAAATGCCACACATTTTTTTTTTTTTCTCAAGAAAATATTTACCTTTGAACTACTGAATTGTTTCAAAGAAATATAGATTCAGAACTACAGTAATCCAGTTCAATCTTTTGTTACAGATAAGGAAATGCATACCAAGGAGAAATATCCCCAAATTCAGTAAAAAAGTTTGCAAGAAGACAGTATATTTAAATCAACGTGAAAAACATTTTTGTGGGAAATAGTTCCTTTGTGTATTGCCTGTACGTTTTGCTCTTTTAGCTCTGTTTCATTTCCTTTACTGTAAACATTTATCATCCACCATATGTCATATTCTTCATAAATTGCTAGGGAAACAGAAGTAAATACATAGCTCTAAAGCTCACTTCCTCCAGTGGTGCTGGGGTAACAGTGATCATAAGTGAGGAAGCAGCTCTAGGAAGGCTGGAGGGCTGGTAACAGGGAAGTCTTCATCTAAAAGTTTAATTATAAGGAGAGTTAACCAACCAGACTATAGATAACAGATATTCCAGACAGAAGGATTAGCATCGAAGGATAGGCTGTCAGGGTGGACTCAATCGTAAAAGGTTCAAAATCAGAGAGCAAACTCTGTGTCATAGACAGTCTTTCAAAGATCTGACCAAGAAGGATGATATTTTAGGACGAGAATCATGCAACAAATCCTGGGCTAAGTACTTTTTGTAAATTATTTTTAATTCTCCATAGTAACCTGCCAGGTAGAGATTTCTGTCTTCGTTTTAAAGGTGAGGAAACCAAAGCCCAGAGAAGTGACTTGCTCAAGGTTCTGAAGTGCTGAAGCTTGAATAATACTCAAACTTATACAGTGCAAGATGATTTCTAAATGGCTTCCAGTATGCCACACTAAGCAGAGCTGTCTCTTACCCCATCCACTCCCATGTGGTCATTTAAACCCAATAACTTGCACTGTTAATTTTGGTCATTTGATTTCAGTTCATAAAAACTCCAGGGCAAACAGGCAGTTCCAAAGGAGAGAACTGCAGGCTGAACACAATTAGCTTAAAAGAATAGAAAAAAGGTTTTGGAGTCTGCCTGGGATATGCCTATGTATCTTTAATATTAGAAGTAGTTGTGGGACCAGCAAATGCTGGAGAATTCACATAGTATGTTTGTCATAATCCCATCCTACTCTCTAACTTTAATGGTTCTGTGTATCAAAAATCTGGCCACAAGAAAACTCTCAACAAATTCTTGTGTTTTCCCCATGGCCTACAGGATAAGCTGCAGAAGCCTTTGCATGGCTCAGGAAGTCATCCACAATCTAGCTCCTACCTGTCCTTGAACTTCATCTCCTCTCTCTTGCCCCTTATGCTTTATAGTTCAGATGTATAGATTATCTGTAGCTTCTCCAACATGCAATACTCTCTCAAATCTCTGCGCCTCAAAAGAGTTTTCTCTAACTGGAAGCTCATCTTTTTTGTTTGTTGGCCTAGAAAACATCCACTCATCATTCAAGTTCCAAGCTAAACTCTATCCCTACTATGACACCTTCTCTGTTTATCCCCTTAACAACAATCAAGTAAATTTCTTTGATGCTTTCTAGCTTGTAGACACCTCCACTAGCTTGCAGACACCTCCACTAGCAAAAGTATTTCATGGTGTTGAAATCATTTGCTTGTTTGTTTTCTTCCCCACTAGACTGTACAACCCTATTTCATTGTGTTTCTTTTCATCTTTGAATTTTAACATCAACACAATGAGTAACCCATGGTATATGCTTATGATGATTAATTTTATGTGTCAACTTGGTTAGCCCATAGTATCCAGATATTTAAACATTATTCTAGATGTTTCTGTCAAGGTATTTTTTTAGTTGAGGCTAACATTTAAATCAATAGACTTTAAATAAAGTATATTACCCTCCATAATATAGGTGGGCCTCATCCAATCAGTTGAAGGCCTTAATAGAAAAAAAGACTGACTCCTCCCAAAAAGAATGAATTCTGCCAGCAGACGACCTTAGGACTTGAACTGCAACATCAACCCTTCCCTGTGTCTCCAGTCTTGTTAACCTACCCTGCAGATTTAGAACTTCCCAGCCTCCCCGAATGCTTGAGCCAATTTCTTAAAATCAATCAATCAATCAATCAATCTTCCTCTCTCCTCCCTCTCTTCCTCTCACTCTACTCTCTCTCTCATCCCACATCCTATTGATTCTCTTTCTCTGAAGAACCTGGACTGATACAATGCTGAATGGATTTGTTAAAAAAAAAATAATTGATAGAATCTTCCTCTTCTTACACTGGTTTTCTTTTGTCTGTAAATAAAGAATAATATGTACAATTGAATAAGCTTTAGAATTTATACTAATAAAAGCTCTGATGGTTATTATAGGGGAAAGGTTTTCATAAGTAATTACTTCTACAAAAGAAACAACTAACTCCCAAATGTCCCAAAATTCCATCCTCACTAGGAAGACATACTTTCATATATTTCAATTCCTCTATTAATTATTATTTGAAAACTGACTTAGAATCAGAAGATCTGGGGTCGGACATAAGCTCTGCCACTCAGGAGCTGGAAGACCTTGGGAAAAATCACTCAACCTCTTTGACCCTCAGTTTCCTCATCTGTGATTTGTGTACTTTCAGGTGACTTGATGTCACCTACTTCTATGAAAGAGAGGAAATTTAAGTGGAAGAAAAGCATGATTTAGACACAGAGACATAAGGTTTGAACTCAGGCTTGTTAACTTGTTGGTCATGCATTTCTGAAAAATGTTGTTCACCTCTCTGTCTATTAGCTTCCTCATTTATACATGGAGATAACTGCATTTGCCTCACTGTACTGTTATTCGAATAGAGTGTGGTACTGCAGACATAGATGAGGCTTGAAATGAAATAATCAGGGATACACTTGAATTGCTCTTGAGTCTAGAGGGAGTGTTTCTTGTTAGTGCCCAGATAGTCATGACAACTCTGTGCAGGGAAGTGAGTTGTTTCCCAAGTCTGCACTATGCAGGAAATGAGCCTTCCTACCAAAGGAATTTTAAAATATTCCTCACATTATCTCAAGAGTGAAGGGTCCTCACAGAGAAAGTGCACACACCATGAGTGTGCAGATACACACGTAAGCTGTCCAGGTAGGAGATGCAGAGAGGCTGCTCTTCACAGCCTGGTCTGCACACTGAAGACCAGTGATTCGGACATTGACAAATGTATCCTAGAAACATAGATAGAACTTTGTACTTCAGGACTGTTCTTTGGGAAGTCACATAATCCAGGGCTAAGGGTCTCATCTGTTAGTGATAGTGCCTGAACAAGATGAACAGATGGGCACTCACAGAAAATCTTTGGACTGGACTAAAACATGTGACCAGACACTTCAAGAGAGTAGGTAATTCTAGGAAGGACTGTGAAGTTTCATTGTTAGCCACTACAAATTCTTAAAATTTATTTTATATTCATGTGTACATTTAATTATATTTTTTTCAAGATAAAGTTTCAGTCCTTAGTAACACATTTTTCATCATCAGAAAATACTGAGTGTAGGGGGCTCTTACAATGTTAAGACTAACGTGATGGATCACATGGTACCACCTAATTATACAAGCCAGGATTCTGGTGATCAGTGTCTAAACTGTTTCCCAAATGTAATGCTGGCTAAACCAGGTATATATTTTATTAGTAGTAGTAGTAGCAGTTGTTGTCATATTAAATTTTTGAAGGGTAGAGGTGTTGTATGAGCCATAAGGAAATTATCAAGTATAGATATTTTCGAAGTAAAAATTGCATAGGACAAAGTTAAAGAGGTTAGGAAGATTTATTCAAGGCTATTGCAGTAGGAGAGAGATGACAGAACTCAGCCTGAGCTCAAACTGGGGAGTTTTAAGAGCTGGAATTACAGGCCATCTTTGTTTACTAATTGGTATTACTCAAAGGAAAAGTGAACTTTCTAATATCTTCCTGACAGGAGGTTGTTTTAGAACTTGAAGCAAAGTGCCAACTGAAGTTCATCTCCTAACTTCCCACAGAAGCTGGGAAATTGGGGCACTGTCTTCCTTGATGATATTTCAAGTGCATGGCTCCCAGGCCCTTGAGAAAGATAGTCTTGGGTTATGAATATGGCAAGAAGGTTTTTAAAAGATTTACATTTCGAAGGGGTAGAAAAAAAATATGCAGTTCCTAGTTTTCTAAAGTAAACGCTCTAAGGAAAGGGAGGTCAGGGCCTAGAATCTTGTCCGAAGTCTAGTCAAGCTGAGGGTAACAGTAGGACCATCTTGGTAAATATGCAGATCATAGGACGTCCTCAATGCATCTGAGCTACCATGATTAATACACTGATCATCATCCGTGCTCCATGTTTTTCCATTTGGAATTTGCCTTTGTACACTTTCTCAAAGGGAGGTTGTTAACTGTTTAAAAATATTTATTTTTCTTGTGCTTCAAAAAATAAATGCCTCTCCTCTCATGAGATTGATAATTCATTATATTAGTTGTCTCCTTTCTCACTTAAAACAACTAATTTTTTTTCACTGCACTTTACACTTGAAAGGATTTCAACATTAGAGTTTGAAACTTTCCCTCACATCAGTCTTATTTGCTCTAATTAAAACAAGATTAGCTGACAGTCACAAGTCATTTACAAAATGTATAACTGCATTCTGAGAACTTATCTAATTATATAGACAACATGAGAAATTGCAAGAAGATATTGAAATTTACCCTAATATTTTCTTTACACTACTGTCTTCAAAGCTTCATTAATGAATGGTTATTAACATATTCTCTGTGAATTAGAATCTTGATATCTTTCATTTTATCTTTTTAACTGAACAACAGAGCTTCCTAAAAAACACAAACACAATTAAAATGGAAGCATTGGGAGAGAGAATCAGCACTATGAGAAAGTGTTCTGTTCTGGATGCTTTTACAGACATACATGATTTTATTTAATCCACGTGGCTATACAGTTGACTGGGTGTATTATTCTCATTTCACAGATGAGAAATTTGAAACTCAGTGATGTTAAATAACCTAACCAAGCACAATAATCTAGTAAATAAAGAAAAAAGAATCAAATCTCTGACCCTAGTCTGTGATCTATAACTCCCATATACTTATCATTATCAATAAGAGGTAGGTACAGAAGAGGACTTTTTCAGTCATTTTGGAAAATCATATTAAATATTAGAATATACATTTCTACTTGGCACATGGAAAATATATTTAAAATATAAGTGGTAGAAAGTAAAGTTCCAAATGAAAAATTCAAAGTAAAACTCTTCTCATGTGAAGGACAAGTAATCTCATTGAAGAAAATAAGAGAATCTTGTTTTGTTAGGGTTGGGAGATATTTACTTTTCTGTAAAGGAAAAATATTAGAAAATATAGAGACCTTTCCCTATACTGTGAAATTGTTTGATATTCCATTTTGGAAGAAGTGGTACAATTTTTAAAAACATAAAGATTGCCATGAAGTGAACAAGTAGAAGGTAATGCAGCCCTGGATTCAAGAGTTGGCAACTTAGGACGCAGGCACAGAAAGTTCAGATCTTGGAGAAATGGAAAAAAAGAAGAGATTCAACAGTGAGAACCTATAACTTCCCCCTGTAAGCCACAGGCTCCTTCACTCTTGGAGGGAGATGGATGGGGAGAGAGGGAGAATGTGGGGACTCTGTCTCTCCCTAGAACATACTATAGCAGAACCCTACCAGCGCCAACAGTCTGAATGACCCTGGAAGTAGATGATTCCCCAGAGCCTCGGAGAAGAAAGCAGCTCTGCCAACACCTTACTTTTAGCCTGGTGAGCCCTATATTCAATTAAACCTACAGAACTGTGAAATAATAAGTTTGTGTTGTTTAAACCACTAAATTTATGGAGATTTGTTATGGAAGCAATAGAAAAGTAATATACCACATTCATCTGAGTTCATCTGTGCACTAGTTCAGACAACTTAAAAAAAAAAATGTTTCCTGAATTTGTTTATAGTTGCTATGCTAGATAATGCTTACTATTTCTCATCTCCTCTTCTCAGTTAAATTGAGACTTCGTCAGAGATACAGACCCAGAGTGATTTATTACGGTTGGTATACGGTATGAGTGACGCAAAACTTTTCTCACATCTGGCTCCATCACTCTTGGATTTTTCAAGACTATGAAAATCAGTGGATTTAGGTTCCCAGTTTCTGTGTGTATAAACGTGGGTGTAATTGTGAATATCTGCTCTTCAAAATGAAAGTATAATGTATACCAAGTACCTATATCCATGTGATGGGTGTAGTGCCTGGTACACCATGTTTCCTGATGACTGCACCGTGGGACATACACCTAGAAACCCTGGCTCCTCAAAGCAGGGCAGCTTCGCTGTGAATGTGGGAAGTGAAACACTTTACCCCAGCACCCACAATAATTCCCCCTGTCATCTAATTTTTAAAAATGATTGCTTAAAACAGGCTGCATTTCCACTACTTCCACATTCTGATGCTAACAGATTGTTTCCCATATAACTGAAAAGTGATTCTTCACTGAATTACCCATTAACTGTGCTATTTTCTTGAGACTGCTCACAAAATCAATAAAGCTGGAGTTTGAGAAAGAGTGATAATAAATTCTATCACTCTCTTAGGCTTTAAGTGATGGATTCCTGTTAGATGTGACTATGGATTGAAGGCACTAAATGCTGTCTTGTGCATTTTATCTGACCTCGTGTTAATACAAATTGAAAGTAAGCAATATCAAGGTGTCTGTTCCCCAAAATAAAAGGAGAGATATAAAAGAGAAGACAGCTGGGTTGAATATCAAAACTGAATGACCCCATGAAATACATGTATATTTCAGTCAAGATTTTATGGAAAAGGAAATCTGAGAGAATATCTATTTTCTGCTATGTAATAAATGCTTAGGGTATACAAAAAGAGACAGATTGCCCTGAGCAGACTTGGAGCAATAATTGTGTGCATGCATAATTACCAAGCTAAAGAGAAAATTTTAACTAAAGCATGAAATTTCAAAGACAAATGGCTTTCTGCACTATTCGGTAATTTCTAAAACTCGATAAACTCGGCAAATGGATTTAATAAAGTCAATATTACTACCCATCCCCAAAATTAGGCATGTTCAACTAAAGAATAATTTGATGATTCATTTTTGGTTAACTCTTGGCTTTCTATCTTTTGCATCCTTTTACCTTCAACCTTTTAGGGTTTTATCATATTTTTTTTCTTTACCAGTTAGAAAATTATAAATTGGTATCTACTATTTTAGTGGTTACTGCAGAAATTCTGACATATGTTCATACTTACACAATACCTAAATTTAAAAATAAAATGTAAATAATAACTCCTAAATTAAATCAATATAATAAATCTTCTGCTTTGCAGTTCAAGAAGCTTAAACATCCTTAATTTAAATGACCCATTTCTTAAGTGGGATCTGGGATCTGACTTCCTTTATTCCTTACAAATTAAATATTATGAAACAGTTAGTGAAACACATTAACATTAATGAAAAACAAACAGGAATTAAAAACTGTACAGGCCAACCATATTTATTGGCCAGATTCTGCCCTCAGCCTACAATTTTGCAATCTCTGATTCATGAGTTTCTTTAATAAGGCTTTTAAGGTAATAAAATATCAGTTGGGGAGAACTGAAACTAAATACAAATTAACTGCATACTTTTCACCAAATGGTTAACTGTAACAAATTTTATAGTGATGGCATCTACTAGTACAGCTATAATTAAAGTAAAATTCTAGTGGAATTAGCTATTCTTCAAAATGAAGTACTCTGTAAATTCACATATGGTTAAGGAAAATATTTCTATTTTGGTTAGTACAGTTTCCCTGCTCTAACATTTAATGATGCATTGGAAACTGGGTTTCAATGAAAACTTTATTTGCAAAATCCTTCATTTATAAATTTTACTGGCATTTTGGTAGCGAAAATAAACAGTCATTTTTGTAAATATTTTAGTCCTTGAATACAAAAATTATATCAAAGTACAATTAAAATTAGACTAAGATTTTTTTATTTAAGTTAGAAATTGGAACTTTGTCACTTAATTCATACAATCAGCAAGGATTTGCATACTGGAGTTAATATTTCATTAACTGTCAGTGGCAATGAAGCAGGTAAGCTGCTCGGCCCAGACAGTGCATGTGGTGTCCAAAAAATTACCTAAATTTACTAACCCTCATTTTTGTCATCTAAGATGTAGATAATGACACTTTTCTGTCACTGGCAAAGCCTGTCAACAATTCCTGGGAAGTAATCGTAGAATCTGGGTAATAAAGTCTAACCTTTTTTTCCCTTTGTGCTTGGTGTAGTTTCACTTGCTCATAGCGGGGGTCGCGTGCTGAGGCCACACATCAGCCCTTCAGACCAGCGTTCCTCTTGTGAAAGGGCCGCGTGCCACACTTCACCTTCGTGGAGCCCGCACAGAACCTCCGAAGCAACACTGCAGTTCAAGATGGCAGCGGCAAGCTGTGCGCCGAGAGGCTGCGCCCAGCACCGCGATCTGGGGCAGCTGCGCCAGACTCGCGAGAACTCCGCCGCGCCGCGCTCCCCGCACGAGAGAATCCTCTAAAGCAGCCCCTCCCACCGCCTGACTGGGAGCACCTGTGCTCTGGAGCTCGCACCTCTCCTTGCTTTGATCAAAGAATGAAGCTTTTCTTTGCTTCTGAACCGAACTAGGCCTCCTATTGGCTCCAAAGACACGGAACAGAGGGATTCCAGTTGAGGATCGACTTGGGAAGGTCGGTAACATTTTCTTAAACATTTTGATACCGGTAGCGTACCGAAGAGAAGTGCTTGTCACAGAAAAATCACAAATAAATGTTAGCTCATGTGATTATTTGCCATATTCCATATAAGTAGTAAACTCTTCTTGGATAAGTTGCCTTCTCATTTCTAATGAGAGAAACTGAATAATGGGGAGAAAATATTTGCAATAATAAATAAGAAAATACAAGAAAAAGTATGGATTTTTAAAATCTGAATAAAATTTTTAGTTTATAAGGCCTTTGTTTTCAACCTCTCAAGAGAAATAATAGCCTTCTACACCACTTGGAAGAATCTGTTACCTGAATCATTTTCAACTTTTTTTTTTTAGAAAGACCCCATTGAGGGAGTAGTCTTTTTTTTTTTTTTAATTTATTTATTTATTTATTTATGGCTGTGTTGGGTCTTCGTTTCTGTGCGAGGGCTTTCTCTAGTTGTGGCAAGCGGGGGCCACTCTTCATCACGGTGCGTGGGCCTCTCACTATCGCGGCCTCTCCTGTGGCGGAGCACAGGCTCCAGACGCGCAGGCTCAGTAGTTGTGGCTCACGGGCCTAGTTGCTCCGCGGCATGTGGGATCTTCCCAGACCAGGGCTCGAACCCGTGTCCCCTGCATTGGCAGGAAGACTCCCAACCACTGCGCCACCAGGGAAGCCCACAACTTTTTTATTTTAACTAATGTGAAATGTTTATCACAGAAAACCTCTGTGATAATTGCGGCAGGTGTGTTTAAAAACACAACTCGTTAAATCTTTTGTTTTTTACTTTATGTTACTAAAAATTTTTTAACATATAGAAAAAATAGACTAGTATTACAGACACCCAAGTGCTTGTTAGTTACGCGGTTGTCTGTCAGTATCTGTGGGAGTCGGTTCCAGGACTCTTAGATTCCAAAATCCCCAGATGCTCAAGTCCCTTATAGTATAAAATGCCACAGTATCTGCATATAACCTACGTATATCCTCCCATATGCCTTAAATCATCTCTAGGTTACTTCTAATACCTAATACAATGTCAATGCTCCGTAAGTAGTTGTAAATACAATGTAATGCTGTATAAATAATACAGTTGCCTTCTGGAGTGTGGCAAATTCAAGTTTTGCCTTTGGGAACTTTCTAGAATCTTTTTCTGAATGTTTTTGATTGGCGGTTCGTTGAAACTGGATATAGAGCCCTCAGATAGGGAGGTCAACTGTATTTACTAAGTGTTAACATTTTTTCTATTTGCTTTATCTATTTTTAGTTTGCTGAAATGTTTTAAAATAGAGACATCTTATAATTTTATCCCTCGTAATATATTAAATATTTGAAAAGCAAATGATGATTTTTGATTTTACATTAATGTATATGCTCAGGCCATTCACAAGGTAAATAGCTAGTTTGTGAACAATCACATGAAAACTGCACAGTACCAGCTGACAGTGTAATAGTCAACTACAAATTTATCAGGATTATTACACTTATGCAATGTCAGTAGTCTGTGTAATTATTATATGTAATGCCATTAGATGTAAATATTTCTATCAATATTCTATCAATTCTCCCATCTTACTTTATTCATTAAAGGCCATTAGCCATTTTATTAGAAATTATGATAAAACGTAGTCATAATTCACATTATGAGAAACCTGTTCTTACCTTTTTTTTTCACTTTAACAAGGTGATTTTGTTAAGTGTACCTATTGTAATTTATGTTTACTGTATTCAAAATTTTAATTTATTTATATTTAAGAAAAAATATACTTAAAATTATAAAAAGAGCATGAAGCATGAAACTGTCTCTGCCCTGACCACATCCATTCAGTTTACCTCTGATTCTGAATACAGACAGAAATGTTCCTCTGTGATTAGTTTATCATCATACATAACAGGGGCTAGAGTGAAAACTGAAATAATGCTAGGTATTTATAAAAAAGAATTTGAAACAACGAGGTCCTACTCTATAGCATAGGGAACTATAATCAATATCCTGTGATGAACCATAATGGAAAAGAATAGAAAAAAGAACATATACATTGTATAACTGAGTCACTTTGCTGTGCAGCAGAAATTAACACAGCACTGTAAATCAACTATACTTCAATTTAAAAAAAAGAGTTCGAATATAGGTAATTGGTTAACAAGTTTCTTCCAAGGTAACAGGAACAAATGAAAGATGGTGTGTTAAAGAACTTCTGGACATGTTAATTTTTTTTAAGTTATAGAATATCCAGACAATAAAAAAATCGGCATACTTATCCTAACTGGCACATTAAACACTGTACCCACAGATGTAGAACGCACATTATTTTAAGGAGTTCATGGAACATTTACCAAAATTGACCATATGCCAAGCTATTTTAAAAAAAGGCTTCATTTATCTTAAGGGATAGAGATTATCCAATATATATTTTCTGACTTCAGTGAAAATAAGCTAGAAGTCAACAATAAAAAGATAACTACAAAATATCCAGCTGATTATAAACAAAGCAATAAAATTCTGAGTAATCCATTGGTCAAAGAAGAAATAAAAATGTAAGTTAGAAATGATTTTGAACCGAATGGTAATGAAAATATGACATGAAAACTAGTGGAATATACATTTCATCTTACTCCTATTTTGAGAACTGACTCAAAAAAACTATCTCATTAATAAGAAAAAAAATCTTTGATAATGTCCATTAACAAAATAGCAATTTTTACATGAGATGCAATGACCGAAGAAAGAAATAAAAAATTAAAACTATTGTTAAAATATGTAGCTATATATAGATAGACACTTCAATTTGTTTGGAGGGTTAACCAATTTTATTCTTCCTTTCTTAAACGTATGTCAGCTATAAAATCATCTGATGCTACCTACTAGATTGCCTAGCTTATAGAAGAAATTCAATGAGTATTTGTTGGACTAATATAGTGCTATAAAACTGACTAACATTTTCCCAAAATGACATTAGTTTTCACAGTTTTATGTCTATCTTTGCTTGTTGTGTTTCCTGACCTTTGATAGCTCTTCTCTTTTCTAATTGGAAAATCACTCTTCCTTCAAAAATCTCACCTCAAATGTCATCCCTTGATCTTTCTACAGCATAGTGCATGTAGCTCTTGAGATACAGGAAGTTATAAAAATGAAAAGCCTTATTGTCATTATTTGCCAATGACTCAACCCATATTTTTACTTAGGAAAGGTAGCATTGAAAATGTCAGCATTCATTAGGACTAAATTTATTATCCTTAAATTCTTACGTTGTCAACATCATTATTATTGTAGTTATTCTTATATTCTTTATTTTAGCAATCATACATGTGGACCTTTCAGCATATCTAGAGTAATGTGGTATATACTGTATATGACATGCATGGCTTCCCTCAAGTTTTCATTATTCTTTCCTGTTGTCACCATAGACCAGGAATCCCAATGCTTTGTCATCACAAGACAAAGAGTATCACATAACAAGAATATCAGTTTGTAAAGATCTATTTGTAAAACTAAATTTTTGGACCTAGTCATACCTAGGATTCCAATTGAACCTTATCCGGCTAATATATTTTAAAATGTATTATAAGACAGACACAGTGCTAAACAATTGTTACACCACTGTCTGATTTGCTCCACAAAATAGCTATGGGTAAGCATTATGATTTTCACTTGTAGACTAATAGTCTTTTGAAATGGAATGAAAAGACTTCCCAAAGCATGTGAAGCTGAGCCCGGTAAGTGCACTTTCATCTCTCCTAAAAGGGATGCAAAAAGTAGATGAAAAAGTAAAATTAATTAAGTTAAAATTATTTTATTATTTAATAGTTAAATTAATAATTAAAACAATTTAAGTTAATTAAATTAAGTAAATGAATTATAATTAACCTCCAGGTTAATTATAAACAATATTAATCAGAAATTCATATTTTGATCTAATTTTTCCACTTTCTTCCTTCACTCTGGGAACAGTTGTCACATTATCCATCGGCATGGAGCAGTCTTCAAAGGTAGAATCCTACATGTAGTAGTACACGATGAAATAAATACTAAATACTCCCCAAACATAAAGGCACAGTAAACACATCTAAGTACCAAGTAAATACCAAGTAGACTAAACATTCAGTTATAGTTCATCAGCTGAAAGTAAAGCCAAATGATTTATGATGTGTCCAACAGCTTATATAAGGAGGAATAGTTTCTTAAATATGTCATGTCTTAGAATTATATTTTGAATTGAGTTAGCCCAATGTTTATCATGCATTTCTCAGTACTTATTTACAAACAATAACCTTCTACCCACTCAGTTTTTGACAGTGAAATTAGAAAAACACATTGAATTCTCAAAAATATAGCGTTATAACGTTTATGCTTCACTTGTACTTTCTGCCACTTGAAACTTTGCCACAAGGTATCAGTGCATTTGAGAACCTTGCAAATCAAATACTTTACTACACCTCTGAACTTGGGAAATGTTCAGTGCCCCAAAGAGAAAATTCACTATTAATATGTAGTCTACACCATGTGTGGCATATCTAAAAATGCATATCTTTAACATGAAAAAAGAAATGCTAAACCCGTTAGCAGAAGTATTTATCAAATAGCTGTCTTTTCAAGTTTTGGTTTGCTCAGACTTAGGATCAAGTTATTCCTTTCTCAGAAGAAAAGTAACTTTAAGACATCTAGTTTGTTCTTGGGAAAGTGATAAACTTAGATTGTTGGCACATTTATCTTTGAAAACACAGGTCAGATGCTCCAGTTCCTCTACTTAGATGGTATCAATGAGTCCTTAATACCTAAGTAATAAAGCAAAACTTTTTTGTTAAGTCTTTAAACTCACTGAAGATCTTGCTGTTTTCTACCCCTTCAGTCTTATCTCAAAACTGTCTGTCACAACAACTGATATCAACATAGCACTGTCCAAACTAATCTTGACCAATAAAAAACACAGGAAGAAAAGCAGAGGGTTTCTTTGTCCTCCCTTTCTTTGATTTCTAAAATAGGACAAGAATGTCTGAATCACACCAAACAAGGAACTTCTGAAAATATACGATTCTTAGCTTCACAAGTCTCAAGGCTCAGGTGAGGCTGGATCCTGAACTCACTTTTTCAGCTCCCTGGTAGCTCCCTTCAAGAATGTGGGCCCTCTTCAGAAGTTGAGACACAGATGTAGAGAACAGACATATGGACACCAAGGGGGGAAAACTGCGGTGGGGTGGGGATGGTGGTGTGCTGAATTGGGTGATTGGGATTGATATGTATACACTGATGTGTATAAAATTGGTGATTAATAAGAACCTGCAGTATAAAAAAACAAACAAACAAAACAACTAATACTAAACTTTCATTGGGTTATTTGTATGGAAATATGTTAATATAAATGTTTCAGACATTAAAAAAAAAAAAAAAAAGAATGTGGGCCCTCTTGAAGTGGATTCTAGAAGCTTTGGGGCAGATTTGCCTCTACATATGTCTAGCATCAGCTTCAAGCACAGTTACTTTAAATTTGCTTGAAAAAGTTTCACTAACTAAACCTTGTAACTGACTTGTACTCTGGATCATTATTCATGTGTCTTAGGTTGTCTTGTTCTGTTTCTGTGGGAGGGTGCCTTAAGCTAAGGGTCTCAGGTTTCTATCAATTAAAAAGTATTTAAAATTACAGCCCTAGTTCAGTTCCCCTAATAATATAATAATAGTAAAAACAATCTTGAGTAGCCTCCTAATAAGATCAAAGGAGAGGGACCAGATTTACCTTCTCATCTGATACAAGGAAGGAAAAACGACCAAACTTCTGGAACAATGGTTTTCAAGACACTGGGCAACAAAGGACAGTAATCTCTGTGAAATGGAAAATACACGATGTTAAAAGAGTCATAGTCTCAAAAACAGGAAGAGGGAACATGATTGTGGTAATAATAAGTCAAGACTATTTCCCCAGATAAGCAACAGAACTTTGCAAAATCTCAAACAATAGGGGATCAACTATCATTAATGCTGGGGAAGAATCAATGTAGCTGTCCTTGTTAAGAAACGCAAGCTCAATTATGAGTGTTAAAAGAATTACTGAAGCCTCTATGTGGCAAGTAATTCAAAGGAAACATTAAATTTCCTTGATAGGTATGACCTGTTTTTGTTATAACGTTCTAATCCTGAGACACTGTCTATTAGGGTGGTGCTTCCCATGCTGTGATGTTGTAATTAGCCGTCACTCTGATGGTGATCCAAGTCCTAACCCTTCCGCTTTGACAATTGCAGTCCCTTTCCAGGCCCTGTGATCCTGGGCTACTCTAAGAAGTCCATAAATTCTAATAATAGGGAGAATTAGTCTTCATTTTCTCCCCCAAAATATTATTAACTGTAGATTTTAAAAGCCTTTATTCCCCAGTATATCCAGGCAGGTCATTTTATTATTCCAGACTTTGACTAAAATTTTATTGCCATGGTACTTCTGGAATGAAACAAGATAAGAAAAAATGTATAATTCTTCAGCTTTTATATTATTCTGTCCAGTTTAATATCATGGGATAAGAAGAAGTTCTATCTTTCCACAAATAGCTTTTTTTAATAGATTTCCATTGCTCAGTTCTGTGAGAGAGGTATTGATAAAGTTTTCATACCAACATATATATCAATATAATATATATATACATATATATGTTAATATATTAACATATATGTATTTGGCACCTCCTGTGTGACAGAAGATGTTCTAAGTGCTAGTTAAAAAATAAATATATTGTACATATCAGTCAGGGTACAAACAGGAAACAGAATCAGCGCAGAAATTTGGGGAAGATTTCACATAAAAAATTAACTATAACAGGAAATTGGAGTAACAAGGTATTGGCTCATAGTAAGTAAAGAGAACTCTAAACAATATAGGAATAGTGAATAAGAAGCAACCACTAGGCCTTGGGCTGAGTGTACCCCTAATACCCAAGTCTGAGATCCGAACCTTGCTGGAGGTCACAGCTGTTGTCCCCTGGGGGGCAGAGAAGTCACTAAACTGCCATGCTGGGTGACCTTGAGCATTTTTCTATGATTCCAGAGAAAGTTTCATGGGGAGGTGGCTCCCCAGAGGCTGGTAAACCACCCAGGACAGAGCAGTTGCCCATTAAGGTGACCAATCTTGTTATGGTTTATTTGAGAATGCCCCAATTATAAACCAGAAAGTCCCATATTCCAGGGATCCCCTCCATCCTCAGTAAATCAGTATGGTTGGTCAGTGGGTTTCTGGGAAAATCTTCTGACCACAAGGTGCCGTTGGTCAAGATGCATCGCAGGGGCTGACCACTGGAGAAACAGCACGCATTCCCAGAGCCTGGCACTGGAGGAACTTTCCACACAGGCGCTGGGCACTGTAGAAGCCATGTGCTGCAGGAGCGGAATGCTGGAGAAGCTGCTCTCATTGCAGGATCCAGTCACTGGGGCATGCACACTTCAGGAGCCCACGTAACGCTCACACCAGCACAGTAAGCTAAACCCTTCCCTCCTGCGATGTCTCTCCAGTGCTCTCTATTGACAAAGATCAAGATCCAGCCACTGGGGCATACACACTTCAGGAGCCCACGTAATGTTCACACCAGAACAGTAAGCTAAACCCTTCCCTCCTGCGATGTCTCTCCAGTGCTCTCTATTGACAAAGCTCAAGATCCAGCCAACTTGCAAAGAAAAAATATTTAAAGGGCCTAGAGCAATTGTTACATCACAAGTAGAAGGGATGTAAGTGAAACTGCGAAGCATTAAACACATAACCAGCATGTCATAAATGTTCTTTTCTAGTCTAGAACACTGAGTCTAATCTTTATAACTCTATCTAAAAAGTAACAGGTTCTGATATAGCATCCTGGAATGTGAGTTTATTCAAGAATCTTTTTCTTTCCTGCCTTTAGTTATCGCATTTTAATTTTTTAATTTTTAAAAATTTTATTGAGGTATAATTGACATACACCATTATATTAGTTTCTGGTGTACAGCAAAATAATTTGATATTTGTATGTATTGCAAAATGATCACCACAATAAGTCTAGTTAATATCCTTCATAGTTACAGAATTTTTTTTCTTCTTGTGATATGGTAACTTTTAAGATCTATTCTCTTAGCAACTTTCAAATACAGTTATTTTTATACAGTTATTATTTTTTTTTTATAATACTTATACTTTTTTTTTTTTTTTAGTTTATTTATTATTTATGGCTGTGTTGGGTCTTCGTTTCTGTGCGAGGGCTTTCTCTAGTTGTGGCGAGTGGGGGCCACTCTTCATCGCGGTGCGCGGGCCTCTCACTATCGCGGCCTCTCTTGTTGCGGAGCACAGGCTCCAGATGCGCAGGCTCAGTAATTGTGGCTCACGGGCCCAGTTGCTCCGCGGCATATGGGATCTTCCCAGACCAGGGCTCGAACCCGTGTCCCCTGCATTGGCAGGCAGACTCCCAACCACTGCGCCACCAGGGAAGCCCCAGTATTATTAATTATAATTGTCATGCTGTGCATTATATCTCATGACTTATTAATTTTATAACCAGAAGCTTTTATCTTTTTGACCCCCTTCACGCATTTCGTCCACCACTCACCCTCCCTCTGGCAACCACCAATTGGTTCTCTGTATCTGTGATCTTTTGTTTTTTTTGATTCCATATATAACCAAGATCATATGGCACTTATCTTTCTTCTGTCTGAATTATTTCACTTAGCATAATGTCCTCAGTGTCCACCTATGCTGTAACAAATGGCAAGATTTCATTCTTTTTGTATGAATTTATTTATCCATTCATCCATTGATAGGCATTTAAGCTGTTTCCTTATCTTGGCTGTTATAAATATTGTTGCAGTGAACATGAGGGTGCACATATGTTTTTGAGTTACTGTTTTCATTTTCTTCAGATAAATACTCAGAAGTAGAATTGCTGGGTTATATATATGATAGTCTTCTTTTTAATTTTTTTGAGGAACCTCCATACTGTTTTCCATAGTGACTGCACCAATTTACATTCCCACCAACAGTGCACAAGGACTTCCTTTCCTCCATATCCTTACTAACACCTGTTATTTCTTATATGTTTGAAAACAGCCATTCTAACAGGTGTGAAGTAGATCTCATTTTTAAAGTTTTGAATGCTAACACTAAATATGATTCTGCCAAGGCTCTGGTATGTGTGTGGACTAAAATTATGGCTGATGCCTGCCATAATTTCAGGGAGTGCTGCCATAACCCCAGAGAGAAACACCTGAGTGGAAACATTTATTAACATATTTGAGAAGTAGCAACATGTAGATAGGTTTCTTGGCCTTCAAATGCAAGTTAGATGGTAGTCCCTATTAAGAACGTCTTAGCAGCTACACGTTGAGTGTTATTCATCACAGTTCTATTAGTTTAGCTATGATAAATGTACACATCAGACCCAGTTCTTTAAAACAGTGACAATTTAAGAAAATATCTCTTTGTAATAAAATGCATTTCATAAATATCAAATTGTGGATGACTTAAATTTCAATAATTTCTAATAATTTGCAAATTAGTATAAAATTAGGAAATAAATCATCAATTAAAAATCAAACCCATTTTGGATTTAGAAAATGTACCTCTACACTCACAGTGTGACTTAATAACATTTTCATATTTCCTTTTCCTTCTAATTCTTTTAGAAATCAGTCAATTAATATGGTGTCTAAAGTATAAAGCAAACCATGCCAAAGACAAGGACTTTGGTTTTACTCTCAGTTCAAACGCTGCTACTTGTACTTTGGTTAAGTGATAAAATGATGCTTAACTTTAAGGCATTTTCCACCCTCCTTTTGCAGAGTAGCCTTTTTGTTTCATTTGAATATGATTCTTGCGGAGGTGAACTAGTTTAAGGAGAAACTTCCCCAAATGATTAGTAGAACTTTCAGTGTGTTGGCCATCAGGAACTCTGTTACTTTTATCACAATCACCAATATCACCCCCCACCCAAATCTTAAGAATAAAGTAGAACCCATGTGTCTTTGTAGCAATTATCACTAATATTTACTGACTGTCTACTGTATGTCAGATACTGTGTTATTGTCTTTACTTACATTCTTTTAATTTAAACAAAACTTTCCTAAGTTAGGGAAGGTGTGTTCCCCATTTTCCTAACTGAAGAACTGAAGTTCAGAGAGGACACATCATTTTCCTCAAAAAACACACTTCAGTGGCACCAGAGCTGGGATTTGAACCCAAGTGTGATTAATTTCAGAGCTTATTTTCGCAACCTCGATACCTGCCATTTGTCACAGGTAGGAAGGTGGCTGCCGAGCATCTGAACTCCTTCCAACGTATGGAGAATTTTCTGTATTATGAACTTTGGTAGCAGTGGCTCCTTCCTCCCTCCCATAGAAGATGAAACGCCTTGCTCTTGGTTTTCTGGCAACCCCTTCAGGAGGGAGTAAGCATAGGACCAGACAGTCCACTCATACTCATCTGTCCAAATCTGGAATTGGGAAACAGTGATGCAAAGAAGCAGATATTAGGGAGAATTAATTCAGTGTTTGTGGAAATGCAGGGTTCGTAGTGATCTTTAAATAAACTATATTCTGTATAAAGACACCTTCTCTATTCAGATGGAGAAACACAAAAATATGTTACCAGAGTCAGGGATTCTGAACCACAAGCATGGTCTGCTGGGCAAGAGTTCTTGTTACCAGACCAATCAAAGGTGATGACCCCCCCTCTTCCGGAATATCTACATCAAAAGAAAGAACGAGATCATTCCTTCCTATAAGCAACACTTAATTTATTAGCAGAAAAACCACACGCTTCTTTCATCAGCTTGTACTTGTTGCATAGCAGTTCTGAATTTCCCATCTTGGTTGAATGGATGCTGCAAACCATAGATACGCTGCCCAAAAACTTTTTTCCAGTTATCAATTCACAGGATTGATTTAACTCTCAGGTAATTTCACATTTTTAAAAGTTCTGTCACCATTTTTGAATGTATGCAAATTACAGCTTGGCTATTATTTTAATGTATATTGAAGCACACCCAATTCATTTTTATGAAAGAAAAAGCCACTGAAACATTGGCAGCCTAGCTTGCTCCCTTGCTTCTCGCTTATTATCTTAAAACCATACAGAGCTATTGGAGGGAGAAATTTGTAGTTATATTGTCTAAGCCATTTCATTGTCATATTTCCAATTATGGGACAAAGATTTAGGTGAATTATCATCAGAAATGCAGGCTTATAATAGATGTGCCGACAGAAGCAGTTTTTGGATTAATTTGTATGGCTGTCATTAGCTGCAACAAGAGTTATCTATGGAAATCTTCCATTTATATAGAAAAGAATCCAGACATTTGAAAACCCATAATTTGAGGGTTGTAAGTTATCAAAAGGATAATCACAAAAGTATGAATATTTTGGGTTCATTTTTGAATATATATCCATGTTATACTGCTAAGCAAAAATAAATAAATAAAAGGAGAAAGTCTTCTCAGTGATAGCTTTCTATGAGTGTATATAATGTATCCTAAATGCTTTCACTAGACTTGCTTGGAATATTCTGATGACAAATATTTTTGAGCCTCTTTAATGTCAGTGTAGGGATTTGGATACTTTCTGGGCTGCCAACATACACAGCATTGTCTCAGCATTCAAGGAAGCAAAATCCAAGAGCTCCATAAATACCTGTTTACTGAGTTACAAGATTTAAGATACATAACTTTAATAATATGCAGAGTAGAGGTAATAACTAGAAAAGGAATAATCATGCATCTGTGTAGGAAGACAATACAGAGGTGAGGTATATTGTTGGCCATGGTCAAATAGGGTATAATCAGTCATTTGACAAATAAGGAAAATTGAAGCAAGAACCACTGAAGCTTTAGGACTAGATTTCCTGTCTCTTTCAGGGAAGGGAGGTGGAGCACAGGAAAGGAACCATGAGTGGTCAAAAATGCTTTAGCCTGTAGCTTGCATGTATGGAGCTGAAGTTATAGACCCACCGTGCATTGGAAACAAAGAGTAGTAGACAGATACTTGTGTCAGCATGCAGTTTTCCCAATTAGCAATGCCAAATTTAGTTTGTTGATACAGATCATTAAATATTTTCCCTAGTCAAAAAATACCCTTCTTACTATTGCCAGATATAATCTGAAAATTTCAAAGTTTTACTTTTTCATATTTTTCCTTCCTTTTCCATTGTCTCTCACATATTAAACCAGTGCATTTATTGCCCCGGGAAAAGGTTGATCCATTCTGATAAAGAAATTATTTCAGTTTTGAATTTCAATGTCTATTTTAAGCCCTTGGCAGAAATGGTAGTGCTTTTTATATCCTATTTTATTTCGTGTGTTTATTTTTAATTCAAAAAACAGAGCATGCATATTGAGATAAAAGTCAGAAAGTCTCAGACTGTATGATTCTCAAACCATAAAGTTGTGAAGAATCCCTTATAAGATGAAATATAATTTTCTCACTAAAAGGAAAAAAAGCGTTTAACCTCCAGGTTTGCTGGCAGAGTGAGAGTCAAAGCGATTTTGACAAGAATTTAGACAGTGAGTCTCTGTAAGAATTACTATTTCCTGCTTTGATTCAGTTAGTTAAATCCAAAGAGAGATGGCCAAACATGCATGAAAATTCATAGATGAATTTGGAAATATCCTTCAACATAAGGTTTGTGTCTTGTTTACAATGTAAGACCTAGAGAGAATGCAAATTTGGTTAAATAGGGTGGAATAATCACAATATCTGATTGAAATGCGTAGGAAATAATGCCTAGGTGATCCAGTAGTTCCGAACACAGTACAGAAAATCGTCTTAAGCTTTTCCACATCTGCCATCAGACTGCAGAGATAAGGATAATGCTGGAAGTCATGTGATAAATGATTATTATGGTAACATCTCCAGGCATATCTAAATCCTTAGTATCTACTTTTTAATCCCTCTAACCACTCTCTAGAGAGTAAACTTTTATTATTCTTATTTACAGATAAAGAAATTTCATCAGAGGGAGATTAAGAGAAAACCTTTGAAACAGTAGAATCTTTGAATTTATAATAAGACTCAATGTAAAGACATTTCTAATAGCTGGCCATGAAAGAGATAGGGTTACCAGCAACAGATGAAGCAGAACAGCTAGGTGTTCAAAGTTTCAGCAAAACGTCTGGGAGATCAAAGACATCACAAGCAGCAGAGACCTCATGGGTGACTCATCACAGCCAACAGGGAAAACAGAAACAGCTGGCTAAGTCTACTTAACGGTCAGCCTATGCTATGCTTCACTAAAATAAACCAGCAATGTCAGAAACTTAATACTTGATAGTTGATAAATACTTTACATTTTAAATAACAAAGGCTCATTTCTCACTATAAATTCTTATCCATAATGCTCCTTGGAATTATTTAGAAATCTAATAGAGCAGCAACTGCCATTCTGAATGTTAATACTTGCTATGCTAGAGAAAAAAGTAAAAACATGGATGAATGATCTTACATTGCACTGAAATACTCTGACCTATTATTGGCACACATAATGAACATGTCCCATAAGTAATTTGTTATTAATTTGCCTACTAATCATTTACTAATTAAACGCATGGTCCCATGCAAACACAGTAAATTCCAGGAGGTGAAATTCTATTCATGCCTCCAGAACGCAGAGCTGGAAATATTTGGCAACTCACTTTCCACCTTTTGGGTTGCTACATATTTAACTAATTTTTCTTTCTGAATAAAAACAGGCTCCCTGATGCCCCACAATGGTGAGCACTCCATTTTCCTAGCCTGTCCCTGTGTCAAGCACAAAATGCTGTATCTTTGTGAAGTTTTTCCTTCTCATTATTCTCCTTGGTCACATAAGTAGTGGCTATTGGAGAATATGTCTGTCTTGGTGTCAGAGCATCTTTCTTGGCCTTCTCATCCCTGTAGAATATTGAGACTTTAAATATCATTTTAAGCCTCAAACAGTCACAAAGTCACCAACCCTCCATTTATTTTCACTCAAGAATAGTTCATGTTTTCCTTTTGTTGCTGTTTTTTTCAATATGTTGGATAATTTTGAATTCTACCTTCTGGACTGTGAATGTTTTGTTTTAAAGATCCAAATTATGTCATATTCCTCTGAAGAGTATTAGTTTTGTTTGTTTTAGTAGTCAGTTAACTTGGATGAACTCAAGCTGTCAATTCTGTTTCTTGGGGAGAAGTTCAACTTTCACTGCAGTTCTTGGAATCTGCACCATGCAGGGGCCAGCCAGAGATGTGGGCAGTGTATATACACAGAATCCAGGCTCTCTTCACTGGATCTCTCCTTTACTAAATGCCCTCTTACTTTCCTCCAGCTGTGGTTGCCTTAAACTCTGTACTATTTCTTCATGCCAGAAACATTATGTTTTCTTTCAAATTCTAGCCATTTCATGTGGTGCTGAATTTGGCTTGTTCTCAGGCTAAAGGCCATTAAATCTATAAAATCACCCAGTGCTTTTCTATTCTTACAAGTATTTATTTCCTTCCAGCTTCTGCTTACTTTCTGTGTTCTCCCCTAGAGTTTAGAATACTTGTCTATTGTATGCAAGCTACCTGATTGTCAGCTTGGACACAGGCTCTCAGACTGGAGTAGTCAGTATGGTATCTTCCAAGAGGCTTATTAGGTTCTTACGACAATAGAAACCTGATTAACCCAGAAAAGGATGCCTCAATATACCTGCATGAGTACATATCTTAGGCCAATGTATATATAGATATTGTTGAATTTAATATATATTTGCTGAAGAAAATTGAATTGTGTCATTTAATTAGAAAATAGAGGCTGCAGTTTCCTACCCAAGAATTTAACCAACTAAAAAGGCAAAGAAAGCACTTTAACAGAGATGGGATTTGAAGGTAACATAGCAAGTGGTTCAACTAACATAGATATAAACATATTGAATGGGTTTGATTAAGCAACTTCCCTGCGGGAAGTTCCAGCTTTCAGTTCCCTGATGGTCTTCAAACACTTTGAGTTTAGAGGTCAGAGAAAAGAAAAATTTAGCACTCAGGCCAACTCATCATACTTGTCTTAGCAGCTGGAAATATGTGAACAAGTACAGTGACATTTACAAATCCCTTGATTGCTGGGGATGATTAGGTGACCTTGTTAGTCAGAGAAACTTTTTGTGTTTCTTCTTAGCAACTGGAAGTAAAACAACGATGGGTTGTACATTCTCTCTAGAGAAACACAAAGTGAAATAGAGGTGGGACACATACATACCTCCACATTCCTCAGAAGAAGTGTTTAAGTGAAAAAAAATTTGTTAAACCTCTTATAATTTCTTTAAACATGCCACAGTCAGTGATTTCAAGACATAATTATTGTGATATCACACTCTATGCAAGTTTTTTTTTTAAGAGATGTAAAAGACAGATTTTGTAGTTCTAAGCAATATAGGCATAACAGAAAGGAAGACAAAACCCCAGATTTAGAAAATAATTCCTATAGTACGACTTTGATAGTTAGAGACAGATAACTGGCATTTCTTCCCACTTGTGTTCCCACATAAGAGATATTCAGAAGCAAAAGGGAATATTTTACTATTCCCAATGTTTCTCCTCTGAGGATTTCCAACCTATTAGTAAACTTTAGCCTTCCCCTTGTTCTCCTCAATTTACTATCACATTCTGACCTATGTAGCCTGTCTAAATGTGCTTTCAGGAAACTATGTATCAGTCATTTAATTTTTGTTGTGAATGTAAACCAGGCTCTTATTAATCTTATCAAATGTTGGCATTTAAATCTTTCTGATTGTGGAACAAGGAAGTCAGTTGAATTCTGGGACCCATTAAAAGAGTGGTGGTGAAAGGCATAGAAATACCAATACCTAGAAACAACAATTCTAACACTGTTTTGTTAACCACATGCAAGATCAAACCTGTCCACGTAAAATACAGATCTCAACTGACTTCTTCACCAATAAGAGAGATTTGGCCATGCTGCTGTGAAGAGGATGCAAGAGATAAGTGTCAGCTCTACTTACTGGAAGACATACCAGTAGGTACCAAGTACCAAGAAGTAGATCCAAAAGGCGACCTCTGAGGCATCCCACATTAGGAAATTAACTAGACTGACTTTGAATGCATCCACTGAAAATATTAGAAGTTAGTAAGTTAAAGCAAAAAACAAGGGCAGGAATTGCCTTCTCAGATAGCCTATTTGGTTTAATACCCTCGCTCTACCACTTGATAATTTGCGTGAACTGTGGCAAATTAGGTATCCTCTCTTTGCCATCGTTACCTTTTTCGCGGTAACTCATAAGGCTGTTAGTTGACTTAAATGAGGTCATACGTAAGCATGTCTGTCGTATACTGTATACTAATTCACCCATTTTCTTCCCATTCCATCTTTTAACTGAGTTTATATTTAAACATGAAGCAAATGAGGAAAGAAGTTTTAAAAGACTAGCTCAGGGAATTAAAAGAAATTCCCTGCTAGTGTATTCTTGGTCATATGGGAAAGTCATACTTTAGTGTTTTAGTGAATATGCCAAATATTTCATTTGTCTGTTTTATTTTACTGCAATTTAATTATAATTTGTGTCATGGATCAGAAAATTGCTAATTTTTTCATATGCATAAAGGCACAGAAACTATTAAGATTAATTTTATCTTTACTCATCTTTATCATAAAATTATATAGTTCCAAAACTGAAAGTTTGCTATGCATATGTTTATTCTGATGAACTTTAATAACTTACATAAATATATAACTGCTAGCCTGTAATCACTAGCACAATAAGACCATATAGAAAAATAATCATAATTTATCCTGTTTCCCACTGCTTATAGAATAGTTGGATGGGTATTCACTCTTTCTAGTTCCTTCCCAAGGTACTCAGGTTTACTTTTAGTACATAACATGGTTTAGAAAGGACAAGAAACCTTATAGCTCCAGTTGTTAATGGTAGCTGTGTTGTAACCTGAATGGAGCCATACAATTAAGAAGTCAAGCCAACATAATAGGAAGTAGAATGTTAGAGAATTGGAGTTAATTCCTTTATGGAACCATGCCCGAAGATAGCCATCTTTAGATTTTCCATTTGCAATAACCTAATAAATCCACTTACTCTTTAAGCCAGTTTGAGCCTGGTTTTCCGACACTTGCAATTGAAAGAATCCCTCATCCAGCTCAAATTTAATAACCATTTCCTCAAATTTATTCTGAAACTGCTTTTAGAATTTTAATTCTTTCTTCATATGATTTCCATGGCTTTCAACAAGTTGGAGTCTAAACTTGTAAACTTGCCCTTCAAGAGCTTTTACAACCTAACTCTAGTTACTTTCCACCAACTGCTCTTTTATACAAAAGCTTTTCCTCAGCTTAACTGTTCTATCAACGTCTCCTACACATGCCAGGCACAGCCCCATCTCAACATTTTGCACATGATCTTCCTCTGTTACAGAGAATATCTTTCTATTAAGAGTTTTCTCTCTTAAATTCCAGCTCAAGCCTCCTTCAGTGAACATCTCTCTAGTGTCTTTAATCCACAGTGAATCTTTTCTTTTCCTACGTGGCACTAACATATGTACGTGATATTTGTCAAATTCCATTTCACACATACAATCACAATTATGAAGGACTGTGTACATTTTGTCGTTATTTTCCTCCATTTCACCTGAAACAATTCTATGTACACAAAAAATTCTTCTAAAAGTATTTAATTTGCATTTACATTTTTTCAATATTTATATGAAATCAAATTGAACTCTACAGTCCATACTGCTAATCAAAATATTTTCCAGAACTTATATAGTTCTCTTAAAGTTTGAGACTAAGTTTTGTTGTATTTTCCCCTCATTCAATAAATTTACAGTTATCTAAGCATATACGGTCAGTTGTTGGTGACATATCAAAAATAATGGACAGAGTCTCTGCTTTCATTGTCTAGTGGAGAATGTATACAAAACTTAAATAGCAGAAATCAGGAAAATAATTCAAACAATTGACTAAGACACAATGGGGATGGTGGACTCTTCTAAGACAGGGAGGCTACATGTCTTCTTTGCCTAGGAAAGGTCTGGTATAGTCCTCTTGGACCAGCATTCTATCTGTTATAAGTTATTCCATATTTTAATTTTAATATAAAATATTATAATTAAAAGTTTCATTAAAGTAAATTAAGGTGGATTTGGAGAACTTCCATTTGTACTTGTGGCTTCTGCCATCGATTCATTCATGAGACCCATTTTCATTAAGTAGGGCTTACTCTTAGTAACACAGATTAATATGAAAAATAATCATAGTAATTCAACTCTGTTTCCATGAAACTTTCATATGCAACCTAACCTATACCTTCCCTTCTAGACAGAAAATGGGCTTTCATGTAAAAAAAAAATAGTACAAGCATATTCAGAGATTAATGATTATGGACAGCAAACTCTTTCTAGTCTTGGATATTAATAGCAAAAGTATTCAGTACTACTACCTGCCACATATTAAATGTACCAGCCAACTTTGCCATAGCTGATGCCTTAGCCTTCAAGCAAAACTAAGCTTTCAAAATGTCAGTGTGGTCAGTGAAAAATGTGGAAAATTAGAGATTAAGAATATGGGAAACATGTGCAGCAAACAGAGGCTGAGAAGTACAGTCAGAGACCTACAGAGTAGTCTGTAGCTCATGTAATGTACAGTGAAAATATGTATTTATTGATTTACCTTGTTTGTCGATGTATTTTTACACATTAATTGCCTATGTATTTTTGCAAAGTCTTCCAGCAGCAATGATCAAAAAGTAAATGTTTAATAAAAACATAAGAATTAAATTTTTGTTCTTCAAGAAAGCAGATAATGAATCTATAGCTTGCACAAAATGTTCACTGAATTTACTTTCGACCATGGAGTTATAGCGGTATTACCAATGATATGAAAACCATCATCAGACAACCCTGTTGAAACAACGTCAGCATGTACTTCAGAATTAGTAGATACTTAACAAGATGTCATAGAAAATGACAATTTAACAGGTAGAGTTTCAGAAGTGCATTTACATTTTATTCTATGAAACATGATTAAATCAAATGAATACATTTCTAAACAATTTTATTCATTTTGGATTCCAAGTTATCCCACATATAATTATTTTTTAAATGTCATTTTTTGGCTACATTAGCAGAAGAGAGACTTTATATGGAGTTAACTGATATAGTGTCATTGGATACTGCAAATTAAATAATTACATTAATTCTGATAATGGCTTGATTTTCTTTTCAAATGGCTCAAGGAATCAAATTAACACTTTTAGAATTGTAGTCTTCCAAAGCAGATAATTGACTTTATTGTAAATATTGCTTTGAACTCAGTTAAAAAGCATACATGTTTACTTTTGTATTGATATAATGGGAATGAATTTTGGTAGCACACAGTATCAGTGTAAAAAAAATTACTCCTGTTAAATTAAGAAACTTATGGAGCACAAATGGACTTAGAGTACAAAAAACTAACACATTTCAGCAATTTAAGTACAAATTCTAGGCATCAAAACCAGAAAAAAAAAATTTTTTTTTATTTACAAAGAATAAATGAACCACCACTCTTTTGTGAGAAAGATGATGATGAACATTTTTTTTTTTAAATCAGAATTCTTCTTCTGGCATTACCATCCACTGAGTTTGCACTTACACTATAAACAGATATAAGATGGACATAGTTTATGAGACAATAATTTTCAGACTTTATCAACAGGCAGTAAAGAGTACAGATCCAAAGAGCAGGGAAATAAAGGCAGTTAGCCCCATAATGTGCACTTCTGGAATGAAGCATGGGATGAGAAACACAAGCTGAAGATAGCCATCTCCCTGAGTTCAGGAGAAAGAGGCTGGAGTTTAAGGAGAATGAGGTGACAACTTTGTGGAGTAGAATAAAAGAGACGGTGGAACTATACAGAAAAGAACCCCAGATACGCCATGCAAGTCCCTTGATGCTACTGTTGAATACTAAACTGCTATGCAAAAGGTGAAACTCCGCAAGGCCAGGCAAGGAACTAGTAGTGAGCTGTAAGCTGAACAATTCTCAGACCTTGCACTGCTGAAAAATATTTGAGTTCCGAGTAACAAGGATAAAGAGATCTTGTTAAACATCCTGGTCATTCAGGAGATTCCCCATAAGGACCATGTCTTAGTAGTAGGGCTAAACTGGCCCTAGAATAAGAGCCCTAAAAAAGATTTAAAACAGCAATAATTAAGCTACCTACAAATAATTAACTACTGACCAAAACAAAGTATGGCAATATTTAAAGAAAGAAAACAAAATCTATCACTGAACAACTCAAAGTTCACAAAGTCAAGCATTCAATCAAAAGTTAGAAACATGGATTTTATACATAGTAGTGTGTATATGTTAATCCCAGTCTCCTAATTTATCACTTCCCCCTATGTTTCCCCTTTAATCACACATTTGATTTAGAGATTTGTGAGTCTGTTTCTGTTTGGTAAGTTCATTTGTATCATTCACTTTGCTGTACACCTGAAACTAATACAACATTGTAAATCAACTATACTCCAATAAAAATTTTTTTAAAAAATGCTAGAAACATGGAGAAGCAAGAATTTATGACCCAAAAGCAGGTGGGAAAAATCAGACAAAAGACGTAGGTTCGTAAGTAAAAGAGTTGATGGAATTAGCAGATAAGGATTTAAATGCAACAATGATACATATATTAAATAACATTAACATGATAAATATACTCATATAAGTATATATAGGCAAAGCAACAGAAAATAGGAACCAAATGGAACACTTGAAGTTGAAAAATACAGTAAATGAAATTAAAAATTCCCTGGATAGGCTTAAGGACTGAGTTGACACTACAGAAAACAACAACAAATAGTGAGCTTGATTTCCTAATGATATAAATGATGCAAACTTGAACACAGAAAAATCAAAGACAAAATAAAACAGACATAGTGACATGTGGAAAAAAAAATCTGTCTACCATCTCTAATTGGAATCCTACAAAGAAGGTTGATGGAATATTTGAATAAATAATGACTGAAAATTTTTCAGAGTTAATGGAAACATAGGGAGCCAAAAAATACTGTTTCTTGCTCTATGAGACTCTGGGATTTTTCTCTCTGTTCTGCTTTTGATTTTTTATTTTGTTTTGTTTTGTTTTTTCACATGGCTCCCTCCTGACATGCCATGTTTCTCTCTAATCTGGCTTGAAAGTTTGTCCCTTTAGATGTTTTGAGTTTAGCTCTTTAGCCTGCTTTCCTATTCAGGTTAAAAATCTGGCAGGTGCTGCATGGGGGCAACTTGTTCTTGGGAAAGTTTTATCTCAAGTATCAAAAAAATAGAAGATTTAATTCTGCCTTTCCAGGCTCCCACATTCATGCACGGCCCTACCATTTGGCAAAACACAGTGAGGAAAGCAAACTGTGAGTTTTGTGTTCTCCAGGTTACAAGCCTCTCGAGCTATGAAGCAAGTTCCATTGTTTTCCATTTTCTCTAGTGAAATAATTCTGCCATTGTCAGGGAACCAGATCCTCTGCCTATATCAGACTTGAAGACCAAGTTCCCAGGGAAGACAATGGCCAACCACCTCAGCTCAGCTAGAAAATGCTCTTCCCTGTCTAGAATTTTAGTTCCTCAAGCTTTCTTGGCATCCATAGCTGTTCAATATTTTAACCAACTGTATCATGTAATTCATTATTTTCTTTTCTTTTTAACTTGTTGCTTGTCTGTTTGTAGTTATTGAATGCAGTGGTTTCCAGGTATCTATTATATCCTACTTGGAAGCAACTGCCTGAGTCCAGGCATTTTTATACTACACTAGAATATTGTTAATATCATTATACTCATTTTAAATCTCCCAAAAGAAAAAAAAAAAAAACCTTAATCTGTAAGCTCTATTTTAAAAATACAAGGCAATTGAAAATGAACTACAGAAGGGCCTAAATGCCCAGAATAAGATGACCTGATGGATAACAATATCTGATACAGTCTTAGGAGAATAAGTAAATCTATCAAATTACAAGATGGTGTTTCAAGTAAAATAGTTGGCCTTGTTTTTTCCATTTATATTCCCTTGCCATTGTGTGACCCTGTACCTAAAAAAGGGGCTTTTCTTATTTTATTTTAAACAGTGCTAAAGGATTTATTTCTCCTTTTTTTCCTCCAATCTGAGGTCTCCATTAGCAAGGGATCCAGAGGGACTGTTTGTGAGCAGAGGAACTCTTTTCCGGAAGCTGATTGGACACAAGTTCCTCAGAAATTTCATCAGGGAGTTTCTGGCCTATCCACTTTTTCCAATAGCAATGAGAATTTCCTATTTACTAACGGGTTTTCTTACTATTATTCTTCTAAAGCTGGATTATTACCCACATTGCCACATCTTAAAAGTAGGAGAGTCTCTTAATAGTTAAGTGAGAATTTCACCAAATATCCTATCACACCAAGGATTTTGAGCCATGTTTTGTATCTCTTAATAGATGTTTTACTAACTACCTTTATCAGTTTAAGATAATGCTGTTATTTAAGTGACTATATATTTTTGCAAAATTTAAGTGTAACGATACTTTAATACTTGGGAGAATGTTTTGTGAATAGTATTTATATATGACTTTTATGAGTAAATTTTTTCCATTTCATTTTGTATCTACATAGCATAAATATTGTATTTTAATTTGAATAATCAGTCCACTCTAGAAATAGCAGCAATTGGAGTATTTATGAACAGTGTAGAACTGGAGATATTTAAACACACAGAACATTTTTTGCCATATTTATATAAGAAGGTAAATGTGAATATAAATTGATAATGATCTAAATACATATCAATGAGTTCTTAAAAAAAGAGGTATTAAGCAATAAAATTTGAATGGCATCCACTGAACAAATACTTAAAACTAATAAAAGGGAATGGCATTTAATGATGCAAACCTTAGTTATTTAGGAAATTCTTTTTTTTAAATCTCATTTTCTGATAATATATAATACTAGGTGTTTCACTATATTGTTTTCATATTCTAAACATTTTTAAACTATATAAAGCAATGCAAAACACATCTTTATAAGAAGCAGATATTAAAACATTTACTAGATTTTGATAAATTGGCTCATTGAACATTTGTATTAGTCACTTACATATATCACACGTCATAGTTTATATGGGAAAATGACTTATGACAGTCTGTTTCTTCAAAAGCCTTATGGTCTCTTAGGCAAAAAAGTCAAAGGAGTATACAATTTTAAAGCCATATGAGAAATGATGTCATACATGTAGAGGTATATGTGGGACAAAAACACATTTATAATGTAGGGAGTAGGTCAATTTCCTATGAGTCAGAGGAGAGAACACTCTAAGTAAGAGAACATTTTATTGTGCCTCGCAGCATATAAAGAACTTTTCCAGGCATCTACGGAACTAGTCAGAGCTGCAGGGCATCTAGGTAGTCAATTAGGACAAGGAACTGAGCTGGAAGTTACAATCAAGCCTTTATTCTTCTGTGACTGCTTTTACAAGAGGAAAAAGTGGTTTTGATTCCCTAGTGCTCCATTTTCCCCACAGAGAGCCTCTGGGTGAGGGTCCATCACAGGATATGCAGCACAGGTGGGAATCATCATCTCACTGCTGAGGAGGCTGAACAAAAGTTCTAGCCTTTCTGTGGACCTGCTGGGGTGGAGGTGGGGGAGGTGGAAGGACTCAGAGTGGAAAAGTACTGAGTCAGAGCTGAAAAGAGTACTTTAGTCAAGGCCCCCTAATGAGATTTTAGCAGAGGTTCCTAAAAACTGCTTCGGCTGAGCCCCCTTTCCTCCCCAGATGGCTCCCATTGGAGCAGGTGGGCTAGGAATATAGCTGTGCATGTGTGTGTGTGTATGTGCCAGCCTGGGGAGGGCGCGAGGCCTTGACTGATTCTTCCTCCAGAAACTGCTGTCGGCTGGCTCTGCACCAAGTGTGCTGCAGGGAGGACAGCTTTCCCCCTGAGTCCTGCTGGTCAATGCCTTGCGATTGCCTATGTTTGGTCTTGAGAGACCACAGATAGGATTTGGGCCAGGAGCTGGGATCCTCAAGGAGAGGAAGGAAAAGGGAAAGAATCATTTTGAAAAACAGTGTACTTTAGTGTGACTAGGACACTGGGCATCTGAGGACGGTGGTTGGAGGGGGAGCCTCGGCTTATCACTCTGGATAGGCAGGCAGAGGCCAGGCTGCCGACGGCTTTTAACGTTATAAGGCATTAGGGGACTGGCCTTCGGAGAGCCAGTGAAGGATCGCAGCCTTTTGTACCTGGATAAATGTAGCCTAACTGAACTGGCTGCATAGACTTGGACAATTTATTTCCAATATGAGGGATAGATTAGCTTTATTGACTGACAGTTTGTTAATACTGATCTAGAAACAGACTCTAAACCCAAACCAAGTGAATTAAACACAATAGGCAAATTTTGTATAGATCAATTGAACCAAATTATCATTTTTCAATTGCTTATTGATACCTTATTGTGATACAGCCTGTGAACCTATGGTACAATTTAAGTTTTGTCGCCATCTCAATGTATTTTAATTACTTCATGGAAACAATCACATGTTATTTGTTTAAATCAGCACTTACAGGAATTATTTTACTTTTTATTAAAAAAGGAATTAATTTTCAATTAAAAAAACTGACTATACATGTCCAAGGTTTTACATATGTGTATGTTATACATAGTCACCATAATTGTGTAAGAAGTTATTAATTTTTTTTTCATTTTGCTCTGTTTGTTTTATGGGTGAGGAAGCTAACGGTCAAAATGACTAGGTAACCATTACAAAATAACACACCTAGTAAGCAGTATAAACAGAGCACCAAACTCAGTGTCTTCTAAACAGCCCCACACTGCTGATACTGAGACAGCTGTTACCTTTAAACATTTTGATCTAGAAACAGATGTTTCTTATCTTTCCTATGCTTATGTATGTTTCTGTGAAATCTATTCATTCCTTTCGTTTTATCTGCCTAGCATGGCACCACTGAGAATATCCTGGAATTCGTTTTTAAATTCTTTTTTCCTTCATCCTTTTAATGGCTTCTGTATGGTATTAATGATGATTACATGGTGGAATGAAGAATGGGGGCCAAGATTAAACATAAAAGGCACATATAATGAATATCTTTGAAAAAATGCTGATAAATGAAAAATGGGAAATAGTGGAGAGGGGGAAAAAAGGACATTTCATAAAATTCAAAAAGATATCCATGAATAATGTCAATTTTAAGTCTTTTCCATAATGTCAGAAAAGGAGAGTTTTGTGGGGGTTTTTTTATTGTTTGTTTTGATTTATTTGTTTTTAGATGTCATTTATAGCCAGTGATTTCAGAAACAGTGACATTAATAACATGGGGCCATGGTTTTTGGACTTTTGCAATTTCCAGGGTGTTTTACACAGTACTGCTCCTTCTTCCCTTTTCTGCATTGACATTCAGGATACACATGTCAGAACCTTATTTTTGAGGGAAGACATTATCAGATTTGGTCTCGAGTCAGACAGCTTTGGGTTCTTTTCCTGGTACTGACATTCAATATAAATTCATAATCTGAAGAAGTAATAAAATGGGAGTAATAATATTTACTTCAGTAAGGCCATTGTGAAGCTTAATTGAATTAATGTAGATAGATAAATAATCTATTAGAATTATTAGCCTACACTATTTACTCAACAACTGGAGCCTGTTCTGGTTATTTCCACCCATACCCAACTCATGAAATACTAAGACAAATATCTCTTAGTATATACTTATTCCTATGTTTATATTGGCAAATTAACTTTTATTAAGTTGCCTTATGTATATAATACTGGGCTTGGCAATCATTTATATTTTCCTATTTTATCCTTACATCAATGTCGTTAGCTTACCATAATTTTATTGATTTTCCGTGCAAGGAAATTGAGTTCTGATTAAGTTATACAACTTTTCCAGAGTTGCATAGTAGGTAATAGATCTGAGTTTAAAATATGAGTTGTCTGATAGGAAGACTAAGACCTTTTTTCACAAGAACAGAGTCTCATGATTTTTTTAAACTTTGAATCATTATTATCTTTTGTTGTCTCATGAGTACAACTTAATACAAGAGAAAAGATATTCATCAACATAGTGATATCTTTCACATCCTCTGCTGCAAACTCAAAGTGGTGATTTCGTTTCATAGCAGTTGGCATATATAGCATTGTTGACTTTGTCTTCTATCAATCCCAAGACATCTTATCCTCCTTAATAATTACACCATATACCAAGCCAAAATCTAGCCATTATCCTGACTCCATTCTCTCCCACATCTGTACATTTAAGAAAATGTACCTGATCGTCATGTCCACATTCTGAAATAATCTTGAATTCTATCCTTGTCATTGTGCTATGACTGCTCATCTGAAACATCACAAGAGTCTCTGTACCTATCTTCCTATCTCAGGCTCAATTGCTTCAAATACCTCTTCTGTACTGCTACTGAGAAATGATTCTAAAGTATAATACTATCATGCAAATCCCTTCTTGAAATTTTTCAGTGGCTCTGCACTGCCTAAAGGATAAAGTTCAAAGACTTCAGCAAGACACCTTCTACAAGGGGCGGGGGGGGTCCTACCTGTTTAGCCTTGCCTGTCTCTTTTTAGTCAACCTTTGATAGAAACACTTGTCACAAATATCTCAACCCTTCTACAGCTCAGAATGCCCTTCCCTCACTGATTGATCAACTCTTATTCAAACTTCAACAGGGAAGTCAATCAAAAGAAACGTTTCTCTCTAAGTCCAAGTGGCTCAACCAAGGCTACTATGAAGCTTATACAAAAGTATGCCATGGATACGTGAAGTAAACTACACGTAACTTGAAGTTTATGTGTCACATCAGATGCCTTACATCCAGAACACATATATGAAAGCCTCTGAAATTAGTAGATTTGGTATAAGAAAATATTAACATGAGAGGTAGCAATTTTATTCGGTTTTGTTTTTTTGTTCATTATTTGTTTTACCTGGCATTAAATAATTTAAAATATTATCATGTCACTAAGATAAATACACATGTAATATTGGAAAATATTATACAAAATGTATGTGAAATTTTAATACTCAGTTTAAGTAATAAAAACAAGTAATACTTGTGATTGGCTGTGACCAAGAAGCTACAGGGTATGGTTTTATTCTTTCCTGAAAATAGTTCAATAAAGAAGCTTTAGAAATGTTATTATGGACCATCTCAACTACGTCTTAGAAATCTTCAACATCTGCTCTTTAAACAGGGTTAATAAGTGTTTCTCTATTTGGGAAATAAGTGATGAATGAGCTTTGGTTATGCAAAACTATTTTATGAATGAACATGAATGAATCTAGAGGATATTATGCTAAGTGAAATAAGCCAGACACAGAAAGGCAAGTGCTGTGTGATCTTATTTGTATGTGGAATCTAAAATAGTCAAACACATAGCAGCAGAGAGTAGAATGGTGGTTGTCAGGGGCCGAAGGTAGGGGAAAATGAGAAGATGTTGGTCAAAGGGTTCAAAGTTTCGGTTATGAAAGATGAAAGTTCTAGAGACAATGGTGATGACGGATCTTAAATTAAATCTTCTCAACATATACACGCCATGGTAACTATGTAGAGGTGATAGATAAATTATTTAGCTTGACTGTGGTGATCTGTTCACCATGTATACACATATCAAAACATCAAGTTGTATACCTTAAATATATACAGTTGTATATGTCAAATATGTCTCAATAATTTTGTTTAGAAAATGTAAGCAAAAGAATTTTAAAACAAAAAAGAAGGAACTTATTTTAAAACAGTTGTTTGTTGTTGTTAATTTGAGAAACTTAATTTAACCTAAGAAAGTGTATCAATTATTTGGACTATACAGTCTTCTCTTCACAGAATTCAACTCTCAGGGGATAAAGGAAATTAAATGCATATCATTTTATATTTATGTCCATCAAATTTATTATCTTTTCTTAATGCAAGTTAATAGACATTATTGAGCACCTAAATTTTTACAAGCTCCCTATCAACCTCTAGAAGTGGGATATGATAAATATTTTAGTGGTTTTGCTCATGACTAATGTGAAATTCATCTTGGTCTTAATAGATGAGAATAAATTAGGAAACATATGATGATTAAAAATAAAAACAAAACATCCTGAAAATGTTCTAAAATCATGGATGTGGATGTTTATTGGGTTTTCACAGAATCAGAATATCCACATGTCTGTTTAATGGGAAAAACCCTGTCAAATCTGATCCCAATTAGAAGTGACTGTTTCCACACACTGAAAGAATTACAATTCTCATTCCTTCATCACAACACAGCAGAAAATCTAGTGCATAAAAATAGATAGCATGTTCAGGGGAAAGGAGAGGGAAAGAGAGAGACAGATAGAGACACAGACAGACAGACAGACAGAGACCAAGAGCTCAGCGGCAACTGCCAGATTATGAAGAGCAGCCAGCAAATAAACCTTCATAACAGAGTGGTGTCGGGGAAAATCTAAGAAAATTCTTAAGTACAAATTGACATTTAAGACCAGCAGCACAAAAACAACATCATAGAGTTGACTTTTTAGGGCAAATATCACATGGGGCACACAATAGGGTCAGTAGAACCTGGAGGGAAAGTAATTGATCCAGGATGTGCTTGTGGCCACGCAGACCAAAGAGTCTCCTGGCTCTTCAGGTGACTTTGAAGTTTGTGTCGATTGTTACTTTTCAATGCATTTGTGTGTGTATACCTGGGTACGTAAATTGATATCCATATATCATCTTCATTCTATAGTTCAATTAGTTTATTTCTAACGAATCTTTTTATTTTTTTTAAATCCTGAACAGGTATATTGAATCTGAATATGGACCAGATCTGCCCCATCAGAGTCAAGAACTGGAGGGGAGAAATCAGGTAAATGAAATCTCTTAAAATATGCTATCATAATAAGATAAATTTTCTTTCCTCTCTAACTGTGCTACACATTGTATTTTAGCTAAACAAATGCCTTTCCTCATATTCTGTTACATATAATTCACTTCAAATTCTCTGGCTCCTAAAGTGTCTATTCTCAGTGACTTTCCTATTAATTTATTTTAATTGGTTTGTTTCATGTGAAGTTGTTCTATTTCTGAATTTCTGTCTTTGTGGTAGGACAGCTAATACCTTCCTGTCCACACTGGGTAAGTTGGATAAGACATATGTGATTAGTTTATGAAATGGAATATGCCTTGTCATATGAGGCTTGAATGAAGCATCTTAAATTGGCATTTGTGCAACTGAACAGCAGTCGTTCCGTGCTTGAGGCAATATATAGTTTATTTCTCTTTCATTCTTGGTGGCCAGCACTACTTAGGGAAGCTTCCTGAGGAACGATGACCATTAATATAAATTTGAAGTCAGAGAAGAGATGAACATGGAAAATTCCCATGCTGTGCCAGCATGCTATGACAGACCTCTGTGATTTAGCATCTTTCCCTGACAGTATGAATTATAATTAACTCATAGACATATGGAAGGCAACTGAATGTCATTTGAGCTGTCTACATAGGGAGGAGGAGGTATGAAAATAAAGAAATGGAAAAGTGTTTCTAAAACCATCGTCAGAAGGCAAAATGATAGGGCAGTGCTACGGGTGGATGCTGATATACCGTTGGTCTGGAGAGAATAGTGTCGTGTAAGAACAGACTCTTTCCAGGAGATCATCATATTGCCACCCCTCCACAGGTGACCATCCTGACAACAACTCAACCTGTATGGACTCTACTACCTGATTTGTATATGGGACTCAAAGGACCAAAGAATCTTTCTGGAATGGGGACTTGACATGACTCAGAAAACCATACATAATACATCAACCCTGGATTTCCAGGTGAATGCAATCCTGAGGTGAAACTTTGCAGCTGCCTCTCTTGAGGAGGAGGTGATGGATGGTCTTCCACATAAAGTTTCATCCTGGGAAGGTGATGACAGGAATGATAGTGGCAGATAATGTGATTTGGCTCCACAAAGCCTCTCCTATCTCCTCCTTCTTAGCTTTCTTCTATCATAAAGTCTGGAGACAGAAATTACTCAGTTTTCCAACCTACCTTGTCACTGTTTCTGGCTGATGAGTTGAATAAAGCAAGTCACACGAATTTATTGGTTTCCCAGTGCATATGAAAGTTATGTTTATAGTATAATGTAGTCTATTAAGTTATTAAGTGTGCAAAAGAATTATATCTAAAAATGTACATACTTTAATTAAAAAATACTTTATTGCTAAAAAGTGCTAACACTCATCTGAGCCGTCAGTGAGTCATAATCTTTTTGCAATAATATCTTCTAAGATTGCTGATGGCAGATCACCGTAACAAAGATGAGAATTACCAGAATGTGTCACAGAGACATGAAGTGAGCAAATGCTGTTGGAAAAATGACAGTGATAGATTTGTTCGATGTAGGGTTGCCACAAACATTTAATTTGTAAAACACCCAGTATCTGTGAGACACAACAAGGCAAAGCACAGTAAAATGGTTATGCCTGTATACATTTATTTATGTGATGCTTTCTTTAAAGTCAGTTTTCCCTACTGGCTGTAAGTTCCTATTTTGTATTTCTCTATCTCCAGCAATTTGCACATTACCTGAAACGTAGTATAGACTCAGTAATTATTTGCAGAATGAGTGAGTAGATGAAAAAATCATAAATCATTTTTCTTCAGATGTGTGATTTGGTGACCTCCTGACACTGGAATATAATTTCAGTGGAAAAGAGAGATCATCAGATAAGAAGTTTAACCACTAAATATACTAGGTTTTTTTTTTTTAACTTAAATTTTCTTCCTTCCACTCTCAGTGGAGGTGGTGTTTCTCGTCTGTTAATGATCAGTCTCTCTACTTGTTCTTTGGATCCCACACCTTCTCCTATTCTCAAGGATCTTACTCTTTTAGTTATTGGAATAAAAATATCACCCCTGTAGCAAAATCAAGGAAGAAATAACTAAATCTAAAATGAGTAAAAAGAGGAGTGTGAGTTCAATTCTATTTTTATTTGATAGCCTCATATGTACCTAAAATAGAATTGATAATTCTTATCCAAACTCAAAAATTTAAAACTTCTTCCCATGTAGCTGAATTTCCCCAGTTAACATGGCATAGGTGTATCTATTTGTACATAAGAGTTTTCAGCTATCATATGGACAATACTATTGTCTTAAGAATTATTTATTTATGGGACTTCCCTGGTGGTGCAGTGGTTAAGAACCTGCCTGCCAATCGATCCCTGGTCCAGGAAGATCCCACATGCCATGGAGCAACTAAGCCCGTGTGCCACAACTGCTGAGCCTGCACTCTAGAGCCCACGAGCCACAACGACTGAAGCCCACGTGCCTAGAACCCGTGCTCCGCAACAAGAGAAGCCACTGCAGTGAGAAGCCCGTGCACCACAACGAAGAGTAGCCCCTGCTCACCGCAACTAGGGAAAGCCCGCGTGGAGCAACGAATCCAAAAATAATAAATAAAATTTAAAAAAAGAATTATGTATTTATAATATTCATGAGAATCATGCTAAAATAAATTTTCAAATCAAGGCTAAAAGTAATCTGATTGTTTAACTTTTTTTGACAACACCAACAAATCAATTGGTCTTCACTTAACGTATGAGTAGTATATTACAACTGAATGAGTTAATGAATGGAAGATTATGATGAAAATGTGCCGCCTTACACCCATCATTCTCTTCCATTTTCTTTTTCTTTTTGCCATATTATGTCAAAAACTCATTTATAACACAAAATGTTCTAGACCACTGCTGTCACCATGCTGGTCTTTTTCTGGCATGAAAAGCTTCAACTGAAAAGCTGAAAGATGTCATCTGGTGAGAAATGCCCAGAATCGACTCTGTAATGAGTCTAAGATTGGTTTTCCATACTTCTTCAATATTTGGAATGCTACTAAAGGCTCAGATTATTTATTTTTTTGAAGTTTAGATTGTTGATGAGCTGATACAGAAATGGAGAATTAATTATGTAGTCATTTAAATACAGTTTTCCCAACACTACTAGGTTGGAAACAGGGAATTATTTGTTACTCACTTCTTAATTTTTATCACCATTATCAAAGCTAACCTTAATTAAACACTTAATTTGTACTCTACCCTTTATAAAGTGCTTTTATGTTATGTTTTGTATTTTATAGTAATCATTATAGTATTTATATGAGGTAGGTTTTATAGTCTCTACAAGCAGTATATAACTAAGAGACCCAAAAGCTTTAATAACTTGTCCAGCCTTACAGAGCTGATTAATGACAAGCCTGAGCTTGTGAGCCCAGTTCACTCTCGTCTCAAAACTGAATTTCTAAATACTTTATACTGCTATTATATAATACTATATCTCCTAGTTTTGAAAAAAATAAGTAATGCTTGAGAAATAAGTGGCTAGAGTTTCTCTTTTTCACAGAAACAATAGAATAAAATTATCCTTCAGGAATGTTTACTATAGCCAAAAAAATTCAGTGTGTCAGATAAGTACATTGTTTTGGAAATTATTTCAAGCTTTTGATAGTTTCTATTTCATTCAGAGAATGGCATTGGTATAGAATGGTTCAATAGCATGTCATTCAAAAACAGAATTTATGGTCCAATAATTTAGGTACAACCACTTTAAATCCTTGTTGAAATCAAGTGAGCTTGAAATAAATCTTTGATATGTAGCCCAGAGGATATCACTAACAATAGTGTTAAGTAAAACTGATATGCAAAGAAAACTGCTGTATCTCCAAGCTCCCTAGATTGCCATGGAGGACTTCACCAACTCTAAGCACACAGGAACCTATAAAATACATTATCCCAATTACAATTTCTACATGTAATTTTAAGCATTTTCCATTAGATTTTCTTTTAAAATAATGGATGAGTTTATCTTGGGAAGATGATCCTACCATATCTTAAAATAATATTTTATGATACATAAATTCATAAAAACACTTGTTAAAATGCAAAAATTAGTAACCTGTAAGAATTACTGATCATTAAAGAGTGTACATAAATATATATTAAAATGAGGTCCCTTTGAAATTTTAAATGAATACTCAATTGTATGCAAGGCAAATCAATGCATTGAGAATATAGCTCATTTTCATCAGAATTATTTTCCTGGACTTTGGGCAAGAGGATTCCTCTTCACCCTGCTTTAATAAGTATACAATTAAAGTTACATCTGCAAGGGATGTAACTTGTTCATTTAAGTTGATTTTAACAGTTTTATTGAGGTATTTTATAAGTACTTTTATATCTAAAATTCAATGATTTTTTAGGAAATTTTCAGTACAACAATTACTACAGCCTTGAATATAGATTAGGCTGGTTCCTCAAATCTTTTGTGAACTAAGGCAAAAAAATTATTCAATCAGTCATTTACTTATGAATTCATAAAAATTTATATCTGACATATTTTGTATGAAGTTACTGAGATGCGTATGCAGATACAAAGATATAGTAATCAACAAAAATAACAGTAGTTAACAACAAAAGACTTCTTCCTGTGTCTCAGACACCTTTCTAAGTGTGTTACATGTGTTAATACTTTTACTTCTCACAACAACCCAAGATGTTTGAAAAAACTGGTCACAAAGCATTAGAAAAACTTGTCTGTGTTTACCCAATTAATAAATGATGTTGCAGAATATCATAACTACATTCAATAATCCTTTGCAGAAAATTAAAACTAATAATAAAACAAATTTTCATTACCCATATCCCTCTGTAGCTAAAGCTCAGTTGTCCTGCAATCCTTCAGAGAGACACAGAGACAGAGACAAAGAGACTGTCTCTACGTCTTCATCTCTAGTTTTATCTTTAATCACCTCCAAGCATGTTCCATCCCTATTGCTCTGCTGAAATTGCTTCTTCAAAGATATCAGGGCCTGCATGTTATCAAATGCAGTAGTCAGCTCTCAGGTACATCCTGTTCTGTACATTTACAGCTCTTTTCTTTGGCAACGTCTTCTCTGGGATTCCATAATACCGTAATGTATTGGTTTTAGTTCTACCTCTGCTTCTCCTGGGTCTCTTTTGTTCTAGACTTGTCTTTTATGAAACCTCTGAATACTGTAGGTCCCCAGGATTCTGTCTTTGGCTGCTTACTTTCTTTTTGTTCTAAACTCTCTCCCTGGATGATCTGCAAATTTTGAAGCACGATAACTACACCATTGAAATCTGCATTCCTATCTGTATGCGTGATCTACCCACCCTTATAACTCATCTATTGGACATTTCTTTGTGGCTATGTAATGCCCATCTCAATCTTAACGTAACAAAAACAGGACTCTTTTTTTATTACTTCGCCCTGACCACAAACACATTTTTCTTTAGTCTTCAAGTTTCTACACGTATTCCTCTGCCGTATAATGTTTATGAACAATCATTCCACCCCTTGCTCACTTTTCTCCAGTAGAAGGGAGTGAATTTTATGATAGGTGAATGGAATAGTCTCTCTCTCTCTCTCTCCAAAAAGAAACAAACTACCATGTTGTGAACTGACTATGGGGCTGCTAGGAGCAGAAAGCTAGCAGCATTATATCAACAAACACAACAACCAACTCAGTCCTACCACCACAAGGAATTGAATTCTGCCAACAATCGAGTGAGGTTGGAAGAAGACCTCAAGCTCCCAATGAGAACCATAGCCTGGCTGGCATTTTGTTTCCACCTTTATGAGACCTGTGCAGAGGACCCAGCTACACCGCACCCGTCTGGGTGCACCAAAACTGTGAAATCATAAATCAGTGTTGTTTTATGCCAGTGACTTTGTGGTCATTTGTTACATGGCAGCAGAAAGCTAAACAAGTCTGCTGGCTTTTCTCAGTTTTTTGTTTCCAATATTCTGATTATCTTTCATCAGTATTTTTGCTGTGGCTACTACTGATCTCACTTTATTACTTCTAACTGCTGTTTCCTGAATATCTTCTCTGCCTTACATACTTTTCAAATATTTTTTTTCTAATACTTATTGGATTGAGGCAAACTAGTTCTCACTATCCTAAGATGAAAATAACCACATTTTAATAGCTATAATCCCTGTACTTACTAGACTATCAAAAACTTGCTCATCTTACATTTTCCCTAAGACATTTTTGAACAGCCCTCAGAGTCCTCAGGTCCTTCGGTACCTACTGTGCCATCTTCCTCATCAGGCCACCACAGGATGCCTCCAATGCTGCCGAACTATCTGTGAATTTTTTTCCACAAGGAATCATACTTTCTCCTACTAGTTGCCACCACTGTCAATGTCCCTATGGACTTGGGGAAAGAAGGTCCAATCCAAATTCTGCAACTCAATTCAAATTTTAGAGCTGGTCCATCCATCACTGCTTCTATTACAACTTGGACAAAGTTATATATGTTAAAAATATTCTACTGAAATTTTAGAAAATGGAAGAGAAAGACCAGAAAATAGCATACAAATACTGTCCGGACTCAACATATAATTAATTATTTTAATAAGCCAGCTTCCAAATCTCTAAACTGCTAGCCCAATTCATATTGTGTTGTTTTCCCCAACTTCCACGTGTAATTCTTTTTTCAAAATTAATTTTGTGTTGGTAAATAGTATTTGTAAATCACAGAAACCAAATTCAAAATAACTTAAATCCAAAAAGGAATCACACCTAGGTGTCTGAAGAAATATAGTAAGAAGAGCAAAGCCTTAAGAATAAATGGAAACAGAAACTCAGTACCCTCAGGTCTCTGGATTTTTCTGCTTTATGCATTTGCTTTGTTCTTTACTTTCTATCTGAAGGTTGATTTTCTCCAGTTCTTTAGCTCAGGCAGTGAAAAACATGGCTGATGGAAACTTCTGAATTTTATGTGATGTAGCTTCAGACACTCCTAGAGACTAATTCCTTTCTTCAGTTTCAGTTCCAAAATTCCAAAGGATGAGTCCCATCTCTGAACCATTCAACTTGGCACATTATGTTAACATTCACAGTAACCATGTAGATTGTGTGTGTGTTTGTGTGTGTGTGTGTGTGTGTGTGTGTGTGTGCGCGCACTTGTAGAGGCAGGTGGGGGTGAGGAGAAAGTTTAATGTGGACCAGTTTTCAGAGATTCTATGATTAGTAGTCCTGATACTGGGATGCTGAGTACAAACAATCCCTATAACTAACCCGTGACATATTATAGGCTCTTAACTCAGTTTTGGCCTCTTTTCTCATTATAAGAAACCAATCAGAAAATACTAAGGACATACCTTTTATTGGGCACTATACATCTCTGAGAACTTCAATCCATAGGGTTTACTTACTTGAGTTGACTTAAAAAACAATTATTAGGTACTTGCTCTACTCTGTGTTGAGGTCTAAAATATAGAGATAATTAAGAAACAGCTCTTTCCATGAGCATCCAGCCTAGAAATGGAGGCAGGCACATAATTGACATTTCAATGCAGTGCACTAGGGAGGGGAGCTCAAAGTGCAGTCAGAAGCAAATAAAAGAGCCATCGGATCTGCATGGGTAGTTCAGTAATGATTTCCTAGACCAGAATGGGAGCTGACTCCAGTTTACTGCTGAAAAAAAGCCAGAAAATAAAAAGTTCAAGAAATTGGACATAACAGGTGAAAATAACTCAGTGTGCAAAGGCATAAGAGATATCAGAGAGCATGTGAATTTAGGCATTTATTTATACCAATATTGATTTTTTTTTAAAAAAAGTTTAAAGTTAAACTTTCCATCAAAGTAATGCATGCAGGAAGTTTAGAGTCAGTGAATTCGATAAGGCTGATTATGAAAACATCTGCAGGTCCTAACCATTTAACTCTCTACAGAGGCAAATACTTAAAACTCTTTTAGTCCATTCTCTATGTCTACCTCTTTATTCCTGCCCTGAAACTAGGTTCATCAGTACCATAGAGGGCAAAGCTGGGGTGAAGTGAGAGGAGCATCGACATATATACACTACCGAATGTAAAATAGTTGGCTGGTGGGAAGCAGCCGCATAGCACAGGGAGATTGGCTCGGTGCTTTGTGACCACCTAGAGGGGTGGGATAGGGAGGAGGGGAGGGAGGCTCAAGAGGGAGGGGATATGGGGCATGTGTATGCATATGGCTGATTCACTTTGGTGTACAACAGAAACTAACATGGTATTGTGAAGCAATTATACTCCAATAAAGATCTATTAAAAATAAATAAATAAATAAATAACTTAGCTAATCAGAATTAGTGTTTACCTCCATACTGATAAATAATATGCTTATATAACCACTTACTGGTTTTTCAGTATTAGCCTTTATCTATTGACTTCCTAAATGAGAATTTAACATTCCTTTACCACCTCGACACATTCATCCTCATAATTTTCTCTCTCGCTCTCTCTGTCTCTCTCTCTCACACACACACACACACACTCGCACACACACTCCATGTTTCTAACATAGTTATAACTTTTGTTAAAACAAGATGGTGTTAACAGTCTATTATACTATATTTTGGTTACTATGTTTCCTCAAAATGTTATTAGTATTAGTTGTTAGTTTTCCCCTTAGAGCTTTTAATAACTGTATATATACTCATTTAATATTCACAAGGGTACTATGAGCTCGTATTATTATGCCCACTTTACAGATGAAGAAACTATGGCTCAATAAATTGGCTAAGGTCACACAGCTAGAAACGGAATTCAAGGACTCTAGCACCCACATCCAGTCGTGCATTTAACCGTTATTTTATGATGATTCTCAGTTGTAATAACTTTTTGATATTTTTGTTATTGACTTAGCTTTAGCGCTTATGATGTCATTACTCTAAATTCTCCTCCTGTTGTGTAAATCCATACATTCAAACGCATAATATGTCCTATAAATTTTATCTTCTGACTGGAACCTTCTCACTGGCTTCAGAAAGGACTGGTGGTTCTTGAGTTTTCTCTGGTGGTTATATATTCTTAATTTCCAGTAATTCTTTCTTGTTATCTGAGTATCTTTACTTAAAGCAATCTGCCCTCATTTCATAGAAACTGCATTTTTTAAAAAATTCTTCTCCCAAATGGTCCCTCTTTCTACCAAGTAGTTTTTTGGTTTTTTTTTTGTTTCCTGTCATTCCTATTAGAGCCTGATGATCTATGGCTACCACCTCATATTTAAGACAAAACATCTAAAAGCTAATTAGAAGTTCTGTGTCTGTAGGAGGGGCTTTCTTCTATGGTCTTTACTAACACATGATCTCCTTAAAGGTTTCCTCACAGAAACTGATGCCAGTGCCTTATCTTGGGGTCTGCTTCTGGGAAAACACAAATTCTTTACACAGCATATAAACTTTCACCTAATCACCGGGTTTTTTGAATGGTACCACCTCCCTCATTGTTACACCTTTAAAAAAATTCCTGCAAAGGATCAACATTCTGTCTTCTGTCACCATGGAAATGTAGTTGCTCATTTACATGATGTGGGGGAAAGGAATCTGTGAGTCTTACTCCATCTTAACAGTCTTTCAGTTTCTGAATTTCTAGTGCATCTTCATGCTTCTACTTCCAGAAGTAGCTGATGCCAACACTCTTGAACCTTTGGGAGATCCTGTGATGTACATAGAATTGCTCCTCCGCATTCTCACTTCTAGCTTGGGATTCAGCTTCCCCCAGCCTTCTAAGCCAGTTACTACTCACCTGTCATCCAGCTACTTCCAGCCCCACCCCATCCCCATCAGTTTACTCATTAAAATTCCCTTTCCATTTTGTAGGGCTTTAGGAAAGAGAGCACTAAAGGCATATACTCAATATACCTTGTTATTATTTGGTCAATATTGTTAGTCTATATATTTTATTCTGATTTATGTTTTATTTTGTTTTCATACAGTGGCTTCTTAGTACATATAAATTGCTATAATAACACATATCACAATATTAAATAATTAAACTAACAATTATTATAATGTAAAATTTATTCCTTAATCAGTTTTGCCAATAAAATAAATCAGGAAATGTATTACCTAGGGTGACCACTTTTTATTGTTACTAAAAGGTACCAAATAAAAATATCCACCATAAACGTATCACTGCAATGTTGATAAAGACATTGTAGCACCAAAAGGAACAAATATAATCACGAAATGAAGAGCAGTAATCCACAACTGAAAAACGCACATCAACACAAAATTTTCCTAATTTTTAAAAAAATTTTGTAACATACTCGCGTAAACTGTATCAAGAACCAATGAAGGTGTCAGGTCATCACTGCTGTCAGCTGTTAATATGTTCACTTCAGGTTGTACCATTAGGAGAACTGTGGTAGGTAGACTGATTCATTGGAACAAGCAGGACCTGTACAGCTCTAAGCAGAGGTCATCACCTTCTGTCTGGATTTAAAAAGAAAAAGAAAAAAAAAGAACTCATACTTTGGAATAATTCTAAACTTACAAAAAAAGTTGCAAAGATAACACAGATTTTTCCCATTACCCTTTGCCCAGCTTCCCCTATTGCTAACATCTTTTATAACCACGGTATATTTCACAAAACCAAGAAACTAACATCTGTTCAATACTTTTAACAAAGCTCCAGACTTTATTCAGGTATCACCAGTCTTTATACACTGTCATTTTTATGTTTTGGGATTCCATGCAGGATAGCAGTTGCATTTATTCATCATGCTTCCTCCGTCTTCTGTGGTCTGTGAAGATGTCTCAGTTTTTACCTTGTTTTTCATGACCTTACCAGTTTTAAGCAATATTGGTCAGGTATTTTCTGGCATGTTATTCCATTTTGTCTGACACTTCTCTCATGATTGGACTGGGGTTATAGGTTTGGGGAAGAAGATCACAGAGATGAACTACCCTTCAAATCACATTTTATCATCTGGCACAGGATATCAACATGAGCTATCACTGATGATGTTAAGCTTGACCAATTGATTAAGGTAGTTTTTGCCAGGTTTTTGCACTGTAAAGTCACTATTTTTCCTTTTTCACATTCTATTCTTTGGTAGTGTGTTACTGAATTTAACCCACACTCAAGGAGAGAAGATTAACCTCAGTTTCTGGAAGGGGAATGCCTACAAACATTATTTGGAATTCATACGTAAGATTGGTCTTTCTCTCTTTCTTTCTTTTCTTTCTTTTCTTTTCTTTCTTCCTTTCTTTCGTTCTTTCTTTCTTTCTTTCTTTCTTTCTTTCTTTCTTTCTTTCTTACCTTCTTTCTCTCTTTCTTTCTTTCCTTCTTTCTTTCCTTTCTCTCTTTCATCACTATGGACCCATGTGTATTTAATGTATAATTTGGATTAAAATCTAACTTGATTTTTTTTTTTAAATTTTGTTGTTTAAATTACTCCAGCTTTGGAAATTGGGCAGGCTTTTAGGTTGGCTGCTCTGTCCCTTTGATCCTACTGTCTTTTGATTACTTCCTTGTTGCTGGAACTAAAAGATGCTCCTATTTATCCTCCCTGCCTAAGCCAAGGAATCAATCATTTTTCCAAGGATCCCTAGAAAACTGAAAAATTGCCTCTTATTGGACAAGTATATTTAGAAACCAAAGTGACAATGCTGGGCTGCTCATTGTTATTGGGGTGTCACTCTTTATAGACTGTCTTCACAGAAAGCTAGAAAATGTAGTAACCTACATTTGCACACTATAACTGTAATTTTTGTGTCTATCAGTATTATACATCATAAATTTATGCTGATATCTCTGACTCAAATCTAGTACCACAGGATTCACTTTAGTCTTCCCCTACTTGCTTATTTGTAACTTTTTTCTCTGTCAGTGAGAAATCTGGACCCTATAATCTATTATCATCTATTTACTTGTTTGTTCAGTCCAAGCATAGAGGTAAACCATTTTCAGAGTTTTTGACACACTATGAGAAACAAGCTTATCAACTAGAGTACAGTGTTTACTTCCGTTCTTTTTGTCTTTCACTTTATAGCTTCCACTCAGGGCACTAGTTTCCAAAGTTACTTAGGTCAGTTCCCTTCATACATTCGTAATACAATTAGATTGATTTGTCAAAGTCTGCATTTCATCCCAGAATCTCCCAAACATTGGTTGATGTTTTCATATTTGCATAAATTAGTATTAACTCCTTGTGGTATATAACTCTATGGGTTTTCCAAACTCATAGAGACATGTTTCCCACAGCACTACTGTACAGAAGTTCCATCATGCTAAAAATTCCTTTGTGGGTTCTCTTTATAGTTAATCATTCCACCTGACTCCTGATTAGTTGTCCAGCCCTATAATTTTACCTTTTTCAGGATTACAATAAATTGAATTATTCAATATGTAGTCTTGTGTCTACATAGGGTCTAGCTACATTGTATCTTCTTACACTTAGGAAAATATATTCCAGACATCCATGTGTGTAAATCAATAGATCGTTTATTTTTATTGCTAAATTTCATGGATGCACCATAATTTGCTTATTTACCTGTTGAAGGAAATCTGGATTGTTCCAATTTTTGGTTACTATGAATAAAGCTGCTATAAAAATTTACATATATGTTTTTGTATAAACATAGGTTTTGAGTTTACTTGGGGGAATGGAATACATAGAAGTGTAAGCTTCAGGTCGTATGACAAGTCTATGTTTAACTTTATCAGAAACTTCCAAACTGTCTTCAAAAGTAGCTGTGTTTTTTTGTATTTTCACCAGCAATGAATGAGAGTTTTTGTTACACTGTATTCTTCTCAGTATTTGGTACTGTTATTTTTTTAAAATGCCATTATAATAGGTGTGTAATGGTAACCAATTATTGTAATTTGCATTTTCCTGAAGACAAATGAGGACATCTTTCCATGTGCTATTTTTCATCTGTATATTATATTTTTTGAAATATCTGTTCAGAACTTTTGCTATGTTTTTATTGGGGTGTTTTTTTATTGTTGAATTTTAAGAGTTTTAAATATATTCTGGATGTGAGGTCTCTATCAGATAATGTGATTTGCTAATATTTTACCCCAGTCTGTGGCCTGTGTTTTCATACTCTCAAGAGTGACTTTCCTAGAGCATTAGTTTTTCATTTTGATAAATCCAATTTATCAATTTTTTATTTCGTGGGTCATCCTTTTGGTGGTATATCTGGAAACTAATTGTTAAACCAAAGGTCACATGGTTTTTCTACATCCTAGATTACTGAGACTAAGAGACACTCTGGTCAATCCCACCTCTTAGAAAAGTTGCAGCATCTCTTCAGAGGATTACAAAATTCTTTTTCTTTCTCTATTGACTCCTGACGTGTCCCCATAGCCTGTTGAAAGATTATCTATGTTTGTAAAAAGTTGTTTGTTATATTTTATCTAGCATCCTTAGGTATTTTTAGCAGGAGAGTTTTCAAGTTATTTTGTCAATCACTTTGCCAGAAAGAGAAATTGTGTGTGTGTGCACACGTGCGTGCACATGTGTGAGATCTTGGAAAATTTACATTTTGAGCCACAGTTTCTTTATCTATAATATGAAGATAATAATATAAACCACATAGAGTTGTAAAAATTAAACAAGGTGATGCATAAAGAATAAGTTGTTCATTAAATGCTGGTTTATTTTTTCTCAAAGATTTCATTCCATACATTTATATTAAGGGGCCAGCAAGTAATTACAAGTTGTGAATTGTATTATATAATATGCAAACTAAGAAAGTGTTTATATATTTCAGGAAGTCCTTTTTCTCTAAGACCTAATAGATTTATCTTATCACACTATGAATTACGAATTGCACATGAAATATTTTAAGTGTAATTGATAATTAAATTATTTTTAAAATTCACACTTGTAAAAATAGTCAGCTTAAGTGATTATTCAGAAGCAATGACACCTGGAGTTATTGAGACTCCTATTGCCATAACACTCTGTCTAATATCTGTTGTGTGATTGTCAAATTGATTTATTACATAAGAATGTAGGCCACACAATGAGCACTCAAGCCTTGAAGTTAATAGAGATCTGGCCATGTTACCACAACTCATTCATAAAGGTTTATTTTAAATTTGTTCTGAAAATACCGTGAAGAGTATAATGATATTTTTAAAAACCATATTTTATTGTACAGTTTCCCTATGACATTTACGTAATTTAGAGTCAATTTATTTTTTCAGACACCAAATTTACCACCTCTAATCTGCAATCTGGAAATCAATAGCATTCTCTTGGCACCTTCTAACCTCATAAGCAATTAAACATTTGAAATATAAACTTACCTTAAAATTGTGTTGACAAGGAACTTGGCCACATCTGTCCTAGAATCTGCAGCCAACAATAGTAAGAACACATTTGTAAGGAAAGTAATCAGATAGGATTAAAGTGCAAGACAAACCAGGAGGCAAACTACTCAGTTATTTTACAGAGCAGTAAAATTTTAAAACAGTATTTTTGTTTTGTTTCTATAATTCATCTTGAGGAAATACAAAAATGAGAGGAAACCATTGGGCATTTTCACAGTCAAATCATAATTTTCATCAAAAATAATAAAAGCAATTCTGTTTATATAGTTAAGTGTTGAAGAAATATCCATACATGAATTACTAATTAATTTAATTAATACTGTTTTCATGTAGATTATAATTAATTTTTAAAATGTGAATTAGTCATTATTTTACTTAATTTATACAAAATTTAATGATTGCTGTATGCAAGGCATTTATACTTAGTGTTTTGTGTGCATTAGTTTTCATTTAGTCCCCACAACAAACCTATGGGTTACATGCTGAGGGCATAGAAAATTTAAGTGCACATTCAAGTTCATACAACTAATATTATATAGAGTCAAGATTAGAGTCAAGGCCCAGGCAGTGTGGCCTTAATTTTTCTTACTACCTTTATATAAAAAGGACATATAAAAAGAGTAATACCATAGAGAGGCAGATGCACTGTTTTTAACTAAAAATGATGAAGATGTTCCTAACACTAAAGATGATTGTTTACACTGGGAGACTGTGCGTGTGTCACATTTCTATGGGGGCTGTTTGTGTGCGCGTGTGTGTGTGTGTGTGTGTGTGTGTGTGTGTGTGTGTGTGTGTGTTCTTGCCCAAACAGTTGTTCTCAGGAGATCAGTTTTGGTGGGAGGGACTTTCTTTGCATGTACCAGAGGACAGACTGTAAAAAGGAAATGCACTGTGGCTGGCACAGCATTATATGTACTGGGTTTTGCTGTTGCACATGTAGTAGTGAAGAAGACTCAGCTGGGAGAGATGTACTGTCACATGTTGAAACTGCCTTTCCATCTGGGATTCTGGCATGTGCCCTTGAAACATGATGAGATTTTTCTGAGCAACAGGATTTCAACTGTCAATCAGTCTATAAAGAGGTCGATACTGAAGTAGGACTTCTCTTCCTGCGACCTGTATATCTATAGGGCTTAGACTCCTTCTTAGCAATGTGGAGATGGTAGGACTATTTATGGATGTGGGGCTTTTCAGATTGTTCACATTAACTTGGCTCAAAAGATAAAGAGCAAGACATTTTGTGATCCTGAAATCCAACTTAGCTCCCAAGAATGATTGTTTCTAGGAATCAATACTTTGATTTGCATGTCTATATCATATTTTCAGCCATGCTACTGACTACTAGAGAAAGCAGTTTCCCATCTCTGAGTTTGGTGTGGACATGTTAGCAGTAGCCATCTAATAAAAAGCATCTGTAGGATAGAACTGTGGACACAAAAGGACACTGGTGATGGAGGAGGTGCAAAACAAAGTGGCTACATGATCCATTAGCTTGAAAAATCTGACACATTTAAGGAACATTGTGAGGCAACTGATTCTGGGTTATTACGCTACTGGTAGACTTGACATAAGGCTTATATTTTTAATAAAACAAAGTACAAACGTCTTAGTACTTATAGTTTTTAAAGACCCATGATATATGTATTAAGCACAAATAATAAATCTGAGATTCAGAAAAGCTAAATGACAGTCCAAAAGCACACAAACAGTATGATTTAGTGATGAAACTGTTTAGAAGGCAGGCAGTATGCTTACCCATAGCCATATGTTGTTAGCAGAATGACTCAAAGTTTGGATCTCTGCTGTGACATGAACTCGTGAATTAATAAATGTAGCATTAGACTACAGTCAATAAGAATAACAAATGTCTGTCAGTTCTAAGTTTGAGCTTCACTTAACTGCCCAGCAGGACAGAAGGGAAATTTAGCCACTGACTGTTTACATCAATATTTAAGAATGATAAAGCACTTTATTTTTATTCTGCTTTTAAAAATCTCTAGAAGTCAATTTTAGTTTCCATTTTGCACAATGCATCATTCCAGGACCAATTTTGAGTGTTTTAAAAAAGCATTTTAGACTAAATACAAATTCTAGTGAGCTTTAAAAGTACTTGTTGAAATTCACTAGATTTTAGCAATAGCATATTGTGTATGATTTCAGTTATAGCACTTGTATTATTGTGCATCATTAATTGCAGTAATTTTCCCTCTCAACACTGCTCTTTTCATTGTTCTATGGGCCTTCAAGCAGAATGGGAGAGCTCCAGATGTGACTGAGGGAAAATGTCACAAAGGCTGAACTCTCTTTGGGGTTCGGACCACTCTATGGGCCAGATTGCAGTCAATGATGTGTAAAGGACAAATCAAAATGTATGGACTGAAACAGATATGGTTTTAAACCTCCTGTTTCCACACTGAGCATGTCACTTCGGCAACATGAAATTCAGCTATTTCATCTGATAACTTAGGATAGTTCTTAATTTAAATATAGGGCTTTTATCAATGAATATTGCTGCAAAGCACGTCACCCCATAAGCTAATGGCTTAAAACATTATTTAATTAGCTCTTTTTTTTTTTTTTTTGGCTGCGTTGGGTCTTTGTTGCTGCACGCAGGCTTTCTCTAGTTGTGGTGGGCGGGGGCTACTCTTTGTTGCAGTGCGTGGCTTCTCATTGTGGTGGCTTCTATTGTTGCAGAGCACGGGCTCTAGGTGTGCGGGCTTCAGTAGTTGTGGCGCACAGGCCCAGCAGTTGTGGCGCACGGGCTTAGTTGCTCCGCGGCATGTGGGATATTCCTGGACCAGGGCTCAAACCTGTGTCCCCTGCATTGGTAGGCAGATTCTTAACTACTGCGCCACCAGGGAAGTCCTTAATTAGCTCTTAATTGGGTGGTTCCTCTGGTCTGAGTTGGCTCATCTGGGCTTGAGTGATCTAGAATGATCTCACACGTCTGCCCTCAACTGGGCTGTCGGTGAAGGTGGAGCCTCCTTTCTATGTCCTTTCACCTTCCAGGAGGTTAACTTAGGTTTATATACGTGATGAAGGAAAAGTCCCCAGAAGCAAGACAAGGTCAGCCCTAATATGCAAGTATTTTTAACTATATGCTTTAGTCAGGGGTGCCGATATCCTATTGGCCAATTAAGACACATGGCCAAATCCAAATAAGATGAGAAATAAACTCCCCTTCTTCACAGGGACAGCTTCAAAGAGATTGTGGCCATTTTTTGCAGCTGTCAACAAAGCTGTTTTGAATATTAGTGAAAATGAATGCAAAGTATTTATCATGTAAGACTAACTAAATATATGTTATTATTGTTAATGTGGTTTACCAATCACACATGTCATCACACCTATGATTTAACAATATTTATTAGGAAAATACAGTAAGTTAGGCTCTTCCAATTATAATCACAATTAATAATAGCTTTGAGCATAAATCTTTGCATACTTGCTCAAGTATTGCTGAAGAAAAGCCACTGATAAGTGTGAGCAGTTATTTTTAAATGAGGAATTTGGAGCAAAGAATGTCTTTCCTTAATTTCTGTGATTTTTTTCCAATATTTTACTTTTCCTTCTGAAGACATATCTATTTAACTTTGAGATCACAATTACCAGGTATTTAGGGAACTTCGTAAACAATGATTAAAGGATATTCTTACAGGATATTGAAAGTTTTAGTGGTTTAAAATCGTAATCTTTATCATGACATTTATTTCTCTGAATCAATGGCGTTTATTTCGCATTAAAACCTCCTCAAAACTACAAGTTACAAACTAAAATGATTTGACTATTCATCCGCAAATGAGAAAATGTCCTTGAGTTGAATGACACACCCTCTCTCTGTATAATCTCACCCAGTTTTATACCTGTAAATAATAGCAATTGGCTGTTGACCTCCAAATTTCAACTTTAGTGTAGGTGTCTCTCTGGAGCTCCAGATTTGCCTAAGCACACTGTACTATTTTTGAGTTGTGCTATAAACCAATTAGAATGTAAACAGATAAATGATTCTGAGTATGCCTCACTCATCTTTATTTCCACTGCGGTACAACACTATAAAGGATTCAGTAAATACACCATACTATATAAAATGCTAAGCAAAAGTATTTGAAATGAAAATCACCTGAGGAAACTTCCCTCTAAATCCCTTCACTTCAATGGTTTAAGTGACTTCTCTCTAAGTTTTAATATCATTTAGATACCATCTAAAGTGACATTCCCTAAACTTGGCTTAGAATCCTGTCATAACATATGGGCTCTTGCAACTCCCAGAATTTAATCTCTGATTTTGCCAGGGATTGCTCCACACCTGGGTTCTCGTGCTGCAGCCAGAGGACCAGATGCAAGAAGACATCCTGGTGGGTCTCATGCTAGTTGGATAGAGAATCGATATTCTTTTCTGTGATGTTTTATTGTATACCGAAGTGTTGGTTCTTCCCTTTTGGAAGCAAATTGCTATATTCTTGTATTTTGGGTTGATGTTTAAATAATGACAATGTTGCCGGATGCTTTCATCCACTCTCTCCATTTATATTTTAATGAATGAATATTAACCACCTTACAAGGTGGTTGTGGGCATTATAGATTAATAAGATTCTGTATCTAACATTCTTCCTAAATTGATACAGTATGTATAAAGGTTACCTCAGGTTTCATTCAGTAAATTCCTCTGAAATAACTTCACTGTACTAGTCAATTTTTGTCTGCTGAAGAATCCTCAAAATAAATAAATAAACTAAAATACTATATCCTTTCCTTTGAAGGGACTGTGGTCTAATGATTCATTAAATAGTATTAAATATCTCTTGCATGCATTTGACACTTTAGATTTTTTACAGTGCTTTCCTATGCATTAGCTCATGCATCCCCCATAACAAACCAGTGAGGTAGACCAAACAGTAATTATTTACCCCTTTAAAAAAAAGAAAAGGTAATTGCTCATGAAGGAGAAAAAATATCCAACTTAAATTTATACAATATTAGAATATTGGATTTCTGTGAAATAGACCAGTGCTTTCTCCATCAGAGAAGACACACTTTAGAAAAGGAAAATTGATTTTCACTTGAAAAAAATAAACTATACCTGACAAGGAGGTAGGATTTACATTGAACAGATATGTATTAAAATGCTAGTTCATTCACTTAATAGATATGTGATCTTGAATACATTGCATATCTTTTCTGTACATTGATATGTATCTTTGGAAATGAGAGCAATCATATCTAACTTGGAGAAATTTTATGATTTATGCAAAGCACCTACAAATAGTAGTCACTTGAACAATTCATATTTCTCCTAATCCCTTCATTTCTCCCCCACCTGTCTCTATTTCACCTTCACTTTAAATATATCATAGATTTGTTTTGTATTCAATATTTTGAGGTCCAAAGAGGAAACATATATTATGTAAGGAAGTGGGACTTGAGGATCAGCAGAAACACCCTTTTTTGTTTAAGCAACTTGCATGATAATGCAGGAAATTTAATTAAATGCACAGCAATGATAATCATTTAATATGAAATCTCAACCCTAGTGACTTTTTGATGGTCGAAAATAAACATAATGATTAGAAATGTAACCGCCATATAGCCTGTCTCACAAACTTGGTAGATAGACACAAAGCACCTAGATCCAAGAGTTATATTTACATGAACTAAAAATGGTAGATAGATTTACTTGGATTTTCCTATACCTCCGAACATATGCAAAGTATCTTGAGACAACTTAGTAAACTCCTATGCTCCATTTACATATTCTGGAGTTACATGTCTAATTTTAGAGCACATTATCCCTACAGGAGTTTACCAGTGTTAATTTAGTGAAAATGGGTAATAACCCTAGGGGATAAGATACCCATCCTCCAATAAACCCGTCTTAAGGTAGAATGGAGACTACTGATTCTCACTGAAGGAAACATTTAATTAGTTTTATATTTAATACTCATAACCAATTTTATTTTTTAAATTATCTCTCTGAACATTATTTTATTACTTATTTCCGTGACATTTTGTTTTCAACTTTCTTTTCAAGAAGATTTTATTACCTGAATTGTTACATGCTTAAATATCTCTCTGTTAATATTTGAAAGATATCTTCCTCAGAAAAAAGTTGGAGGAATACACTTGTTTTCCAAATCAGAACTTTTATTGTACTATTTCTATACTGTTTTCTATAGTGGCTGTACCAACTTACATTCCCATCAACAGTGCACAAAGGATTCCCTTTTCTCCACATTCTCATTAACACTTGTTATCTCTCGTACGAACAGTTATACACTAACAAATTGGACAATGTAGAAGAAATGGATAAATTTCTAAAAACATAAAACTTATCAACTGAATTATGAAGATATAGAAAATCTGAACAGACCAGTGAGTAAAGAGATTGAATCAGTAAGTAGATTTCTCACAACAAAGAAAAGGCCAAGAGTACGTGATTTTACTGATTAATTCTAATAAATATTTAAAGCAGAATCCATATTAATCCCTTTCAAACTCTTTCAAACAATTGAAGAGAAGGGAACCCTCCCAAACTTGTTTTATGAAACCAGCATTACCCTGATAACAAAGCCAGATAAGGACACTACAAGAAAAGAAAACTGCAGACCAATATCTCTGATAAATATAGATGCAAAAATTCTCAAAAAATACTAGTGAACTTAATTCGACAGCATATTAACAATCATACACTATGATCAAGTGGGATTCATTCCTGGGATGCAAGGAACATTTGACATACCTAAAATCAATGAACGTGATACACCACATGAATAGAATGAAAGATAAAATTCATATGATCATTTCAATAAGTGCAGAAAAAGCATTTGACAAACTGCAACATCTTTTCATGATAAAAACTTTAAAGAAATTGAGCATAAAAGAAACATACCATAATAGGGCCGTATATGACAAGCCTCATGCTAACATTGTACTCAATGGTGGAAGATTGAAAGCTTTTCCCCTGAGATCAGGAACAAGAAAAGGGTGCCCACTTTCATCACTGCTATTCAACATAGTACTGGCAGTCCTAAGCAGGCATAAAAAAGAAATAAAAGGCATCCAAATTGGAAAGAAAGAAGTAAAAAAAGTCTTTGTTTACAGATGGTATGATAATATATATAGAAAATCCTAAAGACTTCACCAAAGTGAAAACTAATCAATGAATTCTGTAAAGTTGCAGAATACAAAATCAACATACAGATATCAGTTGCATTTTTATACACTAACAACAAAATATCTAAGAGAAAATAAAGAAAACAATCCCATTCACAAATACCTTCAAAAACATAAAAAGTACTTAGGCATAAATTTAAACATGGAGGTGAAAGATTTGGAGGCTGAAAACTATAAGACTTTGTTGAAAGAAATTGAAGAAGACACGAATACATTGAATAATTACAGTGTTCAAAGATCAGAGGAATTAATATTGTTTAAATGTCCATACTACCTAAAGCCACCTATAGGTTTAATGTCATCCCTATCAAAATTTCAATGACATTTCTCACAGAATTTTTAAAAAATAAATCTTAAAATTTGTATGGAACCACAGAAGACCCTGAATAGTCAAAGCAGTCCTGAGACAGAAGAGCAAAGCTGAAGGCATCACACTTCCTGATTTCAAACTATACTGCAAAGATTTAATAATCAAATAGTATAATTATGGCATAAAAATAGGCACACTGACCAATGGAACAGAATCGAGAGCCTAGAAATAAACCTTCACATACACAGCCAACCAAAATATGACAAGGGAGTCAAGAATAATCAATGAGGAAACCATAGTTTTGCCAATAAGTGGTTTGGGAAAAAGGAATAACTATATGCAGAAGAATGGAATTAGACCCCTATCTTACACCACTTTAAAAAATTAAATTAATTAAAGGCTTAAACATAAGACCCAAGTCCCTAAAATTCCTAGAAGAAGACACAGAGGAAAAGCTCCTTAACATTGGTCTTGATAATGATTTTTTCTGGCTACGGCACCAAAAGCACGAGGAATAAAAGCAAAAATTAATAAGTGGTACTACATCAAACTGAAATGCTTCTGCACAGCAAAAGAAACAATCAACAAAGTAAAAAGGTAACCATAGAATGGGAGAAAATATTTGTGAGTTGTATATCTGAAAAGGAATTAATATCCAAAATATATAAAGAACTCATACAAATCAATATAAAAACACACAATTCAATTAAAAAATGGGCAGAGGATTTGAACAGCCATCTTTCCAAAGAAGACATATAAATGACTAACAGGTACATGAGTAGATGATCAACATCACAAATATTCAGGGAGATGCAAATCAAAACTACCATTAGATATCCCATCACACCTCTTAGATGGCTATCATCAAGTAGGCAAAAATTAAATAAATAAAACATCTCTGTTTGGATGAGAGCAAATAAAATGCTCATTATTCACAGACAACATAAATATGTGTGTAGAAAAATCCCAAATTTTTTAAATAAATGAAGAATAGTTCTATGACCTGAATGTTTGTATCCCTCCCCCAAATTCAAATGTTGAAATCCTAACTCCAAGGGTGATGGTGTTAGTTGGTGGGCTTTTGGGGAGGTGATTAGGTCATGAGGTGGCACCTTCATGAATGGGATTAGTGCCTTATAATAGAGACCCCACGTTACTCTCTAGCCCCTCCCACCATGTGAGGACAGAGTGAGAAGTCACAGGCTACGAATCAGGAAGAGGGCCCTCACCAAAATGTCACCATGTTGGCACCTTGATTTTGGACTTCTCAGCCTCCAGAACTGTGAACAACAACTTTCTGTTTTCATATGCTTCTCAGTTTGTGGTATTTTGTTATAGCAGCCCAAACAGGCTATTAGAGATATTAAGAAGTTAATTTAGCCAGATGTCTGGATACAAGGTTAATATACAAAAATCTATTCCATTTCTCTAAAATGATAAAAAAAAATACATAATTTTTTAAAGTGGTGTTTTATAACAGTGTTCCAGTTACTAATGCTGTGTAACAAATTATCACTAAATTTACAAACTTAAAACAACTATTTTAGTATGCTCTTGGGTTCAGTGCATAAAGAATTTGGACTAGGCACAGCTACTTTAGGGTTGTATACTGGAATAATATGTGGCATTGGACTCACAGGACTGACAGTGATACTGGCTGGTGGCTGGAACCTCAGCTGGGATTTGAGACTGGGCTACCTGCTATGACATTTTCATGTGGCCTGGGCTTCCTCCCTCTGTGTTGTTCTCCATGTAGCTCTAGACTTTAAAAATAAATTTCCCAGTAAACAGGTGGAAGCTGAAACTCTTACTGACATAGCCTAGAAAGTCACTCTGTCTTTTCCACCTCACTCAGTTGATTATGAGTGAGTCACAAGTCCACGCAGATTTAAAGGGAAGAACATAAACCCCACCCATCAATGAAAGGCGTGTCAAAGAATTTGGGGATCATAATTACAATAACCATAAATTGCACAAAAAGAAACCCTTATAATATATCTAACAAAAGATATGCAAGACATGTACACTGAAAACTACAAAATGTAATTAAGAAACATGAAGAATATCCAAATAAGTAGTGGGATATGATAAGCGTATGGGTTTAGAGAATCATTACTGTATGGATTCAATACATTCTTGATCAAAATACAAGTTTTATATGTGTATGGAAATTGACAATCTGATTTTAAAGTGTATATGAAAATGCAAGGAATAGTCAAGACAATTTTGAATAAGAACTCAGTTGGAGGACATACATTACAGGCTATCGACTTCACAGTTAAAGAATCAAGACAGTTTGATACTGGTACAAGTATAAACAAATGGACTTATGGCAGGGATGTGGGTGTGAGAGCATATTAACATGCTTGTATAGTGGGTGGCAATCCAAGTAGCAGTGAAAAGACAATCTTTTCAGTAGATGGTGGTGGAACATTGGGATATCCAGAAATAATATTACGGAATATTCATAGCAATACTAATGATAATAACCGCAACCCTAATATCCATCAGTAGTGATTGGAGAGAATAAATAAACTGTGGAATATATACATGGTGGAATATGATACAACAATAAGAACAAACTAGTGATATGTGCAATATAGAAAGAAGGAAAGAAGTCAGCCAGAAAGAAAGTGTGTGATTCAACATATAAAATTTTTAAAAAGTCAAATCTAACCTGTGTTCTTAGAAGTCAGGATAGTTGTTATCTTTTGAGGGAAAGGGTAGTTTATAAAGGGGCTGAGGACATGCTCTGGAGTGCTGGTAATTTTCTACTTCACTTGTGATTGTTATATGAGCTTGCTGACTTTGTGTGTATTTATAATTCATGAATATATTACATACTTTAGTAAAAATTATTAACAAAAAATATAATGTGCAAGATTTTAATAGTACTAGAATCACATTATTTGGATTTAAATATTACTATCTATGTGAACTCAGGCAATTTTACTTAACTCTCTGACTCATTTTTATTCTACATATAAGGATATGATGATGCTATGAATCTCACAGTTTTGTTGAGAAAATTACATAGTATGATAACATATATAAAGTGGTTAGAATGCTGTTCATCATCTAAAAAGCGCTTAATAAATGATATTTGTCGCTGTGGTTTTGTGCTATTTCTATTATTTTTATTGTTTACTTCTTTCTTAAAGCAATATTTGAACCTTATGGATTCCACTACAGCTTTCATATTTTCCATTTTCATATGGCCCTTCAGTTAGCATATGGCCCTTAAATTTTTGGTAGTACTGGTAATATAATTTTAGTATCAATTTTATTACTATTCATTGTGTAGCCTTGGGCAAGTCACTCCCTCAAACACACACACAATGACTAAGTTTTACATATTTAAAAAACTTTGGGTTTAGATAACATGAGAGCAAGAATTTCTACTTACTCTAAATTTCTAGTAAGTTATGTTAAAATAATATTATAGGCACATGTACATAGACTAAAAAATAACTAGATTCAATATTAATCATATTTTTGTTGAATGATCTGTATTTTATATCTTTAAGGTAAATAACCCCTACATTATTCCATATTAAGAAAACTATAAGAATCTACAGATAAGCAAATAGATAAAATACAACACTATCGCCAATACTATTATTTATATCATAGGGTAGATATAGGCAGCCATAGATATACATATATACATGTATTATTTTGTAAACACATGCATACATACACAAACACACATACATAGATATTTCATTTTCTCATCACATAAAGATTTCCCTTTATTTCTTAAAAGCAGGATATGTGTGGATGGAACTTTGTATTCCAGTACAAGGAAGTCTGCTGATAAATGATGTCTTTAGAAAATCATTTGAATTGTTTCTTTCAAGATAAAGGAAAGGGTGTTTTTAGAATTTTGAGGGTAACGAAAAAGTTTCTTTTAGAGAAAATGTTTATAAGGGGCTATGTTGTAACATAAGAACTGAAAAGTCATGTTAAGAGAATAAATATAAATATCACTAATTTCAGGACAACTCAAATTATTTGAATTGAGAGTAATATTAGGCAGTATAGAAAGTATTACAAATAGAATATTTTATTTTATTTTTATTTTGGGCCATGCCACGCAGCATGTGCGATCTTAGTTCCCTGAACAGGGATCAAACCCATGCCCCCTGACAGTGGAAGTGCAGAGTCTTAACCACTGGACTACCAGGGAAGTCTCGAGAATATTTTATTTTTTAAATGCCAAACAAATTGCAAGTATTTGATAAACATTTTAAATAATTAAATTTGGACATTCATTTAAAAAGAAGGGGAATCTAGAGAAGATAGATATTATTAATCAGTCAACCAACACTGAACATCTAACACAGGATGGATCTATATTATGGGCTAGAGATAAAAATATGCATAACTTCCTCCTTATGGTACAATAGCATAAGAAATAATTTTATTCCTTTACTGAAAAGACATTTATTGAGTATTCCCTACCTTATACAATACACACTTTAAAAGCAGTTGGAGATACCTTCTCAAATAAGGCAGACAAATGCTTTGTCCTCATACAAATTACATTCTAATGAGAAAGATAGACATAAAAACTAAAGAAACAAACAACATAATTACAAATTGTGATAGAACCCATGAAGGAAAAAACAGGGTGATAGACTATATAGTAATTCTCTGGGGCAATGTCAGATACACGTCAAGAATAGTCTTTCTGCAGAAGTAATATTTCAGCTGAGAATCGCAGGTGAGAATGAGTCAGCCAAAGAAAGCGAATTGCAGTGAAAGAAAATAAACAGAAAAGCTCAAAGGCTCATCAGCAGAAATAGGATGGAAAGGACAAGGGAGTAAATGGAAGACAGGAAGGTGCGATCTGGCTGAATGCTCTTCTCCAGGATAGCCACACTTCACACAAATATCACCTCCTAAAAAAGAAATTTCCTACTCCTCTATCAAATTAGCACCTCTTCTGTCACTCCCTGCTATGGACTCTCTGCTACGGACTGAATTGTGTCCCCCACCCTGAATCCATAGGCTGAAGCCCTAATCTCCAATGTGATAGTATTTAGAGGTGGGGCCTTTGGGAGGTAATTAGGTTTAGATGAGGTCATAAGGGTGGAGCCCCCATGATGGGATTAGTGTCCTTATAAAAGGATGAAGAGACCAGAGCTTTCTCTCTTTGACATGTGAGGATATAGCAGGAAGATGGTCATACTACAAACCAGAAAGAGTGCTCTTGTGAGAACTCAACAATGCTGGCATCCTAATCTAAGACCTCCATCTTCCAGAACTGTAAGAAATAAATATTTGTTGTTTAAGCACCCCAGTCTATGGTAGCTTGTTATAGCTGCCTGAGCTAAGACACTCTCTTTCTCCCTACTTTGCTCTTTTATTTTCTTCCTAGTACTCACAGACTCATAGCATTAACAGTCTTTGCTTTGCATGTTTCTGATATGCATGAATTCTAATTACTGTCATTTAGTTAGATAACACCAGACCCCCCCAACTACATCATTCACATTACAATTACTAAAGTATAGTCACTGGAAATAATTATATAAAGTACTGACCTCACTGCTATCTCTTCAGTGCATGAATTGTTATGTAAATAATGCAATATGTGGTAGATTTTTGTGATGCTGGGCAGTGGCTGCGAGATGCAGCTCCCAATCAGCCACAGATCACAAGGGTCAACAATCGATGCACTTAAACCATTCTGTACCCATACAACCAACCTGTTTTTCACATTCAGTACAGAAGTCAATAAATTACATGAGATATTCAAGAATTTTTTTAATAAAATAGGCTTTGTGTTCACTGATTTTGCCTAACTGTGGGCTAATGTAAGTGTTCAGAGCTCATTTTAGGTAGGCTAAGCTAAGATATTTTGTGGGTTAGATGTATTAAATGCATTTTCAACATATGATGTTCTCAACTTACAATGGGCTTATTTGGACGTAACCCCATCGTAAGTCGAGGAAGATCTGTACTTCATGATACAGAAAACACAAAGAATAAAGTGTTGGAAACTGATACAAACTTGGAAAAGGGTATGACAATGTGCCAAGTCAGAGAAAACATGCTTACTCTGTTTCATAAATGATGCAACTTGAAGTCAAGAATATAGTTCAGACTACCTTTGATAAGTTTTTTACAAGTAAAAAAAACCCCACTTTAGTTCTCAATGTTTCTAATATTTTAAATTATAATACTCTAGATAAATGTTATTTTTTAATTTTTTAAAATTTCCTTATATATTTAAAACTGAGAGTAAGACAGTTTGTGTTGTTTTGACAAAATATTTAAAGGTCATGGAACAATCATATTTTTCCTTTGATTATGAAAGTCTTAGTTTGCATGTTTCTTTTTGTTTTTGTTTTGATTTTTTGCTTTGACACTACCATGAACAGCAAAGATTGTCTGTGTACTTGTTTTTTTCTTGCTGCTGTCCCTCTCCTTCTCTAATGTAAGCTCCATAAAGAAAGAGATTGTCATCTGTTTTGTTTACTAATGAATTCTAAGACCCTTATAGTAGTTCTGGCAAAATATTTCTGGGGGAAGGAGGGAGCAGAAATCAATGAATAAATGAGGGAAAGAAAAAAGAAAAGGTGGACATGTGGTAATACAAAATTAGCCTTGCAAAATTTGGATATTATTTTAATGAATAGGAAGTCAATGAAGGGATTTAAGCAGGATATTAACATAATCTGATTTATGTTTAAAGAGATAACTTTGGCTTCTTTTTAGGTAATTAAGGTAATGTGGCCAAAAATGGAAAAAAGGAGAACAGTTAAAAGGTTACTGCAGTGGTGCATGAGAGATGATAGTGACTTGATTTAGCATGGTAATAGTGCAGAAAGGAAAAAGTGAATGAATATGAGATTTTTGTTGCAAAGTTCAGGAGTCTTGCCTACAGATAGGATGGAAAAAGTAAATGAAAAGAGGAATCGAGTATAACTCCTAGATTTCTGATTGACATAGCTAAATAGATACTGACCCATTTACCAAGATGGCAGATTCTGGGAGAAAAACAAGATTAAGTGTTAGTGGAGTGGATAAACATGTCAATTTTATTTATGTGAAGTTTAAAATAGGTTTAAGATATTTGAGTGGAGACATCAGATAAGCACTTAGCTCTGTTCTGGAGCTCAGGGTAAAAATCAGATTTGTGGCATAAATTCAAGTGTATATAACAGGGTACTGAAAATTATAGGAATCGATGTTATCTCAGAAGAGAAGGCTCATGCTGAGCTCTGTGGCTATTCAATAACTGCAAGGTGGGTGGAAGAGTAACAAGAAATGAAATGGTCCCTAAGTTAAAAATCAGTATCACAAAAACCAATAGACATATTTTTCAAGAAAGACATGGTCAACTTATTCAAATTTTGTTGTATCAGATTCAGTAGTATGAAGACAGAGAATTTCCTATTGGACTGTTTTAGTGTGGAGTTTTAGTTGATCTTGACAGAAACAATTTTAAGGGAGTGGTATGGATAAAGTCAGATGTAATTTAAATTTAATGCAATTCATGATTGACTTGTTTTTAAGTCTACCATCTTGATATTTGTTTTGTTTATACCATGTGTACTTCGTTCCTGTACTCTTTGAGCCCTGCCTTGTTTTGTATTAATTATTTTTACTTTAGGATAGAATTAGATTTACAGAAAAACTGTGAAGGTTTTACAAAGTTCCAATATCCCTCACATGCATTTTCCCCTATTATCAAACATTTTGCATTAGTATATTTGTCTCAATTAAGAAGCCAATGTTGACACATTATTATTGATTAAAATCCATACTTTATTCTGATTTCCTTAGTCTTTGCCTAATGTCCTTTTTTCTTCTCCTATAGGATTCCGTCCAAAATACCACATTATATTTAGTCATCACCTCCTTAGGCTCTTCTTGTCGGTAACAGTTCCCCAGATTTCCTTGTTTTCGATAACCTTGACAGTTTTTGTAGTATTTTGACACTACAGAATACACCAGGACCATCTTTTTTAATGTCCTGTCCTAGTCATAGATCAGTTATTTCTTCAAGGAACCCTGATTCTTTTTATTGGAGAACAGCTTTAGAAAATAAGATTACGGTGGTTTTACAGCAAGCCTTGAAATAGGGTAGTGTGAATCCCCCAACTTTATTTTTCTTCTTCAATACTGTGTTGGATATTTTAGGTCTTTTGCCCTTCTATGTAAACATTAGATTCAGTTTGTTGATAACCACAAAATAAGTTGGAGTTTAGTTGGGATTGTATTCAATAAATGATCAAGTTGGGGAAAAAAAATGAAGTCTGAACAGTACTAAGCCTTGTAATCTATGAACGTGAAGTACCTATCCATTTACTTAGATCTTCTTTGATTTCTTCCATATGAGTTATTTTTTTCACAGCTAGAGTCTATACATAGTATTTCTTTATTTTTGGTTCTACTATAAATGATACTTTAAAAATCATTTCAAAAACCAATTTTTCATTGCCTTATTCCCGATCTCAGGGGAAAAACTATCTGCCAACTGAAAATGTTTGTTGGATTATATATTTCCTTATTCACATTCATTCAATAATATACCGCCACTATAGCTGACTATTATCCACCATCAAAGACTTACATTTATTGATATGGAAAGTAGGTTGTGGTAAATGTTCAATTAAAACTACATTTTAATAAGATTTCATTTTATAAAAATTATACGCATATACATTTGAAAGAGAATGAAATAATATATTCCAACATATTAATAAATGATATTTTATAGTGGGAAATGGGTGGTTTCTTCCTTTGAGCTTTATTATAACTTCCAATTATTCTTTACTGAACAAACATTACTATACAGTACAAAACAAACCAATGAGAAAATTCTCATAAAGTGGAATCAGCACTTACATAAATTAAAACTACTTGTGTCACAACCCTGAGAATTTTCAGTATCAGTCATCCTAAATCTGACAATCTATTCTAGAAATCCATCAGCAAACCGTAAAATACAGGTGAGGGGAAGTCCTGACACGATGATAAAAGCTTCAGCCTCAACAGCAGAGAATTTACTTGGTTCCTTGTAGCAGCAATTGAAGCTCTCTGAAAAACCTCAGTGAATCCTAGTGGTTTGGAACCCATAGATAAGCTGGGATTCTTATAGGGTGAATTATTCACACAAAGGTACTGTCAGGTGTGTGATGAAATAATTTAGGCATGAAGTAGCTCTCAGAAACAGCTAATGTACTGAATATTGATGCTCTGAAATGCGCAGGAAAAGCAAGCCAACTTTATGTAGTACTCCTACCAAATAAATACCAACTTAGCATATTGCCTAAAAAAGGCACTTTTTCTCCACCTTGTTTGTGTTTGCAAATAAAATTAATTACTGTCCGTCAAATAGACACACGCATACACAAGCACATATACACATCCTTTAAAACCTAATACTTGCCACTTGTCCTGTAAATATTTGAATTTCAAGTAGTTATTTTTGTCAGGTTTGTAAGATTTTGTAAATAAAAAGCCATTCCTTTGTATGTAGTCCTCTAAACAGTGACAAATGTATATTGTTATGAAACTACCACCACAAACAAGAAATAGAATATTTCCACCACTACCCCCAAAACTTTCCTTATGTCACTTTTGTCAACTGTCCCATCAATCCCCCACCTGTGAGCATAACTAAACAGATTTGTCCCAATAGTTATGCCTTTTTCCAGAATTTCATAACATTCAATCATATAGCTCATCTGCCTTTGTCTCTGGATTATTTCACTTAGCATATAGGTTCTTAGAATCAATGTTGTGCATAGATCAGTAGTTAATCCCTTTTCATGACTGAGTAGCATCCCATACTACTCAGTAGTCCGTACTGAGTAGTATGGACACAATGTGTTAATCCATTCAAACTATGATAGATATCGGGGTTGTCCATGTGTGTGTATGTGTGTTTATGACTAAAGCTGCTCTCAGTATTTGAGTATACATCTTTGTATGAACATATAATTTTATTTCTCTTGGGTAAAAATCTATGAGTGGGAGTATTGCATTTCATGGTATATATTTAACTTTATAAGAAGATCCAAACATCTTTCCAAAATGGCTGTATTACTTGGCATTCTAAGCACTGATGTATGAGAGCTCCAGATGCTCTGCCTCCTGTCAGCCCACAGTATTATCAGTATTCTACCTATTCTATAGCTGTGGTCTTCTATCACCCATGATTAAATTTACCTTTCCCCGACTAATGATCTTAAACACCTTTTTCTGTGCTTATACAAAATCTGTATCTTTATTTGGTCATCTGCCTGTCTATATTTCCATTTTTAGGGGGTTATCTTATTATTTAGCTTCAACAGTTATTCATGTATTTTTGTATATAACTGCTTTGTCAAATACAATATATTTTGTAAGTATTTTTCAGTCTATAGCTTTTCTCTTTTTTTTCATTCTGTAAATATTCTTTATAAAAGAATTTCCTGAAGTGATATTCTGACCATTCTCAATATTGGATTGGACTGAGGCGAAAACCAGGGCAGACCTGGGAGCAGATAGTTGGAACCATATATAGTGGTTGATAAGTCCTGAGTATAAATGACACACCTAAACCTGGGGCTCAGAGCCTTTCTCATCATGCAGAGATCTAAGTTATAATCCATACACACCATTCTCCTGGAAGCTTCCCTGTGATCAATTCAGAGGTCATCATATGTGGATGAAGAAATCACATCTTGACAAATCCAGTTAACTCTAAGTGAGACACTTTTCAGAAAAAAAACACCCTTCTTTGTTATCACAGCACAGGTGTTATTTTCAACCTGGCCCTGGACTTGAAATCTTAGGAGTCTTCATTTTATTAATGCAAGTTCATGTGCCCGATGCACAGTGAGGCCAAACACACTGAAACGTCGGAGTTTGGAGCAGAAAAAGGTTTATTGCAAGGCCATGCAAGAAGAAAGGTGGCTCATGCCCTGAAAAGCCTTGAGCTCCTATACCTTTTCTTATTTTTAACACTGTTTTTTGAAGAAGAGAAGTTATAAAACATGCAACCTTGTTTCTTCTTTTTCAAATTGTGTTGTCTATTCTAGCTCTCTTTCATTTCCTTATTCTATTAGTTTCCTGGAGCTGCCATAACAATATGCCATGAATGTGGTGGCTTAAAACAACAGAAATTTATTCCCTTACAGTTCTTACAGACTTCTGGAGGCCAGAAGTCTGAAATCAGTACCACTGGCCAAAATCAAGGTGTTCACAGAGCTGCACTCCCTCCAGAGGCTCTAGAGGAGAATCCATTCCTTGCCTCTTCCTGCTTCTAGTGGCTCCTTTGGCTTGTGGCTGCATCATTTCCATCTTCAAGGCCAGCGTCGCCAAATATCTCTGATCTGTCTTCACATTGCCTTGTCCTCTATGTGTCTGTGTCAAATCTCCATCTGTTCCACTTATAAGGACACTTGTGATTACATTTGCGACCACCTGCATAATCCAGGATAATCTCTCCATCTCAAGATTCTTAATCACATTTGCAAGGATCTCCCCCACCATGTAAGGTATCATTCTTAGGTTCCGGAAATTAGAATGTGGATATTTTGGAGATACCATTTTTCAGCCTACCACACTTATGCATTTTATAATCAGTTCACCTATATCTACAAAAATGTCTTGATTGATTGTTTTTGCATTGTATCTATAGATCAATGTGGGGAGAAATTACACTTTTACTATGTCAAACCTTCCAATCCACCAGCACCATGTGTCTCTTCATTTACTTAAGTCTTCTTTGATTTCTTCCATTAGTGTTTTGTAGTTTTCAGAACACGGATTCTATATATATATATACATATAGCATTAGGTTTTTACTTAAGTATGTGTTTTTGAATGCATGAAATAAATGTTGGCTTCTAATTCAAATATGATATTTAATAATTTAAACTAAGGAATAGTTCATGCATATACCTAGATGTTATAATATGTAGTAGTATAGAATCATATGAATATCTTGGTATTATGTAGGGAAGAATATTAAGTTACAGTAGGCAGTGTTGTATTTTTGATTATTATAACAATATAATTTAGTAGGATTTTATACAGAATTCAATAAGTTTTATAATTTTTGCAGCTGTAACTTTTGCATCAATACCTGTGGGTGAAATAAGCATGTTTTAAAGCAGTGTGAATGTCTCTTTTGGAACTGAAAGCAGTATTTAACATACGCTCTCAGTTTTGGGGTGAGTTTTGTTTATACTTCTACTTTCTGAGCTTCTTGGTGTTCATTAAGAGAATTGTCACAAGTTTTTTCTTTTTTCTTTTCTTTTACTTCTTTGCTCAAGAGAGCAGAATGACAGTGGAGGTGGTCAGAACTCTTCTTATACTTACATTCTGTGGAAAATACTTAGGTCAGGAAACCAGGGCAGGAGGTTCCAGAGGAACACATCTAAATACTCTTCAAACTCCAGTGATGCACTGGAGAAAAGTCTTTGGTCTAGAACATGGGTCCCCAGTTTGGAGTTCACCAAGTTGTTGGAAAGAGGCAGTGAAAGGACCATGCATTCCCTGAATGCTTACTCTGGACCCGCCCTGAGAGTGAACATTATGTAGTGATATGAATTTGTGAGCTAATACCAACACTGTTATAAAAAATTGATTTGGAATATTTTAAACAATACTTTATAAATAACTGAAATAGGAAAGATTTTATGGGAAGACCACCAGAGGTAAATAATAGATACAATTTCTCCGCTGTTTCAGGAATGAAAAATATTATTGGAATATTACTGGAATTTCAGTTTTGAATAAAGGTATGAATTTAAAAGATGAAAAACAAATAACAAAAGCTAGCAGAAACAATAGCAGCCATCTTGTATCTAATTCTGGGACCACCATTATCCATACTATATTTATTTCTCACAGCCACAGTTGTAAATCTCCATCAGTGGATGGAGCTGAAGATCCATCAGGTTAATTAACTTGCTAAAAGTTACTAAGGCATCAAAGGGCCAAGTTAGAATTCAAGTTCGGGGGGCGGGGAGGGTAAATTAGGAGTATGGGATTAACATATACACACTACTATGTATAAAATATATAACCAAGGACCTACTCTATAGTATGGGAACTATACTCAATATTTTGTAAGAACCTATAAGGAAAAAAGAATCTGAAAAAGTATATATATATACACACACACATATGTATATCTGAATCACCGTGCTGTATACCTGAAACTAACATGACATTGTAAATCAACTCTACTTCAATAAAAAACAATAGATTTAAAAAAATTCAGTTCTAATACACTCCAAGAGCCAAACTACTTCCATAATAGCATATTATTATTTTTTCATAGATGGTGACTGTGTAGGAAACCTTACCAAATGTGGTATATATTGGGGTAAGCAGAGTGAAAGGAAATAATGGTAAAGGGATTTGTTGGTAAAAAAAAAATGTTGGACATCCATTCCAAAGCTTTGATTTCTCTTTCTTGAAAAGTCTGCCAACTAAGAAGAGGAAATGAGAAGAAAATGCCTAAAACTGACCTAAACATAGAACTGCTTTTCAAAGGCAAACGGGTAACATGTATATTGATTTTCTAGCCAAAGAAGAATAAAGTCATATTTGACCTTTGTTTAGGAAACAACTCTGTTCCTTTCCATAAAGTAACTTCTTATTCTTCCTCTTTGGATTACTGCTTTTAAATTATACTCTATATTAAAGGTTAAAACATTTTCTGCCCATACAACGCATCTATAATTTACAGCCCATTGATACGCTTTTCTATTTTGCTCTAAATAGCATATTCCCACCTTAGGGTCTATTATTATGTCTGACAAAATTGAAATGAGAGCATTAAAAGTTTGAATTTAGTGAGGTGTGAGACCCTTAGGGCCTTCGCAATGCATTCTTAAAAAGCTAATCCCATACGGTATTGAATTACTCCAGTGCCCTTGAGGATGTGTATTTTCTGTATTTCAAGTAATCTAATTCATGGCTCTTGTTTATATATAAAAGTAGGGGACGTTGCGTGGTTACTATATCTGCCTTATTTTAAAAAAAGGACAGTTTTCTTTATTTTCTGTTAAATAGCATACGTATGCTTCATTCATATTAAATATATTGAAATGTAAGCCTTTTTTACTGCAAGTTTCGATCCTTTTATAAGTATTCTGGATGCAGTAATGTCATCATATTTCTCCCTAGTGTACATCTACGTCCTAGACTTAGTTTCTTAGTTTTAAGAATATTTTCTAATTTATAATATTTAATCATACATTTAGATAAAAATCAACAGGGTACTTAGTAACCAAAATACCTTCCTCAAATGTATAGTCATACTATACAATTCGATTTTGATTAATCTCTTATAAATTTCATATTTCAGAATTTATTCTCTACAATACTGTGTGATGAGATTACAAAGAATATGAATTAAGTAAGATCTAAGCCAGCAGAATGCCACCTACACCTACATAATAGTCTTCATAAGTTTAACATAATATGACTGAAGTTCTCATACTCTTCTTATTTTCTGAAAATAAATAAATGAGTCCTTGAAGTAACATTTTATTTTTCCTGCAATACTATATGTTTGGAATGCATACAATTTTCTCCAATTTTATATTGTATTCTATATATCTGTGTTTCCTAGATTCTTTTACTTGCAGTTTTGAGGAATCTCTCATAAATCATACCCATGAAAGCTAAATCAATAATGTTAAGAAAATTAAACATTATCATCAACTTCCTCTTCTAGTCTCTCTCATGAAGGCTGGAGAATTTTTTAAAACTGTTCATGGATGAAACCACCAACATTTTAAAACATGAGTGGCATATTGAAATAAGAAATTTATTCTCTTAAAATGGCTTTTAAACATGCTCCCACTTGAATTCACCCAGACCAAAGGTTTTTGTAATGCAAGACATTGTTAAGTTGTCTAGAACAGTCAGTTGTCATTCTCAGGGCACCCTTTCTAGTAGAGCATTAACAGAAAAAATTCAATGCTTCATTTTTCTGACAGACTAATACAAATTAATTTTTTTTTCTGAATGTACAATATGGAAATGTGTTCTCATAAAAACATAGTTAGAAGTTTGGGAAGTTGGCATGTATTACTGAAGGATGGCTATTCTGGGACACCAGGTACTGGGCAGAGGGCAGGAAATTAAAAGATAATGAGATTACACAAGTGGAAGTTACAGCGATGTCATGGGAACACTAATATACATTTTCACGCTGAGAGTTGAGGACGATCTGGCAGGCTATCAGATCTCCTCTCGGCCTATAACTCTACTGGGAGAAAAGGTGAAAGAGTTTGGGGATCCACATTTCAGTTCCTAAGATTACGACAAAAATATAACTTCAGGAGGAGGACCAGTGCCATGGTGAGACACTTGGGAGGTCAGAGTAATAATCATGAGAACATAAGCACGTGGCATTAAATAAATTCCTCTTTGAAAGAATCTCCCTAGATATTTTAATTGATAACCTAGTTTAACGTTTTCTTTTTGGTATCTTTAATTTATATTCAGTTTCCTGAATTTAAGGGCAGAAAAAATATCCAGAACTGGGGAAGAGGGCATGGTGTAACTGAGACGGGTGATGAGAAGTCACAAAGGCAAAGGATTTGGAGGAGGGAGTTACAATTCCCTGTCTGCGATATGAAGGGCGTCTCTCTACCTCCTGGTACAGAAAGGGTATCTTTTACATTGGAGATTTATTTCCTGCTTTCAGGGGGAAAAAAGGGGGGCAGAGTGTCCTTTTGCATTGGCTGTTTCTTAAGTAACTTTAATTCAAAGTAATCGATATGCCAAAGTGGCATATTTGGGGACAGCTTGTGTTGAACTTCATCAGCCTTTAATTAAGATGGCTATCCTATGCCATGTGCTGTGCTTAAACTTTAGGACCTCCGAACTTCACAACAACACTGAAAACGTTGTTTTTATTTTATTGATGATAAAAACTGAGTGAAAACAATGCTAAGTTGGGTCTTTCACAGATGTATCATGACCATTAATGGATGTGGAAATAGAGGGCATAAAAGGGCATGTTGCTTGGCTGAGCTCGCATGGCCAGACTGCTGCAGGGCAGCCCCAGCTGCAGGTGGTCCATCAGGAGACCTCTCCTCACACCCACAGACTTCAGGGCCATTGTCTCTGTCAGATTCCTCCTAATGCCTGATGGGAGCACCTGGATCCTCTCCTAGAATACTGAGAGAAAAGGGGTACGACGCGGTTAACAAATATGAATGGCTGACCTTGAGAGGGCTTTCTAAGGACAAAATGGACCTGACATTGACTTAGTGTATGCCTTAGGCAGCCCTGGCAGCAGGAGTTGGCATGGCGGGGTATCTAATCAGGCCAATTCCTAGCCCCTGAAGGTTTTAAATTTCTGAAAAGCCAAGTCATTATCTCAGGTGAACTACAGATGTGATTAGGAAGAAGAGAAGACTGCAGGCTTAGCAAAAATTAAGATCATACTGGAAAGAAATGCACTTATTCAGAAAAAAGTGCCCTGGCAAACAGCTGAGACGTACAACAGTGAAAACTTAGTTATGCAGTTATTTTAAATTGTACAAAGAAGACTTGTGGCATCAGGAGGGTGAAGCACCTTCAATTTAGAACTCTTGACAAATCATGGACGTGAAGACTACTTGGATAAGAATGTGTGTGCACATTATAGTTAGGACAGAATGCATGGAGGAAAAATCAAGTGTAGTGGGAGCCTGTGAGGTATTAGTTTGACTACCAGCTCCTGTGCTTACAAATTATGCAATCTTTTACAAATGACTTATCCTTTCTGATTAAAATTTTATTATTATTACTATTGTTACTATTATTATTATTATTTTGCTTATGTAAAATAGTGGATGATACTAGTTACTTCCTTGGAGAGTTTCTAAAATTGAAAGATGCTTTTAAATTCCTTTCTTACTCTCGCCCCTCTTTTTTTTTACTGGTTCCTACAGCATCCCTCCACCTCCAAATAATACGCTCAGTTCTAACTCAGATACTTTTCTTGTTCTATTTTCCTTTTTGCATATTGCTAATTAGACGTCCCTCAGATCTCTTCTTTCATAAGTTGTATTTTTTTTTTTGGCTGTGTTGGGTCTTCGTTTCTGTGCGAGGGCTTTCTCTAGTTGCGGCAAGCGGGGGCCACTCTTCATCGCAGTGCACGGGCTTCTCACTATCACGGCCTCTCTTGTTGCAGAACACAAGCTCCAGACGTGCAGGCTTAGTAGTTGTGGCTCACAGGCCTAGTTGCTCCGCGGCATGTGGGATCTTCCCAGACCAGGGCTCGAACCCATGTCCCCTGCATTGGCAGGCAGATTCTCGACCACTGCGCCAGCAGGGAAGCCCACAAGTAGTATTTTTGCAATCAAAGATAATTTTCTCATAATAGTAAATGTGGTACCATTCATTAAAATAATATTTTATTGTCCTGTATATGCATATAATACAGTGCAAATAATGTATTGCAGAGTTATTAAGAAGACAGGATTTAGAGTCAAATTCATGGATTCAACTCCAGTATTTACCAACTTTGTTACTCAGTACAAGTTGCCTGTCTATCCAAGCCTATGTTCTCTCTTTTTCTTTCTTTCTTTTTTTTTCCTTCTCTTTTCTTTCCTTCATTTTTTTCTCATTTCTTTTGTTTTCCCTTCTCTTTTCTCTTGTCTTCTTTTATTTTCAAGCCTTGGTTTTCTGACATATAAATTGATACTAGTGCTTAGGTATAACAAGGATGTATTTATTACTATGGAAAACTCATATGTTAGAGAAGGAAAGTTAAAGAACAAAGTAAGTAGAAATTAAATTGAGTCAAATAGTAAATTTAGAGAAGACTGTATAGATCATAAAAATTATGGAGCAATAGATAAAATAATGGAGTGAAACTAAGATTTGGGGTTCATGAACCCTATTCTAGTAAGATTATAATGAGAAAGAAAACATCAGAAGAGGTAATAAATAGTAATTGGGGAAAGAATTGCACTTTTATTATCTCTTTCCTGGTGTGAGATCTGAGAAGGTATTTGGGAGCAATTTGTGTTACATACAAAAGATCAAGTTATAGATAAAATAATTTGAATCATGTGCCAAAGAGTTAAATTGAGGCTGTGTTCCCAAGAGCTTCTCTGTACACAGCTGACGCTCTTCCTCTCACTGAAGCTGGGTGATTATAAGTAATGAAGTCACATATCTACATTGTTTTGCTTTTTTCACACTTGGGAACTGCTGTCTTGAACAAGGAATTCACAGAAACATATTCTTCCAGTTGCTAGAATAAATTGGGTTGAGACTTGAAATATTTTAGCTCTTTGCTGCTTAAAATTTTTTCCATGTACTTTAATTGCCTAGAGTACTGGGCTCACATACAGAAGGTAATAGTAATAGAAAATGAAGCCAACAACTATTTTGTAGTGTGTGACTCTGAGGAGCTAAGGTGAAAGCGATTGTACAAGCCTGTCCCCACGCCTGTGTCAAAGATGAACAAAGCTAGTTAAGTGTTAAGGACAGATTTTAATCAGTAATACAATATTGCAATAGGGAAAAGAGTCCAGTATGAATTGAATTGAATTGAATTGAATTGAATTGAATTGAATTGGGATGTGCAATGAGGTGACTGGGCATTTTTAAAGAAGAATGAAGGAATAGTGGGAGGGGCCAGGGGGGCTCACTAAGTGAAAACTTACAGAGAGTTAGTGTAAATGCTATTCGAACAAACGTGTCAGTTCCCTGGAGATTATGGAAGTTAGGATTCTATTCTCCCATGGGCACTGTGAGACGGAGGCCCTCTCCTTCCTGATGATCACATTTCAAAGGAAAGGCTTCTTAGGTCACTCTTGAGTTATAGGAGATACATATACATCTCAAAGAGACAGAGGAAAGATTCACAATTTTAAGCCCTTTTCAGCAAATGTTTTAAGAAAGTAAGGTTAGTAGCCTCTGGTCAAGGGTTGGCTAGAACAAACAGTAAATTCTGTTGGCAACCTTGAGCTTCCTCAGGCAGGCACTTTAAGGGGAAGTGCCATCATCCTAGATATGCAGCCTTGAGCTGTTAGAAGCCATGTTAGCATTTAAGCCTTTTAATGTGAGTAAAAAAAGGGAGACTAGGTGAAATCATTTTTTTGCTGAGCATCTGGAGTTTTTATAGGCCAAGGTTGAGGTCTGCTCAAAAAGAGGGCTCAGAGGAAATTGGCTAGAGTTTAAGGAGAGAATCTGTGTTACCTGGCTCATAGTAAGTGCACAGAAAATGCTATATATCATCACTATTATCTAATTGACTGTTTTCTGCAATCTTAAGAGTTTTGTTAATCTTTCAATTAAAACTGCTGAACGTGAGCAGATTATTTAAGGTCACAGACCTAAACAGCTTTTCACCATGTCCTTTTCTCTAGCTCCTTCTGTCCTCTCGCCCATCACCTTCACAGCGTAAGATCATGAACACAGGAAAAAACATGAGAAGAACTAGTTAGACAAATTCACTGGTGCCTGGCCCACACTCTTATCACAATATCACCTAGAATCTTAAGATAGTTTCAAACTGGCTTCCCTGCCACTAGTATTGTCACTTCCTAGATATGCTCCAAAATAATACCATATTTGCCTTTCTAATCAAAAATTTGATTTTTCACTCACTGCTGCAAATTAAACACACACGTGTGTGCATGCACACACACAATCATACTCCTTAGCTTAGCATAGGTATCCTTTCATGGGTATATACCTACCTTACTTTTCAGCTTCTTATTTTGCCTTTTATCCTCTTGTACTTATTTTATCATCACTCTTTGAATAGCATTTGGCCTGAATAGATATCCTCAATCAATTCTCCACACTAACAAAATAAACTCTCTCATTCTTCAAGATCTTCATATAGATGACCTCCTCTTTCAAGTTTTCCTTGACTCCAAGATATAGCATCTTCTAGGCTTGCACTTTAAAAATATTCTGTGGATAATCTAGTAATGGCATTTGACAAATTATACTGGGATGTGTCTGTGTAAGTATGTGTTTCTTTCCACAATATCTGAGTGCTAGAAAGGCAAGGGTTTCTTTGTTCCTCGGCTTCTCAGATTAGCAAGGGCTCTGATACACAGTAAACGCTCAATATATGGTAAATAAATGAGTGGATACATGTAAAAATGAGTAACAAGAGCAGAAAATATTACAAAACTGGGCTTCCCTGGTGGCGCAGTGGTTGAGAATCTGCCTGCCAGTGCAGGGGACACGGGTTCGAGCCCTGGTCTGGGAAGATCCCACATGCCGCGGAGCAACTAGGCCCGTGAGCCACAACTACTGAGCCTGCGCGTCTGGAGCTTGTGCTCCGCAACAAGAGAGGCCGCGACAGTGAGAGGCCCGCGCACCGCGATGAAGATTGGCCCCCGCTCGACGCAACTAGAGAAAGCCCTTGCACGGAAACAAAGACCCAACACAGACCAAAAAAAATAAATAAATAATAAATAAATAAATTAAAAAATATATATATTACAAAACTTCATTGAATGCTTATGCAGTATGAATCTGTGAGCTTGACACTGCAGCTACAAATACAAATGGGGAAGCATTTAGGTAAGGTTTTGAAAGTTTTTCTCATTTATTTAAAGTAATATGCTCCCAACTGAACTTGAACCTGGGTAAATTTGTGCTCTATTATTAACTACTTTTTCTTGGAGGATTGTTATCTAGGGTTTTCTATACAGCAAAGTATAAAAATCACAGAATGGAAAACAATTTGATTTGGTGAGAAAATCCTTGCAAGCTTCAAGTCCCAAGCTCATTATTTATTTACTACTGGAGGCTGTAATCTTTACTCCAAAGAACTGCCCCATCATTTAGAGATCTTCAATCTGCTGTTGAAAAATAACATACAAACCAGGGGTTGTGATCTGCCTGAATCAAATTTGGCTTAAGACAAATCTAGGTCTAGTCCTGTAAAAAGAGCAAATGAATGAAAAGGTACAGGCAGCACCAATGCTGCCATTCCAGGCAGCTGGTGCTGACCATCCTCAAGCATCATTATTCAGTATAAGGAACTTAAATAAGGCAGGTCACTGCACACTCACTGTTTGAGCCTCAGTGACCTGTGAAGGTCTGGACCTAGTGACCTCTACACCTCCTCAGGAATATCCTGGTTTGTGCACGATGAAACATTTAGGGCCTTGATATTTCCAAGTTATTATTTAAAGCTTTTTTGATAGACACTGTAAAGTTGTTTCTGTGATACGGACAGGAACGTCTGTGCATTGAGTGATGTTCATTTCAGACACCAATGGTATGACCTTAAGCTATTATTTGTTTTCTGAGCTTCAATATCCTACTCCAAAAGATCACTTCCCTTTCTCAGAGGCTATCATTGAAATTTTATTATTCTTATATTCAAAAACTAGAAATTAAAAAAGCCTCTGGAGGTCAGAAATTGAGAGAGTAAATTGCTCATCGAGAGGTTAAAGCTGAGTGTGCGTTCTTACTGTTGTCATCAGCAATGGGTCCTTAGACTTACTCCTCTCCTGCGCCCAAAATAGGATAATATGAATGTGTTCTTCTCCAAAACAAAATATGCACGTTCTGTTGTCTTTTAAGAACAAGTTAAATCATTCATAATGTGGTGTGCATCGTAAAGAAACATAATCTCGGGTTTGTGTTAAGGGGGAAACGTGTACCTCTAAAAATGTACAGTGTCATGGGAAGAGAAAACTCCTCCTGAATATTGCTTGTTTTTTCCTTCCTGCTAATTTTAGAGGTGTTACCACACAAAACCTGCCTTCATTCAAGATGCAGTGATTGCCAGTGTTTCAATCAGATGGCACTGATAGAAGTGTGATGAGTTTGTACCCATAACACATTTAAAAATAATTTGTACTAAAAATATGCTCTGTAAGACTTAATTAACATCCAGAGTTCCCAGTTTATACGTGAGATATAAACAGAAAATATATTTTGAAATCTTTATTGCAAGCTTGTATGAAAATCGAATGTATAAATGAGGAAGAGGGTTGTGTAAGGCCATTTGCTAACTAGACGGCTTGGCTAAAAGGGATGTAGACCAGGAGAGGAGTGGGTGACAGACGTGAATTTTATCACCTGTGACCCCATGACTCTATCAATGAGTGGGCCAGATCACACTAAATTTACCATTCTTTCTGTGTCTTCTGTGGTCAGATCAGAGGATGCAGCCCCTTCACGGTAACTGGGTTGTTATACCTGGGGAATTTGGACCTCAGGAATAATAGGTAGGAAGAGGAGATAATGCTAATTTTGAAGTCTTATGGCATCCATAGCTTTATAACTCTGTGCTAAATCCACATCAGTTTCAGGGTATCCTCCACTAACAGGACTGTCTCCCTCCTCTGCCTGTTCTCCCATCCTCAAGATGCCAAGCTGACTGAGAGAGCCACAGAATTACAGCGCGGCGGCGGCGGTACCAGGCGCGCGCTCAGGTCCCGGTCGCGAGAAGGAGGAGGGGAAATGGCTGACGAAAACAAGCCGCAAGAGCGTTTCCCGAAGTGTGTTCTGCGGCATTAGCACCTGCTGTGTTCTCAACACCGTGCCACCTATAGATGATCATGGGAATAGCAGTAGTCATGTAAAAATCTTTTCACCGAAAAAGCTGCTTGAATGCCGAAATGTTCAAGTTTACCCAAAGAGAGGCACCGTTGGAACACTAATGAGAGATTATGATGTAGCCGTCCTTTTGGATTTCTTTTTAATAATGTGTGACCCTTCACCTTTGATCCCCTGACATGCATTACCTTGGTAACCATTTCATTTTTAAATTTCATTTCATTTTTTGATTTTGGTGTACAAGCTGTAATATTTCATCTCTCGAAGTGTAACAGGCTGATTTCCTCAAATAGAGATAGCCCTCTGAGCGATAAATTTGCAAAATGCTGTCTTGGGCTTCCCTGGTGGCGCAGTGGTTGAGAATCTGCCTGCCAATGCAGGGGACACGGGTTCGAGCCCCGGTCTGGGAAGATCCCACATGCCACAGAGCAACTGGGCCTGTGAGCCGCAATTACTGAGCCTGCGCGTCTGGAGCCTGTGCTCCGCAACAAGAGAGGCCGCGATGGGTGAGAGGCCCGCGCACCGCGATGAAGAGTGGTCCCCACTTGCCGCAACTAGAGAAAGCCCTCGCACAGAAACGAAGACTCAACACAGTCATAAATAAATAAATAAATAAAAGAACGTGAATTTCTTAAAAAAAAAAAAAATGCTGTCTTTATTTTCTGTATTAAAATTGATTTCAGTTTTAAAAATAAAGTGTAATCTGTGTTTTCATCCTTTAAAAAAAAAAAAAAACTTACCTGCAGAAGTGGCTTGGCCGTGGGGAGAGTTACTGAAGATGAAGATGGAAAATATCAAACATGTTTCCCTAGGAAAGTAAATCCTCCTCCAACCTACTCTCTTCTAGTGCTTGCATGTGTTCACCTGGTTTTCTTCTCTAGCACATGTTCTGTGGTCTCCTGAAAGGTGGGGACCAATTTAATTCTGGGCCTGGCATGAAATGGTACACAATGAATGTAGACAGAAGAAAGAATGTTACAGGGAGAGTGATGAGAGATCATAAGAGGGAAAAAAAGGGGAAAAGGGGAAGAGGAAGAAAGACATTTAGGAAGGAGATACTTTAGCTTAATTGTCTTAAGTCACCATCTATTGTATTCCCCCAAATGCCCCCTTTCAAATCTGCTTGTCATATCAGAGATGTCCAAGAAATAGCACCTGTTTAAGCAGATGTTTTTAAAACACTTTGTATATAAATTAGCAGATTTAATTTTTAGCTGTGGAGGAATGCTATGTGGTAGGTATTGTAAGAAAGGTAAATATTATCTTTATAAAAAGAGAAACAAAATCTCATAGCGTATAACACTAGATTACAAATTCTGTTCTGCTGGATTCTACTTAGTTTTCAAGGTGCTGTTTGATCTCAGCTCTTTCAGGATGCCCACCACAACAGCTCTAGTTCACAATGCTTTCTTGGGTCTCTGAAAAAACACTAGAAAATAGGATTTAATCCTTATCCAAATATTGCTTCTTAGCTTTGATTATGTTTTGTTTATGCACCTTCTTTCCATCTAGATAACAAACCCTGGGGGTATGCCATATTTTCAAACATCTGACAAAGAAAAGGAACTTAATAATCATTCTTTGATTGGTGGACCAGAGAGCATCACATAATATAGAATTACAGGGAAATATACATCATTTAAATAGATTCTGATTCAAATGCTTATCAAGGACCTAGAATTCCAGAAAATTTTAAAGTTTGGTGGGTGTTCTCCTGCCATGCTTATCTTTACCTTGAGTATATTTCAATATCCGTATTTCTTAGACTATGCATAATCTCTGCTTTATACCAACGGAGTCATTTCCAGTGGTTCTCCCTTTAAATGTATCTTCTAATTGGCTATCAGCACATTCTTTCCATAATTAGCCTACAGCATTCACTTGCTTAAATCACCTCGGTGGTACCCTGGAGATTAGAGAATAGTTCAAATTCCTCGGTTCATCATCCATAGAACTTGCCATTCTCAAAATACTTAATCTAATTTCATAGTTCTCTGTCTTCTTCCAGTGTCCAAGATACTTTTTCTTTACTGTCCAAACTTTAACTATCCTTTAAGATCAAACTCAACTGCTACATCCTTTCCAAAGACTTCTCTGGACAAATTGTCCCCTGTTCTGTAGCACTTTGTGCCTTTATCATTCATCATTATTTTTTCCATATAGATTAACACTGTGCCTGGCATATCACCAGTGCTCAATAACTATGTGCAGAATAAGTGAATAACTAACTCATTAATTCATGAGTTAGCCAACTAACTAATTAAGCAGTTTCTTCCCTCCTCCATGTCTCATCTTCATTTTTTATGGAATAGTTTCTTTGGTTCAAAATATACTCTGAGGGTCTTCTCAGTGATGACATTCTAAATGTCTACATTATTAAGTGAGATAATATGCAAGTGTGGTATAATGCACTGTTCCCAACTTGCATTGCAAAATATAGGTATGTTTTGTAGGTAAATATAGGCTTACCAAGGTCAAGTAATTTGGGGAAAGTTGGCAACCCCACTCCCAGTGTCTCCTCAGACATGCACATTAGCACATAAAATGCTAGATAAGGTCCTCAGTAACAAAATATGTACAACTTTTTTTGGGGGGGTGGGGGCGTGGAGAATTGGTTCCAAGATCCCTGCTGAAGTCCCTTATATAAAATCACGTAGTATTTGTATACAACCTACACACACACTTTCGTATACTTTAAATCATCTCTAGATTATTTATAATACCTAATACAATGTACATGCTATTATATAAAGAGTTGCCAGAACAAGGCAAATTCAAGTTTTATTTTTTGGGATTTTCTTGAATTTTTTTTGAACATTTTTCATCCACGGTTGATTAAATCCACAGATTGGGAACCCATGATCATGAAGGGCTGACTTTATAACTTCCTTGAACTCAGTAATTTCAAATTTAAGTGTGTAATAAACACAGTTGTATCATAATGTCCACATTAATGTCTTAGAGTCAAACCGAAGATTCTCTGTGTTAAGCTAAAGCAAAGAACCCAGTTAAGTTACCTTTACGGTTTCAGATAGGAAAGGAAAGGAGAGGGACAGCTTCCATGCCTTTGTATGAGCTTAGCACTGAATTAGGTACCATCTTTCCCAGTAAGTAATTACCCAAGGCTATGAGGAAAACACAGTTGACCATCATGAAGAACAGAGGAAGTAACAAGGAAAAAGAGAAGTTAAAGACCTACTCAAAGTCATCCAGCTACTAATAAGGGAGACTGGGATTGGATGCTGTTCTTTTATGTTTGGTTTCATTTGATATAGAGGTTATTCTTAGTTTATATTGCATCTCATATTTTAGCAAAGTTCCAGTGTGTCTTGGATTTTAAAGTAATTAACTGTACATGGCATAATTTTTTTAAAAAAATTAAATAACTATACTTAGAGGAGTCATGCTAACATTTTTTTTCTTTTCCAGAAGCTCCTTTAGGTCTAAGAACATTTTTTAAAACTGTGCAATTATTACTTATGGAAGAAAAAAATGACAACCCAGAGTTTTAACAGTAAGAAGCTTCATCATAATATGCTTCAGATATTAAAAGCAGTGGTGATAACTTTAAAGATTTTGATGAGATTAAGACAAACTATAAACCCAGCATGTAAACAACATGCCCATTGGGGATTACTTAGAATGACAATAATTTTTCTGTGTGACAATATTTTTTAATAAAACATACTAGAAAAGGCAAAGTTTTTAAGCTTACATGTTAATGGTGGAGAGAATATTAAAGCTGTGATTATGTATTTTTTTTCTTTGAAGGTTTCTGGCACTAAAAGCTCATTTAAAAGTCATAGGTAAAAAGAAATAACAATGCACTTGTAAGTAAAAGCCTGATTCCACTTACCTAATTTTTGGACAAGCAAATTTTCTCTTCTGGTTCTTAAACGCCTTCATAGCAGAATATTTCTCCTCCTGTGTCAGTCAAGGCCCAGCCTCTACCTGTGAGCCTGCTGGACCACTATGGGGAGATGTAGCCATTCTGGAGAAGTAATGTGAGGGAAAGAAAGCTGGACAGGAGAAGTTAAAAAGGTGGGGACATCCCTGGCTTCTCATTTTCTGTTGCTCTCTAATCCCCTGACAGTGCAGTTGGCAAAGAACCCGTTGCCCCCTCCAGAACAGAGAAGAGCAGGGAAGGCAGAAAATAGCTCTGAGAAAGAATCAGTACAGAAACAGCACACACACCTACTATTATACAATTATTATTCAGATCAGAATTTATTCATAGTAGTAATAACCTGCACTTACCTAGAACTTTATAGTTTACAAAGCACAGTCGTCGTATGTCACTTAATTGTTCTGATAAATCTGTGAGGTCATTGTCATAACAAGGAAACAAGTATTCAGAGAGGAAAATTAATTTATACAAGATTACACAGAGGAGAGAAGTGTAGGATTTGAAGATCAATATCTTCCAGATTAATATCACTTGTCTCTCTGTCTCTGTCTCTCTCCACATATATAAACATACATACATTTTATACATATATACATCTAATCATGTCACATATATACATATATAAATTTGCTTAACATTTTCTACATTATTTATTTATTTCAACCAGATATGCATATTACTTTTCAAAATGTTTATTTAAATGTTAAAAGTAAAATATGTGCTCTTCTGCAAAAGGACGTGGCAACCTGCAAGTAATTCCAATAACTTCAAATTATCATGTTGTTAATGCTTTAAAATAATTAGACTGGCTGACGTTTAGAACCAGAGGGAACTTTGCTAAGAAATTTTACTCCTTTTTACCCTCAATGGTAAAATTACTTCCTAGGATTATACCATTAATTTTTAGCAAAATCTTACTAGCACCCTGGTTTCCTGAATCCCAATGTAGTATTAATTCCACTGTCTAATAAAGACCCCATGTGTGCCTATATGCCACCTACTGTAACATACAGTAGTGAAGATTTACTTAATCCTCATGTGTCCTGCTAGACATTGTACCCTGTGAGAATATGGATGGTTTCAATTGTTTGCATATCTGAAATCTTAGTACCTAAAAGCATCTCCTAATTTAACATGTTTAGAGGAATGACAATTCGAGCATTTTATATTGTTTAAATAATTTTAAAGTTCCCTTCACTTGACTCTATTTCTTTATCCTCATGTCTATTCTGGGAAATACATAGCAAAACCATTATCATTCCTTTGCATATGAAGAAAATGGTCATAAAATTTAAAAGATATTCCAGTGATAATATAACAAATATACAGCAGAGCAAGGTATTTTGACGGGGATTGGGAGATTCTTTCCTTTCCTGAGGTTATTATGCACACAGATGTAGAAGTTGAGAAGGTTTCCTTATAAACTTTAAAATTAAGCATGACTCCAATGATAGTGGACTAAATTTAATGTGGAAAAAAAGTGTATCTTTACCACATACTTACCATGTCTCGTGCTATTTATTTACTCATGTAGGTCTTTTCTATCTGGCACCAATATTATTCTGTCTGAAGAATAATGTTTAACATTTTTTATACTGCAGATCTGTCAACAATGAGTTAATGTCTAAAAACAATCTTTATTTTTCTTCATTTTTGACATATGTTTTCATTGCAAATAAAATTTTAGTTTGAAAGTCTTTTTTCCTCCAGCACTTTAAATATGTCTTTGTCTTCTGACTTGCAGAACTTCTGACAAGTAGGCAAAAAATTATATCCTTACTCCCCTCTATTTAATATGCCTTTTTTTTTTTTTTTTCACTCAGGATTAGGATTTTTCTCATCACTTTTTTTTTATAACATTTTTAATATGATGTGTGTTGTTTTGTGACTATTTGGGAGTTTGTTCTGTGTATGTTTCATTTAGCATTGTGAATGTGTGCATTTATACTTTTATAATTGTTTAAAATTCTGTGGCTGTTATTCCTTGAAATATATTTTTTTCCTGCACCTCTGTTTTCCTTTTGTGACACAAAGTGTTCATATATTAAACCACTTTACACTGTCTCCCAGGTCACTGAAGCTCTATTCATTTTTCTTTTCCTACTTGGTTTCAGTTTATTAAATTGTATTGTTTTGTCTTCAATTTCATCACTCTTCTTCTTCAGTGGCTAATATTCTATTAAGCTCATCCAGTAAATTTTTCATGTTAGATACTGTATTTTTACATATCTAGAAATTTTCATTTATTCTTTTTATGTATTCAATTTTTCTTCTCAAAACACTCAGGATTTTCTTTAAATCCTTGAATTTATTTATAATATCTGTTTTAAAGTCATTGCCCACTGAGTCCATAATATCTGTTATTTTTGTCTGTTTCAAATGACTACTTTTCCTCCCACATTTTTGTTGATTACCAGATTTAAAAATTTTTATATTTTTGGATGCTGTACTTGGTTGCATTACTTTAAAGAGCATTGGTCTGAGTTCTAGTAGTCTTTGAGGCTCATTTTAAAGCTTTTGAGTACAAGTCTAGAGCAGCCTTACTCTAGGGTAATTTATCCTTTCTTCTAAGACAGAGGCCTCCTTGGGCCTCTATTGGGGCTCAAGTATTCAGTGAGGTTTCTGGCCCCTGGGTGGTAAGAACTAAAACAATCTCTTCCTCTGTGTGGATTCTAGAAGCTGTTTATTTTAACATTCCCCTAGAATCATTCCTTTTCCAGCAGTAGGGCTTTGACGAGCCATGTAGAATTTCAGTCAATGACTCTAAGAAACCTCTTATATATTTCTCTCACTCTTTCTCTCAATAATTTCCTCTTCTCCAGTCTTCTGCTCCCCAAATTCTAGTCCCTTTAACTTCTACAGATTTCTATCTCTTCTCCGTAACTTAACAAAACTATGGACTTTGGATACCTCTTCTTTGCTCAGCAGGTTGAGGGAGGTGTATAAATCAGTGTCACAGCTAAACTTTGGAAGGGAGATTTCTTTGCTTTGAGTTCTAAATTTCTAAGTGGTAGACTCTGCACAGTGAGGGTGGATTGGCTATTCAGGAGAATCTGAAATCATGAAACTTTCTCTTTTACTATTTTTTGTTTCCTCTGTTGCCTCTTTTTGAATAAAATTGATTTTTTTTTAATGATGGTCTATGGTTGAAGCAGCAATACTATAAGTCTTTTAGGGTATTGATAACTCAGAATTTAAAGGCCTTTATAGATACCCAAATCAGACTATCTGTTTGACATTCATAAGGAAGGTTAGAGAGAAAAAAATAATCAACATTTGGATTAGCTCTATGTAACACTATATTCTAGATGATAATGCAAATTCACAAATGAACGTTGGCAGTGCTTGCAGCCATTCGGGTCAGATGTATTAAATTATTTGTGGGCAATTTGAGAACTTTGAATGCTGTAATACATAAATATGATTAGTTTAATCTAGGAAACCTCATTAATAAAATACAATCAGACTTTATGAGCACACTGTGTATGTAAGGATTCTCACTTCTGCTTTAGGAATTCTAATAGTTTGTTGGTTTAAAAAGCAGTACTGTCTTCTTCCTATGTATTGATATTAGTTTTCAATTTTCCAGCAACTATATCTTTTTTATTATAAACATAAACTATTTTATTTGGCATTTTTATATATTTGCCACCTTGGCCTTTTACTTGTCTGACATGGAACGGATGTACATTAAAGGAACAGAAGAGCTGGATTTGTGATTTGTGCTCAGTTTAGTGGCTGTGGGCATGTCTCTTAACCTTTCTCAACACATTCTTCTCAACAATAGAAGGAGACTAACTTATAACTCAGTAGACTTTGCTAACATCAGCTACAGAAACAAATATGAAAGAATTCTATAAATGAAAAAATACTTTGCATTAATTATTGACTATCTAAATATATATTTATATATTTAGCCATCTTCTCAAGAATGAGTGGGCCAAGGACATAAACCCTAAATCAGCAGTTTAATATGGTTGTACCATTCCCCATACTTGATTTCACAAATCCCATAGCTTTAAGAGTATAAAAAGAGATAATGGAATACACTATTGCCTGCTGAAGTATGGGCCCTGGACTCTTAAGTTTACTTAACCAGAACTCTTCACATTTTAGTTACTTTCAATTCACTTAGCTTTTGGAATAGAGCCCCAGTCCCTTTTTAACTCACTAGTCTCACAGGTGGAAAATAAAAAGGAAGAAAAATGTGACATCATTCAAAAGACCAAAGAAAAATAAAGAATATTTCAAGACATATGGAACTTTTGAACTTTTAATCACTCTCCTGAAAGCTCCAATCCCTAGCACTAAGACTCAAAGTGATAAGAACAACTAGTCCCTTACAATAGGCCCCCAACACCAACAGATCTACCCATGTCACATCCAGGCAGAGCAGCAAAATCCACATCCAAATATAAATTTGAAAAACTCCTTTAAAAATAAAAGTTCCAAGGAATGATACATTTTTTTCAATTCCCCTCATTCAGAGAATACCACAATTAATAATGACTTAAGGAGATCCTTTCAGTGTTCAGTGTAGTGTCATGTGCTACGAGGCATACAGAAATAACAGAATACATGAAATTTAGGAGTTTGTAATGATCAGATAAGTCTAAGACAAACACATTATCTTTATTTTAACAGCTTTCTAGATTTTCATTTACTGGTTTATTTTTGTTTTGTTTTTGTTTTGTTTTGTTTTGTTTAGGCAAATTCCTTTTTCATCTACCTAGAACATATTATGGAGAATAGCCTGACTTGATTCCCCACACACACACACACCAGCAGTGGATACTCAACTAACCCAAAGACATTTATTCAATAATTCATCCTTCACTACTCAGTTGAAATATGACTATTTCATGCATATTATATTACTATTATATACATCTTACATATGGGTCTTACATAAGCATAAGCTCAGTTCTCTAATCTTTTATTTCATTGACTTTTTGTTCAAATCTGTACCATATCACACTCACCTGATTAATAACGTTTTAATATATAATATGTAGTAAGGCAAACCACTATCCTTATTCTTCTTTCTTAAAATTACCTTGACTGTTCTTGCACATTCATGATTCCTTATGAATTTTAATATCAGCTTCTCAAGATCTATACATATTTGACTTCTTGGGCAGTATGGAGGGCATAATAAACTCCTCCCTCTTTTGGAATAAAGAAAATACTTCAGATCTGTGGTCAATTTGATAAACATTCTCTAAATCATTACTTTGTATCAGGCAATCTGTTAGACATGAGGTCTAAAAGAATTAATTAAATGAGAAAACATCTTGCCCTCCTAAGACTTTAATCTTATGGGGAGGGTACAGAAACATAAAAGGATGAGTGCTCTAAAAGCATTTTCTGTAGTTACTTTCTGGGCAGTGTTTTCTATTATTCCCTGCAGTGTGTACCATGGCCATTCTCCCACCCATGAGACACTCTATTGGATTTTGCTGTTCAACTCTTTTGAATTATATTTCATGCTAAACTTACACATGCACTGTTTATTTTTTTAATGCATTGTGTACCTTCTATGGGCTACCTCCTGTAGTTGGATATGGAAGTGGTCCATTCCCTCTAGGATCTGATGATCTAGATAGGGGCAGGCAGGGAGACAAGTACAGTAGTAAATACTGTGAAAAAGGAGTGCAGGATGCAATGAGCACCACAGAGTGTGGGCAGAACACTGAATTTTGGAGATTAAGGACTTCCTCTCACACTGCTGGCTCTGAGCCTCCACTCTCCCATGTACCACTGTGGAAGGTTGAAGATGTTACTTAACATTCCCTGAGTCTCAGCTTTGATCTGTAAAATGAGGGTAATAGGGCTTCCCTGGTGGTGCAGTGGTTAAGAATCTGCCTGCCAAGGCAGGGGACACGGGTTCGATCTCTGGTCCGGAAAGATCCCACATGCCACAGAGCCACATGCACCACAACTACTGAGCCTGCACTCTAGAGCCCGTGAGCCACAACTGCTAAGCCCGCATGTCACAACTACTGAAGCCCGCATGCCTAGAGCCCATGCTCCGCAACAAGAGAAGCCACCGCAATGAGAAGCCTGCTCACTGCAATGAAGAGTAGCCCCCGCTCACTGCAACTAGAGGAAGCCTGCGTGCAGCAACAAAGACCCAATGCAGCCAAAAATAAATGAATAAAATAATAAATTTATTTTAAAAAGATGAGGGTAATAACAGAACCTTCCACGTAAAGTGAGGTGATCCATGCAAAACCCTTAGAACAGTCACAGAATAAGTGCTCAAAGAATAATAACTACTATTATTATTGTTATTAATGGTCAGGGAAATTTTTTTAAAGGAAATGAATGCTTTGTATGAATCCTTAGAAGGATGAAGAAAGAAGAGCTAAGGGAATAATTTTATAAATTACATTGCTAGCCATTAGGTTCAGCCCAATATCAAAACCCACCAAAATTCTACGTGGTGGTTATCTTGATGCACATTTTTACAGAAGAGGAAACAGGCCCAAAGAAGTTAAGAAAGTTTCTCAGAAGTATTGTCCAGTAAGAAGCAAAGATGGAAATCAAATATTACAGTTCTGATTTCACATTGTGCACCTATTACTCTAAATAGGGATGCCTGCTTCCTGCCCGTTAACTACTCATAATAAGATATGAGTCACTAGGACTGTTAAGGCAGTGCACTGTTAAAGCAGAATCTGAACTTTTCTCTGCCCACTCATCTAAAATGCCTTTTGTTCTGATGGCACAGTCTTTACAACTGGTAATGGAAGAGAAAGGGAAACGTATTCATTTCAATTTTATTTTAAAGGAATGTTAGAGTGAGTTAGGTTGGGGGAAGAATTTTGTCTTTTGACCAGTGTAACTAGAGAATTTTAATCTTCAATTCTTTTTGAGAACACTGTCAGGCTCCAAGGAGCAAAGCTAGAATACAGTCACTTCTCTCAATATGTGTTTAGGGATTGCAATAAAATGAAAATTTCTACCCAATAGAAAGCACAGTTTGAATTATTGATGGTCAGACTCTCTTGTGTGGGTTTTCCCTTTTAGTGCTGAGGTACATGCAAATTTGGTGATGTTAAAAAGTCATATTATGCCATTTTAGAAAAGGGGTAAACATTGAGATTCTGAGTTCATGATAATTGAATTTTAAACATTCCCCAGTTTTTCTTCCTTATCTTAAAGTTTCACATTCATATCCTGCGGCCATCTGCAGTGTCTCAATGTAACAATCCATCAGCTTGATTTTAAACCTATTCTATCCATGCCTCAAGCATAAAACATGCCTATCTACCATGCCAGCTCAGAAAAATATTTGCTTTGGAAAAATCTAACTACTTATTGTCCATTATTTGTGTATGATAACCTCTGGCCATGCACCTTAGTTAGGAAAGACCTTGAATTGCTTTTTCTGGAGGGCATTATTTGAGGTTACTTTTCACTTTTGTTTATTATTACACTGTTTCATCACCTGGAAATTACTCTGAAAATACCTGGAGGAATAACCAGTTCCATGTTAAAGTACTCTTCTCCATAACAAGAGAGCGTAATTATTTATTCACATGTCCATATTTATAATTTGGTTTCATAACAGAACACACATGTAATTTCACAAAAATCTATCTGCATTGCATTTGTACAACTTAAAAGAAACTTGACGATTTCTTACTTCAGTGAATTTTGAACTATAGGCATATCAGTATTTTATTATCATCTGCTTTACCATTAACAGCAAATTCAAAAAGAATGACTCTATACAGCCCATTCTACAACATTTTGACCAAGCAAGTGTAGGCTTTTTCCCCAGAGACTCTTACCCAGATGATTTACCAGTTACAAGTTGAATGTGCTACCAACAAGTTTTTTAGCTTTTAGATAATACTTCTTTTCTTTGTATCTAAGGTATTTTATTCACATAATCTTGACAATTTTAGTATTACCTAAATCTTCCGGAATCCAAATTCAACATTAGTCCCCAAACCCAAATTGAATGTTTCTTCCAGTTTAATTGAGATATAATTGCCGTACAGCACTGTATAAGTTTCAGGTGTGCAGCATAATAACTTGACTCGCATACGTTATGAAATGATTATCACACTAAGTACAGTGAGCACTCAGCTCATACAGATACAGAATTAAAGAAAAATTTCCTTATGATGAGAAATCTTAGGATTTACTTTCTTAGCAACTCTCAAATATAACATACAGCCGCTTTAATTATATTTATCATGTTGTACATTACATCCCTTGTACTTACTTATCTTATACCTGGGAGTTTGTACCTTTTGACTGCTTTCATTCAGTTCCCCAACCCTGCACCTCTGGTTACCACAAATCTGACCTCTTTTTCTTCCTCTTTATTTATTTTATTTTATTTTTTAACATCTTTATTGAGGTATAATTGCTTTACAGTGGTGTGTTAGTTTCTGCTTTATAACAAAGTGAATCAGCTCTACGTATACATATGTCCCCATATCTCCTCCCTCTTGCTTCTCCCTCCCACCCTCCCTATCCCACCCCTCTAGGTGGTCACAAAGCACTGAGCTGCTGATCTCTTTTTCTATGTTTGTTTGTTTGTTTTTGAAGTATAGTTGACCTACGATGCTATGTTAGTTCCTGGTACACAACATAGTGATTTGATGTTTCTATGCATTTAAAAATGAACACCACAATAAGTCTAGTTACAATATGTCATCATACAAAGATATTACATAGTTATTGATTATGTTCCTCACACTGTACATTTCACACTTATAACTCACCAAATTTATTTTGCAGCTGGAAGTTTGTACCTCTTAATCTCCATCACCTATTTCTATCCTCCCCCTACTCTCTTCCCCTCTGGCAACCAACTGTTTGTTATTTGTGTCTGTAACTCTGTTTCTGTCTTGTTATCTTTGTTTTTTGTTTGTTTGTTTTTAAGATTCCACATATAAGTGATAACATACAGGATTTGTCTTTCTCTCTTTCAGGAATAGTTCCATAACTCAATTCACTTTTCCATCCAAGAAGTAATGTCTTACAAATTACTCTTGCATCTTGATCAAATAAAATATCCTGAAAATAGGGGCTTCCCTGGTGGTGCAGTGGTTGGGAATCTGCCTGCCAATGCAGGGGACACGGGTTGGAGCCCTGGTCTGGGAGGATCCCACATGCCACAGAGCAACTGGGCACGTGCACCACAACTACTGAGCCTGTGCTCTAGAGCCCCCAAGCCACAACTACTGAGCCCGTGTGCCGCAACTACTGAAGCCCGTGTGCCTAGAGCCCATGCTCCGCAACAAGAGAAGCCACCGCAATGAGAAGCCTGCATACCACAGCGAAGAGCAACCCCCACTCAGTGCAACTAGAGAAAGCCCGCACGCAGCAATGAAGACCCAGTGCAGCCAAAAATAAATAAATAAAATAAATAAATTTAAAAAAAAAAAAGATCCTGAAAATAAATTTGTCTTAGTCAGGAAACTCAGCAACAGAGCTAGAATATCAACTCGAATGAAGTTTTCAATTACTTATATTTTAAATGGAGTTGGTCTACTATTGCTTAGATTTCAGACTCTAAAATATCATTTCCCTCTCAATGGGACCAGGACTCCTGTTTGTGACAGGATAAACCTACAACGTCCCATCATTCCAGAAGCTATCAGAGTAGGAAGGTCATGTCAAAAGGACTTAGGACCAATTCAAAGAAACTTCCTGTCAACCCCCCAACCAAAAAAAAAAAAAAAAAGAAAAACAGTGAGGAACAAACAAAATGAAATAGAAAACATGGTGTTTTAATATAGATCATTCCATATTAAGAGCAAAAAAGAAAAAAAGTTGGTCACCTTTTAAGCATGCTAGAAGCATGCTAGACAAGTAACTTGTTATTTTAAAAAGTATAAAACATAAGTAATGCCTTTGCCAGCAGGGTAACCGAATAATTGATTACAGAAAATTTCTTATTTATGGAAGTATTACAGCTGATAGTGAGGAATAGATGATAGCATATCACCAGTTTTCAACCTGCAATGGGCCACAATGGATCTAGGCAATGATCACCAATGGCTGCTAACTTCACAGAACATTCCGGAGAAACTTAAGAACTTTCTGCATATCAATAGTTTACATTCTAGGTTTATGGTGTTAATAATGGAGGAAACTGCACCTGAGCTATGAATGTAGAGCATTTCCTAGGAGTTTGTTGTTCTTGTTTAAACATATCAGCACAGGGGATCTGTTTTTCCTTCCTTTCTCCAGCCAGCCTTCTGTTGTAAACATAGAATTTGTATGTCATCATGAATAGAGCAGGAAAACCCAAAGGACTACAACCTAATTGTAATTTCTAGTTTCTACAATATCTCTTCTGACTGTTATTAAGTTTCAGTCTCTACTGAGACTGGTCTGGTTCACACCCACCATAACTTCATCGCTGAACAATGGCAGTAGCCACTTGACTGTTCTTTTATCTACTCTGCCACCAGAATTGGCTTTCAAGATCACTGGGACCATCGCAATACTTCATTTTGCAGAAATTTCCCAAGATTTTGTCCATAGAATGCACCTATACCAACTTCTTCTGGACTTAATTCTTTCCATTTTACATTCTGTTACATCCCTCGTTGTAATTTACACTCTCAGTAGAGTCAACTATGCCCCAGGTCTCATGTGATCACATATGCTATTCCATAAGCCTCAACTACTCTTACACCTAGTTGTATCTTGTAGATTTCAACTTATTAAAACATTTCATGTGCGTGTGTGTGTATGCATGCGGACACACATGGGCTAATATCTGAAACTGTAAAAAGTTGGATACTTGCAATAGGAAAGCATTTATTAATGGGCTTAAAGTCTGTTTCTGCTCCAGTGCATGTGTCTGTAATGAAAATTGGCTCATATCCAATTAGTATATAGAGGATTGATGCCAATATAATCTAGAAGTCAAGTTGATTTATTCACAATTTTTTCCATTAATATTATTATGCTCCAATTTAGAGCAGCTAAATGCAACAAACACAGAGACAGCTGAACACAAACCATAGAGGAATGGATTACTGTACATCATGTTTATTCACCTCATTTTTTTTTTTTTTTGTCTTGGCTCAGTTTGGACACAAGTCCTATCCCATCTTACAAGTTCTTTCCACATAGTTCTCCTTAATCTGTGTGTGTTTTACCCTTGTCTCTATAATTTAGCAGCTTCAAACTTGTTTACACCCTTCTGGCATTGAGAGCATTAACCTTTTTTTTAATGGAAACTTTTACGATATTTTCTAGCATTTTTTTTTCATTTTGTACAAATTAATTTTATTTTTACTGTGCTACTGTTGATATTGTATTGGTGTCATACTGTATTTTCATAAAGATGTCTTGGTTTTAAGTAGTTTGTTCAAAATTCTATTTTCCCTATTGTTCTGTTATTATTTTTTTTTCAGAAGACAAGGCTGTTTAGGGATGCACGTACCATGTTACAGCACTCAGCTCAGTAATGTTAAGGAGAAAACTTATAGCTATTCAGAAGGGGTTGCGTCAGTCTCCCTCCCCCCTCACATGAGGATATGACTTATCTATGTTGCCCCTTCACTTCTAACAAACAGGAAGCTTGTTTAATCGTTAGTCTCCTTTGTCTCAGCTTCACTTAACAGCCCTGACATTGTGTTTCCAAACCTTTAATTTGGCTCTGACTTTCACTTTATCACCTGTTGCTCTCCCTTTGCTCTAATTATTGCCAATGTTCTAAAAATAATTACCTTGTAATCTGTGATTAATAGAACGGCCCCCTGTATGACCTTACTATGTGATGGTTTTGAGTATTTTCAAATACATCTTATAAAACAAGCCATCTTTGTAAGATTCACTTACCGGTGTCTCACAAATAATATAAGTTCCATCAATAGCAAAGCAGTGGATAGTTCATACTTTAATGGGTAAGATTCCACCTGTGTGCTTTGAAAATGTCAGTCCCCGCCTGTCTTGACTTGGGCATTTGAGGTTCCAAAGTCCAACACTTGTCCACTCTGCTCTTCCCAGCCTGGGGCCAGTAAGAGCTCCATGGTAAGGATGTGAATGGTGAGGTCTGGACATGGTGTCCACCGCCTTCCCAAGGCCAGTGCACAAAGCTAACAGCCCTGAGGACCTCCACGTGCAGCGCCCTGACCTCTCTCTTCCTCATTCCAGCCAATGTGGCCTGCTCAGGCCACCCTTTGAATTTCAGAGTTTACTCCACCCCCTCACTGGATCTGAATTCCATCGTAAACTCCAGCCAGGTAAACTGGGAACTTTGTTCTCTGAGTTACTTTTAAACAATCCCTCTTCCCTGGGCTCAATCTGGATTTTTTTTTTTTTTTTTAACTGTAACTGCATCCTGTTGCACATTTCTGTGCTTGAACTCTGAGTCAGCCACCCATGCAGAGGAGAATTTGCTTTCCAGGAGCCCTAGAACCATGTGTCCTCGTCCTACACAACTCTGCACATAGCCAGACATAGGCATCAGACTTGCCTTGACTCTGCGGACTTGCGAATGAAACTCCTGACTTCTCCTCTGATTGACTGGTCTTCCGTCCTTTCAAGTTTCGTTATTATTCTTCTGGGTATCTTTGTTTTTTCAGTCAGGATCTCCTAACATGCTTTTGAAGAGGTGGGGTTAGGACCTTTTCTCCTCTAACAAGTCAGCCAATGTCTCAGTGGTTTAAGGTATTACAAGTTTGATTCTCGCACATAACAGTCCAACATGTGTGTCCCTGGTCAGCAGGTGTGTTCACCAGTGCTCTGACCCACATGCCAGGCTGAGGACATCTCTTCAACACCTGGCTTCTAAGGTCACTCTGCTCTTTGCTTCAGAGTACAAAAGGGAGACATTTATGGGTCAAGCCTGGAAGTCGTGTATACCTATAGTCCTTAGTTGACAGAACACCTAACTCTTAGAGAAGCTGAAAAATGTAGACTCCCAGTGTGACCAGAAAAATAATAAAAGGGAACAAGGACTATTGATCCATAAGCAACCTTTGTCAGACACATAAGAAAATATACAGAACACTGTAAACATATGTGTGCCTCACCAAAAGCCATTAAAATCATAGCATATACTTGAAATTATACTTAATCATGACAGACAAAGTAGCTTAAAAATGTCTTTAGAATAAGAATCAGGTAAAATAACCACACCAGACACAATAATCATGTATCAGATCTGGGAGTTCATAGTTAGGGAATTTAAAATGGTAAAACTATGAAAAAGAATATATATTATATAAGTATATATATACACACACACATATATATATCTGAATCACTTTCCTGTACAGCAGAAAATAACACAACATTGTAAATCAACTATTCATCAATAAAATAAATTTTAAAAGATAATAATAAAATGGTAAAACTACAAGGAATATGAACAAACCTAAATAATTTCCAAAGTTATTATCTTAACACCATCTATTTGGATGACACTGAGGAGAAATATGGAAATGATTAGCAACTGAAGCATGGTTCAGAGGGCTTGTTTTCTAATGAGGAGATCAATATGTAACTAACAGAATCTATTATGAAGACCAGAGGAAATAACGTAGAGAGAATGAATTAAAAGAGATGTGGAAGGATCTTGACTTCTGCTGGCATCTAACTAACCTGATTTGATTGCCTGACTCATGGTCCACGCAGCAGTGATTTTCTCTGGCATTGTCAATATGACACTTTCAAGGGTCACGTTTCAGTAATGAACTTCTCCTCCATTTGCTGAGACATCTATCAGCATGCAAATGTCAACATCACTAACCCCCTTTCTTAATCTTCTATTCAAATTCAAAAATAAATTACCTGTTCTCTCTAGGGTCAAACTCCCATATCTTGGAGATGAACAATGATATTAAATTACTGAAAATAACAAGTGGATAAACAAATAAATTGAAATGGTCTCTGGGGAAATGCACAATGCACTATTGTCTATTAGATACATAGTCAGTAGTTTGTTTTCCTGCCCTTCTCATCTGTTCCATCAACCTTCCCAGGAGAATGTCTCTCTAGCTCCTTTGTCCACACTGGCCACTCATGTCATGCATTAGTCCATCATCTTTCCATGATTAATAGAGAGTCACTTTTGTGCAAGATTTTGCTTTATATCATTTGTGGAATATTTTTATGAATTGTAAAATTATCAGATTTATCATGGTATAAGTCTCCACACACTAGCTCCTGGATTTTCTCCAGCTACATGTTCACTACTTCTAACTTCCTGTACACATGTACTTGGTTCTTTGTCATATTGGGCTCCTGTCAGTTCCCTGTTCCCTTTGCTCTGTGGATATTGCTCTATGTACCTAGAAGGGCCACCCTACTTCACTCATCTTGAAAATTCATTCTCCTCAGTCAAGTCTCATCTTAAGCTCCTCTTCTAGGAGAAATTCCCTAACATACCCTGCTGACTTTATTTCACCATGTTGTATTCTGCCACTGAATCTTGAACACATTTCTCTTATGGAACAGGCTTATGTATCTTTCTGTACCTGTGACTATTCACTAGTCCATGAACTCTTTGAGGGCAGGAACTGTATTTTTTTCCTATATTTTTAACACCTGACACTCTAGGAACCCAATAAGTTCCTGTTCTACTGTAAAGCACAGGGAACTATACTTAATACTTTGTAGTAACCTATCAGGGAAAAGAATCTGAAAAAGAATATATATATATTATATATATATTCATATACATATATATGAGTCATTCTGCTCTACACTGGAAACTAACAGAATATTGTAAATCAACTATACTTCAATTACAAAAGAAAAAACAAAGAATCAATCAAGGAGTCTATGCCTCCATTGAGGGAGATAAGCTGTACACACAAAACCAAATCTTCCATTTATTTATTCATATATGTATTTAGTACCTTCTTCCTGTGCCAAGTGTTGTACTTGGCAGGAAGAATAAAAAGGCTGAGTAACACATGGTGCTTGATCTGGAGGCGCTCACTTTCTTATGGAGTAGTAGACATGCAAATACCTTATTTCAGTGATGCTAAGATATTACTGATCATAACATATGCCATTATGTTATGTGCTACTAACACATATAAAATACTGCCAAAGCAGCCGTGACACATTGCACTTATTATGTAGAATTCTTACTTATTCTTCTTGAAAGAGCCTTTTAAGACATTCAAAATTAAACTGGTTAACTATCCTTAAAATTTCTTCACATTTGAACTTTGATTCTTTTGAATCCCTTTTCAACTCAGAGTGGTGCCTCCTGGGTTTATCCGATCAATATTATCCTCTCTGCTCAACATAAGCATTAATTGTTGTTGCTGAGCTTCTTAAAATAATTCATGAAGAATTAAAAGCCGTTCAGCTAGATTTGTAATATTAACTCCTTTGAATGTTGCCCCAAACTTCTGATTTGTCACCTTCCTCCTCTCCTCTCTACAATTAATTTGATGCTAGGGGTTAACAACATTCCCACATTTTGTTTCTGGAAGTTTCTTCTAAATTCTGATGGTGTTGCTTTTGATGCTTGTGCATGCACAGGCCATGACACGGACATCATCACTGATGTTTAATTGACAGCATCTATAAGATGACATTGATTAAAAGACACATCCCGAGTTCAGAGATGTGAAAATGTGAAAGTCAATCAATCAATCAAGGGCATTTTAGAACTGACAAAATAAAGCATAATCTATCACAACTACTGCTAGAATCATTATAAGCAGAGCACATTACAGGAATACAGAAGATCATTTGATTATTTTTGCCAGATGAATCTAGGAAACCTCTGCATAGGTGTAGAAATAGTGATATTTAGAGTTGAATTTGTGATATTTGAATAAAAAGAATGCAGAATGAGTGTAACTTAATATACATTGTTATGTCTACACAAACCTTGTAGAAATAGATGACAAGTTTGACTTTCAGGTCTCCAACGAGGTTCACATAGAACAGGTGAAAAGTGTCATAAATATTTCACGGAAATAATCTTATGTATGATGTGCATATATTAAATATCGACTACTGAAGACATTAAAGCTTAATGTCATTTTTGACAAAATGAATGTTTTAAGATGAAGAATATTGTACAAATGTGCACATTTGTTTGCAAAATATATTTAATGTTTAATGGTATCAGTGAAGGTAACTTCAAATTGGAGACATAATTGAATTTGAAATGAATAAAATTATAAAAAGAACAAAATTTAGGGCTTCCCTGGTGGTGCAGTGGTTAAGAATCCACCTGCCAATGCAGGGACATGGGTTTGAGCCCTGGTCTGGGAAGATCCCACATGCCGCGGAGCAACTAAGCCTGTGCGCCACAACTACTGAGCCTGCGCTCTAGAGCCTGCAAGCCACAACTACTGAGCCACGTGCCACAACTACTGAAGCCCACGTGCCTAGAGCCCGTGCTCCACAACAGGAGAAACCACCGCAATGAGAAGCCCACGCACCACAACGAAGAGCAGCCCCCACTCGCCGCAACTAGAGAAAGCCTGTGTGCAGCAACGAAGACCCAACGCAGCCAAAAATAAATAAATTAATTTAAAAAAACACAAAATTTAAATATGTTTATAGTAAAAATAATTATTACAAGTCTTATTTAGTGAATAGAATGAAAAAACAAACTCTCTCCAAATGTATATATACTATTACTACTGCTTCTTGCTCCGTAAGAAAAAATAATGGCAACAACAATAACAACAATAATTATCATTTATTGAATGATCGATACATGCCAGGCACTGTCATAAGGATTTACATGGATTTAACTCATTTAAACTCTGTGTGACAGGTACTCTTATTGTTCTGGTACAAAAGATGGGGAACCGGAGTGGAGCCAGGTTGTCTAATCCCAGAGCAGAGCATCTTCACCAGCATCCATGCCATTGCTGAGGAGGCTTGAGGAGGATACAAGACAGCTGGCCAATGGGCAGAGCAAGTGGCCTTTGGGAAGGACAGTGTGACCCAGTAGATGAACACAGGCCTTCAAGTCGGGTGAATCTATGTTCAAGTTGTGACTCACCACCTATCTGTTACATGATTTAGGACAATTTCCTTAATCTAGTGGAATCTCAGTTTCTTCCTATCAAAATTGGAAGTAATATCTATCTTGCAAGAATGTCAGGATAACTAGAAACAATGTTTTTCTGAAGGATCCAAGTAGAACAATCAAATGATTATCTGTGTGATAAATTCTCAAGATAATGGGAATCTACAAGAGAGGTTAGGAAAGGAGCAGCTAGAGTGAACATGATAGGAAGGAAAGATGCTTAATTGTGAACAGAAGAGAACCAGAGTTTAATTCCGTCTCTATGAGTCCCTTATCTGTGTGCCCTTGAGCAGGGTACTCCAACAACTTGAGTCAGTTTTATCCTCTTTAAATAGAGATGGTAATACCTGCCCCTGCATTGTAAGATGAGTAAGGGAATCTGAGGAAAGCACCAGGCACAGAGTTCCACAACTATAAATACTAGTTGCTGTTCTACTTCTCCACCATTTCTCCCCATTAAATTTAGTCTAAGAGATTATTAGATTATTAGTAAGACTTTCTACTGCTGAATACCAACCAATTTGAAGGGAGGGTGGTATCGTTCATGGATAAGAGTCAAAGACCCTACAACCGACATGACTGTTACATCTTGGTTGCAATTTAGAGAAAGTGTAATTCAATCCCTTGCTTTACAAGAGGAGGAATCTGAGACTCTGAGTGGTGGAGAGACACGTGCAAAGGACACAAAACTGCCAGTGCAGAGCTTGGCCTCATTTCCATCTGGTCAGTCACCATAGTCATTTCTTCCGGGCAATGTTAAAAAAAAATAAAAAATCAGTCTGAAAAGGAACAATACTCCTGTGCTTCTTGTTTAAATGCAATCTAAAACTAATAAAGGAATGATAACAGCGTCCCCGCTCAATAAGATTAACATTTTCTTATAGAGGTTTTTTAAATTTCAAATATTTCTCATACTTTTAAAAATGTAAGCCTCACACCTGCCCTGTAAATTACACAGGAGAGGAAGCATCTAACTTACTACGCAAACCAATAAACTACCTCTACTAGTTAGAGATGGTCCCCAGGCTCCAACTGTAAGTTCTGGGGCAGGAACTCCAGCTCCTAGGTCAGCTTGCTTTTTTACCTACAGTTCAGGTCCCAGTGCCCAGTTAGGTGAAGGTTTGTTTTCCTCAAAGACACAAAATATATTCAAATGTAACTTTTCTGCCCCTTTAACTTTCTTGGTCTGTTTCTCTGGGAGAAACTTTTGCCAAATCTTGCCTAGCATTTTAAATGATAAATTATTTAATGCTATTAGAAGCAAAATGCATTTTTTTAAACATCTGAAGTTTAGAAAGTGTTTAACATGACAAACATGAAAGGATGAAGAATTAAACTTGGAGAACAAGGGACTTTCAGTCTCTGGGAGTGCTTGGGATGTGAGAATAAAAAGGCCAAATTGCAGCATAATTTTAAACTATTCTGACAGCTCTCATGAAGAAGAAAAATAGGGAACTCTGCTGTCAGTAGATTTATTTTATTTTATTTTTATTTTTAAATGTGCACAATTCCTGGTGGCAGGTAAACTAATATAGTCAGGACTGTATAAATTCCACAGAGCATATTCTTTATAGTTTATGACTTATCCCCCTAGAACAGTAGCAAAAGGATTCACAAAAAATGTGTTTAATAAAAGAACATGTTTCCTTCCATCTGTATGTCTTATAGGCCTCAGAAATATTTGGAAGGAAGTGTTGAGTTGGAGTAAACTAATAAAAATAAAACATGACCAGTTGTCACAGACCACATACCAGAGATCACCACTTCAAGAGGATTTTAAATTCTCGTACAAATGAGAGTTGACTCCATCAAGGAAGAACGGATGTTGTACGTGAGGACAAGTTAGAAGCACACAGAAATCCCTTCTCAAGCTGAAGTCTTTGGCATTTTACCAGATATGAAGTAAAGGCGTCACACCAATTAATGTGCAGTCACAAGACGGTGGGCACTGATTGTCTGCTTACAACAGCTTTCAAATCAAGTTCTCAATTTTAGAATTAATAGTGATATAGGCAGTGATGGGGAGCCTGTGAAACAGACCATTCTTGATATTTTATAGATCCTTTGAAAATAAAAAAGGTTTTTATATTCTAAAACATGATACAAATGATCTTAATTACAAAACAGAAACAGACACAGACGTAGGAAACAAACTTACGGTTACTAAAGGGGAAAGGGGGCGGAGGGATAAATTAGAAGTTTGGAATTAACAGATACACACTACTGTATATAAAACAGATAAACAACAAGGTCTTACTGTATAGCACAGGGAATTATATTCAATATATTGTAATAACCTGTAATATATTTAATTACAATATATTGTAATGAAAAAGAATCTGTAAAAGAATATGTATACATATATGTATAACTGAATCACTTTGCTGTACACCAGAAACTAACACAACATTGTAAATCAACTATACTTCAATAAAAATAAATAAATTAGTTAATTAAAAGAATGTTTTTCTACATGTCTAAGTATAAACATACTAAGTATTTGTATCTTAATTCTTTGAAAAAATATTTTGAGACAAAAAATAAAATATATAGAATAAAAATCATATATGTATATGATTTTATGATAATATATATATGATCATAAACTCAAACACTCATTCACATGCATATGTGCATATATGTATGTGTGTATATATATATATACACACATATATTTATATATATATATATACACACATATATTTATATATATATATATATATATATATATACACACACACACATATATATATATAGCTACTACAAATGTCTCCCTTTACTTTCTCCTGTTGCCCTGGGTGTGTCTTACCATTTTGCTGTATAAAACAAAAAGACACTATGGAAAAAACAATGACAGGAGAGTTCAGTTCCAGTCTTTCCATTTTATTTATTTATTTATTTATTTAATTTTATTTATTTATTTTATTTTCTTATTTTTGCCGTGCTGTGTGGCTTGCAGGATCCTAATTCCCTGACCAGGGATCGAACCTGGGCCCCCTCAGTGAAAGCCCCAAGTCCTAAACACCGTTAGGGAATTCCCCGTCTTTCCATTTTAAAAGGAAAATAGGGGCAAGATGGCGGAAGAGTAAGACGCAGAGATCACCTTCCTTCCCACAAATACATCAGAAATACATCTACACGTGGAACTGCTCCTATAGAACACCCACTGAACGCTGGCAGAAGACGTCAGACCTCCCAAAAGGCAAGAAACTCCCCACATACCTGGGTAGGGCAAAAGAAAAAAGAAATAACAGAGACAAAAGAATAGGGACGGGACCTGCACCAGTGGGAGGGAGCTGTGAAGGAGGAAAGGTTTCCACACACTAGGAAACCCCTTTGCGGGCGGTGGGGAAGCTTCGGAGCCACGGAGGTGAGCGCAGCCACAGGGGTGCGGGGGGCAAAGCGGAGAGACTCCCGCACAGAGGCTCGGCGCCGAGCAGCACTCACCAGCCCGAGAGGCTTGTCTGCTCACCCTCCGGGGCGGGCGGGGCGGGGAGCTGAGGCTCCGGCTTCGGTCGGATCGCAGGGAGAGGACTGGGGTTGGCGGCGTGAACACAGCCTGAAGGGGTTAGTGCGCCACAGCTAGCCGGGAGGGAGTCCGGGAAAAAGTCTGCAGCTGCCGAAGAGGCAAGAGACTTTTTCTTGCCGCTTTGTTTCGCGGTGCGCGAGGAGAGGGGATTAAGAGTGCCACTTAAAGGAGCTCCAGAGATAGGCGCGAGCCGCGGCTGTCAGCGCGAACCCCAGAGACGGGCATGGGACGCTAAGGCTGCTGCTGCCGCCACCAAGAAGCCTGTGTGCGAGCCCAGGTCACTCTCCACACCGCCCCTCCCGGGAGCCTGTGCAGCCCGCCACTGCCAGGCTCCCGTGATCCAGGGACAACTTCCCCGGGAGAACGCACGGCGTGCCTCAGGCTGCTGCAACGTCACGCAGGCCTCTGACGCTGCAGGCTCGCCCCGCCTCCTCTGTACCCCTCCCTCCCCCTGGCCTGAGTGAGCCAGAGCCCCCGAAGCAGCTGCTCCTTTAACCCCGTCCTGTCTGGGCGGGAACAGACGCCCTCAGGCGACCTACACGCAGAGGTGGAGCCAAATCCAAAGCTGAACCCCGGAGCTGTGGGAACAAAGAAGAGAAAGGGAAATCTCTCCCAGCAGCTTCAGGAGCAGCGGATTAAAGCTCCACAAACAACTTGATGTACCTGCATCTGTGGAATACCTGAATAGACAACGAATCACCCCAAACTGAGGAGGTGGACTTTGGGAGCAGGATATATTATTTTTTCCACTTTTCCTCTATGTGTGAGTGTATATGTGTATGCTTCTGTGTGAGATTTGTCTGTATAGCTTTGCTTTCACCATTTGTCCTAGGGTTCAGTCCGTCCATTTTGTTTTTTTTTTTAAATAAATTTATTTATTTATTTATTTATTTATTTATTTTTGGCTGTGTTGGGTCTTTGTTTCTGTGCGTGGGCTTTCTCTAGTTGCGGCGAGAGGGGTCACTCTTCATCGTGGTGCACGGGCCTCTCACTGTCGCAGCCTCTCTTGTTGCAGAGCACAGGCTCCAGACGTGCAGGCTCAGTAATTGTGGCTCACGGGCACAGTTGCTCCGCGGCATGTAGGATCTTCCCAGACCAGGGCTTGAACCCGTATCCCCTGCATTGGCAGGCAGATTCTTAACCACTGCGCCACCAGGGAAGCCACATCCTTTGTTTGTTTGTTTGTTTGTTTGTTTTTTACTTAAAAGACTTTTTTCTTAATTTTTTCTTATTTTTTATTTTAAAAAATTAAAAAAATTTTTTTCTTAATAAATTTTTTCTTAATGATTTTTTCTTATTTTTTATTTTAAAAAATTAAAAATTTTTTTCTTAGTAAATTTTTTCTTAATAATTTCTTTCTTATTTTTTATTTTAAAAAATTAAAAAAATTTTTTTTCTTAATAAATTTTTTCTTAATAATTTTTCCCTTATTTTTTATTATAATAGCTTAATTTTACCTTACTTTATTTTATTTTATCCTCTTTCTTTCTTTCTTTCTTTCTTTCTTTCTTTCTTTCTTTCTTTCTTTCTTTCTTTCTTTCTTTCTTTCTTTCTTTCTATTTTTTCTCCCTTTTATTCTGAGCCATGTGGATGAAAGGCTCTTGGTGCTCCAGCCAGGCATCAGGGCTGTGCCTCTGAGGTGGGAGAGCCAACTTCAGGACACTGGTCCACAAAAGACCTCCCAGCTCCACGTAATACCAAACAGCAAAAATCTCTCAGAGATCTCCATCTCAACATCAAGACCCAGCTTCACTCAACGACCAGCAAGCTACAGTGCTGGACACCCTATGCCAAACAACTAGCAAGACCGGAACACAGCCCCATCCATTAGCAGAGAGGCTGCCTAAAATCATAATAAGGCCACAGACACCCCAAAACACGTCACCAGACGTGGACGTGCCCACCAGAAAGACAAGATCCAACCTCATCCACCAGAACACAGGCACTAGTCCCCTCCACCAGGAAAGGTACACAACCCACTGAACCAACCTTAGCCACTGGGGACAGATACCAAAAACAACAGGAACTACGAACCTGCAGCCTGTAAAAAGGAGACCTCAAACACAGTGAGATAAGCAAAATGAGAAGACAGAAAAACACACAGCAGATGAAGGAGCAGGGTCAAAACACACCAGACCTAACAAATGAAGAGGAAATAGGCAGTCTACCTGAAAAAGAATTCAGAATAATGATAGTAAAGATGATCCAAAATCTTGGAAATAGAATAGACAAAATGCAAGAAACGTTTAACAAGGACGTAGAAGAACTAAAGAGGAACCAAGCAATGATGAAAAACACATTAAATGAAATTAAAAATACTCTAGAAGGGATCAATAGCAGAATAACTGAGGCAGAAGAAAGGATAAGTGACCTGGAAGATAAAATGGTGGAAATAACTACTACAGAGCAGGATAAAGAAAAAAGAATGAAAAGAACTGAGGACAGTCTCAGAGACCTCTGGGACAACATTAAACGCACCAACATTCAAATTATAGGGGTCCCAGTAGAAGAAGAGAAAAAGAAAGGGACTGAGAAAATATTTGAAGAGATTATAGTTGAAAATTTCCCTAATATGGGAAAGGAAATAGTTAATCAAGTCCTGGAAGCACAGAGAGTCCCATACAGGATAAATCCAAGGAGAAACACGCCAAGACACATATTAATCAAACTATCAAAAATTAAATATAAAGAAAACATATTAAAAGCAGCAAGGGAAAAACAACAAATAACACACAAGGGAATCCCCATAAGGTTAACAGCTGATCTTTTAGCAGAAACTCTGCAAGCCAGAAGGGAGTGGCAGGATATACTTAAAGTGATGAAGGAGAAAAACCTACAACCAAGATTACTCTACCCAGCAAGGATCTCATTCAGACTTGATGGAGAAATTAAAAACTTTACAGACAAGCAAAAGCTGAGAGAGTTCAGCACCACCAAACCAGCTTTACAACAAATGCTAAAGGAACTTCTCTAGGCAAGAAACACAAGAGAAGGAAAAGACCTACAATAACAAACCCAAAACATTTAAGAAAATGGGAATAGGAACATACATATCGATAATTACCTTGAATGTAAATGGATTAAATGCTCCCACCAAAAGACACAGACTGGCTGAATGGATACAAAAACAAGACCCATATATATGCTGTCTACAGGAGACCCACTTCAGACCTAGGGACACATACAGACTGAAAGTGAGGGGATGGAAAAAGATATTCCATGCAAATGGAAATCAAAAGAAAGCTGGAGTAGCAATTCTCATATCAGACAAAATACACTTTAAAATAAAAACTATTACAAGAGACGAAGAAGGACACTATATAATGATCAAGGGATCGATCCAAGAAGACGATATAACAATTGTAAATATTTATGCACCCAACATAGGAGCACCTCAATACATAAGGCAAATACTAACAGCCATAAAAGGGGAAGTCAACAGTAACACAATCATAGTAGGGGACTTTAACACTCCACTTTCACCAATGGACAGATCATCCAAAATGAAAATAAATAAGGAAACACAAGCTTTAAATGATACATTAAACAAGATGGACTTAATTGATATTTATAGGTCATTCCACCTGAAAACAACAGAATACACATTTTTCTCAAGTGCTCATGGAACATTCTCCAGGATAGATCATATCTTAGGTCACAAGTCAAACACTGGTAAATTTAAAAAAATTGAAATCGTATCAAGTATCTTTTCCGACCGCAGCACTATGAGACTAGATATCAATTACAGGAAAAAATCTGAAAAAATGCAAACACATGGAGGCTACACAATACACTACATAATAACGAAGTGATCACTGAAGAAATCAAAGCGGAAATCAAAAGATACCTAGAAACAAATGACAATGGAGACACGACGACCCAAAACCTATGGGATGCAGCAAAAGCAGTTCTAAAAGAGAAGTTTATAGCAATACAAGCCTACCTCAAGAAACAGGAAACATCTCGAATAAACAACCTAACTTTGCACCTAAAGCAATTAGAGAAAGAAGAACAAAAAAACCCCAAAGCTAGCAGAAGGAAAGAAATCATAAAGATCAGATCAGGAATAAATGAAAAAGAAATGAAGGAAACAATAGCAAAGAGCAATAAAACTAAAAGCTGATTCTGTGAGAAGATAAACAAAATTGATAAACCATTAGCCAGACTCATCAAGAAAAAAAGGGAGAAGACTCAAATCAATAGAATTAGAAATGAAAAAGATGTAACAACTGACACTGCAGAAATACAAATGATCATGAGAGATTACTACAAGCAACTCTATGCCAATAAAATGGACAGCCTGGAAAAATGGACAAATTCTTAGAAATGCACAACCTGCCGAGACTGAACCAGGAAGAAACAGAAAATATGAACAGACCAATCACAAGCACTGAAATTGAAACTGTGGTTAAAAATCTTCCAACAAACAAAAGCCCAGGACCAGAAGGCTTCACAGGCGAATTCTATCAAACATTTAGAGAAGAGCTAACACCTATCCTTCTCAAACTCTTCCAAAATATTGCAGAGGGAGGAACACTCCACAACTCATTCTACGAGGCCACCATCACCCTGATACCAAAACCAGACAAAGATGTCACAAAGAAAGAAAACAGCAGGCCAATATCACTGATGAACATAGATGCAAAAATCCTCAACAAAATACTAGCACACAGAATCCAACAGCACATTAAAAGGATCATACACCATGATCAAGTGGGGTTTATTCCAGGAATGCAAGGATTCTTCAATATATGCAAATCAATCAACGTGATACACCATATTAACAAATTGAAGGAGAAAAACCATATGATCATCTCAATAGATGCAGAGAAAGCTTTCGACAAAATTCAACACCCATTTATGATAAAAGCCCTGCAGAAAGTAGGCATAGAGGGAACTTTCCTCAACATAATAAAGGACATATATGAGAAACCCACAGCTAACATTGTCCTCAAAGGTAAAAAACTGAAACCATTTCCACTAAGATCAGGAACAAGACAAGGTTGCCCACTCTCACCACTGTTATTCAACACAGTTTTGGAAGTGTTAGCCACAGCAATCAGAGAAGAAAAAGAAATAAGAGGAATCCAAATCGGAAAAAAAGTAAAGCTCTCACTGTTTGCAGATGACATGATACTATGCATAGAGAATCCTAAAGATGTTACCAGAAAACTACTAGAGCTAATCAATGAATTTGGTAAAGTAGCAGGATACAAAACTAATGCACAGAAATCTCTTGCATTCCTATATACTAATGATGAAAAATCTGAAATTAAGAAAACACTCCCGTTTACCATTGCAACAAAAAGAATAAAATATCTCGGAATAAACCTACCTAAGGAGACAAAAGACCTGTATGCAGAAAATTATAAGACACTGATGAAAGAAATTAAAGATGATACAGATAGATGGAGAGATATACCATGTTCTTGGATTGGAAGAATCAACATTGTGAAAATGACTCTACTATCCAAAGCAATCTACAGATTCAGTGCAATCCCTATCAAACTACCACTGGCATTTTTCACAGAACTAGAACAAAAAATTTCACAATTTGTATGGAAACACAAAAGACCCCGAATAGCCAAAGCAATCTTGAGAATGAAAAATGGAGCTGGAGGAATCAGGTTCCCTGACTTCAGACTATACTACAAAGCTACAGTATTCAAGACAGTTTGGTACTGGCACAAAAACAGAAATATAGATCAATGGAACAGGATAGAAAGCCCAGAGATAAACCCACACACATATGGTCACCTTATCTTTGATAAAGGAGGCAAGCATATACAGTGGAGAAAAGACAGCCTCTTCAATAAGTGGTGCTGGGAAAAATGGACAGGTACATGTAAAAGTATGAAATTAGAACACTCCCTAATACCCTACACAAAAATAAACTCAAAGTGGATTAAAGACCTAAATGTAAGGCCAGACACTATCAAACTCTTAGAGGAAAACATAGGCAGAACACTGTATGACATACATCACAGCAAGATCCTTTTTGACCCAGCTCCTAGAGAAATGGAAATAAAAACAAAAAGAAACAAATGGGACTTAATGAAACTTAAAAGCTTTTGCACAGCAAAGGAAACCATAAACAAGACCAAAAGACAACCCTCAGAATGGGAGAAAGTATTTGCAAATGAAGCAACTGACAAAGGATTAATCTCCAAGATTTACAAGCAGCTCATGCAGCTCAATAACAAAAAAACAAACAACCCAATCCAAAAATGGGCAGAAGACCTAAATAGACATTTCTCCAAAGAAGATATACAGATTGCCAACAAACACATGAAAGAATGCTGAACATCATTAATCATTAGAGAAATGCAAATCAAAACTACAATGAAATATCATCTCACACCGGTCAGAATGGCCATCATCAAAAAATCTACAAACAGTAAATGCTCGAGAGGGTGTGGAGAAAAGGTAACACTCTTGCACTGTTGGTGGGAATGTTAATTGATACAGCCACTATGGAGAACAGTATGGAGGTTCCTTAAAAAACTAAAAATAGAACTACCATACGACCCAGCAATCCCACTACTCGGCATATACCCTGAGAAAACCATAATTCACAAAGAGTCATGTACCAAAATGTTCATTGCAGCTCTATTTACAATAGTCAGGACATGGAAGCAACCTAAGTGTCCATCATCGGATGAATGGATAAAGAAGATGTGGCACATATATACAATGGAATATTCCTCAGCCATGAAAAGAAACGAAATGGAGTTATTTGTAGTGAGGTGGATGGAGTTAGAGTCTGTCATACAGAGTGAAGTAAGTCAGAAAGAGAAAAACAAATACAGTATGCTAACACATATATATAGAATCTGAGGGAAAAAAAAAAAGGTCATGAAGAACCTAGTGGCAAGACAGGAATAAAGACACAGACCTACTAGAGAATGGACTTGAGGATATGGGGAGGGAGAAGGGTAAGATGTGACAAAGAGAGAGAGTGGCGTGGACATATATACACTACGAAACGTAAAATAGATAGCTAGTGGGAAGCAACTGCATAGCACAGGGAGATCAGCTCGGTGCTTTGTGATCACCTAGAGGGGTGGGATAGGGAGGGTGGGAGGGAGGGAGATTCAAGAGGGATGAGATATGTGGATATATGTATATGTATAACTGATTCACTTTGTTATAAAGCAGAAACTAACACACCATTGTAAAGCAATTATACTCCAATAAAGATGTTAAAAAAAAAAAAAAAAGGAAAATAGCAGAATGGAAAAGGGCTTTAGGGTTAATGTTCTGAGCCAAGCAAATTCTGGTTTAAGTTCAGGCCATCCTAGCTAGATCATTTTAATCTCCCAAGTCTCAATTTTCCCATCTGTAAAATTAGAATACATTAAACAAGTCTATGATGAATATTTTTATTAAGATCTAATTTTATAAAATAGGAAAAATAATCTGCATAATGCCTAGCATGCAGTGTACCTTCAATAAATGTAAATTATTCTTACCATTGTTATTTTAATTCTTAACTGTGTATTTTCCAGAATGTTTTCACCTCCTGAAGCTTCACAGTCTTGATTTGTATAAATACAGCTAGTTGCTAATGTCGGCCTCTCCCTGCACAGTTTATAACTTCCATGAGTCACAGTTTGGGGAAGGATGTGGGACACCATAGAATATAAAACAATGCTTTGTGAACATTAGGATGAATGTACAACTCACAGAATAGAATAAAACAAGTGTCTTTCTTTTTTTTGGTTCCTCTGCTTTTATTGGGGGTCATCCTACTCTACCCTTGGATAGAAACGTGGGAAGATGCCACAGACTTTCCTCACAATGTCAGATAATAGCGAGCCCTGTGCTCACATTTTCACAAAACCAAGTCAGGGTCCATCCATCCAAGGGGAGAGTGCTCAGTATTACAGAGGAACAAACCACAGACACATACCTGCAACAGTGTGATGCATCAAAACAGCATTGCACTTAGTGAAAGAAGCCAGAGACAAAAAATTACCTCCTGTATGATTCATTTGTGTGATTTTCTGGAAAAGGTGAAACAAGAGGGCCAGAAGTCTGATCAGTGACTTGCTAGTGGTGGATACAAGTACTGAGTACATTGATACTTTGGGGTTACCCCAGGGGAGCAGGCAGGAACTTTGAAGGTGATGAAAATGATTTTATCTAATTTTGGTGGTGGTTACGCAAAAGTATATATGTGACAAAATTCATTGAACTGTGTACCTAAAAAGGGAGATTTTCCTGTATATAAATTATACTTCACTAATGCTGATCTTTCTCTCTCTCACACACACACATACACACACAGCTGAGATTTTCATTCTCTAGATTTCAAAAAAGAGTAAGAGAAGAATTTATGGGTACATTAAACTTCTTAATTGAATTAGTATCTTCATGGTAATACAGAGAGATAATTCCTAATAAGAATGCTTTAAAAGCTTTCAGAAGTAGTGTAGATGAGAGTTTGAAGTTAGAAAATGTCTTACTTGAATGGATATTGTGATAATAATATTATTGTTTACCATGTTTTAGTCACTGGAACGTTTATTACACTCATTTTTTAGAAGGGAAAACTGAGGCACAAAGGAGTAGAGGTTAAACGCCTTGTACAAGTCACACAGGTTTTTCTTGCTTTTTGAAGAATATCAGAGCCAACATTCGATCCCGGAAAATCTGACTCCTGTGTCTATGCTGTAGGGCATACTACGTGTTACCTGTGTAGGCTGGTTTGGGCCTGCTGGCAGATATTAGAAGCTGACTCCTTCTCTTGTAGGTGCTTTTATATAGTTTAAAGTGTCATCCCCAGAACATTTTCCATGAAGTTTCCTATTTATCTGTATACCAGATTTCTGCTTGAAACTGCTGAATGCAGAAGCTGAATTCTCTTACAATCTGCCTTTCTGAGATGGAATGATACTGCATTAGTTTTCTCTTCCACGTGGCCTGCTGATGGTGCATGAGATGCATGTGTGCATCTTTTGCCCCTCAAGCAGCCCTCTCTCCTGTTACCGTAGCCTGCTTTTGAATTCTCAGTCATGGGTTAGTGCTAGTCTTCTGTTTCTCCCAAAGGTAGGGGACATATTTAAACTCTGAGTCATCCCAGGAAAGCTTCCTCACAAGACTTGATATTAAGGAAGTAGCTTCTCCCCCCCATCTTGCCCCCACAACACACACACATGCTAGGCTTGATGTGAAGGAGATTGACCTCTTCCCACACATGCCTCCCCAGGTCTACTTCGTGGATGTGCGGCCAGTGCAATTGCACAGGGCACCATGCTCGGAGGGCGCTCCACACATAGGGCTCAGTACTCCGTGAGTCAGTTACGATGCTAGAATGAGCACTGGGGGGGTGGAGCCCACACTCACATAAGGTCTCGCGTCTCTCCATCTCCCTGCCTCCCTGGCTTGGGTTCTCTGACCCCAGCAGGGGCCTGAGCATAGGTGCTGGAAGGGTCACAGGAAAGCACAGGTACCCATGTGTGGTGCTATGGGATAGGTCAGGGCCCTGGGTGATTGCCTGCACCCCCTGAGCAATATCCCTGTACCCAAGGGAGTGAAACATTACATAGCAAATAAAAATCTCTATGATGAATCAAAGAGACTGAAGAAGAAAGGGGGAAAAAAAACCCACACAACTTTTTCCTTGCTGTTTGAATAAGGCTCCTGCATTTTCAACTTGTATTGGGTCCGAAAAATTATGGAGATATCCCAGCACCCACCCTATCCTTTTGGGCTGGAAAGAGATGCACAGTCTGACTATAGCCTCCTCTAAAGACAGTTTTGCATGATTCAAAGTATTTTTATTTTTTTCCACCCTCTGATTCTTTTTATATCCTTGGTGTTTCTTTGAGGTCCAAGAGTTGTGGAATTACTTCTTATGATGTATTTTGATTCAGGCATTTCACATCTATCATATTTGCTCTCTCATTCAAATTTCCATTTTTATATTCTGTTTAAAAATGTGAAATTTTTTTCCTGCCTTTAACATGTTTTATTCTTCAGCTCGACTTCTCACCCAGGAAAGCAGTAGTTATGTTTTTAATACCATTGGTGAGTTAGAAGTTGAAGCCTTCTTCTGAAAAGGTTATATTAAGGATAATCAATATCTGTCTTTGATTTCAAAAAATAAATAAATATAGTAAACACTTATGAAGTCTTAACTCTGTGCCAGACACCATCCTAAGTGCATTCTGTACCTTAACTCACTGCATCTTCACAATGTTCTGATGCACTGGATACTGTTATTAATGTTTTATAAATGAGGAATTTGAAGCGGAGAGAGGTTAATACATAGCCCACAGTCAAAAACCCTAGCAAGTAGTCTAACCAGAATTAAGATCAAAACATTTTACCTCCAGACTCCATGCTCTTAATGACTTGGGTACTCTAACCTTGGAGGTACTGGAATTGTTACTTGCAGGGTCTTTATCGTCCCCTGCTTCATGAAGAGCAGTAATAATGATATCAATGTCTTCACTAAAGACTCACCCAGGGACATGCTATTAGTGTTATGTAATTTAATTTTAAAAACAACTCTCTGGGGCTTCCCTGGTGGCGCAGTGGTTGAGAATCTGCCTGTTAATGCAGGGGACACGGGTTCGAGCCCTGGTCTGGGAAGATCCCACATGCCGCGGAGCAGCTGGGCCCGTGAGCCACAACTACTGAGCCTGCGCGTCTGGAGCTTGTGCTCCGCAATAAGAGAGGCCGCGACAGCGAGAGGCCTGCGCACCGCGATGAAGAGTGGCCCCCGCTTGCCGCAACTGGAGAAAGCCCTCGCACAGAAACGAAGACCCAACACAGCCAAAACTAACTAAATAAATTAATTAATTAAAAAAAAAAAAGTGATCCTTTCATTTCAAATCAGTTTGAAAAAAAAAAAAAAAAAAAACTCTCTGAATTAGGTATTATCCCTAGTTTGAAGATGAGGAAGTTGAGGTTTAAAAAGGAGGAGAACTTGAGCTTGTTCGTAAGTCTACTAAATGTGACATCAATCCACTTGAATTCCAGGTCTTCCTGAAGCCGTGTACTTTGGTGCTGAAGAGCATGGCATCTGCCACCATGACCACCACTGCAGCTGGCTCCTACCCCCAATGGCTCACTCCTGAGAGCCCACTATATGCATCTCTTACCAATTCTACATTCAGCGATGTCAGGTTGCTCTCTTGAGATTAGCCATGGTGAGTATACTTACAACACAGCAATCAACAAAGACTAGAAATGGTCCCCTCCCCCTTTGGAGAGCTGGCTTACCAACACAACACTGTGTGACCTTCAGGAAATTACTAAACCATTATACAGACTTTCTATATGCCACCATTTCCTGATTTACTCTTGTCATTTATACCCCCTAAGCCTTTCCCCACTGGACTAGGAAATTATTCTCCATTGATTTCTTGTCTGAACTGTTGATCCAACACTGAATCTAGTCATCTCCCTACTTCAGTACACTTTCCACACCTCAGCCAGAATCATTATTTTTTCTGTTTTTTTTTTTTTTTGGTTTGAAAATGAAAAATAAAATGTCATGAAGTGTAAAGTTTAATGTGACAACATCCTAGCACTGTGATTCTTAACAAATGTTGAATTTATCATGAAATTGCCCTATGTAAAACCTTCAGTGGTTCTCCATCCCCAGGAAATGAGAATAGGCTCATCATGATACATAAAGCCTCTTTGTGATCGGTCCCCTATCTCTCCATCAGTCTGACATCCTGGTCAATCCCTCCACACTCTGACTCTCTGGAGTGGTGCTACACGAAGGGTAAGAGCTCAGGCTCTAGAACCTGACAGCACTCTTGGGGTGGAAGTCTCAGTCTCTGCTGTGGTTCAGATGTACAACTTGGGATTCATTATCTCAGTGTTTCAGTCTCTTTGCCTACAGAATGGGAATAGCACTGGTAGGTAGCTTTTGTGAGGTTTAAATAAATAATATATAGGAGTGGACTTAAAGCTTGACACATAGTGAGAACTATGAAAATGCAAGTTATTATTACTGTTGTTTTTAATAGCATTATTATCATCATTGTGAATAGCCTTTATTTTTTGGATTCATTATTTATAACTGGAAAAAAGAGATTATCAAATACCCTTGAAACTTACCCTTGTGGTTCTATCGAATTGAGAGCTCGACACCAGAACACTAATTTAATTACCAGGCTTTTGAATAGAACTATTTGTTAAACATAATGAAAGAGAAACCAGTGCCACAAACTTCCTGCTTCCCTATCCATCCCTGTCCGTATCTCACCTCTGGTACCAGGACAGTGGTAGTGGTGTGTATGTGGGGAGAGCAGGGGATGAGAAACACAACAAAACAAACACAAAACTACTTCGAATGAAACGATCTCATATGAAACTATTTACTAGGCATTTCCTCAGTATTTCATGATGATATATGCCTTTGGACATCAGTACCTACTTTCCCTCTGACCACAATACCCTGTATTCCCTACTTTCTTCAGCTTTTATCTAAAAATCTCCCATTTACCTTTCAAACGCCAGCTCATGAGCAAACCATTACAGGATATTATCTTTAATCTCCCTAAATGTAGTACATCACTCCCTCTTCTGTGTGCCCTGCATCATGGATGTGCCTCTAACCTGAGCTTATTAATTTATATTGCAAGTATGTGGCCCTATTTATAAATATAATGTGAAATCCCTTAGGAGTAGGTTGTGTTATCCACATGACCTAGTACAGTGGAAAATGAGGTACTCAACATTTGCTAAATTGCATTTCATTACATCAAATTGCATTAAAGTGAGATGCAGCGATATTAGGTAGGTTTTTTGTGTTCCCCTAATCCTGGAGGAGTATTCTATCTATGCAGGATACCAGTAATGTATATTTAGCAACAGAGAAGTAGAAATTAACAGAGTTAAGTCTGTACAAACTAATTGATTCCCATTCAACTATATCTGAAGTTTCTACTTCCATCAACAATATCCTAGAATGTTAGAGATCATTTATTTTTACTGATTGATTTCATAGAAAAGAGATTGATCCAGTTAATAAATGGCAATTTTTGAGGAACCAACTAACAAAAGATCAAGCAGCTGAACCCAAGTCCACTGACTTTAAAATGAAGGACTTGATGCTATGATTCACTGCTTCCCCTAGCCCTTAGCTCTCTCAATTGCTTCACTTCTTTTGAACAGTCATTTTTTTGTAACTTAGTGCTAAATTTTAAATTGCACATGTGCCATATCTAGCGCCATGAACTTCTATGTAAACGTCCTGAGATATTGACACCTCTCAGCCCATCATCCTAATATGAATTTAGTGAAGCCCCTCCAACTTAATGTGTGTTTTTTCTTCATCTTTGGTCTTGACCTATCTGCCTATGTCATGTTTTTATGCTTTCTTTGAAACTTTCACGTTAAAACTAATCTTTTAACCCGGCAATTCCCAACCTTTTTGGCAGCAGGGACCGGTTTTGTGGAAGACAATTTTTTTCCATGGACCGGGGGGTTGGGGGGGATGGTTTCCGGATGATTCAAGGGCATTATATTTACTGTGCCCTTTATTTCTATTATTATTACATTCTAATATATAATGAAATAATTATACAACTCAACATAATGCAGACTCAGTGGGAGCCCTGAGCTTGTTTCACTTGCCAATCGCTGATAGGGTTTTGATATGAGTCCGCAAGCAATTGATTTATTATGGTCTCTGTGCAGTTACACCTCTCTGCTAATGATAATCTGTATTTGCAGCCGCTCCCCGGTGCTAGCATCACCACCTCAGCGCCACCTCAGATCATCAGGCATTAGATTCTCATAAGGAGCGCGCAACCTAGATCCCTCGCGAGCACAGTTCACAGTAGGGTTCATGCTCCTATGAGAACCTAATCTGCTGCTGATCTGACAGGAGACAGAGCTCAGGCGGTAATGCGAGTGATGGGGAGCAGCTGTAAATACAGATGAAGCTTCGCTCACTTGCCTGCCACTCACCTACTGCTGTGCGGTCTGGTTCCTAACAGGCCACGGACTGGTACTGGGAGTTGGGGACCCCTGCTTTAATCGAACACGTAGACATACAAAAAATACATGTTTCTTCAAGGAAAGATGCTTAACTGGTCTTTCTTACCCCATAAATGAGAATTAGAAATGCTCCATGATTTTGTGATATTTGCTGGAGAAGAATCACTGAGTTAAGAGGTCAAAAAGATTTACCTAAAATGGGTAAAAAGTTGATGCTAAGAGAATGTCTGTGAGGTGATAAATACCAATTCTAGTGGGATGATTCCATTCTGACCAATCATCTTTCATTCTTGCCAACATATACTCTGTCTATACAGATAGAGATCTATCTATCTATGTATCTATCAGTCATATATTGATCATATACAACAGCTATATTAAACAAAGAGTACATTATATTGCTTAGTCATAGATGTTAGAAGATGGAAACATGATTAGGTTGAATTTTTGTTTCTTTGGGTAGCTGGTAGCTGGTTCCAGCACAAAATGCAGTTAAAGTTATAGCTCAATCAATTTATTTAGTTCTTCTAATATTATGATAGCCATGTTAAAGATCACAATGACCAGAAATTGAATCAAAACCTCCCTTTGGTTTTCTAATTAGATTTGTAAGTCTCAAACTTGCTGAAAGGCAAGAGCACTGAAATAACATTTTATATGACTTGTTTCTGCATTGGGAGCATAAAGTGTGAAGTAGTGGCAAATACAAATACAAAAGGGGAGGTAAACATAGAGGGAGGGAAAGGGAAAATATGAAAAAACAAAAATGAGCAAAAAGGGGAAAAACTTCAAGATCAAAGCAGACCTGCCTGGAAGAGAAGGCTATTTATCCACGACATACATGTTTTACTCCTCCACAATCACAAGATTAGGGGACATTTTACCACTCATGGGGAAAATCACATTTTTCAGGCTTTCTTACAGAGAAGTGTGGTCCTAAGACTCAGTTCTGGCAAAGGAGATGTAAGTGTACTTAATAAAGTTAACTACGTAATTCCATAAACATAGAGGGAGATTTCTAAGAGCCCTAATTACATAATTTTATAAACATAGTGGAAGATTTAAGATCATTCTTTCTTTCTTTATTTATTTATTTATTTATTTGGCTGTGTTGGGTCTTCGTTCCTGTGCGAGGGCTTTCTCCAGTTGCGGCGAGTGGGGGCCACTCTTCATCGTGGTGCGCGGGCCTCTCACCGTCGCGGCCTCTCCCGTTGCGGAGCACAGGCTCCAGACGCGCAGGCTCAGCAATTGTGGCTCACGGGCCTAGTCGCTCCGCGGCACGTGGGATCTTCCCAGACCAGGGCTCGAACCCGTGTCCCCTGCATTGGCAGGCAGACTCCCAACCACTGCGCCACCAGGGAAGCCCTAAGATCATTCTTTTAAAAAATGGTAGATTAAAGAAGAAAAAATAATCATATACAGTTTTTCCCCAAATTAAGGATGGTTTGACTTATGATTTTTCAACTTTATGATGGTGTGAAAGCAATACGCATTCAGTAGAAACCATACTTTGAATTTTTATCTTTTTCCCAGGACAACAATATGTTGTACGACACTCTCCCGTGATGCTGGCAGTGAGCCTCAGCCACACAGTCACAAGGTAAACAACCCATACACTTTCAACCAATAACCATTTTCAACCAGTAGATAACCATTCTGTACCCATAAAACCATTCTGTTTTTCACTTTCCGTAAAATAGTCAATAATTTACATGAGATACTCAACACTTTATTATAAAACAAGCTTTAGTTAGATGATTTTCCCCAACTGCAGGCTAATATAAGTGTTCTGAGCATGTTAGAGGTAGGCTAAGCTAGGATGTTTGGTAAGTTAGGTGTATTAAATACATTTTCGACATAAGGATATTTTCAGCTTATGATGGGGTTATTGGGACATAACCCCATCACAAGTCAGGGAAAATATATATATTACTGAGAAGTGGCGATGAAGTACAAATGTGGCAAATTAATAAGTGGTGGATCTGGACAAAGGAAATGTGGGAGATTTTTGTACTGTTCTTGCACTTCTGTAAGATTGAAATTACCTTAAACCAAAATCGTATTAACTAAAGAAAAAAATTTTTTAAAGGAATTGTACTGATAACCAAAATTCTTCCTCACCACAGACCTCAGTATAAAATAGCTCTTCTTTTAAATTTTCCATTTTTAAATAATTTTAAACTTACATAAAATTTGTAAAAATAATACAGAAGTTCTGTATGTAGTGTTCTGACATTCTCTAATGTTAACATCTCGCATAAGTATGGTATACTTGTCAAAATTAAGACATTAACATTTGTGCAATACTGATTACCAAACTACGGATTTTATTCAGATTGTTTTAGCTTTACCACTTTTGTTTATTACTGTTTTCTAATCTATCAGAGTACCTCAGTTATTCCTTGTTTATTATGATCTTGACACTTTTGAAGATTATTGGTCAAGTTTTTTATAGACTATTCCACAATTTTTATTTGTTGATGTTTCTCATGATTGGATTGGATTTATGTGTTTTGGGCTAGAAAACCAGTGAAGTCCTGTGCCTTTCTCAGTGTGTCAATGTGTCTTATCACTGGTGATATCAACCATGATCACTTATTTAAGGCTGTGTATATTGATTCTTCTCCACTATAGAGTTACTATTTTTTCCTTTGTAATTAACAAATACCTGAGATAATTTTAAACTGTGCAAATATCCTGTTTCCCTGCAAAATTTCATCCAAAAATTATAGGGCCCATTGATGGATCATACTTGAAGCAGTTACTACTGTAATGTTCTAATAGTGATTTTCTATTTATTTACCTCTTTTCTCCTGTAAGGAAGACCTGCTTCTTCTTACCTGTTTATCTATTTATTTGTTTGTTTATTTATTGTCAATGTAATTCCTTGAACATTAATTTTAATCTATTTTATTTAAAATGCTCTTTTAAAGGTGAGTTTTTATAATTACCCAAGAAACAGATTTTCCCTCTCTTATACAATATGTTTTAGTAAAAAAGGGTAATATACTCAATTCATTTTATGGGTAAGGCATAAACTTGAAACGAAAACAAATCTAAGAGAATACAAGAGGAATTACAGAACAGTATTACATCAACATAGATTAAAAAGCCATAATAAAATATAGTATTTTTAAATGTATAAAATATATAATATAACAAAATTAACTAGATATACACTGCTTATTGAGTAAACATATGATTATCACACTAAATGCTTTTAGTGCATTTAGCAAAATTTGAACAAAGTTCCTCTAGACATATTAGCAAATAAGGAGATGTATTTCACACTAGATGAAACATGAGTAAACTAGATCTGAAGCCCAGTAGACAGACCAATCAAGGGGTCAACCTGACGGAGTTAAGCAAAGACAGAAAATTCACGTAAAGGCAACAGTTCAGAACATTCACATAGAACACAAGAATTTAGGACCAAAGAAGCAGAGAGAGAACACCTGAGATCACCAATCCTGCTAAAGTTTAACAGTGGGCTTTTTATAGAGTGATTGTTACCTCACCCTATAATGAAACAATCATACTAATCACACCCTCTTACAGGTGAGTATGTCTAACCCCAGCCCTAAAGGAAATAATAATGTATGTACTCTACTCTGTGTAGGCTGTGTAGAGAGACACAAAATCAAGCATATGCCAGAGAGCTGAGAGAAATTTACGTCTCAACTTAATACAAAGAATCTTTATTTTCCTGAGCAGCTTTTTTCTGTATTTTTGAATATAGTGAAATAATCGTTTCCTCTCATTATTGTGCATAATTTGTAACTCAATTTCAGCCAATATATTAGGTCATTATGGTATGTTTTTATTTTGGGATTTGCGTGGCTTCTTTTTCATCACTCCCCCTTTCATTGTTATCTGTCACTTCAATTTTTTTTTTAATAAATTTATTTATTTATTTTATTTTTTGCTGTGTTGGGTCTTCGTTGCTCTGCACGGGCTTTTCTCTAGTTGCGGCGAGCGGGGGCTACTCTTTGTTGCGGTGCGCGGGTTTCCCATTGCAGTGGCTTCTCTTTTTGCGGAGCACGGGCTCTAGGCGCACAGGCTTCAGTAGTTGTGGCTCTCAGGCTCAGTAGTTGTGGCTCACAGGCTCTAGAGTGCAGGCTCAGTAGTTGTGGCGCACGGGCTTAGTTGCTCCGCGGCATGTGGGATCTTCCTGGACCAGGGCTCACACCCATGTCCCCTGCATTGGCAGGCAGATTCTTAACCACTGCGCCACCAGGGAAGTCCTCTGCCACTTCAATTTTTTAAATGTTCTAAAGTTTTATTATATTTAATGCATTTGCATAAGCTAACTTAATTACCTTCTGGAACAACGGTGGTATCAATAAACATAAAAAATATTAATACAGTAATTACAGTGTGATATATTAATAATAGATTGAATTTGCATAAAACAATAATAGATGATAAATACAAATGTAATACATTTTCTAGGAGATCAAATGAAGGCCGGACAAAGGACTATCTGTAGTTTGGATCTGAAATTATAATTAGGAATTAAGTGGGCCAACCAGAGGGCTAAGAATGTCCATGGTTAAATGCAAATTCACAGGGCAGAATGATACAGGAAACTTCCTTTTCTGTGTAAGGACGATATCTCACTTTCCTTACTTACCTAGCGTATTTTTTCTGAGGACCACATACTAGATTATATGCAAAGCATATTAAAAATTGTATAAACTTTATATAGTATTACCAAGTCTTCTTGTTCCAAAAACTTGCTTGTTTACAGGTGAATAGTTTGCAGTTGGAAACACAAAATACGACTTTTTATATTTTCTGCAAAATCCAAATATAAGCTTTCGGGGGTGTTTTTTACAGAAAATAATTTGCTTCAGTCATTATCTGACTTTCTGGCTTTAATTTTTTAAATGTTAATATTCAAACATAAAATAAGATTCATCAGCCTCTAAGACTTGGAGTATGTGTAGTTTTATTTATCCCCAGGTGTTTAACATCAAAATCAATTGAATTATTCGACACAACAGCTGAGTGATGCTTTCCCTGCCTTTGTATAGATTATTTGATTTTATACCCTTAAGACAGGCAAATTAATTTACCCTATGACTCTCACTGGTTCTCCCTGGTAATGTAAGATTACTCCCACCTCAAAACTTTGTGGTGGAAGTTGAATATTTTTTATTTAGTTTTTTAAAAACGTTTTTTATTTGTTTATTTATTTACTTTGCTTTTGGAACTTCCAGATTATGTTCTCTTTTAAAAGGAATTTCCAAAGTTAAATATCTGAGCACATAGATGGAGTCAATGCTGCAGCCGTCTGTGTGTCCAAAGTATTCCATTTGACAGTTAGAAGGAAAAGCTATTTAGAATATAATTGTACGAACAAAGGCCTTAGGGTCAGACGATTTGTATTCTGGATGCCCTTCTTCAAACAATGGCATCTTTGAGAAATCACTTACACTACACGTTAGCATCAGCTTTCTTATCTTTTTAATGGAGGGTCTACACTTACGCTGCTGCTGCCTGGCTAACAGACACATTATCACTTGTTCTTATTTTAATTATTATTAAATTGTCAAGTTGAATCTGATGCCCTGAAGGAGTATCTAGGATACCAAGTTGAATTATACAAGCCAATTTGATAATAAGTTCAATAGTTATCTAATTGAATCTCTCTTTTTCCTATGGAGAAACTGAGCTGCAGAAATAGTTGTGATTAGCCAAGAGGCTCTCGGCAAATTGGGCCAAAGCTATGACCAGAAAATCACATCTCCTTACCGAGGAGGAAGCAAAGCCGCAAAGATTTTATTGCTTTGAAATGCATCTTTTTAGATTGTAGGCTTTGGGAAGAATTTCCAAATATGCCACTTAAATACGTAGGTGGTGTCATGTAAGAGACACCTTGAGAGAGACAATCAAGGACTCCCAGGACTTGAGCATCAGTGTGCTGATGGATCTTATTGACTTAAAGAAAAACACACAGCTAAGCATTGTGAGTTTGTTTTATTCAGGGTCTTACTGAGGACTATAACGCGGGAGACAGCCTCTCAGTAGCTCTGAGGGAACTATTCTAAAGAGACAGTGGAGAGGTCATTTTATATATGATTTTTGGCTCGGGAATAAAGGCAGACAAACATACATTCTTAGGAAAAGATTACTGCTGGTCATATCTCAAGTTAATGATTTTAGTGTTTTTCTATGTATGGGGAGATGCAGGAATCTGGGTTCATTAAAATTCTTCCTGAGATATGCATATTATTATTATCTATGGGGCCTGTTTTTCCGAAGCATAGAGTGCCTCATCCTGTTTTTTATCCTGAATTTCTATCAGGGTGGACTGTCAGTGACTTCATTAACTATTAACTTAATCCTTGTGGAGATGAGTGTTGAGCAATGCTCTTTGTTCTTCTTTGTTTACAATCTCATCTACAACACAGTGAATGAGACCCCAGAGCTGCAAAAGCCCTCTTAAAGAAACACATTATCACAAAGCCAAAGTAAAACAAACAAACTGTGTATTTTAATCAGTTTTAAGAAAGCTAAACATATAATGTATCTACAAAAAGGGGATCTTTCAGCCGAAAACATAAAATGAGGGTGAGAAAAGCACTCATGTTGGGCATCCAACACTGTCAAAATATAACATGATATAAATATATATCTCTATCTTTCTGTCTCTATCATGTTAAAATAGGTCTGCTAAATACTTAATAAATACAAAATGTAGGTAAGTGCATTCATAGTCCTCTCAGACGCTGAGTTACGCATACCTGAAACCTTTAAAGAGGTCAAAGTAGAGCAGATGGCAGCCTAGAAATAACAGGCCACAAACAAATGCAGGTATATAATTGGGTCAGTAGAAAATTGGACAAGATTGGAATGACTATAATATGGCCCAGGATGCCAGCTTTAGGCCTCAAGGCTTAGACTGAAAAAAACCAATTATAAATGAAGATGCAAAGAACAGCATGTATATTTCTTTATGTTGACACAATGTTTCCTTATCAGTTATGTCCCTTAAGTTTCCTGTATTAATATTACCATTTCACAGAAGAGGGGTCCAATAGAAAGAAATGAAATCATTTGCCCAGCGTCAAGAAAACATTTTGACAAATATAAAAAACCTTGGCTTTGTTGTGTTAAATACATAATACAGAATTATCTGTTCATTCTACAAATATAAAAAAAAAATAGTAATAAGACAGATCAAGTCCCTTTCTTCACAGAGTACTTGCCCAGTGTGATGGCACAAAACTAAACATGCAGTCATGTGAATAAGTAATATCACTTACCTGCTATGGAATATAGACATCACTTATTGAGGTGGGGTTAGGTTGGGATGAGAGACAGCTCTGTGCTCATTCCTGCTAGTTAGTTATGAGTTTTAAATTCTGTTGTAAGGGAAATAACTTTTTTCCCCCCATTGATGCCTGAAGCTCAGTTTCTCTGTACACCAACGCTGACAGAGTTTTGGGTGATGTAGAAAAGGATAGCTTTATTGCTTTGCCAGGCAAAGGGGGACACTGTGGGCTCCTGCCTCGAAAAACTATGTGTCCCAACCCAGAGGAGTTTAGTGAGGAGTTTTATGGCAAGGGTTCAAGGCTGGGGTTGCTGACAAGATGAGGGGGTATGCAGGGTCTCAGGTGGTTGGTCTCCTAATCCTGATGAGCTTCTCTGGTCCCTTTAATCTCGCCTCAGGTGGTTTCTTGGCCTCTCCTCCCTTGATTAGCAACTGTTCGATCTGTCCTTTAGAACTCAGGGAAGGTCACGAAAGCTGGAGTCTTGCCTACACGACACAGGGAACATAAAAAGGCCTCCGTGCCCAGGAGTCCCACAGGGTCCCACTTGGTTTCACTATGATATTACATGATGTGATAAAAGTTAAAAAACCATTTATGAAACCATTTAAGAACCCTGCAATTGGATAGGAAAAGAACTGAAAATGTCACCCCCTTGACATTCTAAGGCAGCTAGATGGGCAGCCAAGTAGGGAGAGCTATGATGAGGTAGCGTGGAGAGGGTGGGAAAGCAGGTGAGGGCACTTTCCAGAGCCAGCAGGAGTGGGGACAGAGGGGGAGCTTGTGACCGGGGCAGTGAAAATACAGGAGGCGCTTTTATCAATCTCTTGCACCAACTTAAAAAATCAGTCAGGTAAGCAGCTCTTAACATATTACTTGAAGCTGTTTGGAGTTGAATGCATGTAGAATGTGAGATTTGGCAATACTGTGTAGTTTTAGCAACAGAAAACTGTGGTAGAAATAAAGTGCTCAATTTTGTGGCATGGGCAGCCTGCTTCTGAACACGCTGAAGACCTTAGGGAACGAAAGTGATAAGATTGGGACTTTAACATTTCAGCTCTAGGCATGGATAGAAAATAGACATTTTCTATGACAGCTCTACTATATTGCTATAGGGCAAATATCTCAGGAAATCAAATCCGAAGTCTTCTCCAACAAGTGGCTGAATTACAATGTAAATGGATTTCATAACCTCCCCAGGTCTCTGATTATCAGGAATAAGTGGAACTTTAAGAATTAAGATTGGGATTATAAATTCCCAAGTCCCAGAGGGAAAAAAACAAAACAAAAGGAAACAAACACACACAAAACAACAACAAAAAGACATCTGTCTCCCTATCTGAGTAGATTTGTTTCCCCTCGACTAATGATCTTAATAATAAACTTGTCAGAGACAACTGTCTTGCACAGGCAAGTTGAATCTCCTTAAACCCAAATCCACACCTCTCATTGCTTCAAAACCAATGTGAGGCTCAAATCCAAGTGGATTCCCAAGGAGCATAAATACAAAGTCTGAGAAGAGTTATCATACACAAAAACACGTGGCAATATTTTGCGATTCATATATGTAGAATCCTGAGGGAAATGCATCAGGATGTATTCTAAGGGAACTTGATGAAAGGGAAAGGAATCCAAATTTGGATCAGTGTGAATTTATTAATATGGGTAGACTGCCCAGTCTGTAATAAAAGTTAGTGGAAGCAGCTTGATTGAAACCTAGATTCAAGGGCAACAGTGCTTCTTCAATATTAATGTAAGCCCTGGAATATAGAGAGTCGTTTCTCTCCTGACTGAACTCTACTAATATGCCATCATCAATCCCACCTGACTTCTACAGCAGCCGCAAACAGCCAGGAGAAGGTCTTGGAAAATGTGGGCGCCATTGTTTCAGTCACAGTGTTCTTACCCCTGCAATGTATGGTTTTAAGCATTTTCTCCTCTTTCTGTATGTTGTTTCCCAGTCCTGGGCATCCTTGCTCTGGTCACATGATTACTGGACCAACATTTCCTGAGATCCTTACTTTTATTACCATGCATATTCAACTAGAGGTCTGAGAAATGTTTGTTGTTTCTTTACAAGCTTCCTCATGTTGAGGAAATCATTACAGGAATTTGCAGTTGTAACTCATAAATTTGCCTTATGGGTTGAGAAGATTTTCTTTTAATTTATTCTATTTTTTGTGTCTGGGTTTTTGTTTTCTACATGTTTTACTTATACTGAATAGAGTAATAACGGGGTTACTCTACTATTTTTAATGCCAGGATATTTTGTGTGTGTGTGTGTGTGTGTGTGTGTGTGTGTTTAAAATATTTATTTATTTATTTAGTGGCTGCCTTGGGTCTTAGTTGTGGCATGCGGGATCTTTTTTTTTTGTCGCGGCATGCGGGCTCTTTGTTGCGGTGCACAGGCCTTTCTCTAGTTGTGGCGCGCGGACTCCAGAGCAAGCAGGTTAGTAGCTGTGGCGCCGGCTTAGTTGCCCTGTGGCATGTGGGATCTTAGTTCCCAGACCAGGGATTGAACCAGCATCCTGTGCATTGCAAGACAGATTCTTAACCACTGGACCACTAAGGAAGTCCAATGCCAGGACATTTTAATAGAAAAGCTATGGCTCGGGGCTTCCCTGGTGGCGCAGTGGTTGAGAATCTGCCTGCTAATGCAGGGGACACGGGTTCGAGCCCTGGTCTGGGAAGATCCCACATGCCGCGGAGCAACTAGGCCCGTGAGCCACAACTACTGAGCCTGCGCGTCTGGAGCCTGTGCCCCGCAACGGGAGGGGCCGCGATAGCGAAAGGCCCGCGCACCGCGATGAAGAGCGGCCCCCGCACCGCGATGAAGAGTGGCCCCCACTTGCCGCAACTAGAGAAAGCCCTCACACGAAAACTAAGAGACCCAACACAGTCATAAATAAATAAATAAATAAAATAAATAAATAAAGTATTAAAAAAAAAAAGAAAAGCTATGGCTCAGTGAGAGCATGGGTTTTGACCAAATGCACACAGAAAATAAGAGGTAAACTACAATTAAAAATGTGTCTGTCTGAATCCATAGCATTTTTCATTAAAAAAATAAATCTTCCCTCTCTAGCAAGGGGACATGGGCTTATAAACCAGTATGTGACAAAACTAGAGACTTTACTAAATATTCTGGCATAAGTCTAGGCAAAGGCTAAGGTTCTAACCTCACAGATAATGTAGTCTGGACCAGCATTTCTAAATTTGCATGTATGATGTATGCATGTATGACTTAAATCCTATCCTTAATAGGATTAGGAAGAAAGAAAGTATTTAGAATTAAAGTAACGTGAGTGACATATTGACATAGAGTATAGAATTTATTTCTATATCAAACTCTGGATTACCCACTTATTTATCTTATGATTCTCTTCTGTGCTTCCTGTTATATCTTTTTCTCCAAACAAGATTTCGCAATGGTACAGCCAAATATAAGATTCATAAATTATATATGCAAATCCATATTTATCTGTGACTATTATCTACACCACATGAAGCAGCATGGATTTGAAGTAAAATGATGGAAACTGGAAAACCAGCTTACTAGTTTTCAGCTTTGCTTACCTCAGGCAAGTTTCTCCACATTTTAAACTCCTGTTTTGATGTCTGTAAATTGAGGATAACACTCTGCAGGGTTGTGGGAAGATTAAACACGGTGTTAGGTATAAAGCATTAACACAACATTAATATTAATACTGAACTAAATATGTAATCTTGGGCAACCTAACCTTTTGGAACTGGTTTCCTTCCCTGAAAAATTGGAGCAATCACATACATTCAGAGCACTGTCATGACAATTAGATGTAACACAGCCAGCACTAGTGTTGACCACTGCTAGATACGTACAGTTGATAAAATTGTCCATCACCTTCTCTATCCAGCTCACATATCTTTAGCAGGAAAGTGAATAAAGAGTGGGAGGTGAATTCAACCCAGAGGGCTTCATTTTTATCAAGTGCTTTCTGAATGATGAGGCTTAAATGCCATTCCTGAAATAGTTCAGACAGATAGAGGTCTTGCTGATGATAAAGGCAAAATGTACAATGCATTAGATGACAGAGGATTTCACAAGTACTGTCCCTAAAATGTGAAAAGTTCTGAGATATGTCTGTTGGGGACATAGAATGAAAAGATACTTTCCGTGCCCTTTATGAATGGTTAGGAGACAACATTTTAAATGTAAAATGGAAATTGTTATAACATTTATGATAGGCAATATGGAAAAATGTATCAAAAGCCTTAATAAATTTGTTACCGTTAGACCCAAAATCTTTTGTTAGTAAGAAAATAATCAAGATTTGAGGTACAGATTCACCTTAGGGTTACTCATTAAAATTACTATAAAATTTAAAACGTTATAAATGTTTTAACCCAGAGCATAAAATAAATATCCATGAGTCCATGCAGAGGTAGATAAGTGATTGAATAAATAAGTGGAGGAGAATAGACTCATTTCCTATGTAGAAAAATCCCAAATAATCCATGTAAGTCCTCCTGCCTTCAGGGAAGTGAAGCAAATTTCCCCCTATTTAATGACTTTTTTCCAGAGTGCAATATGGAAAGGGAGGGGAAAAAAAGTGTAATTTTACAGTTGAGAAACCTAACAAACACCACCTCAAGAGCAATGATCAAGGTTAACTCAACAGTGACAAGTCTTATGTGTAGTATGTACCCTTGATACGATGTGATGAGAATGACACTTTACCTCTGTTAGTCTTTCTCCCTATAATACATCACTCCAGTGTAATCATTTTTAAAAAAATCAAGCAAATCTCAATTGAGGGATGTTATAAAATATCGGACCAGCACTCCTCAACACTGTCACCTAGTATCATCACACGAAAAAAGTACAGGAAAAAGACTGGACCAGTTTCTAGACTCTTTGAAGAATATTACATCTCTCCCAAGATTGTTACAGGAAAAAAAAAAACAACCAAAAAACAGAGGGGTGTTTCTTACTTTCTATGAAGACAGGTTAATTTTTTAAAGTCGGGGATGATGAGGATCCTAAAGCTTTGTATTTTCTTATATTAGGGTAAAGGCAGTGTAGAAACTCTAAACTAAAGCAATTTTATAGACAGCTCTAGCTGACCAGATCAATACAATTATATTTGCTTTCTTCTAATAACAGTTATTGAAAATGAGCAAATTTGTATTTCTTCTCAACTCTGAAGGCAAAATGAGACCAAATAATTACCTATATATTAACTATTTATAGTAAATTCTTTTGGCTTATAAGAGTTTAACTAAATCTGTACTATGAAAAATGTGTATTGTTTCAGGCTAGAGTCAGAACTTCAGAGAAAGGGCAGCAGCATTTTTTCCCAGCATGCACTTCTTCCTGGGGGACCAGCTTCATGTGAAAGTATGAAGAATCAGTGGGAGATCCTGGGGAGGGAGAGGAGTAGAGCGGAAGTTATGGAATGAAAGACTCTATCCTGCCACCTCTCTCTACTGGGGGATGTGCCTACCAGTGAACACTTCTTTTAGTTCCTGTGCTTTATTTGGCAATAATAGTAATAATTATAATTCCCTCTTCATTTAAAAAAATCAATCCAAGTTATATAGTGCTGTGATTTTTTTTGTAAGACCTTTCACTGTTTTTGTCAATTAGGTTAATAAAAGCACCCCCTTATCCTTTCACAGTAAGCATTTTTCACAGTCTTCTGAAGATCACTCAACCTCAAAATTAATATGCTTGAAAGTTTGGTGAATTCATAGCCACAAAATTCCCAAGACCTTAATAAAGGCCAAAAACTATTTGAAGCAAATGAAAGTGCAAACAAGTGCTTCTTTCCATAATTGTTTTTGTAAATTCTAAAATAAATGCTAGTGATAATTATTCTCTTCCCAACGGAACCTCCACTGAAAAATTGAAAAAGTATTTATCTGTCCTGAAATTGTATCACTGAGCAAAAGGAAGGTCAGACATTAGTCTCATAAACAATAAAATGGCAATAGAAGGTATGGGATAAAATAAATGTCTCCAATCCTTTTTATTAATATTTATGTTGCAACTATATTTATCGTCAATGCGGGGATGATGGATTAAAAGTGAAAGACCTGAACCATATGGACATGAGAGAGGGGCGACCTCCTGCACATTTATGAAGGGGACCTTGCTGGAACTGATAGAATATTGTTCATTATTATGTCAAAGGAATACATATGAGGATAAGTAAACATTAGACATGCTAATTCGAAAACGGAATTTGAAACGTGTGCCTATTAAGCAAAGTTAAAGACCAAAAGGGGAAGTGAAATTTTGTGGTTCCAGACTTTGGATACCAAAATCTGCAGAAACTCAAGTCCCTTATAGAAAATGGTGTAGTATTTGCAAATAACCTAAGCACATCCTCCTGTATTCTTTATATCATCTCTAGATTACTTGATACCTAATATAATGTAAATGCCATGTAAATAGTTGTCAGGTACACAACAAGTTCACATTTTGCTTTTTGAAACTTTTGGAAGTTTTTTGGCAAATATTTTTGTTCCAAGCTTGGTTCAATCTGTGGATGTGGAACTGTGGACATGGAAGGCTGGCTGTATATATCAATAGTTAAATAAAATAGTACAGAACGCTATATCATATATATATAGTTAAATTACAGAAAACAGAATGCTGATTATGTACTGTTACTTCTTAAATGAATACTTATTAAGCTACTTCTTGAATTCACTACCTTACACTTGACTAAAGTAGACAATCTCCACCCCTACCCTATGTCCAGTCCCACCTTAGTTCCATCAAAGTGTGCAACTATCTCAACCCTGACACTGAAAGTCCCAGTTTATTTGTATAATTTGGGTCTGTTTTATGCATCCTGTATTCAGAATGATTTATTTTTCCTTACTAGCCTCTCCTTTCTACTCTTTTCATGCAAGGTGAATGTAACACTTAATTAAATATAGAAATGTCCTCTTTATTCATTTATCATTTTCAAAGCAAGTGCAGCTTTCTATAGTAGTAGACATTTTCTTTTCAATCCTTAGGAAAAAACTAGAATTTCTGTCCATAGAAGGGATCTAGATTTGTTAAAGAAAGATGAATTAGGGGAATGGTGAAAAGAACAGACTTGTTGAGATGAAAGTTTGTTTAGGGAGCAGACACGTGACTTGTGAGGTTGTTAGAAAGCCTGTAAAAGTTGTTGCGCTCCAAATGTGTAAGGCACATCCTGAACTCACCCCATCCTCTGATTCCTACTTCTCTTGTGTTTAGAGGAAGAACAAGATGCCAAGTTCAAGAGAAAGTTGCCTTTCCCCTGCACAAGGCTCATTTATAACTCTCCTACCAAAGCCAAACTTTATAAAAAATTGTTCAACTCTGTTTTGTTAAGACATCCCTTCACTCCCTGGGGGTCACTCATGAAGGAGAAAGGAAAACATTGTGCTTTTCCTAGAGGTCAGACTGTGTCATTAACATCAAGCAGGTTGTTGCAGATATGGATCTGGAGATCTCAGGAGACATAAAGAATTTGGAGTCTCTCATGTGCATGTGGTGCTGGAAGCCACAGTGATTAAGAGAGATCAGAAACAAACCCAAAGCCCTCTCCCAGGATAGACCTTGCTCTCTTACAGTTAAAAAAAAAAAAAATTTGCAGAAGCGTATGGAGTCAATCCAGGTAATCCTACTTTAAAACTCATGAACTCAAACACTTACATTACCAATCACGGGCATCACATCCCTAATGAATCCATCAGTCCTTTGTATCAAATAGATCAACTCAGTTGTAACTTTTATATTTTCTCTCAAATAGTTTGTTTTCTGCCTGCAGACAACTATCTCCCAAGCTCAATATATATAGACCTCACCTTCTGAAGCCATGCACTCCAAGCCCCACTGCTTACTCTATCTAATCACAGTGCGTCTTGCACACCTGTTTTACCTGTTCAGGACAGCATAGTTCTTCATGCAGGTGCCCTCACAGGACATTCGCCACACCATAGCAGAGAATGTAGCCCATCTGACAATCCATATGCTTCCCCCAAAGTTTTTTCTGTTCATATGCACCCTATTCCTACAATCCTTAACACTATTTATTATTGAATCCAAGAAATTGGCTTAATTCCCAAATCAGGATGGGGAAGTATCAATACAAGTCTACAAGACTATACCCTAAGGATAAGGGAAAGATCTCAGTTGTTAAGTATTGGATGTAAAGGGGTTTCTGAAATATTTAAAACAGGTTGATGAGGTTACAAAATCCAGAAACAATCCAAAAATATTCTTAGTGTCTCAGTTGAATATAAATCAGCTATATATGATATGATGCTCTTAAAACAGAAATGTGTACAATACACCAAGAAAAGTCAGAGTAATGGCAAAGACCATAGGGTAGGGGTAGACATTCCACAACTGTTTGAAATCCAAACCTTAATTCTTGAACTCTATGGGGAACAGACCGTGGTACTACTTGTGTTTCATAAAAAGTGGGTGAGTTGGCAAAAGTCAGGCTGGAGGGGCTCAGAATTTTAACTTATTTGACTACAGATTCCCTGCTGCCCTGAGTCAGGAGTGAACTGAGATAGGAAGGCGATGGGCTATCGACACAGAGACAGCTGTTTCCTAGCCAAGGAAGGCTCGGATACACCAAAGCCAGACTCAGACTGAAATAATTACGGAGACTCTTATGAGAGAAGGACTCAGAGAGTTTCAAAGCCCAAAGGAAAAGAAAAAAGGTTAAAGATGAGCTGGTACTCGGTATGAGTGACACGGTTGAGATGTTTCTGCAAAAGGAGAAAGTGGCAGATATTAAGGAGCCAGGGAACTTCAAGCACCAAAGGCGAAGAGTCATTAATAATGGAGCAGAAGTCCTGAGAAAAGCAGCAAATGTCATCTGAGAAAATTGACAGGACTCAATTGAAGAGCCGGAGGATTCCTCAATCGCTGGTGGAGCAGTAGGGACACAACCAAAAGGCAGAAATGGCACAGCCAGAGGAGAGGCTGTAAGTGAAGACCCCCACTCCTGTATGACAGGCGCGATGTATAAATAACCCTTGGTCAGAGGGCGCTGTTACCCCTGGTCCAGGGTTAGAGAAAAACACTTCTCTCAGGACTCCTTGGTGTGCTAGGTCTTTGCCTACGTGTGCAGAGGCCCCACGTCGATATGAATCATCCAGTCTGAGATTTTAAAAGATCGATCCCTTATTTACTTGCTTAGGCACCTGTGCATTCATCCATACATGCACCCCGCATGGAAGGCCCAGACAAATTGCAAATACAGTACATGTCCTATAAGAATAAGGAACACTTATGAGATGTAGCCTCGGGGTGGGTGTCAGAAAAGATTTCGAAGAGACTTGCCAAATGGGAACTTGACGGATATGCAGACAGTGGGAGAAACTACAGCAAATGTGAGGCCCAGACGGGGGAAAAGAACAATCGAGGAAGATATCCCTGTGAAAGAGCATTCTTGGGGGCATATTTCTGGAAAGTGGTATTGCAACAGTGGGACGTAAACAGAGTAACTAGTCAGACAAAAATGAAATTGAATTCTTGTCTGCTCCCGACTAGCTTGTCAACTTTGGTCTCATTACATGAAACGGTTGAGTCAGCTCCCTTCTCCATAAATGAAAATGCTACCATTTTCCTCCCTGGGTTTTGGGAAATTTAAATGAGATCATGTATAGAGAAACTTGCACACTACCTGGCATGTTCCCATCCTGCTCCTGGCATCTATGGCTACATGACAGCAAGATTTGTAGATGTGAAGTCCCACAACCCACCCCCTCTTCCTTCCAAAGGGTCAGAAATAGAACATTGCAGCTGTCAACGCTCAGTGCCGCTCCATGATTAGGGATGTGGGCTGAACTTGCTGGAAACATAAAGGAGGGCCTGGCTGGCTCAGGGGTAGATCACCATAATTGTGCCTGTCAGGAGGGGGTAAAGGTGCCGAGGATCAGTAGGAATGAGAAATCAAGATGGAGAGATAAAGGAACATGAGAGACCCCCATGGCAACGTGGTTTTGCTGATTACATGTTGGAGCAGTGGTCAGATTAAAGAACACTGGGGTATTTGTAAAAAAATAAAAATAAAAAATGAAAGTGTTTAACACGGAGTGAGTGTAGAATTGAGTACTCAATATTTTGACTTTGGAAATTTGGTTTTGGTTTCATTGACCCCATCTGGTACAAAGGGTTTTCCCTGGCATCGAATTATTGGAAGAAATAAAAGTTATTTATTCTTTATGCCATTACAACCTGAACATACTTCCAAAGCACAGGGACAGGCTGTCTCCACGCCACCACAGAAGGCTTTTACTAAAGTGGCAGTGACACTTAATATTCATTAAGGTAGCTCCTGTGGACCTGTGTCCTTGTAGTGGATCTTTGGTCCTCAAGAGAGAATTAATAGCACTGTGCTCTGAAGGCCACCAGGCTAGAACTGGGAGGGCTGTAAACGCCCTCCAATGATGTAGCGCTGGGGGGACAGGCTCCTCTGTGCTGTAAGGGGTCAGTGGCTGACCAGTTGCGATGTAATGTGTGCACTAAGCATCAAGGTGCGGTGAGAGAGAGGGAATCTACTGCGAAGTTCTTCAGATATTGTTCCCATCAGAGGAAAAACATTCCTCCGAAGGACACATCCCTCCCTTTCTTACAGAGGCATTCCCTGTAGGTATTGTCTCCACTTCCTGACCTCCCATCCTTTTCCAATTTCTATTTCATTACTTCACTGAAATGTTTGTTGTCAAGATCACTAATGCCTTCCAGTTTGCCACACCTAGTGATCACCTCTCTGCCCTCATTACAAGCTCTCAGCAGCATTTCTACTGAAGGCTAGTCCTTTCTTGAAAATCTTTCTTTTCTGCACTTGTGTGTTGCCACCCTCTTCTGACTGTGCTCAGCTCTATCCAGACCTTTCCATTCATTCTCTGGTCTGTGCAATTCCGGTTGCCCAGAGCTCATCAGAAGAATACTTTATGTTGCCTTCTTTTTTAAAAATACCTTCTCTAAGTCATTTAATCAAGACCTATCACTTTAAAATGCCATCTCAGTGCTTATGACACCCTAATTACTTCTATGTGGACTTTTTCTATATGCTTCCTTTCTTTTCTCATTTTGTTCAACTTTTCCTATAGATTTTTAAACCTGTGAATTATCTTCATAATGTCTATTTTGAAGTTATTATCTGTTAGTTCCACTGTCTCTGTTATTTCAGAGTCTGCTTCTATTGGTTGCTTTTGTTCCAGTTATAAGTCATAGTATCCTGCTTATTTGCATATCTGGTCATTTTTTATTAGAGGTCAAATATTGTATATTCTGTGCTGAGGATTGTTGGCTTTTGTTGTGATTTTTTAAAAGGTATTCAGATTTTGTTCTGATGTACAAATACATTATTTTTAACCAATTAGAAGCCTGCTTTTAAGATGTCTCTTAGCTGGCCAGGAACAATTTTTCCTCCAGTGTTATTATAACCCTACTACTTCAGAGCACCCCCTTCTGTGGATTCTACCCAGTGTTCCAAACATTTCAAATTTTTTCCATCCTGGTTGGTAGAGGCAATTTTCTTTCCACTGAAAAATATTCCCAGCCTAGTTTAAACTCCAGGAATTTTAATTTTTTTCTTTTTGCCTATTCTTTGGCAGTGGTTCATTTTCTGGTTTGGGGTCATTTCTTCTCACTTTGTGAACTTAAAGCATCAAGGGACCTCATTGCCATTGTCTATGGTTCCTCTGTCACTGTTTCTGTCTGCAACATTTTTCGTACTCTATTCCACATATCCTGGTCACCTCTTTATCGTCCCCAAACTCTGATATTTCCTCCTCAATTTATCAAGATTAACTAAGTTCTGTTTTGTGTTTTGTTTTGTTTGCATTTGTTTGTTTGTTTTCCATCTCTGTTTATTTTGCCCTATCTCCAGACAGTGGCAAGTTGATGCAGCCATAGGACTCACATTGTTCACTAGTCTTCACTCATGGACCAGTCTTAACCTGCCCGTTACCTGTCTGAAAACTTGTCTCATTTACTTTACCAGTTTTTACTTTTTTATGGTAGAAAAGAAATTCCAGTAACAGTTAATTCTTTATGGGCAAAATTGGATCTTAATATATATTTAAAGAGCAAAGACTTGAAGTGATAACACAGAAAAAATGTCTGAAAGCTACAGAAATAGATTATTTGAAAGATGAACTATCATAAGTTTAATATCTCCTGGCAGGTTAGGACTGGAAGGGACATGGAAATTTACCAATTAATTTCAGAGATTCAAAAATTGGACTAGAAAGGGAATCTGATTTAGTCAAGATTAGAAAGTTCCCAAGCCAGAACTATAGGGCCAGGTCTCTTGACTTCATGGCCTCTGTGTATGTGTGTGTCTGTGTCTGTGTCTCTGAGTGTATTGCATTATACAACAGCATGATCTTTAACTACAGAGAGATTAATATAAAATCAAACAAAAGAAATTTGGCAATTTTTATTTTTAATATCTTTCTCTTTAGAACATCTGTAAGGCTAGAGGGAAAATACCCACCAGAGGGCCCTCGCACTCTGGGGAAATAACTCTGCTCTAGCAAACCAAATAGTGCCCCTACCATTTGCTCCTCTAGGCTATCACTATAAGTAGAAATGCATCACTATAAGTAGAAATGCACAGCAGATTCCAGAGGATGGAGCCATGAGTTGTCACAGGCCAATAACACCCTTGCTGTCCTCAGTGCTAATGAGCTTATTTACTTTGCCCGTAGGCCTGTCAACAGAAGTTTTATAGTGGACTATTTTGTCTGAAGTTGAACACAGACTCACCTGCCATTTGAAAACTGAAGTTTTCCAATATATTTATCGAAACAGAACTCTGTTCTAAGGAAAAGGCTGTTCGGGTGGGTGGAAAATATGTTATTACAATAATCAGGACAGTTGCCAATGTCTGTCTCCCACATAGACAAAGAGATGACTGCCTACCTGCCAAGATTCTAGAGGAGCAGAATAGATACCCTTCCCTGACAAAACTCTCTCACCTGCTACCCTAAAATTCCACTTTTTGAGCTTATTTAAGCCTTTGAACTTATGAAAAGACTAATAAGCCTGGGTAATGTCTCAACTCTGGCCATTATTACTAAGGGTCTACTTCCAAAGGAAAAAGAATTTAAAAAACAATCAGCAGAGTCTTGTGTACCTAGAATTTTAGAAACGTTGGTCTAATATTTAGCTCTCAGCACTCCTTCCAAAACTCAGTGTTACATTAATAATCTGGCCTGATAATCTTCTGTCTGCTCTTGATTTATCCCATGTGACATAATCCCAGCACACTGATTTGGGGTCTGGCTTAATAAAAAAAGTTCACCTCTCCTAATAATAGATAGGGCAGGGATCCAGACATACAAAGGATCAATCATGAGACAGAGGTTTGGAGTACTAAAGAGACAAAAAAATCATCTGTCTTCGGATCTTGCCCATGAAATTTTACTTTTACGTAGTTCAGGTTAGTTAATACAGTTTAGCAGATGAAGGAGCAAGGTAAAAACCCACCAGACAAAATAAATGAAGAGGAAATAGGCAGCCTACCTGAAAAGGAATTCAGAGTAATGATAGTAAAGATGATCCAAAATCTTGGAAATAGAATGGAGAAAATACAAGAAACATTTAACAAGGACCTAGAAGACCTAAAGAGCAAACAAACAATGAAGAACAACACAATAAATGAAATTAAAAATTCTCTAGAAGGAATCAATAGCAGAATAACTTAGGCAGAAGAATGGATAAGTGACCTGGAAGATAAAATAGTGGAAATAACTACCACAAAGCCAAATAAAGAAAAAAGAATGAAAAGAATAGAGGAAAATCTCAGAGACCTCTGGGACAACATTAAACATACCAACATTTGAATTATAGGGGTCCCAGAAGAAGAAGAGAAAAAGAAAGGGACTGAGAAAATATTTGAAGAGACTATAGTTGAAAACTTCCCTAACATGGGAAAGGAAATAGTCAATCAAGTCCAGGAAGTGCAGAGAGTCCTATAAAGGATAAATCCAAGGAGAAACACACAGAGACACATATTAATCAAACTATCAAAAATTAACTACAAAGAAAATATATTAAAAGCAGCAAGGAAAAACAACAAATAACATACAAGGGAATCCCCATAAGGTTAACAGCTGATCTTTCAGTAGAAACTCTGCAAGCCAGAAGGGAGTGGCAGGACATATTGAAAGTGATGAAAGGGAAAAAACCTACAACCAAGATTACTCTACCCAGCAAGGATCTCATTCAGATCCGACGGAGAAATTAAAAACATTACAGAGAAGCAAAAGGTAAGAGAATTCAGCACCACCAAACCAGCTTTACAACAAATGCTAAAGGAACTTCTCTAGGCAGGAAACACAAGAGAAGGAAAAGACCTACAAAAACAAACCCAAAACAATTAAGAAAATGGTAATAGGAACACACATATTGATAATTACCTTAAATGTAAATGGATTAAATGCTCCAGCCAAAAGACATAGACTGGCTGAATGGATACAAAAACAAGACCCATATATATGCTGTCTACAAGAGACCCACTTCAGACCTAGGGACGCATACAGACTGAAAGTGAGGGGATGGAAAAAGATATTCCATGCAAATGGAAATCAAAAGAAAGCTGCAGTAGCAATTCTCATATCAGATAAAATAGGCTTTAAAATAAAGACTATTACAAGAGACAAAGAAGGATACTACATAATGATCAAGGGATCAATCCAAGAAGAACATATAACAGTTGTAAATATTTATGCACCCAACATAGGAGCAACTCAATACATAAGGCAAATACTAAAAGCCATAAAAGGGGAAATCGACAGTAACACAATCATAGGAGGGGACTTTAACACCCCACTTTCACAAGTGGAAAGATCATCCAAAATGAAACTAAATAAGGAAACACAAGCTTTAAATGACACAGTAAATAAGGTGGACTTAATTGATATTTCTAGGACATTCCATCCAAAAACAACAGAATACACTTGCTTCTCAAGTGCTCATGGAATATTCTCCAGGATAGATCATATCTTGGGTCACAAATCAAGCCTTGGTAAATTTAAGAAAATTGAAATATCAAGTATCTTTTCCAACTACAACACTATGAGACTAGATACCAATTACAGGAAAAAAACCTGTAAAAAATACAAACACATGGAGGCTAAACAATACACTACTTAATAACCAAGAGATCACTGAAGAAATCAAAGAGGAAATCAAAAAATACCTAGAAACAAATGACAATGAAAACATGACAACCCAAAACCTATAGGATGCAGCAGAAGCAGTTCTAAGAGGGAAGTTTATACCAATACAATCCTACCTCAATAAACAAGAAACATCTCAAATAAACAACCTAACCTTACACGTAAAGCAATTCGAGAAAAAAGAACAAAAAAAACCCCCAAGTTAGCAGAAGGAAAGAAATCATAAAGATCAGTCCAGAAATAAATGGAAAAGGGAATGAAAGAAACAATAGAAAAACTCTATAAAACTAAAAGCTGGTTGTTTGAGAAGATAAACTAAATTGATAAACCATTAGCCAGACTCATCAAGAAAAAAAGGGAGAAGACTCAAATCAGTAGAATTAGAAATTAAATAGGAGAAGTAATAGTGACACTGCAGACATACAAAGGATCATGAGAGATTACTGTAAGCAACTATATGCCAATAAAATGGACAAGTTGGAAGAAATGAACAAATTCTTAGAATAGCACAACCTTCTGAGACTGAACCAGAAAGAAATAGAAAATATAAACAGACAAATCACAAGTAAGGAAATTGAAATTGTGATTAAGAATCTTCCAACAGGGGCTTCCCTGGTGGCGCAGTGGTTGAGAGTCTGCCTGCCGATGCAGGGGACACGGGTTCGAGCCCTGGTCTGGGAGGATCCCGCATGCCGCGGAGCAACTGGGCCCGTGAGCCACAACTACTGAGCCTGCGCGTCTGGAGCCTGTGCTCCGCAACGGGAGAGGCCGTGATGGTGAGAGGCCCGCGCACCGCGATGAGGAGGGGCCCCCACTTGCCGCAGCTGGAGAGAGCCCTCGCACAGAAATGGGGATACAACACAGCCATAAATAAATAAATAAATAAATAATTTTAAAAAAAAAAAAAAAAAAAAAAAAAAAAAAAAAAAAAAAGAATCTTCCAACAAACAAAAGCCGAAGACCAGATGGCTTCACAGGCAAATTCTATCAAACATTTAGGGAAGAGCTAACACTTATCCTCCTCATACTCTTCCAAAATATAGCAGAGGGAGGAACACTTCCAAACTCAGCTACAAGGCCACCATTACCCTGATACCACCACCAGAAAAAGATGTCACAATAAAAGAAAACTACAGGCCAATATCACTGATGAACATAGATGCAAAAATCCTCAACAAAATACTAGCAAACAGAATCCAACAGCACATTAAAAGGATCATACACCACGATCAAGTGGGGTTTATCCCAGGAATGTAAGGATTCTTCAATACACACAAATCAATCAATGTGATACACCATATTAGCAAATTAAGGAGAAACACCATATGATCATCTCAATAGAGGCAGAGAAAGCTTTCAACAAATTTCAACACCCATTTATGATAAAAACTCTCCAGAAAGCAAGCACAGATGGAACTTACCTCAACATAATACAGGTCATGTATGACAAACCCACAGCCAACATCATTCTCAATGGTGAAAAACTGAAACCATTCCCTCCAAGACCAGGAACAAGAAAAGGTTGCCCACTCTCACCACTATTATTCAACACAGTTTTGGAAGTTTTAGCCACAGCAATCAGAGAAGAAAAGGAAATAAAAGGAATCCAAATTGGAAAAGAAGTAGTAAAACTGTCACTGTTTGCAGATGACATGATACTATACATAGAGAATCCTAAAGATGCCACCAGAAAACTACTAGAGCTAATCAATGAATTTGGTAAAGTAGCAGGATACAAAATTAATGCACAGAAATATCTTGCATTCCTATACACTAGTGATGAAAAATGTGAAAGAGATATTAAGGAAACACTCCCATTTACCATTGCAACAAAAAGAATAAAATACCTAGGAATAAACCTACCCAAGGAGACAAAAGACCTGTATGCAGAAAACTATAAGACACTGATGAAAGAAATGAAAGATGATACAAACAGATGGAGAGATATAGTCATTATGAAAATGACTATACTACCCAAAGCAATCTACAGATTCAATGCAATCCCTATCAAACTACCAATGGCATTTTTCACAGAACTAGAACTAAATTTTTCACAATTTGTATGGAAACACAAAAGACCCCAAATAGCCAAAGCAACCTTGAGAAAGTAAAACGGAGCTAGGGGAATCAGGCTCCCAGAATTTCAGACTATACTACACAACTACAGTAATCAAGACAGTATGGTACTGGCACAAAAAACAGAAATATAGATCAATGGAACAGGATAGAAAGCCCAGAGATAAACCCACACACATATGGTCACCTTATCTTTGATAAAGGAGGCAAGAATATACAATGGAGAAAAGACAGCCTCTTTAATAAGTGGTGCTGGGAAAACTGGACAGCTACATGTAAAAGAATGAAATTAGAACACTCCCTAACACCATATACAAAAACAAACTCAAAATGGATTAAAGACCTAAATGTAAGGCCATACACTGTAAAACTCTTAGAGGAAAATGTAGGCAGAACACTCTATGACATAAATCACAGCAAGATCCTCTTTGACCCACTTCCTAGAGAAATGGAAATAAAAACAGAAATAAATAAATTGGACCTAATGAAACTTAAAAGCTTTTGCACAGCAAAGGAAACCATAAATGAGACACAAGATGGAAAGACAACTCTCAGAATGGGAGAAAATATTTGCAAACGAAGTAACTGACAAAGGATTAATCTCCAAAATATACAAGCAGCTCATGCAGCTCAATGTCAAAAAAACAAACAACCCAATCCAAAAATGGACAGAAGACCTAAATAGACATTTCTCCAAAGAAGATATACAGATAGCCAACAAACACATGAAAGGATGCTTAACATCACTAATCATTAGAGAAATGCACATCAAAACTACAGTGAGGTATCTCCTCACACCGGTCAGAATGGCCATCATCAAAGAAGCTACAAATAGTAAACGCTGGAGAGGGTGTGCAGAAAAGAGAACTCTCTTGCAGTGTTGGTGGGAATGTAAACTGATACAGCCACTATGGAGAACAGTATGGAAGTTCCTTAAAAATCTAAAAATAGAACTACCATATGACCCAGCAATCCCACTGCTGGGCAAATACCCAGAGAAAGCCATAATTCAAAAAGAGTCATGTACCACAATGTTCATTGCAACACTATTTACAATATCCCAGGCATGGAAGCAACGTAAGTGTCCATTGACAGGCGAATGGATAAAGAAGATGTGGCACATATGCACAATGGACTATTACTCAGCTATAAAAAAACCAAAATTGAGTTATTTGTAGTGAGGTGGATGGACCTAGAGTCTGTCATACAGAGTAAGGTAAGTCCGAAAAAGAAAAACAATTACCATATGCTAACACATATATATGGAATCTAAAAAAAAAAAAGGTTCTAACGAACCTAGGGGCAGGACAGGAATAAAGATGGAGATGTAGAGAATGGACTTGAGGACATGGGGAAGGGGAAGGGGAAGCTGGGACAAAGTGTGAGAGTAGCATTGACATATATACACTACCAACTGTAAAATAGATAGCTAGTGGGAAGCAGCCACATAGCACAGGGAGATCAGCTCAGTGCTTTGTGACCACCTAGAGGGGTGGGATAGGGAGGGTGGGAGGGAGACACAAGAGGGAGGAGATATGGGATATATATATATGTATAGCTGATTCACTGTTATAAAGCAGAAACTAGGGGCTTCCCTGGTGGCGCAGGGGTTGAGAATCTGCCTGCCAATGCAGGGGACACGGGTTCGAGCCCTGGTCTGGGAAGATCCCACATGCCGCGGAGCGGCTAGGCCCGTGTGCCACAGCTACTGAGCCTGCGCATCTGGAGCTTGGGCTCCGCAGCAAGAGAGGCCGCGATAGTGAGAGGCCCGCGCACCGCGATGAAGAGTGGCCCCCGCTTGCCGCAACTAGAGAAAGCCCTCGCACAGAAACGAAGACCCAACACAGCCATAAATAAATAAATAAAAATAATTCCTTACTATAAAAAAAAAAAAAAGTTAAAAAAAAAAAAAGCAGAAACTAACACACCATTGTAAAGCAATTATACTCCAATAAAGATGTTAAAAATAGAAAAATTTAAAAATAAAAAAAATAAAATAAATAAATAAATAAATAATGTTTAAAAAATAGGTCTGAAAAATGGAAAGAGGTTTGGAAATTTAAAAATACAAGATATTTAATTTTTTTTAAAATTAAAGTTCTGTTTCTATTTACCAATCAACAAAAATAATAAGTCAAAATATTAAAGTAGTACAATATTATTATATTTTGAGTGTCTTCAATAAATAAATTAAAATTTTATATTAGATTTTATTTTATTTTATTTTTTACTGTCCTTTAGATGAATCAGTTAAAACAGTGAGGTTTTATTAGTCAACAAACAATGACTTATAGCATAAATGTCAGGGAAAGAAATTTCACTTGTCCCGAATTTCTTAGAAATAAAAAGAACAAAATCTGTGTATTTTTATCCTGTCTCTAATAGGAACATTCAAATAGTCCATTACACCCCAGCATTCTTTTAATGAACTTTAATGAGCCATTGATGCAGTCCAACAGTGTGCAATAAATGCCAAAAATATTTGTGGCTTCTAAATCCCTTATTTAATTTGTGCCTCCATATCTAATTACCTGGCTTCCAAAACAATCTTTCTATTTTTAATGTGCACAGTCCACATTCAAATGAGATCCATGGAACTAAAATACTAAGCTTTTAAATTGAGATTTAAGGTTATATAAAAATCAGATTGCTAATTTTAAATGGAAGTATTATTTTCATACTAAAATTCTCACTCTCAGATTTAATTTGCTACAAAATACTTAGCCATTAAACTATATTAACATGAGTCATAAGACTCTCCAGATTAATGGAAATTTTATAGATAATATTGCAGAAATAGAGAAAAAAAAACCTTGGAAAATGAAGGAGAGAGAATAGCATTATTACATTAAGATTATTCCTTAAATGTAACCCTCTACAAAAAAAAAATCATATTTTTATGATTCAAGTTCAGATGATGTCCATTTTTTACTACACATAAATTTTGAAGAAAATAATTTTCCTTGATATGGCTAAAGAATTTTTCATATTCAACATAAAACTTTAATTCTGAAATAAATAAAAATGTTTTTGGAAATTATATTTATTAATTTATAGGTATCCCATCTCTTCTACAATGAATTTGAATTAAATTTGATATAATATTAATAATTTTTCCTTTAAAAATAAGGAAAATGTAAAAATTAAAGATTCTATGGAAATCCCTAAATCCCCACTGAAATGAGTCACAGGTTCTAAACTGAGGATAATTTCTTTAATTGAAGGTGTTGTCTCCAGAAGATATATTTCAGATATCAAATGTGTTCTATAGGTGCGTGAACAGAGATGAAGATTAGCGGTAGAGAGGCTGTTAATATTTATTAAAATGTTTTATCTTCCGATAAAAGGGATTCAATATAAAGGAGTAATACCATAAGTAAAAGTTTAATAGAGACGTTTGGAGACATATTGGAGAATGGCTCTCTGTCCTTTGAGGATGATCTTCAGGTTTCTGAGCTCTTAAGAGCCTTGGCTACCATTTTCAAATTCATTCCATGAATGTTTATTGGACAGCATACGCTAGGAAGAGTTGTGGACAGGGGTGGTACATAAAGATTATTGGGACAATAGCCCTTTCTCTATGTTCACAGTGTACTAGGAATAACAAGGAGTTAAATAGCTGCATACAATGGAAAAAGACTTGAAATTGTGTGGTATATACATGATATTCTAAAAGCAAAGAAAATTAAAGAATATATCCTGCTACTGAGAAATGAAAATGCAGAAGTCCCATAATTCTATGTAGTTAAAACCAGAGTTCTCAAACTCATTTGACCGCAGTGTTATTTCTTCCTCATTATCCCTATTAACACCTGACAAAAATGTGTTCTTCAGACACATTTTAGAAAAAAGATGTGTGATAACTCTGGTTCTCCAGGCTGGTTGATCGGCAGAAATACACAGGGACATTTCAGACCCTACCGTGGAGGTGTTGATTCAGTGTTTTACTGTGTCTTTGGTAGGAACATAGCATTTGTATATATTAAAAAAATAATAATAATAAATGAAAGAAAAAAGTAAAAGGACAAGGTAAGGGCAAAAGAAAGGAAATAAAGGCATATTTCAGATATTTTGGGGGTTCCATTCCAGACCACCGCAATAAAGTGAATATCTCAATAAAGTGAGTCATACAAATGTCTTGGTTTCCCAGTGCATATAAAAGTTATGTTTACACTATACTGTAGTCTATTAAGTGTGCAGTAGCATTGTGTCTAAAAAACCAATGTGCATCCCTTAATTTAAAAATGCCTTATTGCTAAATATTGCTAACCATCATCTGTCAACACAAGGTTGCCATAAATCTTCAATGTATGAAAGCAGCAATATCTGGGAAGCCCAATAAAGCAAAGTGCAATTAAAAGAAGTAACCTTGTACAATCATCCCTCAGTATTCATGGGGGATTGATTCCAGGACCCTTCAAGAAGCCAAAATCCACCAATGCTCAAGTCCTTTATATAAAATGGCATAGTATTTGCATGTAACATTATATACTTCCTCTTGTATTCTTTAAATCATCTCTAGATTACTTATGATACCTAATACAATGTAAATGCTATATAAATAGTTGTAAATACAATGTAAATGCTGTGTAGATTGTTGCCTGCGAGTGACAAATTCTAATTCTGCTTTTTGGAATATTCTGGATTTACTTTAATGTTTTTGAGCCATGGTTGGTTGTATCTGCAGATGAAAAACCCACTGATACAGTCGACTGTGATAAAGTATGGCCGTGTTTGGGAACTAAGACAAATTGAAAACTATAAAGGGAAGAGTGACATGTAATCAGATTCTAAGACTGGTTGGGCTCAAATCATGAAGAATATCATGATCCATGGTTTGATCCTATGGGAACTGAAAACAGTGAATGCCGGAAGCAGTTCTGAGAAGGAAACGTTGAGATGGATGATTTGGATTTGAGGGATCATGGAAGAGGAGATTTTGATGGTCATTGGAGTCTTTAGCATAAGCAAAATAATAATAATAATAATAATGACATTAACTGAAGACAGTGAAAGAGCTGAAAATATCAGGGTTTTTTTGAGAAAAGATAAGTCATTAATATTAATGGAGAGTTTACTGTATGCCAATTACTTTTCTAAGTGCTTTACACATATTAAATCATTTAATCCTCAGAGCTACCCTGTGATGTAAGTGCTATTATTATTTCCAAAATATCAAGGAAGAAAGTGAGTAAAAGGGGTTTAGTAATTCACCCAATATTAAAAGTTATTAAGTGGCAGGAACAAAGACTGAGACTGATTTAGTCTAACTCTAGAATACGTGCTAATGCACTACTGATGCTAATTCAAGAGCCTATTGGCTTTCAGTAAACAGTAGCTAGGAGTTTCTCTGTCTCTGCTTCTTTAAAATACACAAGACCATCTAAAGCAATAATCATAACTATATATTTTGGGGGTTTTAATATATGTATTGAATAAATGCAATATTTATAAAAATAATACTTCAAATTTGGCAAGGAGGGAATGGAGATATACAGAAATAACATTTATGCATTTTACTGGAACAAAGTAAGTATAAAGCTGAAGTAGATTATGATAAATTAAGATGTAAACTATCAGCTGTAGAGAAATTTTAAAAGACAGTAAGGAAATAATTTAAAAATTATAATTAATTGGTCAAAGTACAAATTTCCAGTAATAAGATAAATAAGTCCTGGGGATGTAATGTTCAGAATAGTGACTATAGTTAACAGTATTGTATTGTAAATTTGAAGACTGCTAAGAAAATAGATCTTAAAAGTGCTCATCAGAGAAAAAAATTTTAACTCTGTGTGGTGATTGATGTCAGCTAAACTTTTTATTGTAATCACTTTGCAACATATACATATATCAAATCATTAAGTTGTGCACTTAAAATAATGTTATATGTCAATTATATTTTAATATAATTAATATTAATATAGGAGGCATCAAAATGTTACAATGTAAAACATTCACTTAATATTATTACAAGGATTTGGCTCACATGATTATGGAGTCTGGCAAGTCCAAAATCTGCAGAGTCAATGTCCCAGTTCAAGTTCAAAGGCCAGGAGGCTCTATAAAACCAGGAAGAGCTGATGTTCCAGTTTGAATGCCGTGAGGCAGGAAAATTCTGTTTTATTTGGGAGAGGACAATCTGCTTTACTGAGTCTACCAATTAAATATTAATCTCATCCAAAAACATCCTTGAGGAAACATCCACTGTTTGACCAGATATCTAAGCATGTCATAGCTCAGTGAAGTTGATGGATTAAAATTAACCATCATAGTGTATGTTCTAATTTTGTGATTCTATTTTGCTTTTTAATGTTCTTAATTCTACCAGTTGCTTCCAGGACAGACTTTTCTCCTGATGCCTATTTTCTCCCATATCCTATTGTATGTCTGATATTTGCTTTATATGTCTTCTATGAATATCAAACTTTGCATGGCCAAGGCAGAAGACTCATTCCTACTAGTTTCATTAAGGACAATGAAGGAATCCAAAAATGATGGGAAATGGCTGAGATTTCACAGTATTATGATAAATTATTTATAGACAATAGCAAATTCACATACTAAGATTACATGAAAGATACAGTTTTGGTACCTAGGAAATTCTACGACATTTAAAGGTTAACTATAAACTCATTTTGAATTTGGAACTCAGTTCTTATCAGCATGGCTCTTACAATATTTAAAAAATGACAAACAAAAAGCCCAAAATATACTAGTTGTTTGGAAATAACCTGGCTATTTGATGTAACACCTCCAAATGACTGATTCATTCTTTTTTTTTTAATTTGGGTATTCTAGTACCTTCCAACTCAGTAACAGCCACCCCTCCCACCATCTCTCTCTCTCTCTCTCTCACACACACACACACACACACACACACACCAAGAAAAGAGTCAGAGATAAATTACCAAGTTCAATTTCAATTACTCTATGAAATTTAACATTTAACCTGAGTATATAAAATAATTCATACATACGTGCAATCACCGTAACTGGGGTCCTGATGATTATGGAATATATGACTTCTGTGGTTATTTCATTCTTCTGTCTTCTGTGTTGTAGGTATTTATATACATTTTAGAGAAGGAAGCACTCATATATTTGATGAAAAAGTGTCACAAGAAAGCAGAAAAAAATTTGATGGACTTACTCCAACTAATGTACATCAAACAAATTGGTTTGAATGCTATTAATACAAAAGAGCAAGATAGGTCTTTCAGTTCAAAAATTTAAGTCAGTAAGTAATTATTGAGCATTTTACAGTTGCAAGGTCCTAGGAAGGTATTAAAAGACAAAAACCAGTGCTACATTTCTTCAAGAATAACTCAGTCTATGAAAGATTGAGGTGACAAAATAATGACAAAAACATGACAAATATTGTATAAACATATCTGTATGTATGTGTGGGAGAGAGTGAGAGAGATTTAACTTTAAATTTACAAGAAGTTGTCCTCATTTGCTTAGCTAGTTTAAAAAAATTAATTAAATATGTAACTTTTGAAATGGGCCTTAAAAATTTGAATGTAGAGATGTGAAAAGGAAAACAAAAAGTTTCCTTCTTCAAAAAGTTGAAGCTACAATGTAAGGAAATATTGGAGAGAATCACTGTTTTGACTGATGGGTTGTGTTTTATTCTGACTTAGCTTGTGAAGTCAATAAAAACAAGCAAAGAAAAAAAAGGCTCTAGAGGACACAGACTCAATAAGTAAAGATGACGATAATAATGCTTGATATCTCTTCACTGTCCTTGTGATAAATTTTGCTTTGAGATAAATCTGAGATTACAAAGAACCCCATTGTTAATAATACTTTTGAAATTACTCTAAAGGAAAATTAATACATTTCTGAATAAGACCTATGATACGTGCCTATTTCCTTAATCTTGCTGCCAAAAATCTTCCTAAAAGCAACTGCCTTCCGTCAGGGTCATTCTAGGTCTGCAGTTCTGTATCCATGAAACCAAGATTAGATACCCTTTCTTGTGTCATAAACATGTTTATAAGTTTCCTCTACCATGGTCACTCTAAGGACACACTTGAGTTTACTCCAAGGGGAAAGTGAAGCCTATCATTTGATTTTACATTGTAGTATATTATGCACTATCTTTGTGATATGTGTTACATTTGTCATAAGTTCAGAGGACAGCCAATGTGAAGATGAATGGAAGATCTGTGCTTTAACTCTGATTGACAGGGGCAAAGCTGATCGATGGTATTTCTTTTAAAATTATCCCCTTCTTTTGCTAGATATATTCATGTTTTTAGGAACCAAGTCATCTATTCTTTACATTAATTACCTTTCAACAAGTAGCATCTCCTCTTTTAAAAATAGTACATTTAATATATAATTTATTAAAAGATGTGTTGTGACTTGAAGAAGTGGATCAGTAACATTGCTACTGTCAATTCAGTTGGAAGGGAAATAAAGTACCCATTATGAAAGGATGGATGGATAGATAGACGTAATTAGATGGATGTGTGAATGAATGCATTCAGAATTCTAGCGTATTTAGGAAATCCTCATGTGGTTTAGAGGATTGTTGAATTCAGAAAAACTTTATAAGCAAGTGAACATAATATCTCCCTTTTCTTTGGAGCTTTCTGCCTTTACCTAGTTCCTCTTTCTAGCGTGAATAAGCATGTTATCACATACACTTAAATATGTATCACAATTTAGACAATTTCAGAAAATATAAAATGTCCACATTAAAAAAATTTAGAAAAAGATAGAATATCCAAAATATTATATGTCCTTGGCATAGAATCTAAAAATTTCTACTAACCTAATTTGTTCTTATAACTTCTACATACAATGTCTTATTTAATCTACAGAGAAAGGAAATAGCTTGCATATAGGTTAGATTTATAGTAAAAGACAAAGCAAAGATTTAAACCAGAATCTGATTCCAAAGGCTGTATATTATCCAAATTAGCATGCTTCCCCAGAGCATCGGAAAGTATTTTCTCCTTCTAAATACTTATATGAAGGAAGACAAATGTAGCTAATACCTACCCCACTGATAAATATTGCCTTATACTTTCAATTCAATTATACTTATAACTTTGAGTGCACAAATGCAGAAGTTCCCACAGTTATCTTAGTGTATTATATTATTTGTTGATGTTATTGTTATATAGTATTAAATGATCACATCTTGATAAATTAAAACCTGCTCCTGAGTGTTGTAAGCTGATGTTTAAAGCAGCAGTGTGCATTTTGTCAATTAGAATTTCATAATTCCCAGAAGATGACTGACTGTAACATAATAATTTTATTATTTTTTCTTTTCCATTATGGTTTATTACAGAATATTGAATACAGTTCCCTGTGCTATACAATAGGCCCTTGTTGTTTATCCATTCTATATAAAATAGTTTGCATCCACTAACCCAAAACTCCCAATCCAGCCCTCCCCTGTCTACCCTCCCACTTGGCCACCACAGGTCTGTTCTCTATGTCTAGAGGTCTGTTTCTGTTTCGTAGGTAAGTTCATTTGTGTCGTATTTTAGATTCCACATATAAGTGACATCACATAAAGTAATTTTAAACATAGAGAAAGAGATGAATGAGAAAGAAAGGTAACTGAAGCAACATGTAGAAGGAGTTGACAATCTTGAAGGAGAAGTTGAAGAAAGGGGAGTAAGAGCTCAAGTCCCTGGATGAATGGAAGGGGATTAAATTTAAGGAACAGGTAGAAGGTTTGGCTAAAGTCTGAAGGGAGAATTTTTTTTTTTTTACAAGTATATAAAGGTGCAATACAGCAATTTCTTCCTCCTTCAAAAGTATAAGACTTTCAAATACGGTGTCTCTCAATTTTAGTTGCTAGCCTCAGTGTATCTTGAGACTCACCTACTTTTCTTTTCTTTCAAGGCTCAGTTGGTGAGATGGTGTTCCTCCTCCACATCATCAAACCCTCACCCTTTAGCCTTCCCCTCATCAATTTCCAGCTGTTTGGTTACCAAGGCATATGGCGCAGTCCATCTTTTATTCTTTCCCCTGTATTTTCAACACTACCACATCGATGACCAACATCGGTGAGTAGCTTAAAGTACTGACTCTGAGGCCCAACTGCCTGTATTCAAACTCCGATTCTACCATTTACCAGATGAATAACCTGGGGCAAGTTATTTAATCCTTCCATGCCTCGAATTATTCATTTATAAAATAGAGATGACAAAGCTAACCCATGGAAAGTGCTTAGAAAAATATCTATTACATATTAAAATTCAATAAATATATTTTACTGTATCCTGTCTGTCACCCTTCAAATGTTTGATGCCCTAAAATTTGCCAATAACATTAATTCAGAATTAAGTTCTAACCACCACACTTAATCTTCTCTTCTCATCCAAGCTTCCTCGATATGTGTTCTCCACCAATGTTACATTTTCTCCACTCACTTTCTGATGAAATGCTATTCAGTCTGGTTTCTGCTCAATACTCTATTTAAACTACTTTCCTAAATCTCTATAGCTTTTGACAATATGGACCACTCTCTTCATACTTAAATTTTTAACTCTTAGATTCCATCCTTACACACGGTCTTGGTTCTCCCTATCTGTCTCAGACTATAATTTTATATGCATCTTGAAATGTTCCTCTTCCTTTGTCTTTCTGCTAAATGATGCTAATCCTTACAGTTCTGTACTAGTCTGATTACTCATATAAATCTACATACATCCTTGATATAAAATATTGACTCATTACTGCACTTTTTCATCCTGTATCTCTCTTCTGAACGTTAAACATCTATGTCTAGGTGTACAAGAATCACCTCGATATACTGCTTTATATTTTTATGTACTGCTTTATACTTTATATTGTTATGTATTGCTTTATATTTTCCCCTCCCATGTGTTCACATATATTCTCAGCTGGCAAGATCTTCATACACTTGTCCATGTTAGAAACCTGAGAATAAAGCTAGACACTATTCTCTCATATTCTGATTCAAATGATCAGTAACTTTTGCCAATTTTTGAATATTCAATATTTTAAAAATCAGGTCCTTCCTTTTCTTTCCATTAACACTGATCTAAGACACATCTTCATCATCCCTGGAATAGACAATTTAAATAATCTTTTAAAATGTTTTCTTGTCTCAAACTTGTGCAACTGAATTCCATTTCATCCCAAGTAGCAGAGAGTAATGTGAAAATGAGATTCTGATTGAGTCATTTTGCTGCTAAGAACTTGCTGTAGCTACAGGTAAAAAAACAAAAAACCAAAAAAACCAAAACTGACATTCAAAGTCTTTAACTGCATGTCCCCTACCAGTCTCTCATGGTAAATTTGCTTTGTCTTCTATGTTTTATCAATTCTGAAGTTCTTGAAGTTACACTCACGTTCATGCTGCATTTTGAATTTCCTGTGGTTTTGCTTATGCTGTTGCCACCATCTAAAATGTTCTTCCTACTCTTTTTAATTTAATTCATTATTTTTTTGCCCTTTGCTTTGCAATTCAGGCATTGTTTCTTGAGTCTGCTTTCCTGAACTCATCTTCCTCACAGGTGAATTGAAGAGCTCTTTTGCAAAACATTCATGTTGTCTATAAACAGTGGTATCAGGCACTTGCCATATTGATTTTAACTATATATTTCAGTAATATACCATGATCTCCTCAAAGGCAAGTATTATATACTATTCATCTTTGTATTCACAGAATTTAGCATAGTATCTGTCACATACTAAGGCTTGGTAAATGCTTAATACAAAAATGAAAAAATGTTCTCAGTTGTTTAGAAATAATGAATTTTGTCAAAAATCAAAGTTCCACAAATTTATGAATTTTTCTATATTTGTAAATCTTCGGGATAAATCCAACTTTTTCATGATATATTATCTTTATGTTTTATTGCTGATTTGATTTGCTAAAATAAAATTTTTGGCTATCCTAAGTATGTGCTTAAGGGGTATTAGTCTATACTTTTGTTATTGTTTTATTTTTAATATCCTTGCTGAGATTTGGCATCAGGGTTATACCCGACCTCAAAAGCTTTGGAAATCTCTGAACATGAATGTACTTTTATTTCTTTCTGTGCGTGAATATTTTTACAAATACATATATGCATGCATGCACTCTAAGTAGTAAAGTTTATCTTGTTTTATGTGTATGCACATGAATATTGGGTATGGTTCTTCTATGCATTTGTGTGAGTGCTTTAGTGAAGTATCAGTAGAAGTCACTATAATATTTACTGGTCGACATGAATATGCGCACACTTTTCCTGTGTTCATGTTTCTATTATGGGAGAATGCTTTGGTAGGTCCATGTGCATTTACATGTGTGTGCTCATCCTGTGACTGTGCCCATGATTATACATGTTTGTTGTATATATGAACTTTCATGTGGTTTTAAACATTAAGGTTCAGGTGCACCACCTATTTTGTAGAGTGAAAATTGTCTATCTCAGAGGAAAAAAAATAATTCAAAATGGAAAACTGCCTTTGCTGGATATAAACTCTTTGCTCCCTTTGCTCATTCACGTTTGCATTCCTTATTTTCCAGTGCTTTATATAACCTGATGCTGCCGGGACTGTTTGAAGAATTCTTGCTTCAGGTCCCTTCCTGGCAGTCTATGAAAAATTCATACCCAGCTCTTGCAAAGACTGAATTCCAACAAAGATTTTGCTAGGTGGGAGGTGGCAGCTATGTCCTGATATGCACCTGTCTCAGGGTAGTCTCTGAATGGAGGGGAAAAGCTTTCCTAAACATCTCCATTTTAATTTTTTGGTAGAGCCCAGCTTTCCATCTGAGAAGCATGAATTCTCTTTTATACAATAAAGCAAATGGTTTCTTATCTTCAGATTCTCATTTCTTAAGTTGTACAAGGGTCTTTACAATTTAAAATCATTTTCACACGTTATCTTAGATGCTCTTGTGTGACCTTGGTCATCTCATTTCTCTGAGTTTCAGGTTTTTTTCAGTTTCTGCAGAACTATGATAATCAGTGCCCTTATAACTGGACGCAGATACAGTGAGGATGTTAAAGAGATAGTGAATTCATGAGCTCGTAAACCGTAAGATTAATATAAACATGCAAGACTATAACTTATTGTTGTTATTGTCATTATTATTCTTCTCAGTAAGACTATAGAGCATAAAAGACATTATAAGGTACTCAGTTCAAAGACTCAAAGCCCAATTTCACATTCTCTATTGATACACTTGAAAACAAAACAACAAGCTATAAGCTATTTTCTTTATACAAAAGGGAGACCACAAGGTAACACATTTTGTCCACTATATTCAGACTACTGAATTTAACTAATAATCAGCATTAGCAAGTGAGTGAGTAAGTGGCATTCTAATATACTGTTGACAGTGTTGGTGTATGCTACTTTGCAAATTGTTTAGCTGGGTCTATCAAAATTTAAATTCTATCTAATCTTTGACCCATTCATTCGCATTCTTGGTATCTAAACTGAGGGAAAAAAATCATACATAAAAACACATTTTCATATATAAATACACACACACACGTATATATATGTATTTTACAGGGATTGCAAGTTAATATATGCTACATATGTATATAAATAGAGGTGCATGTGCATGCATTTGTAAATATACATTTATAGTGAGAGTATATATGAGATATGTATATTTGTTACAATTTTAATAGCTAATCATAGAGAACCAACTCAAGGTCCATCTGTAAGTGAAGGTTAAATAAACTGTGCTGTTTTCATATCACAGGATTCCATGAGCCATAAAAAGAATAGTTTAGATCTAGTAGTAACATGGAAAAATAACTACACTATAGTATTACATTAAAAAAGCAAGTTGTAGAAAAATATGCCTGGTATACACCCACTAATCAAAAATAATATTTATAAATAGAAATAGATTGGTTTAGGGGCAAAGGTGGGCTTTGTCTCTACATGATTCTGCAGTAAGTTTGATTTTTATGACCAGGTATCATTTTTATAATAAACTGAAGTCTATCAATATGATGAAGAAACAGTACACTAAAAGCATTTACATTTTAAAGAGACAAAAAGTATATTAAAGCTCTTTAGAGACCATTCCATTGTACCACTAACTGAGAGCAGCAGTGTGATCTAGCAGTTGGAAATGAATATCTAATAACTATTCTAATTCTGGCTCCTTCAATGCCGCCCTGTGGATCCTCTGGAGGCAACAGTTTCACTGTAGTCTTTTCTTTACAGCTTCTTATGGGATTATAATAGCTATAATTTCCTTCTCTGGATTTTTCTTCTGAATTAAAACAGTTTTCTTGATTAGAAAGCAGTCCCTTGAGAAATGAAGGAGGCTAGGGGAAGAATTTTCTTGGGGAATGCAGATTCTCCAACAAGCTGTATCACACCGAATGTGCTGACCCTAACATTTTCATTCAGGAGAAACTGAGTTAAAATTTATATTCCAGTAAACTTAAAATTAAAAAAAAAAAGATTTTGTCCCTAATGGGCAGTATGAAGGGCAAGACTTTGTGCTTTGCTGAGTAGCTCTTTCTCTGTGTGTTTAAGCTTTAATCAGAACTTGCAAGAAGAGCTCAGGGCTGGTCCTTGAATCTCAGTCCCTTGGGGAATCCAGGAAATATCTTGGCATGCTCTGTCCTTACTCTCAGAAGTAGACTCCTGTACAGAATCTAGATAGATGAAAAAATATAAATAAAACAATAGTTGGGGGTATCTCAAATGGTATGGAAGAAATAAAGTAAAAAATCATGAATTTTCAATCTTGACTCTGCCAGTTACTAACTGTAAGAACTTAAGTAAGTCACATACTCCCTGAAATTTGATTCTGATCATTATGTAATGTCCTTCTTTGTCCCTGATATATATACTGGCTTTGAAATCTTCTCTGTTTGAAATTTATGGCTACTCCTTTTTCTTTTGGTTAATAGTAGCAAGGTATATTTTTCTCTATCATTTGTTTTTAATTTATATGTGTCTTTATATTCAAAGTGGGTTTCCTGTAGACAACATATAGTTGGGTCATTTATTTTTTTTTCAATCTGCTCTGACAATCTCTGTCTTTGTACTGGTGCATTTAGACCATTTACCTTCAAAATGATTATTAATATATTTAAATTAACATCTACCATATTTGTTACTATTTTCTATTTGCTGCTCTGGTTCTTTATTCCTATTTTTCCTCCTATTCTTTCTTCTGCCTTTTGTGGCTTCAATTGAGCATTTTATACAATTCAATTTTCTCTTCCTTCTTAGCATATTAGCTATACATCTTTTTTTTTCATTTTTTTAGTGGTTGCCGCAGATGTTGCAAATACATTTACAATGAATCCGAGTCCACTTTCAAATAACACTATACCACTTCATGGGTTTTGTGAGTACCTTATTATAACTAAATAATCCTAATTGCCCCTCTATCCTTTGTATCATTGCTGTCATTCATTTCACCTATATAAAGCATCCATAAATATGTGCATATATATATGTGTGTGTATGTATATATATGTATATATATATATATATATATATATATATATATATATATATGTATATAGTATATACCTAAACATGCATAATCAAATACATTGTTGGTATTATTAGTTTTTTGAACAACTTTTTATCTGTTAGACTGATTAAGAATAAGAAAAACAAAAAAGTTTTATTTTACCTTCACTTATTCATACTTTGATGCTCTTCCTTTCTTCATATAGATCTGAATTTCTGAGCTACATTATTTTTCTTAACATTTCTTTCAAGGCATGTCTGCTAGCAACAAATCCCATCAGTGCTTGCTGTATGAGAAAGTATTTATTTCCTCTTCACTTTTGAAGGATAATCTTTCATGGTATAAAATTATAGGTTGGTGGTTTGTTCCTTTTAACTATTAACTATTTTAAATAGTTCACTCCACTCTCTTCTTGTTTGTATGGTTTCTGAGGAGAAGTGTAATTCTTATCTTTGTTCCTCAACAGGTGGGAGTTTTTCCCTCTGATTTCTTTTAGGATTTTTTTCCTTATCTATGATTTTCTGTAGTTTGAAAATGATATTCCTATATGTAATTTTTTGACATTTTGATGTTCTCTGAGTTTCCTGGATCTGTGGTTTGATGTCTGGCATTAATCTGAGGAAATTCTCAGTCATTATTGTTTTAAATATTTCTTCTGTTCCCTTTGCTCTTTCTTCTTCTGGTATTCCCATTACATGAATGTCGTACATTTTGCATTTTCCCACCATACTTGAAGATTGTGTTCTGTTTTTTGTTGTTGTTTTTGTTTTTAGTTTTGATCTCTTTGCTTCTCAGTTTTCAAAGTTTCTTGAGCTATATCCTCAAGCTTAGATATTATTTTCTCATTCGTGTTCAGTCTACTCATTAGTCCATTAATGACATTCTTCATTTCTGTTATTATTATTATTTTTTTTATTCTTAGCATTTCTTTTTGGTTCTTTTTTAGGATTTCCATTTCTCTGCTTACATGTCCACCTATTCTTGCAGGATGTCTACTTTATCTATTAGAGCCCTTAGCATATTAATTAGAGTTGTTTTAAATTCCTGGTCTGATAATTCCAGCATCCTGCCATGTATGGTTCTGATGCTTGTTCTTTCTCTTTAAACTGTGTTTTTTGCCTTCTATTATGCTGTGTAATTTTTTTTTTTTTGATAGCTGGTTGTAATGTAACCAGTAAAAGGAACTGCTATATTGATATCAATATAATTAAACACATCTTGAGAAAAAAATTAATGTATATGCATATGTATTTAAGTACCTTGAGATTTATTAAATACTTACAATGTCCAGATATGAGACTAAGACTTGTACATAATTATAACTACTTTCATACTTCATCACCTTTAATTTTTTTTGGTGAGCAGGTAAGAAAAACTATTTTCTTTGGATTTGTTTTTGTGGCAAATGTTATTACTGCTTGAGAAAGTGTCCAGGTCCTCTACAAAACGAATGCATTTCCAGATTTAGAAGAAGAAACTTAGAGATCTTCCATACCATTTCTATTCCTTCATGTCTACTAATGAAGAAACTGAAGCCCAGAGAACTTAATTTTTTAGCCATTATGCATTTTATTATTATTTATTTTACAATATAATGGCATAACACAAAGAAAGTAGTAGTGGAAATAGGACTCAAACTATTGTGTCTGGACTCCAAGACCAAAGCTCTATGCAATGTTTTCTATAGCATCTTTTACAATTCTTTTTTTAAACTCTTCATTTTGAGATAATTTTAGACCTACACAAGAGTTTCAAAAATAATACAGAGTTCCTAAATACCCTTCACTCAGCTTCCCCTAATGTTATATCACATCCATATTAAATTAATAAAACCAAGAAATTAACATTAATATACTACTACTACTAAATTACAGATTTTTAAATGTTCAGAATAGGCAAATGCATAGGCATAGAAAGTAGATTATTTGGCATGGGTTGGTGAGAGAAGGGAATGGTGAGTGACTGCTTAATGGGTATAGGGTGTCCTTTAAGGATAATGAAAATGTTTTGGATACAGATAGAAGTCACGACATTGTAAATGCATTAAAAGACCCTGACCCACACACTTTAAAATGGTTAACTGTTGGGACTTCCCTGGCGGTCCAGTGGTTAAGACTCCACCCTTCCATCCACTGCAGGGGGTGTGGGTTCTATCCTTGGTCTGAGAACTAAGATGTCACATGCTATGCGGCATAGCCGAAAAAAATAAAATAAAATGGTTAACTGTGGTTTATCTGAATTTTACTTCAATTAAAAAAAAAATTGATGGGATGAAACTGTTACAATAGGCTCTTACAATAGTCCAGATGAGAGATAATACTAACTTAGACCATCCTGGGAGCAGAGAAGATGGAGAAATTTTAGAAAATGTAGGTTTTGTTTAGAAAAGAAAATTGATATGATTGGTGATGGTTTAGGCATGGGAGTACAGGAAGACATAGCTGATTTATAATATAAATATTTCCCCTATTCACATACTAGTTACTCCCTTCTGGATAATCTTTGATCATTTTTGACATGATTCTAGTGAAACAGGCATCACAGGAAATTATATCAATATTATATTGTAGATTTGTTCACCTTGATACACTGTAAGGTTCCAAAGCATATATTGATCTATTAATTTTTGTATGCCCATTGTTTGTCTCAGCATTTGTTACACAGTAGGTGCTCTATGACTTTTGGATGAACAATGAAAAAATGACGATTGCATATAAACAGTTGTGTTAGTGATGTAAATGCCTGAGAATCCTTGTAAATTTCTTAGCCAATCTTTTTTTCATGAATATTGAGAACATCAAAATATCCTTTCTGAATTAAACAAAATATAAAATATTGCAGTTGTAATCAGTGATGTCATTATAATATTGTGTACTCCTAACATTATATCCATAGATATGACTGAGTTTACTAAATGAGTACATGCATTAGAAAATCTCTTTGCCCTTGTGATGAATTAATGCATGAAACATATTTATACAAAATTTTAATTTTTGGATTTCTCTAAAACATCCTGATTACTCATTTGCCAGAGGATAAATGGCTTGTTAGAAATGGAAAGCTTTAATATTGTAAATATTTCAGCTCTCTTGAAATTAGTCTACAAATATAACCAATCAAATCTCAAAATATATTTTTAAAAATAGACAAAATGATCTTAAATATGTCTGTAAGAATAAATGTAGTCTAATAATTGTGATACCAAGATATTTCTGAGATTAATTATGTTAATCAGCCATAATAATTTACATGGCCCATGGCCATGTGAGAATAGGCAGACACATTAATGAAATAGCATATGAAATTCTTAAAAAGACATTATACATAGAAGTTAATATATTTTAAAATATTTAAAATTTAAAATTAGTATTTGAGTAATGAATTGTTCAAAAATGATGCTTGGACACCCACTGTTTAGTAGAAAAAGGATTGAACAAGCCAGATATGTATTTCACATTTATGCTAAAATAAACTAAATACAGTTTATATTTTCAAAACCATAAAAGAAGTAAAAGAAAGTATAATGAATAGTCCTGTTATAGTCTTGGCATATTAAAAAGTTTTTAAAGCATATCAGTAAAAGCAGAAACCATGGAGAAAATGACTGATTAGATTTTATAGGTAATTTTTAAAATAAATATATAAAACTGCCAAGCTGAATAAAAGTGATAAATTTAAGAAAAATATTTCAACATATATAAAATAAGAAGGCTTGTCACACTTTACATTAAAAGTTATCATACATCAGTAATAGAAATATTCTGGAGGATAACTTGAATCTGCATCATAGTGATACCATTAAACTAATAATTTAACTTACATTTTTCCTAAAGAAATTGTCAGATAAGGGAAAGTGATGTAATATAAATATTTTTATCACAGTGTTGTTAAAACTAGCAAAATAAAATTGGAATAAACATAAATGTCCAATAATAGATTTCAGATTACGTGAGTAGAATTATTATGTAAACATAAAATAAGAGATGATGAAGAAATATGAAATAATAGTGTAGATATATACTGACACATCTAAAAATCCTTATATCATTAATAGTAAAAAGCAGATTTCAAAATATACACTGTATGATTATATATGTGTGTACGAGTGTGATAGGTAGAAAAAATTAAATGGAAAATGTATAGACTGATACTGAAAAATAAATGTGTGCACATATGCATATGTGCATGTATATACTTATGTGCCAGTGTGTATGGATAGAGATATAAGTAAAGTTACAGTGTAATGTCACAAATTAAAATGTTAGCCATTATTTTTGAGTGATGTGTTTAGGAGTGATTTTTTTGTTGTTACTTTTACTTTTATAGAACTCCTGTTCATTTGTAATTTAATTTTTAACAGTTCAGCATTGATAGTGGGGAGTATGTGCTTTTGTTTGTTAATTTGAATTTTTAGACTTAGTTCCCTAAAACATTATATACTCCAGGGATAATGAGTGTTTGAAAGCTTCCAAGTAGAAGCCATTAATCTTGAGGGAGCTGCTACAAAGAGCTTCAGTTATCTTTAGCTCTGAACAATACTGGAGGCTTAATAAAAGAAATAAAAATGTCTTTTTATTGGTAAATGGGTGGTTTCAGGACATAGAGATTGGCAAAAATAATAATAATAATAATAATGAACAGGAGTTCTCAACCTTGCATGAATAGGGTACAAGAATTGAGTGTATGCATTAGGCTCTACACTTGAAAGCAGCACCTGAGGCTTGATTCTAAAGCAGTCATTCGTCTGGACACAGACTCAGAGAATTTTTGTTGCCTGAATCCAACTAAGGGTAACTAAATTATGGTACTGAAAGACTGCCATATTTGCTTTGGGAGAGCCTTTCATGCAAGGGGCTACAAGTGCATTTAAAATATAACAGAACCAGACCTTCATGGAGCTAACAGAACAAGTAACAAGAAAATAAATTTTATGGGTAAGAATGTATAGATAGGTGGTAGACATTAGGTTAAGAATTACTTTCATTGTAACCTAGTAAGTGTTTGTAGGGAAGAGACCTAGAGTAATAATATTCACCAAAAAGAAACAAATAATTGTGAATAGCCAAATGGACTTAGATCAATTTGCAAATATTACGGCTTGTCCTCATATTCATATACAAATAATTTTCAAGCAGAGGAGATGCATTTTAAGTGACTATATATGCAGTAAAAATATTTATCAATATATAAAGAAGAGTCAATATGATCCAGATCATGTTCCCCAAACATAATACATCAAATTATATATATATATAAATATATATTAATATATATATTTAAAATAATGTATCTCTATCTATTTATTGATCTATCTATCACAATAGACCATCTTAAGAAAATATATTTTAAAGGAAGAATGATGGTAAATTATTGTCTTGGTTTCATACAAAAATTTTAAGACAAAAATCATTAGAGTAAATCTGAATAGTATAATAGTATAATAGTATAATAAAGAATTAACTACATGAACAAAGATATCAACAAAGATAAAAGCTGCTGCTTCAAAAGACTAAAAAAATAGACATGAACCTAGCAAGACTAATCAAGAATACACTGTAGAGAAAGCAAAGCCATATAATATTGAAAATAAGAGAAAGGATATAGCTACAGATATATAGAAAAATATGTAAAAACTAAGAAATACTAAGAACAAATTAACTATGAAAACACTAGGAAAATATTAATGAAAACATAGATTACAGATACAATTTTAGAAAAACATATATCACCAAAATAAAGTATTAATCAAAATCCTGAAGAATTTTGTTCCTAACAAAAGCCACATTTGTAGTAAAAAATGTACTAGCTCAGACTGTGAGCAAACTCACATAAGATCATCAGAGCTGGGGAGGCAATCCATAGATGACTATACACATAGGAACAAGAACTGCCTATACTTGCCAAGTCCAGAACAGTTGCTCTAAAGTCCATAAACTCATGAGCTAAATAAATGTGGGTTTTTTGTTTGTTTGTTTTGCAGCTGAAGTGTTGTGGTTGTTTATTATGCAGCACTATTGAAGAAATGGATAATTGATACAAACTCAAAGAGGTAACATCCCTTGCTTAAAGAACACAGTTGGTTAAGCTGAAATTTGAACCCAGGTTTGTCTGGCTCCAAACCCCATACACTCCAGCAAAGGAAATAAATTCTAGAATGACTTCTAAGGACATGGCTGTTAGGAAGTACACCCACTCAATTTCCAAAAACTTAGGATCATACAGAATATGTTCTCCTAATAAAATGTCATTTAGCTATGATAAATAAAGAGCAGTTAAAAATATTGATACATTTGGAAATTTAAAAGCAAATTCTAAATAATTTAGAAGAAATGATTCATGAAATTAAAAAATATTTAGAACTGAACCAAAGTGAGGTTATAATAGGTCAAAATTTAAGGAAAGAAGCTAAACTAGTACTTGGGAAATTAGCATCCTTAAATGTTTACAACTGACAATCAAAAAGGCTGAAAAATAATTGATTAAGCATCTACTTTGAGAAGTTAGAAAATTCACATATGCATTAAATATAAAATAATTGAAGTAAGGACATAAACAGTTTAATAGCAAACTATTAAAGTAGAAAACAATAGAGAGAATAAACAAAACCAAATGTTGGTTCTTTGAATGACCTGAAAACTATAAAGCTAATAAAATTGATTAAGAATAATAAAAGGAAAGTCATGAATAAACAATATCAGGAATTAAAAAGGACTATAGATATAATTGCTGCAGAGTTTAAAAGGATTAGAGAATGTTATAAAACAGCTTATTGTTGGCAAGTATTAGAAGAGATAAAACTGGAAAAGCCTAAAAGAAGCGATAGATGAAAACTGACCTGACAAGAAAAGATGAAAAAAATATTGAATATTCCTACAGTCTTTGAATAAAATTGATCTGTTAATAATTATCTTACCACAAAGAATAGACAAATTTCAGATGTTTTCACGTTAGCTCCTGCAAATATTGAGAGTAAGTTAATCCTACTCTTACAGAAATCATCTTACAAAAAGGAGTAAAGTGAAAAGAGTAATGTACAAAAAACAAGTCCACAGATTATTTTGTGACATTTATAAGAATTTTAACAAGAAAACTAGACATGCACCATATTAAAAAGGAAATTTAGAGACCATGTTGTCTTGTAAACGTGGAGGTAAACAGCTAAACATAATAGAGGTATAACCTATTACACGCATCCTCATATCACATTTCCTCAACAGAATGCCTATGGTTTTTCAATCCCCAAATTTCATAGAATTCCCATTTTTCAGCACAATACTTCATGTTTTATGTTTACATAGGGAATATAAAACACAGGCATACCTCACAGATATTGCAGGCTCAATTCCAGGCCAAGCAATAAAGCACACATCCCAAGACAGTGAGTCATACAAATTTTTTTGGTATCCCAGTGCATATAAAAGTTATATTTACACTGTACTATAGTCTATTAAGTTTGCAATAGCATTATGTCTAAAAAAAAAATGTACATACCTTAATTTAAAATACTTTTTTGCTAAAAAACGCTAACCATCATCTGAGCCTAATCTTTTCTGTGGTGGAGTCTTGCCTCAATGTTGATGGCTGCTGCCTGATCAGGGTGGGTAGTTGCTAAATGTTGGAGAGGCTGTGGAAATTTCTTAAAGACAACAATGCAGTTTGCCTCATCAGTTGACTCTTTCTTTCATGAATGATATCTCTGCAGCATGTAATGCTGTTTGATAGCATTCTACCCACAGTAGAACTTCTTTCAAAATTGGAGTCAGTCCTCTCAAACCCTGCTGCTTTGTCAACTAAGTTTATGTAATATTCTAAATCCCTTGTCATTTCAACAGCATCTTCACCAGGAGTAGATTCCATCTCAAGAAACCACTTTCATTGCTCATCCATGAGGCAACTCTTCATCTGTTCAAGTTTTATCATAAGGTACACCAATTCAGTCACATCTTCAGGCACCACCTTTAATTCTAGTTCTCTTGTTATTTCCACCCCATCTGCAGTTACCTCCTCCTGAAATCTTGAACCCTTCAAGTCATCCATGAGGGTTGGAATCAACTTCCTCCAAACTCCTGTTAATGTTGATACTTTTTGGCCTCTTCCCATGAATCACAAATGTTCTTATTGGTATCTAGAATGATGAATCCTTTCCAGAAGGTTTTGAATTGACTTTGCCCAGATCCATCAGAGGAATCTATGACAGCTATAGCCTTATGAAATGCATTTCTTAAATAATAAGACTTGAAAGTCAGAATGACTTCTTGATGCATGGGCTGCAGAATGGATGTTGTGTTAGCAGGCATGAAAACAACATTAATCTTGTACATCTTCATCAAAGCTCTTGGGTCACCCAGTGCATTGCCAATGAGCAGTAATATTTTGAAAGGGATCTCTTTTTCTGAGTGGTAGGTCTCAACAGTGGGCTTAAAATATTCAGTAAACCATTTTGTAAACAGATGTGCTGTCAGCCAGGCTTTGTTGTTCCATTTTTAGAACAGAGGCAGAGTAGATTTAGTATAATTCTTAAAGCCCTAGGGTTATAAGAATGGTAAATGAGCATTAGGTTCAACTTCAAGTCACCAGTTGCATTAACCCTCAACAAGAGAGTCAGCCTATCCTTTGAAGCTTTGAAGCCAGAAAATGACTTCTTTCTAGCTATGAAAGTCCTAGATGGCATCTTCCTCCAGTATAAGGCATTTCATCTACATTGACAATCCATTGTTTAGTGTAACCACCTTCATTAATTATCTCAGCTAGATATTCTGGATAATTTGCTGCACCCTCTCTATCAGCACTTGCTGCTTCACCTTGCACTTTGATGTTATAAAGACGGCTTCTTTCCTTAATCCTCATGAACCAATCTCTGCCAGCTTCGGACTTCTCTTCTGAAGCTTCATCGCCTCTCTCAGCCTTCATAGAATTAAAGAGAGTTAGAGCCTTGTTCCAGATTAGACTTTGGCTTAAGAGGAATGTTGTGGCTGGTTTGATTTTCTACCCAGACCACTAAAACCTTCTTCATATCAACAACAAGGCTGTTTTGCTTTCACGTCATTTGTGTGTTCACTGAAGTACCACTTTTAATTTCCTTCCAGAGCTTTCCCTATGCATCATAACTTGGCTAACTGGTGCAATAGGCCTAACTTTAGACCCATCTCAGCTTTTGACATGACTTCCTCACTAAGCTCCATCTTTCAAGCATTTGATTTAAAGTGAGAGATGAGTGACTCTTACTTTCACTTGAACATTTAGAGGCCATTGTAGGGTTATTAATTGGCCTGATTTCAATACTGTTGAGTCTCAGGGAATAGGGTGGCCTGAGGAGAAAAGGAGAGATGGAGATACCAGTTGGTGGCACAATCAGAGCACACACATTTATCGATTAAGTTTGTTGTCTCTTACAGGAACTGTTTGTACTGCCCGAAAACAATTACAATATTAACATCACTGATCACAGATCATCATAACAAACGTAATGATAAGAAAAAATTTTGAAATATTGTGAGAATTACCAAAATGTGACACAGAAATATGAAATGAGAAATGCTGTTGGAAAAACAGTGCTGATAGATTTGCTTGATGCAGGGTTGCCACACATTTGTGAATATGCAGTATCTGGGAAGTGCAATAAAGCAAAGCACAATAAAAGGAGGCTAACCTGTCCAATGTCCCCAAAACTTAATACGTCTTAAACAAACTATGTGTATTTATATCCTTGAGTTACATTCCAAACACAATTGTTAGCACTACAGAATGATTTTTAGATGGTTTTAAGTCTCTCATTTTTCAATAAATAAGATGTACATCTTAGGTACCTTGGGGCTAAGATGGCCCTGGAGTTTCATCCTTATTGAGAGCAGATTCACAGGCATGGATTCTTCTGAACATTTCTAAATGTTATTTTGTATTAATCCTTATTTTTGCCTTGTTTTGAGCACAAAAGTAACGAGAATGTATAGACGAAAATTTTGGAAAAGGAAGTAAGGAAAGGAGAAATGTGATTTATGTGAAAAAGATTATACTATGTGCAAAGTGAGCACACATGTATAGTGCACTGTACCACATTACCACCCATCACATTTCTGCACATTGTAATGGACAGGTCCAGGCACTTGCCAGAAACACACATCAGGTATGTATGTGATATCCTGGTGTATAGAAAAGAATGAAATGATGCCATTTGCAGCAACATGGATGGACCTAGAGGTTATCATACTAAGTGAAGTAAGTCAAAAAGAGAAAGACAAATACCGTATGATATCACTTATATGTGGGATCTAAAATATGATACAAATGAATCTATTTACGAAACAGAAACAGACAGACATAGAGAACAGACTTGTGGTTGCCAAGGAGGAGGAGGTGTGGGGGAGGGATGGATTGGGAGTGTGGGATTAGCAGATGTAAACTATTATATATAAAATGGATAAACAAAAAGATCCTACTGTATAGTACAGGGAACTATATTCAATATCCTATAATAAATCATAAGGGAAAAGAATATTAAAAAGAATATATATATAAGAATATATTTTATATATATATAAAACTCAATCACTTTGCTGTACACTAGAAACTAACACATTGTAAATCAACTATGCTTCAATAAAAAATAAAAATTAAATTAAATTAAAATTTTAAAAAAGAGCTTGATACAAATATCAAATGTAAACAGAACTGGAAGGAAAACTATTTGGCTTGAAATAAATGTGAAGAGAAGTATTCTATCAACAACAACAACAAAAAATTGCTGATGATTAGTGGTAGTTATCTATAATAAAAGGAATTAAGCAAAGTATAAAATGGACAACATAATGATTAAGAAGTACTTATTACAGTAATGCAAGGATTTTTTTCCCTACCATTAAAAAAATGAATTACAGTAACACAGATTAACAGATTAAAGGAAAATCAACAAATTGAATGTTTCAATAGATACCAAAAAGGCATTCAAAAATGTTCAACAGAAACATTTAGAAAAATAAAGATGAATTGGAAAAACCAGAGATTTACTCCCGAATTTCCTAATAGACACACAAAAATCTAACATGTTCTCCCTATAAATTATTAAATTATTATAATTTGTAGCAGAGTTTAGCAAGGTTGCTGGACACTAGGTCCATTAACAAGAGTTGATTGCAAATCTATACACCTCAACTAAAAATGAGAAAATGTAATCTGAAGTAATAGATTTTTTCTAATAGTAACAAAAATATAGGGTGCCTAGTTACATTTAAAGAAGCGCACGGTGTTTCTTTAAGATCTAAGTTAAAATTGTCCATGTTCTTGGATAGGAAGTCCTAGTATTTAAACATGTCTGTTTTCCCTAATCTATTGATTCAATACAGTTCTAATAAAAATTATACAACTATAAAAATTATTGAAAAGTATAAGGATACTTTCAATAATGTGAAACAAATCACAGGCTCGTGAAAAGAAATCTCAATTTCTTAATATTATAATATACTATATGCCTACCTATATATTTTCTGTAAATTGGTCTAATAGAACTCTGTAAATTAATCCTGAGTCTGAAATCATGGGTAAATGGCCAAAAAATAATAACTTTGAATAAGAACAAGGAAGGGCTATATTTCTTAGGTATCTGCCCTTTACCTAGCCTGTTCAATTTTTTTCTTTCTTCACTAATGGCTTGGTTGACGACATTACACGGTGACACATTGTCATATTCACCTCCGGTGTATGGTTATGATTGTTAGGTCATGTGCCATACCCCAGAGCCCAGATCCAAAATGCTTTTGACAGGTTTGAACAAGAGGTTATAGTTACCTTGAAAGGTAACATGGAAAATGAAAAATTATACATCTGAGACTAAAAATTGTATGCAAAATTGTGTAATAGGGCAATTTGATGTCTTTTCCAGAGTCTCCCACTCTCCAGGTTGGAAGCAGACATAAAGATCATTTTAGATGCCATTTCTCATCATTCTGCACATGGGTCACCATACCGAGTTCCCCAGGAGACATGACACAATGAAAGTTCTAGTCAGTTACATACACCTTATTTCTGATTTTTACTTTTTTCTGCCCTAGGTAACTGAGACATACAACTAAATTAAAATATATGTATATATATTATCTTTATCATACTCTCTCTTGAAAAAGACCTCAGAAACATCTGTAAGACACCACTTCCTGTCTGTGTCACATATGGCCCCCTTCTCAAGTACTTAATGAGGCCCAAACCCAAGAGAGAAAGAGAAAGAGTGAAAAAAAAAAAAAAAAAAAGACAGGAAGACAGAAAAACAAAGCTTAGATAGAACTTAAATCCTTTTGGAGTGAACCAAATAAAGCTGTGTTTATCCTCCCCCCAGATCTCTTAGCTTCTGGCACCTTTACATATTTCCCTCTTTTAATTTTTTTTTCTGAGATTGCTGCAGTATTTCTACTTGTTCATCATGAAAAGAGGAGGAAACAGTGGCCTGCATCCTTACTCTGGGATTACAGGAGGTCTGATTGTTGAATTTTGCTAGACAGCAGATAATTCGTCAGCTTCCAGGAGCTAGCTAAACATTCATCTCTTTTTCTTGCAGGAAATTGATATTCCAAAGACATTTTAACAAGACCAGATCACTATTAGCTTTCATTTTTAGAATAATATTTAGTAGTCATTTACAGATAGTGATTTCTCAGCTACCCACCAAATTGGGCAGTTCAGCCCTGGATGTGTCCTTGGGGCACAGAATTTTTGGTTTGTAACAACACGAAATATTGCTACATTTTTAATTCCAAGCAGGCCTGTTGCTACAAATTGAAGATTCTCTTGGCTTCCCTGCAATGCAAACACTGCACTTCTGGCTTGGTGATGCTTCATGTGGTTTATTAAACACTGCTTTAGAAAGTAGATAAACACAAGGGGGATATCATATTAAGCAAAGTATAATTCATTCCCACCTTACCATACGTTTATTCAATTAAATTGCTTTAGACTTAGATACTGCCATTTAAAATTTCGGGAAGTAATTTGTTCAACCATTGGAAAGACTTTAAGCATTTGCAAAGAAATATTTGTCTTACCTTTCTAGGCTCCCAAACCAAGCTCAGAGAGAAAGTAGGCTTGCTGGTAATATATACCAGATATATCTGGTCTCTGTTATTCATGTTCTGATAACAAACAGGTGATAAAAGCTCAGGCAAATCATTTTAATAATGGTAATTCAGGGGAAGGGGGGCAGGGTATGTGCAAACTTCAAACTCTTATCATATTGGTCAGATATTTTAAACTCACCCAATGCCTACTTAAGTTTCCTTGTATGCGAAATACTAAAAAGGATTTAACAACTCATTTCTATGAATTTTTAAGCTCTAATTATACAAGCCTAGGTAATAAATATTATGAGAGTAGCATGTCTGGAAGCCATTACCAGACATGCTGAATAGAAATGACTTCACTGCTTATTATTTAATGTTAAACCCTATGCTTTGAAGAGCCAAGTAACCCTGGCTTGAATCCTGACTTCAACTTGTGATGGTCTCTTATCTTGGGAATTTAACTTAACCTCTGTATGCCTTTATTAATTCAACTATAACATTTCAAAAATAGTATATAATTCACTAACACTGTGGTGAAGATTAGGTAAAATTATATACCTCAATTCAAAGCCCAGTGTCTGGTCCATAATGTGTTCCTAAAAAGTATAAATTCCATTCTAGGAAGGATTGCTACAGGAAAAAATCATTTGAAAAATGTATGTCCTTTTAACTTTAGTAAACCTATAGTAGTAGGCTGTTTTATGTTATTCAGTACCTATTGTCAATTTATTCTTGTGTTAAATGAGAAGTAGTTTTCTCCCGTTTTTCAGATAATAGAAAGTTGCAAATTTATTTATTATTGTTCAGGTTGTAGTTGTGTTGGTTGTCGTTCTTTTTCATTTTTTAACCAGATAGCCAGGAAGCTTAAACTCCAAAATTATGCCACACTGCACCAAATGTCTCATCCCAAATTCTTTGCATCTCATTCTTCTCCTCTTTTTCAAGAAGCGTTTGTTCTTCTTTCTTGGTTGTATTTAAGCATTCATTTTTATAACCTACTTCATATTCTTTCTAACTTTAATCTTAGCATTGGAAGTAGTCTGATTTATAACTATCAAACTAAATTTACTTTCTCATAGGGAATGGAAGTCCTGATGGGGAGAGAAATAGAGGGGGAAAAAAGCTCCACAATGTAATATTGGTTGCTGACTAGATTAGGAACCACAGCTGGTCAATATGGAAAAAAACAAAAACAAAAAAAAACAGGGGTCATTGTATTATGAAGCCTGAATGAAATTCCATGCACTGCTTGACATCTTTACACCTCACAGGGCCCCAAAGTTCTAGGCATGGTCTTCCTGCTCTCTCCAGATGTGCCCCCCACCCCACAGGAAAGGCTCCCCACATCGTACACTGGACCAGCTACACCCAATCCAGGCCTCCACCTAATGGGTATCACCTCCCCACCAGTGTGAGAAATTATTCAATAATACAATCACGTCCCCCTGCAGGTACGAAGAATCACTTGACCCTCTTGCCACTCACTGTAAAGCCTGCCTCCCAAAGTCCCAAGTGCAGCCCCATGTGGCCCTGCCTGGCATCTGGTGTTCTCCCTGAAGCTGTGGGTACATGTGACTAATAAACCACTGTCCATGTCATCTTTCCAGTGTCAGGTGCCATGCATATGGCTGGCTGTACTATTTAGGAGAAACATTCCTCCTTCAGCAATGGGATGAAAGGAGGCAGGCAGAACGGTTATGAATGCTGGTGGGTTGGATCAGTGGTAAAAAGTGAACCAAGGGAGATGAGAACTCTATTGATATCCTTCATGGAGCATTTTATATACTCCTTCAGACAAAGATTGGTTTCAGTGAGACCAATTCTTGGTCACCTTATTATATACTCTACTGGTTTGGAAGTTATGGTTTGAATTTGTATTACCTTAGTGACTGTTCTTCAGTTTTAACACACATAAGATCGTATCATGATCTAGATTTTATTCTTATCTGGGAAAAATAAAAGGATATGCTGCCATTTTATACAGATTATGTAAAAAAGCGTGATGCCTATTTGATTCCTATGTTGTTTTACATACGCAATATAACTTATGAATAACGTGTAAGTTGTGGAACTAATATGTAATTATATTATAATTATTAGTTTTTATAAATTCATGACTTCCCTTCTGCTTTTCCATCCTCCTCCTGAGTCCAGAGGGTGCTTAGTTCTCTGACTCCTGCAGAGTTGCTGAACCCTGAGCCACATTTCCTGTTTACTGTCCCATGCCCAGTTGCCGGGTGAGTAAGCACCCACCTGCAAAGGAGTCTCCATTATGTTTCTTGACCTGAAAGACATTTTTCTTATTTTTATCATTCTTATCATAGTTTTTTATCATAGCTTTATTGCTTCATCATCTCAATTTACTATCATAATTTATCCAGGAGTGTTTTGTTTTTGTTGGCTTCTAAGACTAGAAGACTGATCCTACAGAAATTAATAAAGCCACCTTAAGAGGAAATCAGCCCTGGACTTAAGAAATTTTGTGACAACCCTGATTGAAACGGTGTCATTCCTAAACTAGGATCCAATCATTCATTTAACAAATGCCTGTGTGCCAATCTCCATTCTAAGGGTTAGGGAGAATACAGAGAAGCTCCTAAAGATAGTTCATACTCAGTCCCATATTCCAATGATCCCATAATCTGCCTGAGGAATAGACACATATGTGCCATTCTATTGCACAGCAATTAGTATTATAATAGACACACATACTGGATGTTAGTTGTGTGTTTTGATGAGGTGACAATAAGGGATTATCTCTACCTGGGTAGGAGAAAGCTGGAAAAAGCTTCACAGTGAAGTTAATCTTTGAATTGTGCCATGAAGTGTTGATAAGATGTAGTCAACCAAGGAGAAGAATTAAGGAATGCCAAAGAGAAAGAGAGGCTAAGAAAAGGCAAAGGGCATGGCCATGCATTCATTCATTCACCAGTGGATTGATCAGCTGATTGATTCAATAAACAGGAATCCTAGACTTACCTTGGGCTAAATATTGTGCAAGGTAGCTATAGAGAAACAAACCCTGCTGCCAGGAACACCATGGGTCATGGGGAGGGAAATCATAAAACTATCAAGGTGCAGCCAGCTATGTGTAAGGACACAGGCAAGCACAGGACTTCTAGGTATTTGTGTCATGGTAAAGCATCTCCTGGAGCATCACTAGTTTAGACAATTGCTTTTTCTGCTAATGAAAATAAAGCAAAAGCTCAGAAGAGCCTAACAAAATCAGTCTTTCTAAACACTAGCTTCCCAGGGCCCCTATTTTACCTCCTACCTCTTGCCCACATTAAAAGTGCATTTCGTTTGTCCTAAATTCATCTCATTCCCCCTATTTCTCTGAGGTGCTTTCAGTCATTCCACTTCACAGCCCCCTGTGCGCTCATTTGCTGCTGGCGTCAGATTCACCTTCAATCCTGAGTGACAGATTTGGAAAAGAACACAGTTAGAACCCAGCTAATGAGCACCCATGGCTCCTCTAATAGCCGGATGACTGTTTATGTTCATCTTCTGAGTTAAGAGAGAGACTGCAAGTCAAGGAAGACTTCAGAATAAAGAAGCACTAACTGAATCAGAAAAACACCTGTGCTTCTCAACCTATATTTATTTATGTCCTTTAATCTGATGTTGTCTAAAAGGTGCAAAGTTTTTTAAACATGCTAATTATGTGCTATAAGGAAAACAGACTCAACAAAAACTAAGAATTAACAGCATCGAGAAAAAAAAACAAAAAACAAACCATCAAGGAACAAAGGAATTTTATAGCCTTTTACCCCGGAGTACTTTTCATATGAAAACACCAAATGAAATATTCTTTTTAAAATTGTATTTATTATGATTCTATAGGAAAAGTGAGATATAGTCATCGGATGTTATTTGCAAATATTTACATATTTGAGTGAAAAAACATTACCCAGTAAGTGAAGAACCCTGAATTGTCATTGAAAAGTCATAAAGAGTGTCTATTGTGTGTCTTTTTTTTTTCTTTTTTTTAAATGGTACCTGCGAAGCAGCTGTTAGAGGCTACATTTGATGCTAGAATAGCTGGCTGCAATGACAGACCACTGGGACTCCAAGGTGACAATCATTTTAATTTTTTCTAAACGTGCAATGACTGCAGGAATCTCCAACAATGTGAATATTTCATAATCCATGATTACTGTGTACCCCTCTGCCTTTTATCCTCATCAGAAATATAGACACCAGCTGTCTTCTTTTCATAAGAGATGAACTACTGTTGTGAATGAATAATCTGTTGTTGGTAATGTGAACACTCAAATCAAATAACAGAGTTACTTCCCACACACAAGAGCACAGAACCGTTTGGATTTGACCTAGGTGAGAAGGTGGAGCTGAAACAAAAAACAAAAAAACTCAATATTTGACACTCTGAGATATGCCTTTTTACTCTGTCTTTATTCCTACCACAGCAATACTCCTTCCCACTCCATAATTGTGTACTTACTAAAACTATGGTAAATGGTGAGCAGGCAAATATTTTCTTGCTTCTGGTAGCCCAACCAAGTCTTTCATAGCTAACTAACTTCTAGCCACGTGGGGTTCAGAAAGATGTATAGCACTGGTATTAATCCCTATTCCTCCAAACTTCTCCTAAGTGTCTTCCCTTCCCACAGTTGACTTTTTATGCATTGCAGATGCCATTTTGAATTCTACCACAGCAATGCCAGTTGACTTTGATATGTTTCTACAACTTCTTCCTACATATTATAATCATGCCCTAATTGTCATTGCCATCTGTTGAATGGGAATGCAGGCTTATTATTCTAGAAACACACAGAGACAATGGGGCAGATATATATGGCACAGTGCAAAGAATATATTATTTAAAGACAATTACTTTAGGATTCATATAGAGATCCTGGAACTTGAGGGTCTTCATTGTGAACAACGACAAAATGCTAGATTCCAAGTATAGTCCCAAGGTATACAAAGAACCCAAGGGAAGATAAAAATGTATACTTCATGAAAAATATTAAAGTATATGGGTTCATATTAAAATTATAGATTGTCTCCACTTTATCACAGCTTTCTTTCAAAAAGAGTTGACTCAAATAGAAATGCCCTTTAAAATATGAACTAGCCTAACAAGTTACAGCATAAAACTTATGTATGTAAATAATGTAGAAAATGGAAAGAGTAAAGGAAATGAACACAAGGCAGCTACCATGTATCAGAATGGAATTCACAGAACGTAGAGAAATGGTTCATGCAAAGTGTTTTATATGGCCTCAAAGGTATTAAAGAGGTCATTTATTTGAAGAAAAAAATCAAAGAATAAATAAAAAGAAGGACAGGCAATTTTTGATAGCAGAGTTCAGGAAACTGAGGGAAAATATTAAACAAATACATAGATGAACGCCACATTAGAAGCAATAAATTTAAAATAAAATCAACTCACATCAATCAAGGAGAGAGGGTATAAGTTGAAAAAAAAAATAAAACATAGTATAGTAAAAATAACAAGAGGCAGAATGATGTATTACATAATATTTTGGACATAAAAGGCAGACTGGGATCAAACCATCTATCTACTACTTACCAGCCAAGTATGCCTGAGCAAGTTACCTTTAACCCTGTTATGTCTTAAGATCTTCATCCATAAAATGGGAATGATGATAAATCTACCTCTTAGGTTGGTTCCAGGTACGATCTGAGATAGTGGATGTGTGGAATTCTACACAGAACCTGACATTCAGTCAAAGAATTGCAAATGTTAGTTATTATACAAAAATGAGAAGATAAAAGAGATTCACAATATATATAAGGAAACAAACAAATATAGCTGAAAAAATTCTCAAGTTAATATTTTTGACTCTGGGGAATGAAAGGACACATCTTATTCTAGGAAGTTTTGATCCATAGCTTATCTTGAGGAAGTTACCGAATTTCCAGAATAAAAAAGAAAATTTCAAGCACCAGCCAGAAAGTGAAGCATAAGGTTAAAAAAAAAAAATTCAGACTGACATATTATTTTTCCATACTAAATTTCAGTGGCATAAGACAATAGAGCTTCACTTCAAAGATCCTACAGAAAAAAGAGAGCATGATCCCAGAACAGTGGAACCCATGGAGATATTCTTCACATGTAAAGACAACGCACAGAAAGAAAAAATACTTTTGAAGGTAATCTGTGTCTTGGGTCTTTTGCATTAAATTTGTACACCCCACTATGGTTTTTCAATCTTTACATATTTTAATCAATTTAAATATATTTCATAACAAAAGAAAAATATATTTCCACCTGAAAAAGAAGATAATTTTTTTTGAACTTGGAGTCCAAAATGCAATTACTTGTGCCTCAGCTTTCACTAGCTGTGTGATCATGGGTAAAAGCAAATAATCTGGCCAAGCCCCAGTTCTTCCTCTTTTCTGGGCAGTGGTGTAGATCCACCAAATCTGGAATTGAAATATTTATGTAAAGAACTTACTCTGCAAGTGGTAAAGATCATTCAGTTTCATTATTTCTGCTCAGATAGTGAGTAATGTAGTAAAGGAAGATCCCACATTATTTCCTCCCACAAAGAAAGTGTGCCAGGATAAGACACGTCATACAAAATAAATGGAGAATCTTGTGCTCGGCACAATATGGTCAACTTTATCAAAAGTTTTTATCTCATACATAATATATCACTATTCTCTTTGAAGGCTTTTCTTCCTAGAGAGTTTCACTCTTCAAAATTCAACATCTTGAACTTTTCTTCTTTCACACTATACATCAATAATATTCTAACAATCTACCTTATATGGAATAAAAAAGATATCAAAAGAAATACCAGTGCTATACATCTTTCTGAACCCCACGTGGCTAGAAGTTAGTTAGCGATGAAAGACTTGGTTGGGCTACCAGAAGCAAGAAAATATTTGTGTGCTCACCATTTACCATATTTTTAGTAAGTACACAATTATGGTTATTTAGGTACAGTTACTGAAAGGACATACCTGAGTGAGAATCCAATCCTTCAGGGAAAGAGGCACCTTAATGGTCCCTCTAAAACAACAGAATGAATTACCCACCAAAGAAAGGAACTTCAAACTCTACATGGCTTTTTTGTGTGTGTGTGTGTGTGTGTGTGTGTGTGTCCTGATGCTCAGTTTCCTATAACTAGATCCATTGAATTTCCAACCTAAATTGCTACCAATCCTAGACGTTGCTCAACCTCAACATGGGGCAAAAAATATTGAAAAATCATCTCTCTACCCCACCCCCCAGTAGATAGTCATAGAAAGAGTAGTAAGATCTCCTTTTATTTACTGGCTACTGTGTGATGGGCACTTTACCTATCCTATCTCTAATCCTGGCAGGTAGTTTCAGTGTCCATGTCTCTGATGATGCACCTGAAATTCAGTGCCGTTAAGTGATTTGCCAAGAAGCTGTCACTGCACGTCAGCAGAGCAGGGGTTTCAAATAGCCATCTACTTGCTTCTGAGGCCTGCATTCTTCAACTCTGCTTTATTACAAATTATAATAGATTTGACAGCTGTTCCATCACTTACTGAGCTGAGTGAACTTGAAAATAACTTAAGATCTCTGAGTTTCATTTTCTTCATATATACAATAGACTCAGTGATGATACCAAAGTCATAGATAGATTGCATTATGTAATAAAATACATATAATATCTTCTAGCTTTATTGGGGTACAATTGACAAAGATTGTATATATTTGCAGCTACTTTGGAAGACAGTTTGGCCATTTCTCACAAAAGTAAACATACTCTTACCATATGAACCAGCAATCACACTCCTTGATATTTGCCGAAAGGAGTTGAAAACTTATGTCCACATAAAAACCTGCACACGAATGTTTTTATCAGCTTTATTCATAAGTGCCAAAACTTGGAAGCAATGAAGATTTCCTTCAGTAGATAAATGGATAAATAACCTGTAGTACATCCAGACAGTGGAATATTGTTCAGCACTAAAAAGAAATGAGATTTCAAGCCATAAAGACATGAAGGAACTTAAACGCATATTACTAAGTGAAAGAAGCCAACCTGAAAAGGCTATATACTAAATGATTGCAACCATATGACATTCTGGAAAAGGTGAAACTTTAGAGACAGTAAAAACATCAGTGGATGCCAGGGGCGTGGTTCCGGGGAGGGGAAAGATGAATAGGCAGAACACAGAGAATGTTTAGGGCAGTGAATACTCTGTATGGTGCTGTAACTGGTCAGCCATAGGTAATGGGTCTCATACCAAGAACAGATACGTTTTCCCAAACCTACATACCAGAAATGGCAGAACGTCACACCTCACTTGCTGGTCTCCAGGTATGCTGTAGGAAACCACAAGCTAGAGCATCATCTGGCCTGAAGAGATGAACCTAAAAAAAGGAAAAAAGAAACATGTTCAGTGTTCCCTCAAGCCAGAGGGAATGCCATGTCAGAGTAGAATGTTGTTTTCTATGCTGTTTCTCTAAAACATCATTTAGAGAGAAAACTTATCCAGCCCCAGCTCTGCACATAATATCATATTAACTCCCTCTGATAATGCCCACATCTGTTAGCTCATTGGAGACAAAGTTGAATGCTACTTGGAATCAGTGTTGGGCAAATGTTTGGATGAGACACACGATCCTCCAGGACGGGTTGCTAATTTATCTTTGCCAGTCTTTATTAGTTTTAACTCAGCAAACAACGATACAGTATCCGAGTTAGCAGCCAGGAAATCCCCAGGAAATTTCTGGTGTCCCAGCTGCCTTTCTGAAGCTTTGGCGAGTTGGAGATGTCTGGCAATAAGCCCAACTTCCAGAGGCCAGCTGTGCTGGACACACAGATAGACTGCAGATGGGGAGAGCTGGGTTGCAAGAGCTGAGGTTTTAAGACCTCACTGCTGGAGGTCAGAAGGGGGAGGGACACAGAGCCCTGCCAGCTGCTGTGCAGAGTGGGCAGTGAAGATTGGACTCAAGCCCCCTGTGCATGTGTGCGTCATGAAAAAGAGGGAATTTTGGGGTTTAGCAAAGGGAGTTCAAAATGCCTTTATTTCTATATGCCAGGGAGAAGAGAGGAAAAGCCTGGTTGATGGAAAATTTGAGGAGCTTATCTTTGCTTCTTCAACTTCTCCCTTCCCATTTGTACTTCTCTCTTTCCCTCTGGCTCCCAGTGTCCTTCTGCCTGGTCTCAGAAGAGGAGATGATTTTGTTGGAGTTAGGTAATATAATTTAGCTAACTCACCTTGATGGTTCCATAGTCCACAAATTTAAGATTCTGAAATTAGCAGAAGAATCTTTTTAGACAAGTAAGTTGAGTAAAAGAACAGTATAACAAATGATATATGTGCTTTTTTCTTCCTTCTCCAAAAAGCGTACATGTACCTGAGCTGTAGATGAGAGAAAGATATAAAATTAAATAAAAATAATGTTGGGGTAAGACAGACATATGTTTGAATTCTAAATTTTGGCAATGAACTTGACCTTTCTCAGCATTAGTTTCTTCATCTATAAAATGCAAATAATAAAAATAGCCTTGCAGTGTTGTTGTAAAGTTTAAGTTAAATATAAATTTAAAGCATGGTACCTAACACGTATTTAAACTTTAGTGTGTGTTTCTATCACCAAAAAATGTTTAAGTAAGTGTTGCTATTATTGTTGCTTATACCTTGTTGCTTATACCTTGTTGCTTATACCTTTCTAAAGATATTACAGTATCAGTGAGGAAGAGAACTGTAAAGAAGATAAGGCAGAGCTTTATTTTATATCCTTGATAATACATCAGGTAGTTACCCACCTATACATTGGGGGTAGCCCCCCAAAGAAAGCTATCATCTTCATCTATCTATCATTCCTATCTATCTATCTATCTATCTATCTATCTATCTATCTATCTATCTATCTATCTATCATCTATCTATCTACCTATCTATCTCTCCATCCATCCATTCTTCCAAGCCAACAAAAGTAATTTCAGGGCTTCCCTGGTGGCGCAGTGGTTGAGAACCTGCCTGCCAATGCAGGGGATACGGGTTCGAGCCCTGGTCTGGGAAGATCCCACATGCCGCGGAGCAACTAGGCCCGTGAGCCACAGCTACTGAGCCTGCGCGTCTGGAGCCTGTGCTCCGCAACAGGAGAGGCCGCGATAGTGAGAGGCCCGCGCACCGCGATGAACAGTGGCCCCCGCTTGCCACAACTAGAGAAAGCCCTCGCACAGAAACGAAGACCCAACACAGCCAAAAATAAATAAATAAATAATAATAATTAAAAAAAAGTAATTTCAGCACTAATGCCAGAATGCCCACTCATGTAAAAACTAAGATTAGGGGTTCAAATAGCCAAGGGACCTCCTGGGGTCATTTTGAAATACTTAGCAATCACTCTTGGATACCAAAAGATATAGAGACAGTCTGAAAAGTCTGACACGCAGCCCTGGTTTTCCCTTCTCTCTCTCTCTCTCCCCCCATCCTTCTCTCCTTCTTTCTCTTCCTTTTTTTTTTTTTTTAATTTGAGATTTAAAAACCTTGGGAAAACTCAATAAGTAAGAAATAACTGAGGTCAAGAAAAATTTTATGCCAAATTCTGAGCTCACTTATCCACAACCAAGATGCTCTTTAGCTATAGGGTCTTCTGCTCCTGCAGTGTTGACATAAACAAATGCATGAGCGATAAGAAGAGATCCATCCATTGATTGGGTTCTCCCCTGGATCGTTTAAACAAGTATTTATCCATCAGGGCTCATCTCACAGAGTGAGCTTCAGGATTCTGTAAGCCCAGAGCAAAGACTGGCATCTGGGGCTCTTTTGTGTTCTGTGGTGGATGGTGGATTTCTACAGCCCAAGGAAACGCTGAGCAGGCAGGGTAGAACTAACAGAAGCTTCACTCAGTGCTGCCCACAGAGCATGGCAAATCAAGGCGCACACTCTATATCTTTACTTTTTCCAGGGCGAGGAGCTGTGTTGCTGATGGCTGGGCTCAGGGAAAAGAGATCAGTTTAGGAGAGAGTGGTGGTTCTATCAGTTACCCTTTACGGTGGCAATGTGCCTCTCATACTTACTACCGTAGACCTGAATGGGGAAAAACATGTTTGGGGACCTTTAGTAATGCTATTTCCTGTAACCCTTAGAGTTGTTATAGAAAGGCATTCTGTGTACGAGAGAGAGTCAGGGAGAGTTAGAGGGAATCCTCACCCACGCCTCTCAAGAGTCTGGCCACACAGCTATGAGAGGTCACGTAAAATCTCATAAAGACCTGAGTTTTAATTGGGAAAAATCTGCTAATAATTTATCAGTGTAGCATGTGTTTGAAATGGGAAAAAAGAAAAAGAAAAAAGATTGTGGATGCATATGGTACAGGGCAATATCCTTAAAGATCAGCTCAATAATACTCCCTATTACCTACCTGCCTGTAAGCTCTATGTGCCTCTGGGAGCTAGCTTACACAGAGCCTGGCTTATGGTAAGAATTAAATTAAAATGTGTTAAATGAATGATTATACAGCATCACAGTAATGTTGATACCCTGATAATATCTACTTCACTTACCCGAATGTTTTTTTGAATATTAGATGTATTCCATATGGTTGCAGAAAGACAGGGAATTGGCTATGGAATTACATGTCCGTGTATCCATTTAATCACATTATAAATAATATTTTCCAATCTGAAAAGAATTAGAGGTACCAGTGAATAAGTAAAGAAGTTCTTTAGATAAGTGAGAAAGAAATGGAAAAGGATTGCTCTTTTCAATATCTACTCTGGCTGGTCACTGCCTTAGACTAGCTCTTTCATAGACTGCAGTTCATTTAAACCTCACAATAACCCATCAAGCTGAGGCTTATCAGATGTCCAGGAGGCAAAGTCCCTCCTGAAGCTCTGCTTCCTACTGTGTACATAGTCTATGTTTTTTTTTTTTTTTTTTTTGGCCACACCGCACAACATGTGGGATCTTAGTTCCTAAGATCAAACCCGCACCCCCTGCGCTGGAAGTGCAGAGTCTTAACCACTGGACTGCCTGGGAAGTCCCTATACATATTCTTTTTAAAACTCATTCTTATTTTTATACATTTTGCAATGGAAAGGAATTGCTTTGTGAATAATATATTCTTAGACAGTATGTTCTCTCCTCCTTTGACATTAGTAATGAAGTTGAATTTTAATTGCATGAAATTTTAAACTGTAATGAATTCAAGCTCTCACATAAATCTTCTGAATAGGAGTATAGAATCTTAACAGTGTTATAAGGTTGAAAAGCAGGAGGTCTTTTTTCTAGTTTAAATACTGCCTTGGGATGTGTCTAGATTTTTTTTTTTGGAAGCTAACTTTATCACTACAGCAGACAAAACTAGCTTACATCAAACACATCACTGAACACTTTTAGTGGAGCTAAGAATTCAAGTTTCTTAACTGTCAATCAAAACAGGTTTGAGATCGATGCAACCCAATTGCATCAAATACACCCAATCTGTCCCACATATTCTAATGGGGAAAAAATGAAAAATAATGCCAAGGATAACAAGTTAATCTATAGTAAGCTAACTCTATAGACTGAATAGATCCCCAAAATTATGTTTAATCATTCAGAGAAAAGAACATTGTACTGGGCATTAAGGAGCTGGGTTATTAAACTACATCTAATACTATCATGTTGCATGGCATTGTTCTAACTGTCTTTTCCCCCAGATTCTTGGTTATCTTCTCCACTGAATATTCTGAATTAGCTCTGAGGTCTCTGAGTTCAAGATCCATATGCTTTTATGCTGGGCCCAGAGCAGACATTTTAAGGAGTGCAGCTGGTTTGAACAGTCTGGAGATGAGACATAAATTAGGAAACCCTAACTCCTCTAAGGCATACAACTGACTTAGATAAAGTTTAATTTATCTAAGTTTACCATAGTTTCCTGCTGGGTATTAACACTTTAGAATATATCATCCACAACACATATTTGTGAAAAAAATAGTCAAAGGACTCTAATCAGACAAATGAAACAGAATTCCAGGCAGAAAAGGAGAAGGAGAGAAAAAGTAGTGGGCAAAATATTCAGCAAAATATATGTGTATGTGTTTGTATATAGAAATATATGTGTATAAATGTACACATAGATAAGTATATATAAAGTATTAATATATGATTTTCTCTACCACTAGATCATCAAGAGTATGCAGTGCAGAAAAGATAGTCTCTTCAATAAATAGTGGTGAAAAAACTGGATATCTACACGAAAAAGAGTTATGTTTGATATTTATCTCACTCATATACAAAAACAAGCAAAATGGATTAAAGATTTAAATGTAAGACCTGAAACCACAAAATTCTTGATGTAAAGTACTTAGAACAGTATAATGGCAAACACCATAAAACTACTTGCAAAAAAATGGAAACAACTTAAATATCCAATATTGGGGGTATGCCTATGAAATAGTCACATGATGGTATACCATATGAATATTAAAAATCTAAAAATGTTTTAGAAGAATTTCAGTGGGAAGACATGGGAAGACTTCCACAATTTTATTAAGTGAAAAGAACAGTAAAGCTGGTTACCAAACAAACAAACAAAAACGGGCAAAGGACTTGTATAGACATTTCTCCAAAGAAGATATACAAATGACCAACAGGTGTATAAAAAGATATTCAACATTAATTATGAGGGAAATGCAAATCAAAATGACAATGAGCTATCATCTTACACCTGTAGGATGGCTATTATTAAAAGAAAAATGTTTTAGCGAGGATGTGGAGAAATTGGAATCCTTGTATAGTGTAGGTGGAATGCAAAATGAATCAGTAGTTATGGAAAATAGTACAGAGGCTCCTCAAAAATTCCAAAGAGAATTACCATATGATTCAGCAATCCCACTTCTGGGTATACATACAAAAGAATTGAAATCTGGATCTTGGAGAGATATCTGCACTCCCATGTTCATTGCAGCATTATTCACAATAGCCAAGATATGGAAACAACCAAAATGTCCATCAACAGATGAATGGGTAAAGAAGGTGTGATAAATACATACAATGGAACATTACTCAGTCCTAATAAAGAAGGACATTCTGCCCTTTTGACAACATGGATGAATCTGGAGGACATTATACAAAGTGAAATAAGCCAGTCACAGAAGGACAAATGTTTCCACTTATATGAGGTATTTAAATAGTGAAACTTATGGAAACAGAGTAGAGTGGGGCTGGGAGAGGGGGAAATGTGGAGTTGATCAACCATGAGCAAAAGTTTCAGTGAAGTAAGAGGAATAAGCTCTAGAAACCCACTGTACAACATTGTGTCTCTAGTTAGCAATAGTGTATTGCACACTTAAAAATTTGTTAAGATGGTAGATTCCATGTTAACTGTTCTTACCACACAATAAATAAATAAATATAATGTGAAAGAAAAGTGATATTTTAAATGTACTCCCTACCACAGGGAAGAAAGATAAGTGGTGTATCTAGTTCACCCAACCCAAAGGCAGGAATTTCCTTGCTTCCATTTGTAAGTGTGGGAAGTTTAGAAGTCTCATTAGGACTCAGAGAAGACTTGTGAGAGTTCTTGATAGACTATTTCATGGCATCTCTGCAGACCTATTATGAAATAGAAGTGATCATGAGCAGATGTGACTTAGCTAATTTGGAAACAGGCACCAAATCGTTTATGTTGTTCACATGGATTGGCATGAGCCTCAGGGTCATTGCCTTGGATTTCTGAGACAGTGTCTCTCCTCAGGATTAGCAGAGTAGCTGTTCCAGGAATGTAGGACATAAAGTTAAGCGCATATTCCACTGGAGCTAGGCATGGTTTTAAAAACAAAACTATCATCACCACAGACGTCTATAGTGTTAATCTCATGAGAAAGAGATTAACAAATTTGTGCCCCTACATGTTATTCCCTTTTGATATATAAAAATATGTTGTGACATAAGAAGGCCGGGAATAATATGGTCTAATATTCGCAGGCTAATTATTCCTTTGACTTCTTTTACCTATTTAGGTGCTAGTCTTTATAATCTATTGCTATTAGGATAAAATTAAATATTGTCCATTTTCCCATCTCCAGTGCAGCTCTTTAAGCTGGCAAACCAAAATGCCCAAAATACTCACTGGTATCAGAGTTAACAAAATGATAGGGTTGTCGAGTCAGGCTCAAACACATCAGCGATCTTATCTAGTATCAAACTTTATTAATAATCCCAAGGATACAGGCAATAAAGAGACTAAGGCAGAGCAGAGGGAGGCTGGAATATCAAGGTAGCTTCCCAGATCTGTCTCCCTGCATCAGACCTGTACTCTCTGGTTTAGGATAAGAGATGGGATCTCCAAGTGAGGATTAAAGGTTATTCTCCAAGTGAAGAGCATCTAAGTTATTAAACATCTTCATTTTATACTCCAGAGAGTGGTATCACGTACGTGACGTTCTCCAGGGAGCCAAGCCTCATCGACTCTAAGTGTATTCACAAGTAGTAATCCTGAGACGATCCTGCTAAGGGCTTTTATTAGATAAAGCCTCTTTCCCCAAGTAAATACTATTAGTCTATATACCTGAATGTCTATTGACAAGGAGACTAGATGAGGTCATCTGCCTTTTTTTTCTTTACCTACTCCAGGTAAGCACTGACCTGGAGAAAAGGTCAAAAGAAGAGAATGGGTCACATGCAAATTGTTTTACCACCTTCTTTCTAGTCACCAAGAAAAACAAGCTACCTCCAATAAGATGGCTAGATTTTTAAACTAGGTGTATATTTTAGAATTGCCTGTAAATAAATAAATAAGTATATATGTCTAACATCCAGAGATTATGATTAGGTGGGTCTCTGATGGGACTAGTTCTTTTTTTAAATACGCTCCACTGATGATTGCAAACTACTATAAAATCTAGGGAGTAAACAGGACTCACCCATCTCTTGACTCCCAACTTGATTTTAATATGTTCTCAGTTAACTAAATTCATCACTGCAAGTCTTGTCCTGGCAGACACTGTCTGGGGAAAACTATGTTAGTATGAAGTGGTCACTGGTCCCAATGCTTTAAGTGCGTCACAGAATTGAGCCCAAATCTGAAGACCAATACTTGGGTTTTTCTTGTACAAAGACACCATCGGTATTATCTAGTGATGCGCTTATTATGTTGCAGGTAAAAAAAAAAAAGGAAACTTAAAATATAGTCTAAAGTTTGAACCCATTGGATTTGAAAACATGTTCCAAGGATTACAGAGATGTGCCTGAAAGATGGACATTACAGAGAGGAATGGAGAGGTGGAAGAGCCTCCTAAGCAAAGAGAATTCTTGTCAGCTCATCGTTCTGATTCAACCAAATGGCAGCCACAGTTGGATTAATTTTTATATTGGATGATTAACAGAATTTATTTAAGTAATATATAACTTGCAGGTACTACTGCAAGGTACTACTTTAAGCACTAAATATGCTATCTCCTGTATTAGGGTTCCTCAGAGAACCCAGGACCAATAGCGTGTGTGTGTGTGGGCAGATAGATAATAGATTTTAAGGAATTGGCTCAGATGATTATGTTGGTTGGCCAGTTTGAAATATACTGGGCTGGCCGGAAGGCTGGGCATTCTAGCAGGAGCAGTCTGAAAACAGAATTCCTTCCTCTTTGAGGACCTCAGTCTTTTATTGGATGAGGTTTACCCACATCACTGAAGGTAATATGCTTTACTCAAAGTCTACTGATTTAAATGTTTTTCTCATCTAAAAATATGCTTTCACAGCAACATCTGTGCTGGTGTTTGACCGATCAGCTGGACACCATAGCCTAGCCCAGTTAACACATAAAAGTAGCCATTACACCTCCTTTAATTCTTCCAACAACTCTTTGTGGTTAGTAGCGTGATCATTCCTAGCTAGACATAGGGAAATTGAGGCACACCAGTTACTATAGAGGTACGCACAAGGTATTCACGAGGATCTATGGGTTCCTAACTCAGCCTAAGGTGTCAAGAGGCTGCACAAGTGAGGTGGTACTGATCAAGTCTTCAATGATCTGAAGGAGCTAAACAGGGAGAGAAATGGAAACCAGGTGTTTTAGTGAAGGAAACTGCTTCTGAGACTGAAAGTGCTTGATGGTGTGCTTTAGAAATGTCAATATTTCTATATACTGGCATATAGGGCATGTTTTGGTGGGAAGAAAGTGGGAACAGAGAGGGAAATGAGGTTAGAAGACAGAAGTCAGAATAAAGAGTTTTAAGCGCCATGACGAGTCTGCTATTTTCCTAACAGGCAAGAAATATCTATGGATGTCTCTTTAGAAAGGATGGTTATTAGAAGGGGCAGTGGTTTAGAAGGCATGGCGAGATTTACACATCAGGAATATCATGCTTGTGGTAATGGAGAGTTTGGAATTGAGAAAGAGAGAGAGAGCAGGGTTGGGGAGACTAATTAAAAATCTGTTGCAATATTCAACATTTTTTTTTTTAAATTTGAAAACCACAGATGAATCAGGATGACTGCAAGATTTCTGCCATTGTGCCTAGACATGGGGCAAATCTTCAAATGGAGATCAATTTGCATAATGGGCAGAAGGGCTTTGGAGAAAAGAAAAAGAAACACAATTAGGTCATACTGAGTTTGAGTTGCCTCTTAGAAATCCATGAAGTAACTAACAGAGAGGTCGAGGGAATTCCCTGGTGGTCCAGTGGGTGAATACACAGGTTTGTAACTTGAGAGTGACATCCAGGCAATAAATACAGGCTATAAATATATGACACAAGTGACAGAAGGTAATCGGTTTTTAAAACCTTGCTTTATAATAATGCCACCAGAAAACAAAGAGTTAAATCCTGCAGAAATGAGTCAGGAACCACTGAATTTACCATGGATGCACCAGCTCTGCCTACCAGTACTCCAGGAGCTGCCACATCAGCTATGCTTTGTCTAACAGGAGAATTAAATCTTCAGTGACAGGAAAATAGGCTAACACAGTCAATTTCCCTTGGCTCGTTTTAGACTTATTTGCTAACATATTTGCATTGTCTTTTTATAGAAACACCAGAACAGTTACCTGAAAGAGAAGAGAAAAAGAAAAATAAAGTAATTTCTGGGGAAAAAAATATTAGCCATACAATCACAGAGTAAGAGGTAAAAGAACCAAGATATCAGAATAAGAGAAATAATAATGGTTATTAGACTATCCTGGGAGACTTTCATGTTCCATGTTATGAAAATTCTATGTTGTATGAACATTCTATGTTCTAAGCTCTTTACCTAGAGGAAATCATTTACTGTTCACAACGGCCACATACCACAATTAGTGTGTTCATCCCCATTTCACAGATGAAGATGATGAGACACAGAGAATTTAAACCTACCAAGTTCATCCAATGACTAACTGGTGGGGCAGGTGCTTTATCATGGCATTTAACTGCCTCCTGGAGAAGAAGCATGAATTCTGGACTAGTCTTATATTATTTCTTGATTAGCATTGGTGATGGTGAAATGGAAAAAAATGTGAAGGAAGAAAGTATTAGTTGAGTCCCAACTGGGCTATGTTCTCACTGTGTGACAGGATTAATTATTCCATTGAGTCTCAAAGTTCTCATTTCTAAAATATATTGGAGCGTCTATGATATGCTACATACGAAGTGGCATATGGTATTAATGTAGTGCTGGATACACATTTATCCCTTTCTTAGCTTCTTAAAAAAGGGTCTCTGATCTGAGATCCCTGGATATATTTTGTATATGCCATGAAATGGTATGTAAAAATGTATGTCTGCATCTATTTCCACTTATCTGATTAAAAAGACCATTCTGGGCAAAAGGATCTTTTTATTCATAAGATTACAAAGAAAAAGAAAGAAAATAAATACTACCCTGAAGTATTATACTAAAATTAAGACATGTGACCCAGTACTCTGAAATTTCTTTTTTTCTTTTCTGTTATAGTTTATTGAAAGATATTGAAAATATTTTCAAGTGCCAGAAAAACCCTTGAAATATTTTAATTTACCTTCATGGGAAATAATTTTAGATGTAAAATGTGTGTTACAGAGATAATGACGTAATTGATTCTAAGCTGTGGTTATTAATTTGGTAAAACTTTTTGTAAGTTTGTGTGTCTATGTAAGAGAAAAAGAGAAAGAAAGACAAAGCAAGAGCCCCTTGGGAGCGTTTTTCCAAGTTCTTAGACTCAAGGAAAAGTATTCAGTTTTAGACTTAATCAGTAGGATCCTGTGTTCAGGGGGTTTTAAGCTCTGTGTTTGATTCTGTGCACACATGAAGAAATATATGCATCGTCATTTCTATTATAAATCAAAAGTAGTAAAAATGGTCCTGTTTTATGGGAAATGAGTGCAGTGTGTGCTGTTTCTTTATGGCTTTTATATTTCTAGCTGGCCACCCTGGAAAAGCACCCCTTATTTCATGCTATACAGCAGTCAGCCTAGGAAGAGCTGAGAAGAAGAATGACAAATGTGCATTGCATCTGGCATTTGTGTCCTTTTGCTAGGAAAGGTGAAGCTGGGTTAAGATCTCTTCTTTGTTTGTGATGAAGAGCTCAGAATGAGGTCTTTTTACAACAACAATACTCCAGACATCCTCTTCAGAGAAGACCAATTTCTTCCTGGGAGGCTCTACCCTTGAGAGGATGCAAAAAGCATCAAAAGAACTAGCTGTTGAAAATAAGTCAGGTTTAAAAAAAAATGGAAATGAACTAGGTAAAACTTTGACCAGATTGAGAGTATGGAGAGCCAAGGTTGAACACTTTGCTCTGCTCATCCACCTGTTTTCTGATTCAAAGCATCACTGAATAGTAAATCTAAAGGTCCAAGAGGCTTGAGAACTCATCTAGGTCAGAAGCTTACAAGCTTAAGCTGTAAACATTGTTTTACAAAATGTCTTTAAAGGGTGTATTTCTTTTTCTTTCCCCATGGAGTCTTATGTTATTTCACCATATAAAAAACAGATAGGAATTAAAAATTTTTGATTGAAAAAGAACATGACATTCCAAGTGGTCATCCTCCGTGTTTGCCCTCCTGTGTGAGCCTCTTAGCCAACATTATAGACTCTTTAGTTTCTATGAACATAGTTTTAAAATCACCCATTTAGTACAAAGTTTCTCAAGTTGTTTTTAAAACCAATATGATGATTGACAGAAGTCTAAATATCAGGAATCCCTCGTACAGCATTTCTGATAAAAGACATCATCCTCTATCTTAATACCAGTAAGAATACAATATTCATTACTATGAATTTTTAATCATCAGAAAGTTCTGACACTCAACTTAAATCATCATCCAAGTCACCAACTGTAAGTTCTGTCTACAGGGGGAAAAACATTGTATGTTTGTTTTTCAAAAATTTGAAATCTTTTCAGTTCCAGAACTTTTCCTATACATGGTTCCTAGAACCATCTCTATTTTAGCCACACTCCTCTGAATGAATCTTTATTTTATTTCTACATATTTAAAAATATGTCATCAAGAAATACAGAAATAGTGTCCTGCCAAAATTATGTAATTTTGTTCATATAATTTTAAAGCAGTTATCTGGGGCCATATCAATACTTAATTAAAATGTGAGTAATTGAAAAAATTCATTATATTGAAATACCTAACATTATATCTTACACTGATATTATTAAGCACTCTCACATATGTTATTTAATTTAATTCTAACTTAATCCTATGAAGACAGGTAATATCTACATTTGCCAAGGTTAAAAACAAAAAACAAAAAACAAAACCTGTTCCAAAGGGTCAAGTCACTACACCAGCAATTAATTGGAGAGTGACAAGTCTAGAGATAAACTCTGAACTGTCCCCCAGGTATATCAATTCTAGATAAGTGAATATAAAAGAGCTGCTCTTCACTAAATAACTATTATATACTTGCAGCATAAAATGAAGTATCAAATAGGGTGTTATGAGACACGGAATAAAAATGTGTGAAAAACATGACTGTTGATCATTGGGGAGTTTCACTTCTGACAAGACAGCATGAGGATCTGTGTGGATCTGCTCCCCAGCAAAATAGTTCAATTAAAAAAAAATTAAAGTCTCTGAAAATGATCCCCAAAGTATACATTATGTGAAGAACTATTTATTCAAGAAATTATGAATAGTAAGAAAAGTGAGAAACTGTGGCATATGAATCATGACCTATTCCCTCCCTCCCCCTCCCAACTCAGTGAGGTAGAAATGACACTTTAAACCAGTACAGCCAAACTACATGGCTACCTCTATCCCCAGGTCCCAGTTGGAGGGCTGTCTTTCTGAGAGGGAAAGACAAAAGTATTTCTTATTCTGCCCCAAGCTACCTGTTGCGAAGGCTAAGTTCCAGGAAGTGGGGCTGAAAGTTGGGAAAACCCTCCTTTCTCCCAGCTCCCACTCATAAGGCAGAGGCTTTACCTTGGTCAGGGGGCCACTAACAATACTAAGACCTCAGTCCTCCTTGTTCCAGCTTCTGAGGCAATAGTTCCATACCTGGAGAAGTAAACTGAGAACACCTGGGACTGTTGCTGCCTCCCAGGGAGTGTTCAGATTCTAAAGCAGGGGTGTCACTTAGGGGAAGCATGCTCCTGTCCTGTCCCCAGCAACAGAGCCCAGGCTCAGAGGTTTAGAAAGAATAACTGAAAAGATTTGAAGACAAAGCAAGGTAAACTCAAATTAGTCACACCAGCTTTTTATAGGTTCATAGTGCCCGTCTGTGAAAAATGATGGCCCATTAGAAATGAAAATGGGTAAGTTACAGAATAAAGGAGTACTAATCAAATATTCCAAAAATGAAAGCAAAATCTCTGAGCATTAACTTATTTACAGCATGAATAATTTAATATCCACCTCAGATTTAATCACAAGCCATGGTCAATTAACTAATTTAGTAACAATGTGTAAATAATGGATAATTTCTATGCACTAGATGAAACTTTAAGAATTGCAGTCATATCAAATGGATTATAAGTGATGGGATTGTCTTCCCAAACATTTCTGACAATGAAAAAGAAATGTTTAACTTTACAACTGGAACTGAATATGAATATTATCCATATATCTTACACATTCTGGAAAAAGTTAGAAAGAAATCAATGTATCCATTTATCTAAATTGTATTTCTGTTGTAACTACCTATAAATATACAATTGGAAGCCAATTTTCAACTTAAAATATGAAAAGCATTGTTCTGAGAACTTTTCATTTATAAATCCATTAAATTCCTATAACAACACTATAAGGTAGATACTATTCTAATCTGTAGTTTTCAGTTCAGAAACCAAGGCACAGAGAGAGTACAACTTGCCCACTTTCAGAGAATAAATAGCAGACCTGGGTAAACTCAGAAAATCTAATCCTAGAGCCTGCCCTCCAAAGCTGTTGAACTTTACATGGAACAACTCAACGCCCTTCCTTAGAATAGAAACAATAATAAAAAGAAATGATAATATGCTGATCAACATTTAGAGATACTTTAAGGTAGGCAGTTACCATAATAGGTAACTATCATCTAATGGAAAACTAATCTGTCAATTAGGAAGCTTCATTATTTCCCAAGTGGAACACTGGACTCCTGGCAAAGATCTCGGCTTAGTTGAGTATGAAGCTCTGACCTCTATGTAACTCCAAGGCTAATTACCTTGTTTCTTTATGTCCAGCAAAAATTAGCGATGTGGCAATTGAAGCAAGTAATGCTTTAGAAATGTGAGTCCTGGCTTTATCACTTGAGACTTTGGTGGAACTATTTCATCGCTCTATGCTTCAGTCTTATTCTGCTAAGTGGGGATAATGATTGTCTATTTATAGTTTGGAAATTACATGAATTGCCTATGTAACTCTGCCAGGCATGGGGTCTGGCTGTATACGTTTTAGTTTGGTGTTCGACATAATTTAGTTTTCTTCTCACAAGGTAGACATATATAAAGAAGATAAATAGTAAATATTCTTGCTTTGCTCTTTAAAGCTTTTTGCAATTATGAGAAAAAGGTAACAGATGCACTTATTTGCCATAATAGGGCAGTTGTAGTTGACTTTTTTTTTTTTAATAGATCTTTACTGGATCTTTATTGCTTCACAATTCTGTGTTAGTTTCTGTTGCACAACAGAGCGGATCAGCCATAAGCATACACATGTCCCCATCTTAGTTGATTTTTAACACTGTTTGGATTTCCAATATGGTTTTTGCTGCATAGTTTATATAATAACTTAAAAGGAGTAAAAAGAGGTTTCTTATTTGTTGGTTTAGTTTTTATCCTTTTAAAATGAATCCCTAATCTCAGTCAGAAAAAAATCAATGAGTTGCTACTGAAAAAAGAAAATGTTTATTAAACGCTCATTTGATTCAAAGCTTTGAAGTAGGATTTAGTTAATTTGCTAGTTAATTCCTTTTTTCATCTATGCCACCCCGCAGGACACTTTATAACCAAGAACTCATTATTTTGTGGAAGCTCTTTTGTTTTTAATAACTAAATATATCTCTTACGTGCTCAATATCAATGTAGCTAAGAGCAGTTTGCCCATCCATACCTTCTAATAACTTGTGTCTGAATAAACTAATCCCAAAATGTCATCATTGAGCCCCAGGGGAATTCTTAGTGAGGAAGCTTCTGACTCCTGCTGAGAATACCTGCCTTCCCCATAGAATAAAATTACCAGGCCTTCAAAGAAATATGCTACATGTTAGATTGAATTTCTCCATCCATGTGCAGATATTTAACTGATGCTTCTGCCACGGTGGCAAGCAGAAAATCAAATATCATGTATTTAGCCATAAAAGCATTCTACCTTGGGCAATACAATATATAGGGATTCTTGTTCAAGTGAATTCACTTAGAAATTTACACACACACACATACACATATACGTATAGATGCAGCTGCATAGAGAGAATGAAAATTATAAATATTACAAGTATTTGTTCTTGCTTCTAGAAAATGTGCTTCTAGCATTTGCCTTTCTCAAAGGGGACGTGTCTAATATCCAGGTCAATTGTTACATACAACAAGAAATCGAATTAGACTTGGGTGCACGCTATTAAAGTGGTTCACACCAACAGAGATAAGAAAATGTACATTGCAGTTTAGGATAGAATTTAAGAATATGGGGTTTTGGATAGGAACTATTGGGTGTAAATCTCACTTTGTCATACAGAAAATGTTTAAACTTAGCAAATTATTCAACCTACGTGAATCTCAACTTCATGATGAATAAAATGAGCAAAATATACCTAATAGTTTGTTGTAAAGATAAAAGAGATGACTAATTAAAGAAATTAGCATAGAGTCTTTCGCAGAATAAACATTTAATAAATATTAGCTATTCAATCTCAGAAGGAAGGAGAGTAGAAAAACCTCTTTAGAGGTTATAGCACTTTAACTAATTGGCCAGAATGGGCAAGTAAAAATATTAGGAAGGGCTTTTAAGACAAAGAAAACAATATTTTAAAAGTCAGTGAGAAAGGTTTATCCTGAATTTATGCAATATAGGAAGTGTTCAATCAAGCTAGGTAGCAGAGCTCCTAAATAGAGACTGAAAAAACTTTATGGCATATTGTTCTATCACTTACCAAAATCTATATTAAAATCTCTCCTATGATTATATATTTACCTGTATATCATTTTATTTTATTTTTCATAGTTTAGGCCATGTTATTAGGAGCATATATTTTAGTGTTTATATATCTTCTTTGTTAGTTTAACTCATCATCATTATGATGTCATCTTAATCAGAAGAATCTTTTTCAATTACTTTATTTTTTATATATGCTAAACTACAAAATATGTTTTAATAAATTTTAAAATGATTGAAATCATATGCTATGTTCTCTGAAAAAAAAAGGAGTTAAACTAGAAATCAGTATTGGAAAGATATCTGGAAAATTCCCAAATACTTAGAAAATAAACAGCATACTCTTAAGCCACCCATGGATTAAAGACATAATTACAAAGGTAAATTACAAAAGTCAATTATATTTCTATATATTAACAAAGAAAAAAAATGAAAAAGAATTAAATCCAATAAATAGTACAAAAAGAATAAAAAACAAGAATACATTAAACAAGGTGTGTTTATATTATATATGATGAAAACTACAAAAAATGCTGACACACCTTAATAAAATTATCAATATACCAAGTCCTTGGATCAGAAGACCCAATATTGGTGAGGTCAACTCCCCCTAAATTGACCTTTAGATTCAATATGTACACAATCAAAATTTTAGCAGGCTTCTTTGTAGAAATTGATATGGATAAGTAACAGGCTTTGATGAACCAACAGATTTTTTAAGACAAGAACAAAATTGGAGGACTCATACTACCTGATTTTAAGACAGTATAATTATTCAGTATTGACATAATTATTAGTATATAGACTAATGGAACTGGAAAATAGAATGCAGAATAAATCTACGCATATTCAGACTGCTGATTTTCAAAAATGTTGCTGAGGTAGTTCATTGTAGAAAGAATAGTTATTTTAACAAATGGTGGTGAGACAATAGTACATTCAACTTGAAATATGGATTTCAGAGAACTAAAATATTATGTAGCATATTCTCTGAACATAATATGCTAAAGCTTTGGACTATAATTCAATGTTTGAAAATAAAAAGCATACTTTTAAATAACCCTTGAGTCAAAAAAATATTAATTGGAATTAAATTAATTTGAACTTTAATGGAAGTTCCCTGGTAATGATATGAGGAAATATTTTAAAGGGAAAAATTTTAAGAGAAGTCCAACTTGAGAAAAAGAGAATCTTTCCTTAAGACTATATCGAATTAAAAAAGAATCTTATACATATAGATTCATACATATACATATAAATATTTCATATAATTGTCATGATTAATTTTTCTCCCAATTTATACTAAGGAATGAAGGCCTGTTTTTTGAGAAAAAAAAAAGAGAGAGAGAGAGAGCTTAGTCTTCCAGTTTCAAAAGGCATCTGATTAACAGATAAACGCATTCTAGATCATCGTCCCTTTGGCAAATAATTAAGTATCTAGTGTACTTAGTAGGAGTTGAGACTCTTTTATACCTGGATATGTTGCTTACTAGTTAACCTACAGCGAATCACTTCACCCATCTCTATTTCTGTATTTCCTTCTCTCTAAAATTAGGGTAATAGATCCACAACCTTTATAAGTTAAATGATACCGTGGGTATGAAGACTCAGTGTTCTCAGAGGAATAGTGTTATATACATAAGCACTGATGCTTTGTATAAAAGTGTCATATGAAAGCAGTGTGTAAATGCAAGTTAAAACAATTAGCTTTTGTTGTAAAGAGTACTATGAATTAATAGAAGCCAAAGCCACCCTGTTTCTATTCCTCCAATTCATGAAAAATACCCACGGATGAAAAATAGGTCCAATTTAATCTAATAAAGAGGGTAGAGAAGTTTGCGGGCTAAGGAGAATTACAAAATGTATATAGAGATTTAGACTTTTATAGGGATTTCTAGAATGTGCCTATTTTGTAAAATTCTGTATCTATATATCTACATTTTAATAACTATATATTTACACATGATTTTATGTATAGAAACATTAATGTTTGATGGAAACTAAAACTAGATTTGAAAAGTTAAATGTTTTCACTAGAAGAAAGACATCTACAATATAGATTGGACAGAGGCAGTGTGCTATCAGGGTTCACATTTAATTTAGTTCTTTATCTTCTATAGTGCCTAACTCAGTACCTGGCAGTTCATAGGTGCTCAGTAATTATATGTTAAAGAGTGAATACATGAATAAACTCACTCTCATTATTAACAGAACAGTTGTTAACAATAACTGTTATGACAAGCTGAAATTCCAAAAATTCCATACAGAGAGCATGCACTTAATATATGGCATTTGACTAAATGTCCTCTAAGTTTCCTACTTAATAGTTAGCTTTTATGATCCTATGTCAGGTAGATACTCAAATAGGTAATCAAGTAAAGAGAGAAGAGTAGGGAGACATGAGCCAAAAGGAATTGAATCGGTCCCATGCCGTTAAGAGTCAAGAATATCCTAGAGACCAATATCCTTAGAAAACATTAATATTGCACAAACCATTAAGTTTTCAGATTAGCATTCACCAAAGGATAAAAGTGTAACTATGTATCCAAGCTTAGAAAATGATGATGGGATACAGCCCTATTTCTTTTTATTCTCTACGTGAAATTCACTTGTTTCTTGGAAGAATCAAGCTGACAATGGAAACTTTCATTAGAACAATTGTAATACTGTGTTAAAGTGTGTGAGGCAAAAATCTATAAATAAATCATGAAATAGAATTTCTACATTTCCAAAAACTGACGTGCATAGGAAAAGAAACATTGTTGAGTGAGAAATCTACACATTTTCAATATGCTTCTCTTTCTTCCTCTTATAATATTGAAAGAACAAAAATTGGCAGAAGGTTCTTTTAATCTGGCATACATTTCATTAGAAATTCTAACAGGTTTATACATGATTCACTGGAAATATTGAAAGTCAATGTGCAGAAGATTTTGACTTGGACTATATGATCTCTGTTCCTTCTTTCAACAGAGCTTTTCAAAAAATTCCATCCATAACTGTCATGAGGATATAACTTAACTCCTTAAAATTATCATTTGTGAATATTTAGGTGTCCTTTACTGGTTGCCAAAACACCTTTGTCCAAAAAAACAAAAAACAAAACAAATGAACAGCAACAACAAAAAAAACCCACTGAATTTAATTCTCCTTTTTTTTCTTGTTTGCTTTCCATAAAATAATAAACACTTATTCAAATATGGCTACTGAAGAATTTTATCATGTATATATCTTATCCACTAAACATAATCACACAATATCCTCGTTCATACAGAAATTTCTACGAAGTCCCATCCCACTCATCAGATTTCTGACCTGAGTTCATAAAAATATCACACTTTGAAGCAGATTGATGTTTGAGTACAAAAGGGGGTTACAGTTAGAATTACATTAGAGCCATCGCTTCACTTTCTGATGGCAAAAGGTTTTAATTGTTATGTTTGTAAGATCTACTTTATAAATATTTAATCAAATCATTAATCGTTAGGCTATAAAAATAACTTGGAAATTTTGGAAATTATCTACTTTTCTTGTGAAGTTCATTCATTTAAAAGTGCGTATCAGGGGCTTCTCTGGTGGCGCAGTGGTTGAGAATCTGCCTGCCAATGCAGGGGACACGGTTTCGAGCCCTGGTCTGGGAAGAGCCCACATGCCGCGGAGCAACTGGGCCCGTGAGCCACAATCGCTGAGCCTGCGCGTCTGGAGCCTGTGCTCCGCAACAAGAGAGGCCGCGATAGTGAGAGGCCCGCGCACCGCGATGATGAGTGGCCCCCGCTTGCCACAACTGGAGAAAGCCCTAGCACAGAAACGAAGACCCAACACAGCCATAAATAAATAAATAAATTAATAATAAAAAAAAAAGTGCGTATCAGATAATAGAATACTGGGGCAGCTACAATTTGGTTATAGCAATGAATAAAACATGGTCCCATCTTTAAGAAACTCACACTAGAAGAGAAGATATGCCAGTAACTTATGATAGTACTGTTAAGAATAAGATAATATTTATAGGAGTGGAAAAGTGGACAGTAGAGTCCTGTTAAAACTTTTGTGTTTGACTTAAAGTCAAAACATTTCAAAACAGTCATTTCTTTTCACTATACATGTCTACTGAATTAACTCTTTGGTTGATTATAAAAGTTAGATATATATTTAGACTATATGTCCTCTTAGTTGACATTTCACATAATTTTTAAAAATTTATAAATTACAAATAAAAGATGATATGTATATACACTTCACTTATTGCCACTGTGATACTTATCTACAGACTGTATCTTTATGTATGGGCATGTGTGTATGTGTGTGTGTGTTCTACCTCTTCCTGGTTTTGAAGTTTAGACGGCATATAGAAATATAATGATATAAAAAATAAATGTTATAGGATATTGAAATAAAGGGTAAACACTGGAGGTGAAATAAAGTAAGCTAAATGCAAACATAACACAAATAAATGCAAACATAATACAAATAAAGTAAGCTAAATGCAAACATAATACAAATAAATGTCATAAAAATCTTTGTGGTACAAAAGTACGGTATAAATGACTTTAAATTCCCTATTAGCTACGTCAAAGTGTCATGTGATCATTTATAAGAACTTCTATGCCTAGAAGGAAAACAAGACAGAAAAAATCCCCAAAATTTCAGTTCAGAAAAAAACATAAATGCACTTTCATAATGCACATAAATTATTTGATATAAAAGCTGAATGATAAATCTTACAAATTTCACTGATATGAATATACTTGTGTATATTAATGAAAGCATTTCCTGATCCATGGCTTCTACCATAAATAGAAAATATATATTCATATATTCAACCATTCGTTTAAGAAATATTTAATGAATGCCTACCATGGAGTCTGATGCTTCTCCAAGAATTGAAGACATCACAGCTATTGTTCTCATAGGTACTTTCATTCCAGTGGGGAAAAAATTAGGCAATAAACACTCAAGTCCTTCTATGTCAGGTGGCAAGAGAACTATAAAGCAGAATAACTCAGGTTAAGTAGAAAGAGAGTGAAGGAGGAAGAAGTGTGTGACTGAGCACAACTGTTACACTGGCTGGTTACGGATGGTCTCACTGATAAGAGAACATTTACACCAACAGGACAACTGAGACATCCAAAACAAGACTTGATACGTAAAGGCCAAACGAGGTTAACTGCAGTCTGTGTACCAGGGCAGATTTCTGCGGTGCTGAGGTTTGCTGCTCAGGGCTGAACGCCCTGAATGTGTTTCTCTCTTCCCAACTCTGTTGTGGTCACTTGAAATAGGCCATGATGGAGTTTCTACACCACAAACCCTGCAAATGTTACAAATTGAGACACCGTCTTTTCCTGGAGAGCTGTTGTTCAGCATTTACCAGCGCACCACTGAATCTGGACTAACCTCTGCCCTGGTGCGGACCAGAGAAGGGGAAAGGGCCTACTGGAGACTGTGTTCTTAGAGTCAGAGGATAAGAGAAAGCAAGTGGTAACTCAAGTGCAATGCATTGTCTGGGAGGCCTCTCGGGGATTATGGTGGTGCCCCAACATGTGGGTGTGGAACACCCTCTGCACAGCCTGCAAGACGTGGGAGGTGGAACAGGAAGTTTCAGGGCGGTCATTCGGCAGGTAGCCGGGTCCAAGGTGAGGATTCAAGACTTGGTTCCTAAGGAGATGGTTTTGGTGTGTAAATGGGAAAGAGAAGGGCGGCTCCAGGCTTTATGGTCTGGGCGTTAAAGGGACCCTCAGACACAGGAAATCAGTTAGAGATCTTGTTACCAGAACATCGCCATCTCTGCAGACTGTTCTCTTAATGTTCCGGTTATGTCTCATTTGTGCCCTGTGAACGTCTTCATTACCCACTTTTGCAAAGTCTGCTGAATGGCCCCAGAAAACTGAGGCTCCCTTCCTTTTGTTTAAACAAATCACCTTAATTTGTAAATGCATTCCCCAGACCTTGAGTTCCTCTAGGGCACTGCCACTCCACTCCCCAGTGCCTGACACAGAATCAATGTTCAGCAAGTATCTGTAAATTGAAAGGTCACTGAAAAATGATTTGGTCTCATGAGAGAGCCAGGAGTCCCCAATCCTCGTTGTTTCCTGTTTGTCTTCTCTCCCCTGGAGTGTATGTTCCATGGGAGCCAAAGCCTCAATTGCCTTCTTCACTGCTCCAGCTTCAATGCCCAGAGGAGTGTCTGGCATGGGGTAGGCACTCAATACAAACTTTTTTTTTTTAATTTTTATTTTATATTGGAGTATAGTTGATTTACAATGTTGTGTTAGTTTCAGGTGTACAGCAAGGTGATTCAGTTATAGTTATACATATATCTATTCTTTTTCAGATTCCTTTCCCGTTTAGGTTATCATAGAACATTGAGTAGTTTCCTGTGCTATACATTAGGTCCTTGTTGATTATCTGTCTTGTATATAGTAGTGTCAACACAAACTTCTGAAGTAAACAATGACCAGCCATGGGCCACAAGGTCAGAGCTCCAACAGGTAGTCATGGGAGTGGTACTGATTGTGATGTGATGCACCAGAACTCCCTATATCCCATTTGCTTGAAGGTGGAGGTAGTTTCAGACCCTAGGGAGACACTGGACATGTGGATGGGAAATAATAGCCCATTCCTACATGTAAAGAAAGTAGGCTCATTGGTGCAGTAACAAGGCTGATCTTATTGTGCTAGTTCACAAACTTGAGCATACCTTCATCTCTTCTGGGGAGGGTGTTAAAACACAAATTTGTAGCTGACGGGTGTTTGCATAAGACATCTTGGCCTAATTTATCAACAGAAAATTACATTCTCTTTTTTTCCCCTCCACTGAACTGTGTGCCATTTCGAAAGAAACTTTGCAGGACGCATGGAAACAGGTGCCCACCCTCTTTGATAAAAATACAAAAAGCAGTCACTCCCAAATGAAATGATGCATTTGCTGAAATAAACTAGTCTCTGAGGATATTCAGGTGCTGACAATTCCACAAACCTCCCAACAATTCTGACATACCAGCCAAGAACCATTCTGCTTTCCTGACATTCTGAAGTTTAGTGTTTTATGGCCCCCCCATAATAAGCTCAGCTTGCTTTGGAGTCATTTGTGTTGTAATTGCTTTAAAATTTCAAAGAGCTCTGAATTTCCACACCTCATTAAATTGGATTACATCAGGAAAGCTAGGGATTTTTTTTTTTTAACCAAGAAAGTGACCTTTATTTGTTCCTTTGCCCTGCCATGTAGATTTCTGTGGTCCTGTTTTCACTACTAGACACTGCTGGACCCTCAACCACAGACCTCAGAAATTTCAGAGGATGGCATGCCACTCTCCTTCTATGTCTGCCACATTCTGTCTTTCATCAGGTTAAAAAAAAAACAAGTCACCTGTGGTTTTGTGTCTCAAGTCTATCAAGGGATTGCTCAGGCCTGACTAATTTATCTCATTACTGTTCTCGGAAACAGGAAGGCAAATGTTCTTCAGCCTCCTCAGCATCTGAAATATTAGACAAGGGTGATGGGGATGCCATTGGGATTATGGGATGTGCTAAATCCAGACCAATCACAATAAATATGTCTCATGTACGGATCTGGGACATGGAGAATAATGTCTCTAATGATTGTACATTGAAATAATATTTTGCTACATTGCATTAAATAAAATATGCTATTAAAACTAATTTCAGTTGTTTTTTAATTCAGCAACTAGAAAATTTTAAGTTCCTTTTGTGACTTGTATTATATTTTTATTAGCTAACACTGTACAAAACAATGTACAGGACACTTCCCTCAAAATACCCTGTAAAGAACATTGTGATACTCATTTTAAAGATAAGTGAGACACAGAGAGGTTAGGCAACTTGCCAGTCATCCAGCTTCTATCTACAGACTCTCTGTGCTGTTTTGACTCTTAAGTCTAGTGAGGTCTTTTTTCTAGCACAGTAGCTTCTCCTTTGTAGAAAATGCTCCCTTCCCTTCATGCAATGTCCAATTGAGGCCAAGCAGCAATGGTGCAAACTCCTTAACCTGGCAAGAACAAGGAGGGTAGAAAGAGGGAGTGAATCATAGCTTTCCCAGGAAACAATCTACTTCTCTACCCTCAGAAAAGCCATAGCAACCAATTTCACAGTTAATAACTCCACAGAAGTCCAAGAAGGGAAGAGACAGGCGTAAGGACCTACAATTGATCATAATGATGACATTCAAAGCAAAGCAAGGCTCATTTCAACATTCCCAAATACCCTTTATTTTACTAACTGCTGATTTGCTCCAGCTTCTCTGGAATAGCCACATTTACATTTATAGACAGGATGCCATCCTCTCTATCTTGTCAGAATGGTCCTCTTGCAGATTTTCATGTTGCTCTTCCCAAACTGGAGGGGAAAGCAGTGCCTAATGTTCTCCAAATGGTCACTGTGTACCTAGACCACACAGAAGCTCTGGTTCAACTTATTATTTCAACAAATATCTGAGAGTTCACTTGCTCTCTTTAGCATCCCTTCTATACTCAGTTCTGTGAAACAAGCCAGCTTTCATGAAGAGAGTGGATGGAAGAGTGATGGGTCTCATGGAATGAGGAAGTCAATCTTTGCTTATTTACCTAATTTTTCTAAGTTTCTGTTTATTTGGCTATAAATCAGGAATAATCACTCCACTTGCCGGGTTGTCATGAGGAGTGAGTGAGATAATAAACCTAATTCACCAGATACTGTGGCTAGCACATTTAGGTCCTAAATTAATGATTTGATGATCTCTAGTATTTAAAAAGTTTACCATAGATACTGCAATGGAATGGGTCTGGTTTGTGTTGTATGTGTTGATTGGGAGAAGGGTGATGAGTACAGAACAGAGTACATTCTTATCATTCATATCTCCTTAAAGGAATTAGTTAATCACTCAGGAATCCCTTACATTTTCAAAGTGGTATGTTGAGTGCCTTCTCTTCCATGACAGGGGTGTGGAGAGGTAACATTGCGAGTGATGAAATGGGAATACCTGGGTTTGGGTCTCTCTCTGCCCTTTCTCTTGCTCTCATTTTTTTCATCTATTAATGAACAGGACATAAATGGATGATCTTTAACATCTTGTTCAACTGTCACATTTCACAAAGCTCGGATTTGCCCCCTCTCCAGGTGAAATATATATTCTAATATAGGAGATAAACAAATTAAACTATTCAGCATAACAAAGACTGCTAAAGGGAAATGGCATGAGGGAGACAGAAATGACTAGTCTTGGGTGTCAGGAGGGGTGATGACCTTCATCTGGGGGATCTGGTAAGCTTTCTCAGAAACGCTGGCATTTGAAATGTGTCTGAAGGATGGGCTGAATTTCTAACACGGAGATGAGGGTGGAAAGAACTCCAAGCTGAGAAACACACATGAGCAATGACATGGAAGTAGAAAAGGGAGATGGCAAAATGTCAGCAGTGACCAAAGCATGGGGTAAATTGCAGGATTTCATATGTGATGAAACTAGAAGCAGCACTTGTGGTCAGACTGTGTATAGCTATGGTGGTGAGAGGTAAGAAGAGGGGACAGGAAAAAAAAAGATGGGATAGAAGTGGAAACTTCAGTGCTTAATTATCTATAATTCTGGGGAGAGTGAGCAGGTGGGTGGGCAGGTACAAATCACTGAAAGGGACTGACACTTTGAAGACCAGGAAAGTGTCAGATGTGATGCCTGAAAGAAGACATTTTATCAGGATTATCCCACCAAACCTTGATATTTTGAATGAAATTTTGAATATCTTACAGTGACCTCAATTATGTCTTCACCTTCCTATTCTGTGTGCTACCCAAACCTGGGGGAGAAGTTGTGAAACCCACACTGTCTCCTTCGTCCCACACTGGTCTGGGATGAACATGGTTTTGATGAGCCTAGGAGGCCTGGCCCGGCGTGAGTCACCAAGAGCTGACAGCAGGGAGGCCCGTGTGAGCTCCTGGCCACACATTGTTAGGAGACGGCACCTTAGAAAATGCACATGCTGGGGCCCTGGCCAATCTCCAAACTACTGTCTTTTTCCCAGCCCCACCTTCCATAGCAGGACCTGAAGAGTGCTCAGGGAAGAACGTTGACTGCAAAGGTGCAATGAACTGATGAACTGTTCAGCTCCAAGTGTTGTGTCCTCTAAAGGACACAAGAGGATCCTAGGCTTTTGCAAGTCTCCTCTGAAGTGTCCAGGCTGGTCTGCCTTTATTCAGCGGGGAAAGGGTGTAAGGCATCATAGGAGCCGGTCTTTGTAGTTACGCACGTCCAGGCAAAGACACAGTCTCCACTGCACATGCCCAGAGGAAACCTGCCTGATGAGCTGGGCTGAGTGCTGAGTGGAGGGTCACTGGCCACAGCTGTGCAGAGCTCGCCCCAGAGCCTCAGTGCGGCGTGAATCGAGTGGTAGCAGCAACGCAGGACAACTGTCAGCTTCTTCGGGGCAAAGTGACTTCTGGACACAATCCCTGGAGGCAGTGTGGCGAAAGGACAGGTATTTAAAAGTTAAAAAAGAAAGAACAAGTTGTTTGTGAGTCCTGGGTTTTACTATTTACTTGTCATGAGGGAAATCGTTTAAATTTTCTGTCTTGTTTACGACAGGGATAACGCTCTCTCTATTACCAGGTTATTTGTAATATACTGTATAAAAGGTCTGGCACCTAAAACATTGCAAAGATGACTATGGCTTGGAAAAGGTGCTGTGTGGAAATTCCTTTCCTAAGTGCGGTGAAAAAAACAAAAACAAAGGGAGAAAGAAGGCAAATACTTGCGGAGGGTGAATGGCGTCCATTTTAGTTTTCCTTACTTCCATCGTTTTTATAAATGGAGACGATTTACACCACCAAGTTATTTACTTTACAGCAGTTCCTTCGCAGTTATTGAGCTTAAAATGCTTTCCTAATAGTTAAATAGTCAATACTCTGTTCCATGTTCTGGCTAGCCGAGCACAGTACAGGAAACGAGTCTGGATCAGGTAAGTCCATTACGAGGCTGTAATCAACATTCTTTTCCTGGAAGAACATTGGGGGCATTCGTATGTGACAGATCTTTAAACTTTCTTGTGAGATTCTGGAGCAATGTTCATGATAGCTGAGTGTAGCAGTTAGTATCTGCTAGTGTAACTGAGAGTCCTACCTAGACCCCCTGAGCGTTCACTCTTACCCTCTGAATGCTGCTGATTGGGAACACCTGGGGCTTGTCTCTAGCCACGGGCAGGGCAAGCTGGAAGTTCCAGAGAGTGAATGCCCCTGGAAGAAGTCCTCAACCAGTGATGGACATGAAATTTATGCATTAAACCTCTTGGGTAAGTCTGAATTGTGTTTTATACCGTCTCGTAGAATGCCCTGGAACAGCGATCCCCTACCTTTTTGGCGCCAGGGACCGGTTTCGTGGAAGACAATTTTTCCATGGCCGGGGCGTGAGGGTTCAGTGGTAACGTGAGCGACGGGGAGAAGCAGATGAAGCTTCAGTCTGCTTGCCTGCGCTCCCCTCCTGCAGTGTGGTCTGGTCCCTAGGGCTTGGTGAACCCTGCCCCAGAAGACTTGCACTTCAATTACCCATGGTTTTAACTGGCTCCTAAATCTTTGACTGGGTTTCTTCCTCTCCCAGTCTCTCTTCCCCATTCCTCTTCCACTGTTTCCTAGTGTCATCTCCCATACAATCTAACTGCTCTCAAAGGCATTTCTCAGGATCTGCCCTGAGGGGGACACACTCCAAGACACATTTTGGCTTCTTCCAGGTAATTGCACTGATGAAGTTTGCAGGGTGAGGCCTGGAACCTAGATGTCTTACTAAGTGTAGCAAACAACTGACTTGAAGAGATCCAAAGGGACTGGATCCAAATCTTCCAGCAAGTCCAGGTGATGGCATTGGTCACACCTGGCACCAGGATACCCAGCCAAGAAGGGGGAGTACAGCATTGGAAATAAGGAAGGAGGCACTAAAACCTGGAATTCAGGGGAACAGGCAACCATTATCTATCTGGATGACATAGAAATGGTATGAGCAACCCAGAGTGCTAGGCTGGGCACCAGGGTTTATCAAAAGTGTCGGGTGGAATCTCAGGGTAACAGAGTCATTTGAGATAGAGCAGTGCATCTACATGGCCTGAACCTCCCTGACAGTTACGAGTGGAGACAATAAGTTGCGTTACTCAAGCCTGACACTAAGCCTTTTTGAGTGCGTTGCTTCATTTAATTCAAAAAAAGACAGAGAAGTAGGTATTATTACGTCCACTTTATACATGAGAAACTGAAATTTTTAAGAATTAAATTACTTTCTCAAGGTCAGCTTCCTGAAAAATGGTGGAGGAACTTGACTGAAACCCAGTTCTGACTGGTTCCATAGTTCATGAGCCTTTTGGTAAAAATACAAAGCAAGCAGAATCTCCTGGACTTAACCTCTGTGGGTACCATTCCTCAAGAGGATGGGCCCTGAAGGGGTCTGGGGGATCCCAGAGGTTTATACTCTCTTTTACTCTCAGATCCCATGTCGATGCAGAGGATTCACAGGGCCGGCTAAGGAATTAAAGGGCAGGTTTGATCACAGAAGAGGTGATCATTTTGGGGTGCCAAAAGGCAGAGAAGATGTAGGAAGATGATATATAATTAGTTGTGCATACATTGCTTCTCGATGCTCAGATATTAGGGGCAGTGGCCAAATTCACCCAGGATTCCATTGATAGGGAAGACAATAGGGTTATTTTGTTCTAAGAATTTATTTTTTATTGTGAAACATACTATACAAAAAAAAAGCACATACGATAAAACGATTTAGCTTATTAAGGATTGTAAAATAAGCGTCCATGAAACCTCTATACAGGTCAAATCATTGAATATTATCAACACCTAGATACCTGACAGTTACCCCTCAAGATTATAACTCCTTTCCTGTCTGCTGGCCATGTCTTTATCCCAACAGTGTATTATGGTCCTCACTGCCTTCCTTTTCTTTTTTTAGTAATTGTAATGACCACTTATTCATGCCATGAGAATGTAGCTTAATTTCTGCTTTGGAGCTTTAATAAATGTATGCAGACTTTCCAGCATTCTGCCTTACTGTGCCAGTGTGAATTGACTATTTTTGAAATTAACCACACATTTTAGGGATGTTGAAGAAAGCGAGCCAGTTGGTTCAGGTTATATCCCTTAGAGGACTTATGTCCAGAAGACATATTATGTGTCACAGAGAATAAATAGAGACTTAAAAGCCACTTAGGAGGCCTATATAGTCGTCATGGTCACTGAAGATGATTTACATGGTTCTCTGTCAGTTAAGTGCATTGTGCTTCTCCTTCATAGGTCCAGGTCACATAATTAATGCCTGGATCAACAACAGATTCACGGACAGTGGGGTCCTTCCACTGTCAGCAGTTATCTCATAGGAGTAACTGGGGGCTATTCTTAAGTTTTCTTGTTCCAGGACCGAGATACACAATTTCAACTTTGGGGCCTTAGTTCATACGTCTCCCTTCCCAGAACACTCTAGGTAATTGCTTCTGCCCCTGGAAAATTCTTAGTTGGTCTTCAAGGTTCAGCTCAAATATCACTTCTCAGATGAGACTTTCCACCGTCCTCCCCCAGAGGAGGACATAATCTCCTGAAATTCACCACCATCAGGGAGCACTTGAACTTAATTCTATTGCCAGTAATGCAGCAACATCATTATGTTTACATGCTGCTCTTCTCTGCTCCACAGTAAGAGACTTGAGAAGAGCGACGGTACCCATTTATCTTCTCCCTTCTCAGTGACAGGCATATAGGCATCTGCTCACTTTGGTTGGATCAGTCAGTCAATCAATCAGTGAAGAGATGGATCAAATCCTGTGGAAGGAAATTAATTAATATCAGAGCCTCATCACATTTTAAACCAGAGGGACACAGCAAGGTTATTAATTATAATAGTCAAGTGGAGTTGGAGAAAGATTTAAGAAGTGATGAATGGGGGAGATATAACAGGATGGATGATATAGATGCTTAATCCAAGAACACAGAGAATGTCACAGATGCAGTGGTAAGAAAGTTATCATTTTAGGCAGAGCACTATTCACCTGGCCTAAAAGGAGACATACCAGACTATGATGATCCCTTTCATAACCTGATTGCCTTTAAGTAATTATTAATCTTAGAGAAAGTATTTATTACTTCCATAAAAACAAGAATGGAACACACACACACACACACACATCTGACTAAAGAGAGCTCTTTGTGGATGTGGGGAACATGCATGACTGGTTGTTTTGGAAAACTTGAAACTTCTGCATGTTATTTATTTTTAAATACTTGGAGAAAAACTTATGTAAAAGTATGCTTTTATAACAGAAGCTACTTTAAGTTCAAAAATTTCGGTTAATCTTCCTAAAGATTTCAGGAGCCTACCTACTGAATCCATGCAACACATCCTAGTGAAATGATCGTTTAACATTTTGGTGTACTTGGAGGTGCCCTGAAAATTAAAATGCAGAGCTTCTGATTAATCACATTCTTGCTTATGAAACTGAGTGTTTTTGTGACCAGATGCCCTTGCTATCAAATATCAGTGGTGACATCCTTATTCAAGTGTCTTTTTTGCTTTTTCATTCCATTAGTAATAACTGCCCCCTGCCCACCCTTACTTCTAAGTGATGCAATGTGGTGTGTAATAACCACGGGGTATAGTGACAACAAATGTGGTAACATTCATAAATGTATTTTTTCCATCCAAACAAAGCTGCTATACAAATATAGAGAATGGTTATGATTACTAGTTGTGGAACTTGGCACACCAAACTGCTATAATTAGCATGGTCAGGAAGTTTTGAAATGAACAAGGGGAACATCTCATTTTTTTAAGTGAGGGTAGAGATAGTAGCTATTCTTTTTTTAAATTTTTATATTCTATTAGAGTATAGTTGATTTACAATGTTGTGTTTATATTATAGTTGATTTACAATGTTATAGTTTCAGGTGTACAGCAAAGTGATTCAGTTATACATGTACATATATCTATTCTTTTTCAGATTGTTTTCCCATGTAGGTTATTACAGAGTATTGAATAGTGTTCCCTGTGCCGTACAGTAGGTCCTTGTTGATTATCTATTTTATATATGGTAGTGTGTATATGTTAATCCCAACCTCCTATCTTAGGTTTGGCATTGTTCTTCCTGGCAGATATTTTTTTTCCAGTCACCCAAATCTTCTCAAATATGTATTTCTTTCTTTTACATCAAACACATATTTGGGTGTTCATTCTGGATCAAGGCCAACTGTGATGCAAACTTGGAATCTAGGAGGTCCCAGCCGACCCAGTGACTTGAGGATGGAGGGGTGGGTCTCATTGTTTCCTTCTCTGCGTTCTTCTCTGGTGCCTTCGTCATCAACATCTGGTCTTTCAGTGGTAGAGACTTCTGCTCCTGAATTTTTATCCCACGTGGACAACAACATTTGTTTGTAATAATGCTTTATTTAATTATTATGCATCCATAATTTCAGTTGGAACATGAATTCAAACTAAACATTCCCACAGGGTTTTGCAAACAAAACATGGATTTAGGACAAGTTTCATCAACTGCTCCTCTCCTCTTGTTCATTAATTCATTAAATGTCTATTGACCAGTTACCATGTGAAAGACACTTCTTTAAGGTACTGAGAATACCCGCAATGGATAAGAGTTCTGTCTTAGTCACTGACTTCAAATGTTTAGACGGGGGCTTTTTGACAACTCTTACTTTGGAAATGCAAAGAGAAAAAAAAGATCAAAGGAACAAAGCAGTTAATATTCAACTAAAACAGGATTTTCAGTACATATAACAGTGAGATGATAGACTTGAAAATAGTAAACATTCAGAAAATACTTACTGAATAGATTATCTTTCCAGAAACAAACATGGCATTATTTTTGTGTGAATCTCAAACACACCCACCTGCAAAAACCTCAGCTTTCTTTCCTCTTCTCCATGTTGTCCTATAACTTCACCATATTCCGTTATGTACTTTTCCGTATTTCCTTATGTCCTTCCCTTATGTACTACTCCATGTTCCCCTGTCTTCCCCTTCTAGAGTTTCTCTTCTGCTTCAGCCTAACCTCAGGTCATCTCCTTGGATGGGGTACACCCCTTCATCTTCACTATATCCTTAATCGTATTTCCTATCTCTCTTCTCCAGATGTTGATAACACCCATCTCACATACAGTCTTTAAGTGAATCTGTAAATAGTACATCACCGTGAGGCTTATAAGCTTCTGATCACTGTCAGTGCCCAGATTCCTTAGCATTACATCCAGGTGCTTCACAATTTATTCCCTCTGCAATCTAGGGTCAAGTTTCACTCATACTCCAAACCCCAAGTAGAACCCTTAGATACACATAAATCTCATCACCATTCTCCAAACGGCTCATACTTTGCACTATATGTTTTCATATCCCTTGTTTCTTTATACACGTTCTTCTTGTCCCCTAGAGTGTCTTTATTGATTTTTATTCAAGAGATTTCTCCTTTAAAACTCACCTCAAAGATAACCACCAGTATGATACTTTCTCTGTTAATTCTTATTATCATTGGTAGCGCTCTCCTTTTTATCCACACAATTCTTGTCCCTTTGTTGCCTAATGAAATTTGATGGCTCCTGCCAATCTACTTGTATCTCCCTCGGTACATTATTATTCTCATACTTTGATGCACGTGTTTGGGGTGCTCCGTCTGCCCGCAAGAGTCTCCCTCTGCCTTCTACCCCTCCGAAGGATATCAAACACTCTTTGTAGGTTCAAAGTCAACTTCTTTATGACACCTTCACTGATCCTCCCACTAACTGAGGTTGAATTAGTTCTCCTTTTCTGTGTGAATTTTGTGCTCATATTATAGTCTGTATGAACTTCTACCTTGTATCGATTACATCTTGAAGAACTTATATTTATCTATCTGTATGCTATTACAAGACCAGAACGATCTGAAGGGAAGGAACTGTATATAATGCATGGACCTGGTTGAGCAAACAAGCCTGAAAGATAGTGGTTGTCTTCTGAGAGTGGAAGTCTGAATTCCTGACTTCTAAAAGTAGATGTGTTTCAGAGGGTGGCAATGTGTAGAGTGTAACCATGGTTACAGTGAAGAGGAGAAAGTTTTCCTAACCTAGCACATTTCCTGAAACATGGAATATGAACAGTAATTATTAACTGAAATAATTGAGCGTGTGGAATTGTTTCTTACTTGTTATTGTCTTCTACTCAGTAGATTTCACCTCATTGGGAGGTTTGTACTCTTTTTCATCATATATTCATGGTTTCATTCATTGATTTCAGTGGATGTTCTCATTTTTATTATAGCAGCACATCCATGGTATCTTGAGTGAATTATTCTTCTACTTGAATATATCAGACTGACAAATACCTTGGAGCAAGAAGAAAGGGGTTGTGGAGAGTGGGGTGACCAAGGTTGATTGCCCTGGCTTGATATCATTTTTCCTTAATTTTCTTCTCCCTGAATCTAGAATACTCTGTCTATTGTCACTTCAGAGTTTGAAAAGTTGCCTCCTCACCTTCTGAGATAAGACTTGGGAAGGAGTCTGGAGGATTAGTGGACTACTAAAAGGCTGGACACAAGGCAGAGATTCCCAGGAGACTCTTCTGGGAGAGAGGAAGCCTGATGGCTGACAATGACATATGTCCTTGGATGGTGAAGTTAGAGCCTTAGTGGAGAAGAATATTATGTTGTTTTCTCCCCATCTCTGTCCCAAGACCTGCTGATGATTTTTAGTTACAAGGGTCACACAATTGAATTTGGAGCTTGTTTAGGAGAAGAGATGCTGGCAATTACTGTTTCACTGACAGGATCTGTTTGTTTTCAGATTAGGGGTCCCAAAGAGGAGGGGGAGCCTTACCAGGTCTTGCTGACCGCATGCACTTACCCTATTACAAGCTCACATGGCACCATGAGGTATAGGGCAGGTTCTGTTTCTGTTCAACCCCCTATCCCTGGCTCTCAATAGGTGAACAATACATATTCATTCAATAGGAACATTAACTCACATGAGTGGGATAGGAGAGATATGATACCTTTGTAATCACAAGGAACCTACTCACTTCCAGCCTTAACCTTGACTCAGGCTATAATCTATGTAATTTTAGACAAGCCACTTAGACTCCTTGAGTCTGATGTGTATACAATAGGGGTACCCCTATTAGTCAAAAGACCCCAATAAGTCTACCCCTATAAGTCAAAAGACTGCTTACAGTGAGTGGAGCTCATCTCTGAGTGAGCTTCAGCAAAGTATTTCCCTTTTCTGGGTCTTGGTTTTCATATTGATAAAGTGAAGAAGTTGAACTAGGTGATCTCTTAAGCTTCTCTCAGCTCAGAAATTTTTAAATAACATAAAATGTCTATTGTCTAAAGGCACAAGAAGGTTGCTAAGTTATATGCAGCTTATCAAAACTTATTCCCGTTTTCCCAGCACCATTTATTGAAGAGGCTGTCTTTTCTTCATTGTATGTTCTTGCCTCCTTTATCGTAAATTAGGTGACTATATGTGCGTGGGATTATCTCTGGGATTTCGGTTCTGTTCCATGGATCTATATTTCTGTTCTTGTGCCAGTACCATACTGTCTTGATTACCGTAGCTTTGCAGTATAGTTTGAAGATGGGGAGCCTGATTCCTCCAGCTCCAGTTTTCTTTCTCAAGATCGCTTTGGCTACTCGGGGTCTTTTTTGTTTCCATACGAATTGTAAAATTGTTTGTTCTAATTCGGTGAAGAATGCCATTGGTAGTTTGATAGGGATTGCATTAAATCTGTAGATTGCTTTGGGTAGTATAGTTATTTTCACAATGTTGATTCTTCCTATCCAAGAACATGGTATATCTCTCCGTCTGTTTATGTCATCTTTGATTTCTTTCATCAGTGTTTTATAGTTTTCTGAGGACAAGTCTTTCATCTCCTTAGGTAGGTTTATTCCTAGGTATTTTATTCTTTATGTTGTGATGGTAAATGGGATTGTTTCCTTAATTTCACTTTCTGATTTTTTGTTGTTAGTGTATAAGAATGCCAGAGATTTCTGTGCATTAATTTTGTATCCTGCGACCTTACCAGATTCATTGATTAGTTCTAGTTATTTTCTGGTAGCATCTTTAGGATTTTCTATGTATAGTATCATGTCATCTGCAAACAGTGACAGTTTTACTTCTTCTTTTCCAATTTGTATTCCTTTTATTTCTTTTTCTTCTCTGATTGCTGTGGCTAACACTTCCAAAACTATGTTGAATAAGAGTGGCTAGAGTGGACATCCTTGTCTTGTTCCCGATCTCAGTGGAAATGCTTTCAGTTTTTCACCATTGAGAATGATGTTTGCTGTGGGTTTGTCACATATGGCCTTTATTATGTTGAGGTATGTTCCCTCTATGCCCACTTTCTGGAGAGTTTTTGTCATAAATGGGTGTTGAATTTTGTCAAAAGCTTTTTATGCATCTATTGAGATGAACATACGGTTTTTATTCCTTAACTTGTTATTATGGTGTATCACATTGATTGATCTCATATATTGAAGAATCCTTGCATCCCTGGGATAAATCCCACTTGATCATGGTGTATGATCCTTTTAATATATTGTTGGATTCTGCTTGCTAGGATTAGAACACTACCTAACACCATATACAAAAATAAACTCTAGATGAATTAAAGACCTAAATGTAAGACCAGACACTATAAAACTCCTAGAGAAAAACATAGGAAAAACGCTCTTTGACATAAACCATAGCAAGATCTTTTTTGATATACCTCCTACAGTAATGAAAATAAAAACAAAAATAAACAAATGGGACCTAATTAAACTTAAAAGCTTTTGCACAGCAAAGGAAACCATAAACAAGATGAAAAGACAACCCTCAGAATAGGAGAAAATATTTGCAGATGAAACAATGGACAAAGGATTAATCTCCAAAATATACAAACAGCTCATGGAGCTCAATATGAAAAAAATAAACTACCCAATTAAAAAATGGGCAGAAGACCTAAGTAGATATTTCACCAAAGAAGACATATAGATGGCCAAGAGGCACATGATAAGATGCTTAACATCACTAATTATTAGAGAAATGCAAATCAAAACTACAGTGAGGTATCACCTCACACCAGTCAGAATGGCCATTATCAGAAAATCTAGAAATAATAAATGCTGGAAAGGGTGTGGTGAAAAGGGGACCCTCCTGCATTGTTGGTGGGAATGTAAATTGATACAGCCACTATGGAGAACAGTATGGAGGTTCCTTAAAAAACTAAAAATAGAACTACCATATGACCCAGCAATCCCATTACTGGGCATATACCCTGAGAAAACCATAATTCAAAAAGAGACATGTACCACAATGTTCATTGCAGCACTATTTACAATAGCCAGGACATGGAAGCAACCTAAGTGTCCATCGACAGATGAATGGATAAAGAAGTTGTGTCACATATGTACAATGGAATATTACTCAACCATAAAAAGAAACGAAATTGAGTTATTTGTAGTGAGGTGGATGGACTTAGAATGTGTCATACAGAGTGAAGTAAGTCAGAAAGAGAAAAATAAATACTGTATGCTAAAGCATATGTATATGGAATCTAAAAAAAAAAAATGATACTGATGAACCTAGTGGCAGGGCAGGAATAAAGACGTAGACATAGAGAATGGACTTGAGGACACGGGGCGGGGAGGGGGAAGCTGAGGCAAAGTGAGAGTAGCACTGACATATACACACTACCAAATGTAAAATAGCTAGTGGGAAGCAGCAGCATAGCATAGGGAGATCAGCTCAGTGCTTTGCAAAGACCTAGAGGGATAGGATGGGGAGGGTGGGAGGGACGCTCAAGAGGGAGGGGATGTGGGGATAAACGTATGCATATGGCTGATTCACTTTGTTATACAGCAGAAACTAACACAGCATTGTGAAGCAATTATACTTCAATAAAAATGTATTAAAAAAAAACTTATTCACCCCCAAATATATTCTTATACATTTAAATAAAAACTGTAATGTATGGTGTGATTTGGTGGATGACTTTTAATGGCTCTTTTATTTGCAGATGCTCTCTTTCAGGTAAAGATAAAGGGCGTGTCTGAGTCCTATTCAGGACTACTTTCATAATCTTATTTCATAAACCTGACATTCCTATTAAGTTTTGAGCCTCCTCTGTGAGCCATACCTGCAACATCCTTAGCAGTTGTATGTCAGATTGGTTTCTTTTTCGTGTCAAAAACTTTAGATAAATTAGAGAGCATCTCAGTCTCTTCCCCTCTGTAGCAGCACTAAGTATACCTTTTGGGTGGTCTTCAGGCATATTTCTTGGTTTTATTTGATCTGTATCACATATTGGAGGAAAGAAAATAGAATCAACCTGCTGTATATTTTTCCCACTGCTCTCAGCAAACCATTCATCAGTAATTACTATGGACTTACTGTGTAGGGCATAATTCTAGGCAGCTCTTTGCTGTAGCTGAGATCCAATTGTGAAATTTTCAGTAATTTCTACATCTGGTTGTTAAACACAGCCATTATTAAATAGTAGATGATATAAACCTACAGTTAAATAATGCAGGTGAAAAAGAAAATTAATAGATACCCCAAACTCATCATTTGAATATTTTATTTTATTAACTTTACTATTGTATATGCTCATGAGGTGGCTGAAGTTCCTGCATCTGTCTGATGGAAGCGTCATTTATGGCTATTACTGATCATCTCTTCTCAGCTCTGCATGCATTGATACCATGTTGGTTGCTTGAAAGTGGTAAAAGTGGAAATATTTACACCACAAAAGGTAGCAAATGCTACAAATACACCCTTCCCCACCCCTCTCCAGCCCAGTTATCAGCACACCACTGCTTCAGGTGATACATGAAGTCAGAGCTGAAAAGTAGCTATAGCATTTGGGGAACTGCAGTGTCCATGTGTAAGCAGGGGTAAAGGTGTAGGAGCAGTGCTTTGTATGCTAGTGCAGATTCATAATTAAAAGGTAACTGGCAAGATAATTAAAAGGTAACCAAGAGAAACATCCTGTGCTTTGGGCCAAGTACTGTAATTAGGTTCAACACATCATTTACCAGCTAAAATAGAGTAGGAAGCAGGCACTGCCTACTCTGAATGCAGTGAAAATACATTGGCTAAAGCTGGTGGATGTTTCTGATGAGCTTTGTTACAAAGCAGATAGCTACTCTCTCTTCGTGAATAAAAATTAAAGATATATAAACACAATTACTTTTATAAATACAGAATGTCTGAGGCTTAGCTGTAAAACATGCCTCCCAACTTTTATTTAGATAAACTTGATACAAATGTTTGGGCCAGTTTACCTTGAATACTCTTGAGTTAAAGACTCACTAGGTAGTCAGCAATACTCTGGTGTTATGAATCGCCCTTCGTTCACAGGGAAGGAAACTGGCATTTAGTAAACATCAACCAGGTGCCAGACAACTTGTTAGGTACTTAATATAGGCAACATCTTGTCCCTAGTGCTCGGTAGGGGAGAGATGAACAGGAAAGAGAGGGAACTAATATAAACTGAACACATATATATTCTGCCCATACATTGTCTTGAATCATTACAACAAGTTTAAAAGTGATATTATTTATGCTCATTTTATTGTAGTGAAACAGAGGCTTGGGAAAAAAATGAAAGAAACTTTTTTCAAGATGACATTGCAAGTAAGTGGCAGGGCCCAGATTTGTTAAATACATATGTATCTATGATCTTTTCATTCAACAAACATTGTTTTTCTTTTTCATTATGGTTTATTACAGGATATTGAATGTAGTTCTCTGTGCTGTACAATAGGACCTTGTTGTTTATCCATTCTATATGCAATAGTTTGCATCTGCTAATCCCACACTCCCAATCCATTCCTCTTCCACCCCACCTCCTCCTTGGCAACCACGAGTCTGTTCTTTATGTCTGTGAGTCTGTTGAATGGATAAAGAAGATGTAGTATACATATATACACAATGGAATACTACTCAGCCGCAAAAAAGAATGAAATAATGCCATTTACAGCAATAGGGATGGACCTAGAGATGATCATACTAAGTAAGTCAGAAAGAGAAAGACAAATACCGTATGATATCACTTATACATAGAATCTAAAATATGACACAAATGGACTTATCTACGAATCAACAAACATTTCTTAGATGTATATTACATGCCGGGAGATGACCTGGATGCAGAAAAATGGTCAACGTCATTCCAGCTTTCTTCTTACAAAGCTTATACTATCTTGTGGGAGGAAGATAAGTAATTATAATCACTCTTGTAAATATTATTATAGAGGCGAGCACACTAAGTTCATAAGAAATATACTCAGCATGGTCTTCAGAGCTCAGTGTAGGCACCAGGGAGTACTCTAGTCTAAGACTTAACGGACGAGCAGGAATTAGGCAGGTGGGGTGGGTGAAGAGCATTCTGGACAGAGGGAATAACATCAGCACGGGACTGCAGTCAAGAAGAACAAGGCAAGTTAATCATAATAAGAGCTAAAATTTTATTGATCACTTAGGGTAACTTATTCCTTCAATCCTTTTAATAAATTTAGGAGTAGACTTAGCTATCATACATGAGGTTGTTTTAGGTGTCGGAGTGACTAGATCATGCATTTCCACGTGATTACAAGAAGTCTGGGTTTTTATCTTGAGCATAGTGTTCCAGACAAGGACATAATATGATCAGGCTTATATTTGAGAAAGACCACCCGGTTTTGTGTAACAGGTAAAAATCTGATTAGTAACTCCCTTATTTAAAATCTGTTGTTCACTTTTTTCATGGTGTTTTGTAAGAAGTGGATGGATCATGGGTCAAAATCTAAATAGACTGCCTGAGATGTAGTAAGTCCTCAATAGATGGTGGCCTTTCTGTTTGTGTAATATTCCATGGGCTGTCTTTGGCTCTCCCCTAATCTCATCTCTGCCTGCTCTCATTTTGGTATTCAACACACCACCTGCTTGGAGTATTTTTCCAGAGGAAGCATCGCTTTCCTGAAGCTTACCTACTGAGCTCCTAGGAGACTTTTATAACAGTGGGGGCTGGAACAGGAACCACAGCTGGAAGAAGAGTTTCCATTAGTCCCATTCCAGGAGTAGCAGTTAGAGGGGGTCAGGAGGACCTTTTCCAAAGGATTCACTGAAGAATCAACCAAAGAAACTGTTGGCTGTAAATGATTACCAGACCTAAACATCATGAGATCGTATGATGATGTGAAAAACGTTCTGCCCTCTTTTACTCTGCTGACTGCCTACTTTTCAGCCCAAAGGGGTCAGCCAGAGCAGTTTGAATAGGGGTGTAGGTTAGGGAGAAAGAAATAAAGATAACTAGATCCCTTCCATCTTTACTAGTTCAAATTAAGGAGAAAAGAGGCTTTAAACGAGTGATAATGAATTTATCCAAGTGGTATTTAGTATCTGGAAGGGAATGATTTTTTTTAAAACAATTGAGAATATGGTGGCAATTAAAAATGACCATGGAGCTTGTCTATTTTCTATGAGTAATCATAAAATTTGTGGAACTGCTTGTGTTTTTATGAAATGGCAATTGAAAATATTTCCTTACTGAATATATTTTATGAGAAAGTAAGAAACAAAATACAGTTATATATTTATTATATTCTATTAATTGTATTCTTTCCAAGTCCTAAAAATAGAATTTTTGAGTACCAAACTTAATGGGCTTGGATGGAATTGGAAAAAAATGAAAAAAGATGATAAACTCTTAGACACATAGCAGTAAGGTAAAACTTGAGACCTGAATTTTCTTCAAGTGATTATGCTGGGATAAAAAAAGGGAAATGCATAATTCATGCATGTCTCACCAAGACTGTATTAAAGATTAATCATAGGGGTCACAAACCAAAGATGCAGTGATTGGAACACCGAGAAAGATGGAGAGTTTGAAGCTCTTTACCTTTTTACACATCTTGCTTCATATACTCAGGGCAACCCACGTTTTCAGCCCCTTCTTTCCATAACTTCATGCTGCATTTCAGGTCCTTTAGGGAGTAAGTCAAGCCTGGGTAGCCATTCTATCTTTGCAGTGTAGTCTCTTGGCAAGCTAATCTCCTTCCTAATCCCACCTCCAAGCCCAACCCCTGCCCCACTCCAAAATAACCCAAACAAAATCTTCATTTCAGTTACCCTGGCAACTCATTGCTCTTAGCCTTGCCTGACACACAGACTTTTTTTTTTTTTTTTTTAACATCTTTATTGGAGTATAATTGCTTTACAATGGTGTGTTAGTTTCTGCTTTATAACAAAGCAAATCCGTTATACATATACATATGTCCCCATATCTCTTCCCTCTTGGGTCTCCCTCCCTCCCACTCTCCCTATCTCACCCCTCTAGGTGGTCACAAAGCACCAAGCTGATCTCCTTGTGCTATGCGGCTGCTTCCCACTAGCTATCTATTTCACATTTGTTAGTGTATATATGTCCATGCCACTCTCTCACTTTGTCCCAGCTTACCCTTCCTCCTCCCCATATCCTCAAGTCCATTCTCTAGTAGGTCTGTGTCTTTATTCCTGTCTTACCCCTAGGTTCTTCATGACCACTTTTTTTTTTTTTTTTTAAGATTCCATCTATATGTGTTAGCATACGGTATTTGTTTTTCTCTTTCTGACTTACTTCACTCTGTATGACAGACTCTAGGCCCATCCACCTCACTACAAATAACTCAGTTTCGTTTAGTTTTTATGGCTGAGTAATATTCCATTGTATATATGTGCCACATCTTCTTTATCCAGTCATCTGTCGATGGACACTTAGGTTGCTTCCATGTCCTGGCTATTGTAAATAGAGCTGCAATGAACATTTTGGTACATGACTCTTTTGAATTATGGTTTTCTCAGGGTATATGCCCAGTAGTGGGATTGCTGGGTCGTATGGTAGTTCTATTTTTAGTTTTTTAAGGAACCTCCATACTGTTCTCCATAGTGGACACACAGACTTTTGACACACTATTCCCTTCACCGGGTGTATTTTCTCTCTCACTGCTGAGATTTCATTCCTCAAGACTCATTTTTTTCTATTCTTGTAACACTTTGTTCTTACTTACAATGAAGTAGTTTGCCGCTTTACATCATAACAGAGTCTTTCTGCTTATCCTCATAGACTGTAGGTTTCTTTGAATAATAATGTGTAACGAAGAGGGTTAGACTTTTATTTACAAGCACTTGCAAAACACCTCATTTAATCTTCAAAATGACCCTATAGCATATATAATCGTCTCCATTTTACAGATGAGTTCACCAGCTCAGTGAGTTAACCAACTCCTCCAAAGGGATGCTGCTGGTAAGGATATAAACTGAGACTTTTCTGACTCCAAGTTACTGCTCTTTTCACTATATCACCACATATTGAGATCATGAGTCAGAGTTTCTTTATTTTTGCACCTGGACCTTGTAGTTTCTGCATCTGGATCGCTGTCTCCCTCTGTCTTTCTCTGTGTGTGCTTCCCTGTCTATCTCTTCTGGTTACTATTTATATTTCCTCAGAACTTTCCAAAGAGTTTACCATACATATGAGTGTATGAGGGGCTCACAAGAAGAGTTCACCGTGAAGAATGCAGGGGGAGGCTGCAGGGGCAGACATGATGGTCTGAATAGACATAGACAGAGACCTGCTACTCTAATGATCAACCAGTATAACAATTGGCCACTGTGGTGCCAGAGAGCTGATTCAAAGGGAGGAACCATGCGTTCCAGCCTACATCTCAATAACACCAGGCACTAGGCAGGTAGGGCAGCATCTGTAGCTATTTCACAGGTCACGCCCATCATCCAGGATGCTCCCGGAGAACCAAAGCTCTGTGAAGATGGACAGTGTTCTACTGGTTGGTGAAGGAAGCAGCCTACAACCCTGTTAGCTCACCCCTAGTAAACCATTCCTCAACTGCCTGCCTATGGGGAGATAGAGTGGTAACCATTCAGCTTATAAGCTTGTATAGACTCTCTGCAAATCACTTTTCCCTCTTGTATAATGAAATTATGCAAGATTAGCCTTAGATTTGTTTTCTTGACCAAAAAAAAAAAAAAAAAAAATTGAGGTTCTATTAAATAAATGGCTGTTTTTTTTACTTTTTTTTTTTTTTAACTCTATTTTACTCTAAGGAGAATTAGTAGAATCTCCCATCTCTGTAACACCATGTTTCTTAAAGGGCCTTTATACCTATAACTATGTGACAATGGCATCTCTGTCCATATTTTTAGTTGAGGAAACTAGGGCCCCGAGAGATAAGATGGTTCCAAAGTCACGGAACAAGTTAAAAACAGAGCTGAGGTATGATCCCAGGTCTCTCGACATTTCGTTTAATGATCTTTGCATCCCATCTCTGTTGATTAAAAAGAAAAAAAAAAAAAAGAAATAGTACAAAGAATCATCCTGCTTGAGCTTTTGACAAGGCTTATACCCTGTGGAGTTATTAAATGGAAGCTCAGCACCCGAGCTATTTTTGATCACTTGATGGCCCCAGTGACAAGGGTTTGAACAGTTCAGAATGAGACTGGTTAGGGGAACAGCATCTCTTTTTACATAAATCACAGCCATGAACATTTTCAGCATTTCCCTACATCAGGCACACACATGAAAGACTCTAAGAAATCATATATGAAAGCTGGTGTTTTTTAAGCCCCTTCTGAATATTTGTGAAAATTGATGACACTAAAGGACATTGTTTTTCAAATTAAAAAAAAAAAAAAGCCTGAAAAGGAGATGGAAGGGTCTTTTACTCAAGGTAGAAAGAATCCATTAAAAATCTATTTTCTTATTTTCTCAGCATGCCTGATGTGATAGTGATCATTTATTCAGTTTCAGATGAAGTCAAGAAAGTTGCCACTTTACAATTCCACACATTGGAATCTTTAGACTTCTATCCTTCAATTGACATTCAAACTAGCAATAGGAATTTCTCTGAGGTGTAGGTGTGTTATTTGTGACTGTGAATGTCCTCAGTTTCCCCAGTCCTCAGCGGTCACCCTTCTGCTTAATATCTAACTGCACGATATGAGCTTCTACCCTATGTGACTATAAGGGGCCCCATCTTTCACTGGATTCTCCTCCTTTAGTCTTTCTGAAATCATCAGCGTGCTTCCATATCACCAAAATCAGTTTTCTGGCATGGTGATAACATGCTATGAAGAGCTGTCTGCTCTACCATTAAAACAGTCAAACAAATAACAACAAGATAAAACAGGTGTTTTGTATCCCTGAGCCCCATAATTTATCTGCTTATGTATTCCCATTCCTGAGTTAGTTTGGATCTTCTCTGTCATTAATGATTTCTATTTCTACAACATTGTGTACTTTTCTTCATATTGTAGTCCAGATCAATTAATTTCATTTTTTTTGTACTAGAGAAGTTTTCTGATTGTCAATCACTATGCTATTTATGCCTGTCTTTTTGCAAATATAGTAAATCTTATTATTGTGAGTGGGAGAAGCCTTGATAATTGGGAATACACCTTCAATTTGCTGAGACTTATCTACATCAACTTCAACTCTCCCAGGCTTGATTGAGGGTTTCCTGCTCACTCTACAATCTTGAGCTGCTTCCCAATTTTGTCTACTTTTTCCCCATCTCTTGAATGAATTTTACACTCTGACTTTTTCCCCTATAACACTTCTCTGTAAATAGCTTGACTGTCATTAGCTTTAACTGAGACTAGTTTGCTAATCTCAGTTCTCTGGCTCGGTTATAAGTCAGGGTTCAGTCAAGAGAAAGAAACTGCCTAGTATTTACTATAGACAAATTTAATATAAAGAATCATTATCGCTAATTAGGAGAAGGAAACTATAAACAGGCAAGAGTTAAAGGAAAAACAAAACATGGAAATGATAAACTTGGGAGGGAGTGAAGAGCTCCTTTCCAAGACTAGGATTCAGACCCCGCAGGAGAAGGTGTAGGTGTTGCTCCCAGCATATGCAAAATTTCTCTATGTTGCTCTAGGCCATCACTGCTCAACAGTCACTGGACAAGTAGAAAACACTTCTCCTGGGTGCAGGGACGCCGAGGCTTGGGAACCAGCTGCTGGGGTGCCTGCAAGGGTCCCTAGAAATTTACCCACAGGGAGCCACTGAAACCCAAAGGGAAATTTTTCATTTTGACAGTTCAGCCCCCATATTACATTATGCTTATTTTAATAGCCCTGTTCCTTTAATAATACTTTCCACAGGGGCTAGAATAAGTTGGCATCATCCATATTCTCTCTCTGTTTCATTGTGAACCATTTTGTGAATTGTTCATCTTTTTTTTTTTTAAAGACAAAGAAACAGAAGCCAAATATGCTGTGGAAAGTGTCTGCTTCACTCATTCAAAGTAGCTGGGAATGATTTAAGCAAAGATTTGATCTTCCGAGACCAGTAAAAGCCCTATGTTCAGTCATCCCAGTTTGACCCATGAGAATCTGCCATAGTCAACTAACCAAGAAGCATTTATTTTTTGTAGACTCAAAGTACTGTTTTGTTGCTGTTGAGGACAAGGGAGAAGTAAAGACATCAATCAACAAATTTACCAAAATTTGTCAGCCTTCAGAGCCTGTGCTCTTCCCTAAGTGCATGGCTGGAATATAATTTTTTTTTTTTATAAATTGATTTGTTTTATTTATTTATTTTTGGCTGTGTTGGGTCTTCATTGCTGCGCACGGACTTTCTCTAGTTGCGGCGAGCAGGGGCTGTTCTTCGTTGCGGCTCGTGGGCTTTTCATTGCAGTGGCTTCTCTTGTTGCGGAGCACGGGCTCTAGGCACGCGGGCTTCAGTAGTTGTGGCACTGGGCTCAGTAGTTGTGGCTCACGGGCTCTAGAGCGCAGGCTCAGTAGTTGTGGTGCACGGGCTTAGTTGCTCCGCGGCATGTGGGATATTCCCGGACCAGGGCTCGAACCTGTGTCGCCTGCATTGGCAGGCGGATTCTTAGCCACTGCACCACCAGGGAAGTCCTAGAATATAATTTTTTAAATCAAGAACTTCACATCAGGGAGAACAAATGATATCCCACTTCCCCTTCCCTTTCCATGTCAGGATATTGCTAGGTCTTTATTTATACTTCATTTCGTCTTATCACAGAAGAGATACTGCTTATGGAATTATATCAGGCATATTGGATTGGATTCAGGGTCATTATTGGAAAGCACCAGCTGTTTTGTATTGGACAAATCAATTTACATCTTCAAATCTGTTAAATGGGGAATTTATATCTAATTCTCTGACGACTGTTATAGTCACATATTGTTAAGAGATAGTCTCTGTTTCCCATGATAATATCTACCAGGAACCTCAGGATCTGCTTCAACTCCAACATAAAGAAAGGTTGGAATAAATGGACCTACGTGACATAAGGGGTTGAAAGATTTCTATATTTACTTGCAACAGTAGAAAATTAACTCTAAGCAGACTGAAAATTATACATATTTCTAATCCTAGAGCAACTACCAAACATGCAAAAAAGTATAGTTTACAGTCAAATAGATAAAACGGATTTATGAAAATATTCAAATACACATGAAGGTAGAAAGGAAGAACAGAGAAGCAAAATCAAGATGACTAATAATAAAATGATTAACATAAGTTCAACCTTATCAATGATACAAGTGGATTAGATACTCCACAAAGAAAACATTTACATAAGAAAAACCTCAGGGCCCAGGTGGTTTATCTGATGAATTCCAATAGTCTGTCCTCTTTTTAAAAAATGAGGGAACACTCCTGGACTCATTTTAAGAGGTCAACCTAAGTCTGATGATGAAACCTGACACATACATTATAAACAATACAAAAGATAGAAGAGAAGGGAAAACAAATTAAAGGGAAACATCCCTCATGGACACAGATTACAAAAATCCTACAAAATAACAAATAAAAAACATTTTTATTTGCTATATATAAAAAAAAATTGATATATAAAACAGATAATGAATCAAGACCAGAAAGGGTTTATCAGAGGAGTAAAATATTGCTTTAAATTTTGAAAAATAATTAATTTAATTAATCATATTAACAGAATAAAAGGAAGACGAATATGATTACTCAATAGATGCAGAAGAACTATCTTAAAAAGGTAAAATGCTCATTCATGATTAAAAAAAATAAACCTCTCAGCAAAGTAAGAATAAGATGGAAGTTTCCCAACCTAATGAAAGATAGCTATGAAAAAGCTACAGCTAACATCAAACTCAATGGAGATTCTGTTTTTTCCTAAAGATCGCATCCCTTCTTAATATTCCTTTCCCTCAACGTTATGCCCTTTCAACTAATGTCTCCTTTTTCCTAAAGAATTCTCTCCAAAGGTTAGTTTATATATTTTGTCTCTGTATTTTCATTATTTTCTCTCTTCTCAATTCCTTACAGTCTAACATCTTCACCCATCAGTTCATGCTGGGAAGCTCAAACCTGTCAAATGCTCCACAGCATTTATTTTTCTCATGCTTGGCCATCTCTAGGTACTGGCTGCTCCTTCTCAGTTATCTTCAGCTCTGGAATAGTCCAGGCAGATTCTAGAGTCTTGCTTTCCTCAACTCTAGCCATACCGCCACATCTTTGTCATGTTAGTTTTTTCTAGCCAGTAAGAAGGGAAAATTCAATAAGACCAAATTGATTCAGCCAGCTTAAGCTGTGGTTGTGTGACGTCAGCCAGTTGGAGCAACAGGATTTCCTTCTGTTGATTGGAATCTTCCCAGTTCTTTCCTTCTACCTAGTTCGAGATCCTTTCATGTAGATCTAGCCCACTGCATTCAGTGCCTCTTAATTTGCATACTCACAAATGCTTTGGTCTCTTGCGGTCCATCGTGCACATTTCAAATCACCAGTCTGATTGGTGGTCCTTTATCCCCTCTGCTGCCTCTGCTTACACGTCTGTCTTCCGTTGCACTTCAGATAAAGAACACATTCCTTACTGGAACCAGCTTTGTGTGTCCCACAGAACCCTGAATGTAATTCTAGCTTCATCTCTAACCGTAATGTTCTAGCCATTTCCCCCAGCCCACTCCTGCCATAGTTTCTTTACAATTACAAGTGTCTCCACCTAAAATTTCTTTTCCCATTCTATCCAATTTCTAATTTTCCTTCTGATTTTAGCACAAGTATCACTCAGGGAACACTTCCATGACCTTCCTGGCTCAAATCTTCTATCAAATATCCTCACAGCATCTTGAAACTTTCCTTTATAAAACTTATCAGAATTGCAGTTTTATATTTATGGTGTAATTTTTTGATGGTTCTCTATCGCCAACCACACCATTTACTTGAAGAATTCAGTGGCTATGATGTGTTTATTTATCATTGTACTTGATAATCTAGTTAGGGTTGATAATCTAGATAGTCCCTTTATTCAGAAAGGGACTGTCTATCCACCTGTCTCTCTGTCAGTATTTTTCTGCCTTTTCCTAGGACTTCTTGATGACTCCTTGTTCAAGGACTGTTGGCTTACCTGGTTCTTACCAGTTCCTGAGTTTCTTAGTTCGATTCCCTGCCTCTGTTACTTGATTTCTCCTCTTTTGGTGAACACCAGCCCTGCCTGTGCTGGTTTTTTCCCCTCAAAGCTGGATCCTCTGACCCACATCATTTGCTGTAGTTCTCATCAACTTAAAGACTCTTTCTCACCTTCATAATCACGTTTTCTTTGAGGCACTTGTTTAAAATCTTTAGGATAAGGGGCTTGCACCTGAGACACACTCAGAGCCACCCTTCCAGCTCTCCTCATGACCACCTTCTCTGTTCTTTGATTCACAGCCTCCCTGCCTTTTCATAACCTTCAGGAAAGTTCCCAGTTTCCTTACTTGCAATTGCAGCATTGTGGAACTTGTACCCTTTAAAGCACTATCACAGCCCAAATGAGGAATCCAACTCCATATGCCAAAATCTCATCAGCTCAGCACATAGACCTTGCATATCTATTTAAGATGAAGCTCTCGGGACGGGCATGAGCATCTCAGAGTTTCGGGAGCTTAGTCAGTGAGTGGGAAGCAAGCCATAGAGAGCTGATATCATTAATGATCAATGACAAACCTCTTAAGAGCATCTGAGGAGCTCAGTCTTAAAAGGCCCTCAGTCTTAAAAGGCCCTCTTTTCTAATATTTTATTTTGTTTTATAAGTAGAGATTTTAATTATAAGAAATTTAATTTTTAAAAATCTGTATCTTCATGTGTTATACTAATCGAATGTGGGAACACTCTGGGAGTTTTCTTTTTCCCTGTACTCTCTCAGTAAGCTATCTGTGATGCTGAAAAAAACCAAAAACTACAAAACACACCAAGCAAACTTGAAGGATTTGTGATCGTCTGAAACACAGAAGCCCAGCAAATAGCATATTATAGTTGTGCTTCTATTTAGACTTCTATTTCTAGAAATAAAAATAGTTAAAGGAGTCTACAAGACTCTGCCAGTTACATAATCTCAGGCAAGTGATTAATTTTTTTGGCTTCAGTTTCCTCATCTATAAAATGAGAATATAACAGTACTGCCATATAGGGATGCTGTGAGAAGAAGTAAGGGAGTTCACATATATAAGTGCTTAGAACAATGCATGTTATTTTCCTGCTTCCTTTTATTTACAAGTCTGGCATTTCCCATCAGGGGGTCAGACTCATCAGATATGTTCATTTTGGTTCACCTCTGACTCTGACAGGAGGCCTTCATATAGACAACAACTTGTCCTTGAGGAAAATGTGCACAAATCATCAATTAGAGAATTTGCAATGAATCTCCCCTGATGTGGATCTGAGCCTGTATTCTATCTTTAGTTGGAGCATATGCTGTGCATCTCACAGACTTTCAAACTCCCAGATGCCCAAGGAATATTCAAACAATTAGTTCCCTTTCTTTCTTGGGTAACTGTGAAATAAATATGCTGTAGTGAAAAAGCACTGGACAGGGATCCAGCAGGTATGGCTCTGCCAAAAAGTCTTTATTTTGACTCTTTCAGAGCTTCATTTCCTCTAATGTGAAACCAAGAGTCCATGTCATGCATTTGCAGAAAGGCTTTGAGCATCAAATGCAATCGTTACATAGATGCAATTTGAAAATAGCAAAGTTTTGTATAAATTTGAAAACTAATAATACTGATTGGTAACACTGTTAACTGTTATCATTACAATTAAAAGCAGAACACACATTACCCCATCTATACTGAGGGTGCCTATGAGTTGCCTCTTCTCCAAGTTTGAAGACAATGTGATAGAAGGTTGTTAGTTTCCCAATCAAACTCTCTGCCGCAACAGCAGTAGAGCCATGACCACAAAGAAAGCATATGGATCAAGGTGTCCTGATCCTTCCAAGAGAGGTAGAAGCTAGAAGAAGTACTCACTGTACAGGCTCTGGAAGGGCTTCTGATCAACCATCCCCCTACAGCAATTAAACTTGAAGTTGGGTCCTGACAGGTATAGCAAAATTTGTGGACGCTGAAATTTTACTGTGATCCCAAAGACAGAAACAACCTGTTACCATGTGAAATCAAGACTGGATGACCTTTGAGGCCTTTCAAACTCTTACATTTTTGGATGCAGTAACTTTATAACCATGAAACAACAGTGACAACAGATAGTATTGTTCTCATATACCGCTTTATGTGCCAAGCACTATTTTTAAGTGCTTTGCGCATTACTCCTTCAACCAACACAACAACCCTATGAGGCAGGTACTACTAGGACCTCATTTATAAATGAGGAAGTGGATGCACAGAGAAGTTAAGAAACTTGCCCAAGGAACAGAGTCATCATCAACAGAGCCAGGATTTGAACCCAGGTAGATTGCCTCAGTGTCACAATCCTTACCACCACTTTCCAGTCTTGAAGTCAGAACTGAATCTTTCCATCAAAACTAACTTTATCTCTCTTTTTCTACTTCTTTGCTCAAAGGAGATATAGATTAGATCATCTTCAAAAAAGACCTTTTTCCCTAAGAACATGCTGCTTTTAAGTCTGCTGTTATCACAATGTCTCAGAAGGTACATCCTTCTAAGTAAGCAGGTTCAACCATTAAGTCAACAGATAGTGAGCACTGGATTTCTTGGTTACTGCGCCGGGAAGAGAGGACTGAATAGGACATACTGATGTTTCTCACGACTTACACAATCCATAATGATAGAAAGAAAAAGTACAATCATAGTGGAAAATTAGTGGTACTACAAAAGATCATGTTTATAATGTCATAAAGACCCCAAATCCAGAGCACTCTGCCTCTCATGGGAATGCCTCATAAAGGATGTGAATTGACTCAAAAGCATTTCTCCCACTGGCAAGTCTCTCTAGTGTGAATGACTGTACTTTCATAGTGACGAACTGGTCCTAGATAATGCATCCCTGAGATCCAAGGAATTCCTCAAGTGAAATTATCATACAAAAGTTGGAGAAAGCATTCTCTAAAAGAGGCTTATCCCCAGTGGGACTAGTCAAAGGTGACAATAAGCAAATGGCACTGTATGCTGTCTTTGTAATTTAAGATGAGTTTGAGATACCCCAGACCCCATGATCTACACGAGGAATAGTCAAAGGATCACAGAACTTGGGTCTCTGCTGGGTCTACAAGTTGGCCTCATTTAACATCTGAGGAAGCTGCTGGTGATTCATACATTCTCTGTTTGAGGTCATCTAATGTCTAAGAGATGACTGCCCTGTAAAGTGTTCCTGGATATACTTACGTTTTAGAAATAAGTACAATGAGCCAATATATTTCTCTCTGTAACATCTAACTATTGGCCTTTGGATCTACTTGGAATGAGATAAGTATCTATTTCACTTCCTTCTTATTTATTATACTCCCAACCTTCCAAATCAACATTTAACTAATTAATATACAAATTTATACATTCATTTAACACACAGGTATAAGTGCCCACTCTACAAGTCTATCTAGTTAGTATGGGTGGAAGAGGGAGCTGGGCAGAGTCTTGCTACCCCCAGGGAATTTAACAGCTTCATATCTGATTCTGATTTTTTAAGGCAAAGAAAATATTAAAAGGGTGGAAAATGTCGCAGGTGTCAGACAACATAGAAAAGTCTGAGTAACATGCCATAGGTGAGAGTGGATGGGGAAGGACTCTGGAGCTTTAAAAGGACAGGGAAGGTGGCCCCTCTGATATCTGTACCATTTTCATAGGTACAGAAGCTCTCCTTCTCTCTGGAAGCAGAAGGACAGTCTTTTTGTCCTCATCACAGAAATGTATAAATATTTTAGCCGCTGTCTGACTGTAACACTCATGAACTTGCCCAACTGCCCTGACCTCAATCACAGAAGCCTCCACCCAGATATTTGATTTCCTGACTGCTTGTTTTGGTTATAATTTACTTGGGTCTAGGTAGGGCACTTTGGGCGACACTTTCTTGTCACCCAAAGGAAGGAAGATTTTCCTTGAGGAAGGAAGTTTCCTTACTCAAAGTGAAATCATGCATTTAGCATGGGCAGACTACAAATGGCTCTTGAAATTCATTACTTCTCTTGAATCTCAGTTTTGCACTCCTCAGTTCCCTGTTCTTCACCAGAAATCTCCAGCCCTAAACTTCATTCTGGGTTTTGCTCAGCTGATGTACTGAATCTAGGAATACACACACACACATACACACGCACACACACACGGGTGTAAATTTACTTCAGATTCCCAATTTCCTTTAAAACAAAGAAATAGCAACATTATTTCAGTATTGGCTCTCAGCATTTAAATGGTTTTCTTAATGACTATTTCTAGAGTTAGTATCCAGTATGAATGACTATGTTTGGTATTTAATACATGATTTTCTATTTTAAAAAGTTACAGGTGGCTCTATTATTCCTTGATGGGGTTAAATAGCACAAAGCTTTTGGCTCCTGCAGTTGCTTCCATCTTTCTAATTGAGGGATTTCTGCTACTCACCCCCTTCATCCCTTTCTCAATTTGGCATTTTTACAACTGGAATGAAGACAGGAATTAGTGTTTTGAAATACTGCATCTACAGCTTATTCATAACACAGTTCAGCAGGAAGAAGGAAAGGTCAGATGATTTTAGGCTTGCAATTTGGGTACCTAAGAGCTCTAAGTTGAATTCCCTAAATTCTACTGGTCCTTCTTTATTACTTATTAAGGCTTGACATGAATGAGGCATCAAATGACATATTTTTAAAGCTTAGGAGCTTCTGTAGTGAAAGGTCTGGGGATTCACAAACGTGAGTAAAATGAAAATCCACCTTGATATTCTACATCATCAGCAGCATAAGTCCAATGACGACAGACAGCTATGTCTACTGGAAAGTTTTGCTGAATTTGCCTTTATTTCATCCTCACCGTCACTGTCTTCTTTCAAGACTTTTAATTTCTCTCCTAGATTGGTAAAAAATACCAGTTGCTACTTCTCTTCAGTATTATTCTCCATTTAATTTCCATATTCCTATCAAATATTTTGAAATTACAATCCTAATGATTCTCTCACCTTCTTAAAGCCATTGAATGGTTGTTGCCTTCACAATAGAGTTCAAACTCCTTAGCAGAACGTACTACAGTGTTAATATTTTATGTCCTAATGAGCTCGTGGACTTCTAATCTCACATGTCCCTTTAAGCATCTTGAATTCTAGCCACGCTGAAGTAGTGCTCAAATATTACAGTATCCTCCTGTCTCCGTGCTTTACATATGTTGTATCCTAGCTACTTGAAAATACTTAATCCCCTTTTCTCTTACCTAAGAGCTATGGATCCTATAAAAGTGTCCTTTCTGTTGAGTGGTTTTGTTTTTGTTTTTGTTGTTGCTGTTCTTTTTTAGTTTGAGTTGGGTGTTTTCCCATTTGGTTCTCATCACTCCTTGGGCTAGTCTGCATCATTGTATCCATGACACCATATTACAATCCTTCACCTATAATATTTCTCTCTTCCATGATAACCTGTAAGCTCTGTGAGGTCAGGGACTATGCTTTATTTACTTTATTCCCTAGTATATTGCACAGTACCTGGCACACTGAAAGCCAGGTGTGTTGAATGACTTAATAGATTTCTGAGTTAACCAATTAATGAGATGGTCATTTTTCAATATGTAGAAGCTGGTTCAGATAATAGCATTTTATTGCTACACTCCCCATTATGGAAGCCCTGAATGCCAGGATGGTGTTCATGCAGATTCTTGGTTTCATCTGGGTGTCCTGGCATTCACTCAGAACAGATGGTGTTTGTCTGAAAAGTCTTTGATCCACATCCATTTTTTAAAATCTATTTTAGCTAGGTATAGAATTAGAATTTGATCATTTTTTTCTCTTTCAGTGATTCAGAGATAGCATTTCACTTTCCTCTTTTGAATAATTTTTGTGGTCATTCTTATCTTTCTCTGTACAGAAACAAAGTTGCTTTTAAGATTTTTTTTATTGCTGATTTTCAACAATTTCATTATGATATGCTTTGGTGTGACCTTATGTTTCTTCTGTGGAGTTCATTAAAATTCTTGGATCTATGGTTTTATAGTTTTTATCAAATATTAATAAATTTCAACCATTGTTTCTTCATATATTTTTTTCTGCTTCATCCCCCTTTCTGGGACTCAGACATTTCAGACTACTTGAAATTTTCCTATGGCTTATTGAAGCAATATTTATCTTTTGTGGTCTCTTTTTTTCTCAGTACTTCATTTTCAGTAATTATTATTGTCAAGTCTTCAAGTTTACTGATCTTTTCTCCTGAAATATTCAATCTCCTGTGAATCCTATCCTGTTATCTTTTATAATTTCGGATGTTGTATTTTTATTTTTTAAAGTTTCATTTGGTTCTTTTTTATATCTTTTCATTATGTTAATGATATCCCTTAGAGTGTTTTGGACTCAAGTCATATTAGACTTGTTGATGGATGATATGTACCTATTTATAGCATTTTATCTTTATCATGTACCATCTTGTTTTTAGATATGCCTCTTGAAATATTGTAAACACTTGAAAAAATGTAGCAATGCCTTACTGTACATGAGGCTATCATGTTGTTCACAGGCTTCATCACTTTCTCTCTCAATCAGATATAGAATACCAATAAACAGTTGTAGAGGAAATACGTAATTTTTAAAGTATAGTTGATTTACAATATTATATTAGTTTCACATGTGTGACATAGTGATTCAATATTTTTAAAGATTATGCTCCATTTAAAGTTATTACAAAATAATGGCTATATTTCCCTGTGCTGTAAAATATATTCATATTACTTATCAATTTTATATATAGTAGTTTGTATTTCTTAATCCTGTACCCCTATCTTGCCCCTCCCACCTTCCCTCTCCCCACTGGTAAGCACTAGTTTGTTCTATATACTTGTGAGTCTGTTTCTGTTTTGTTATATACATTTATTTGTTTTATTTTTTTTTTAGATTTCACATATAAGTGATAACATAGAGTGTTTGTCTTTCTCTGCCTGACTTATTTCACTAAGCATAATACTCTCTAGGTCCATCCACATTGTTACAAATGGCAGAATTTCATTCTTAGCCTGAGTAATATTCCATTGTGTGTGTATTTGTGTGTGTGTGTGTATATCTATAAATATCATTTCTTCTTTATCTGTTCATCTGTTGATAGACACTTAGGTTGCTTTTATATCTTGACTATATTAAATAGTGCTGCTGTGAACACTGGGGTGCATGTATCTTTTTGAATTAGTTTTTTCATATTCTTTAGATATATACCCAGGAGTGGAATTTCTGGATCATATGGTAGCTCTATTTTTAGTTTTTTGAGGAACTTCCATGATGTTTTCCACAGTGATTGCACCAATTTACATTTCCACCAACAATGTATGAGGGCTCCCTTTTCTCCACATCCTTGCCAACATTTGTTATTTGTGGTCTTTGATGACAGCCATTCTGACAGGTTTGAGGTGATATCTCAGTATAGTTTTGATTTGCATTTCTCTGATGATTAGTGATGTTGAGCATCTTTTCATGTCCCTGTTAGTCATCTGTATGTCTTTGTCCATTCAGATCTTCTACCCATTTTTTAATTGAGTTATTTGTTTTTTTGATATTGAGTTGTATGAGCTGCTTATATATTTCAGATATTAATCCTTTTTTGGTCATATCATTTGCAAACATTTTCTCCCATTCAGTAGATTGTCTTTTTTTTTGTCAATGGTTTCCTTTGCTGTGCAAAAACCTTTAAATTTAATTATGTTCTATTTGTTTATTTTTGCTTTTATTTATTTTGCCTTAGGAAATAGATCAAAAAATATATATTGCCACAATTTATGTCAGAGTGTTCTGCCGATGTTCTCTTCTAAAAGTTTTTATTGTTTCCGGTCTTACATTTAAGTCTTTAATCCATTTTGAGCTTATTTTTGTGTATGGTGTTAGAGAATGTTCTAATTTCATTTGTTTACATGTAGCTGTCTTCCCAGCACCACTTATTGAAAAGACAGTCTTTCTCCATTGTGTATTCTTACTTCCTTTGTCATAGGTTAATTGACCTTAAGTGTACAGGTTTATTTCCAGGCTCTCTATTCTATACCATTAATCTATGTGTTGGTTTTTGTCAGTACTATGCTGCTTTGATGACGGTACCTTTTTAGTATAGTCTGAAGTCAGGGAGCATGATATCTCAAGCTTTGTTCTTTTTTCTCAATATTGCTTTGGCAATTTGGGGTCTTTTGTGGTTCCATATAAATTTTGGAATTATTTGTTCTAGTTCTGTGAAAAATGTCATGGTTATTTTGATAGGGATTGCATTAAATAGGTAGATTGCTTTGGGTAGTATGGGCATTTTAACAATATTAATTCTTCCAATCCAAGAACAGGGAATATCTTTCCATTTCTTGGTATCATCTTCAATTTCCTTCATCAGTGTTTTAGAGTTCTCAGAGTATAGTTCTTTCATCTCCTTGTTAAGTTTATTCCTAGACATTTTATTCCTTTTGATGCAGTTTAAAAGGGATTGTTTTCTTGCTTTCTCTTTCTGAAAGTTCATTTTTAGTGTACAGAAAAGCAACAGATTTCTGTATATTAATCTTGTATCCTGCAAGTTTATTGAATTCGTTTATTAATTCTAATAGTTTTTTTCATGGAGACCTTAGGGTTTTCTATATATAGTGTCATATAACCTGCAAATAGTGACAGTTTTACTTCTTCTCTTCCAATTTGGATGCTTTTATTACTTCTTCTTGTCTGATTGCTATGGCTAGGACTTCCAATACTATGTTACATAGAATTGGCAAGAGTGGGCATTTTTGTTTTGTTTCTGATTTTAAAGGAAAGGCTTTCAGCTTTTCATCACTTAGTATGATGCTAGCTGTGGCTTTGTCATAAATAGCTCTTATTATGTTGAGATATATTCACTCTATACTAACTTTGATGTGAGTTTTTATCATGAATTGGTGTTGAATTTTGTCAAATGCGTTTTCTGTGTCTATTGTTATAATCGTGAGGAAATAACTCTTTTATTTATGATTGCTACTGGCAAATACATATATTGATCATAATGTAGTCATATTAATCAGAATTGGGCTAAATGTAGTCTTTAATTTGTAGACCTATATATCATTTATTAAATGTTTTCATCTAAATTTTCTCATTTGATACCAGCAACAGTCCTATGGTATATAATATCCTTTTCTAGGTTCTAATTATGCTCTCCTTTTCATTTGGGGAACAAGAAACCAGAAACAATAAGGAATTGTACAATGTTTATTATTTTACCATGGTCTTTTGATACCTAATGCACACTTCTGTTTTCAAAAATGTTACAATATAGCAGTAACTGTATTAGTAGGAGGTAAATAATAGTAAGAAAATATTACCCATTTTATTGTCACACCAAAAACAATTAATGACTAATGTTATACATGCCCCCTCTTTGCTTTTGTTCATGTGTATGTGTATATGTCATGTTTATAGCAAGGACAAATCTTAATGAGATATTTTTGGTTTGTTTTCCTTTGTTCATGTTATGTTAACCTTGTATCATTATTTCAGTGATATTTTCATACAATAGCATTGTCTCTCCAGAAATGAGTCATAATGTGAGTTGTTTGTACAATAGAGGTTCTATTTATTGAAAATTTGATTTGGAGCAATCTGAAAATTCTATGACAAAAGTGTGAATTTATAAATAAGAAAATAATACTCTGAAAGCCCATATAACTTTAATACATAAAAGCAACCCTCATTCAGAAATTATTGATTCTTTGTTGGCACAAATTCTAGTAACCTTGGTTTCTAGATTTCCTAAACCATATCACATTTACAGCACAAAATGTGTCAGTGATAACTGTGTCATTTTCACTGAGTATTTATTGATTAGTTGATATAGGTGAAGCCCTGCAGTATACTCTGCAGCTACAAAAATGTAGAACACATGGTCCTATCTTCAAAGATCTCAGTATAAAGTTAGAGAAACTTCACATATATAAAAATACTAGTAACAGTAAAAAGTAGAACACTCAGATATCAAAAAACATTTACAGAAGAATGTTTCCAGGTATTAGAAGAGGGAATAGAATGAAAGAATTAAAGTCTATAATTAAAGAGTGACATAGAAAACTAAAACAAAAGCAAAAGCAAAACAGATATAACCAGGACTTCCCTGGTGACACAGTGATTAAGAATCTGCCTGCCAATCCAGGGGACACAGCTTCGAGCCCTGGTCTGGGAAGATCCCACATGCCACGGAGCAACTAAGCCTCAGAGCCACAACTACTGAGCCTGTGCTCTAGATCCTGCGAGGCACAACTACTGAGCCCACGTGCCACAACTACTGAAGCCTGCGCGCCTGGACCCTGTGCTCCACAACAGAAGCCACTGCAATGAGAAGCCTGCGCACCACAATGAAGAGTAGCCCCCACTCACCGCAACTAGAAAAAGCCAGTGTGCAGCAACAAAGACCCAACACAGCCAAAAATTAATTAATTAATTAATTAAAAAAAAAAAAGCAGATATAACCAACACAGCATTGAAATATGAGGCCATGTTCTTTCCATTCACTGAGAAACAACATGGCCTCAACTGTTTCACCTCAACTGTTTTTAAGGATGTCGTCATAAAATTTACATACAGAACTTGGTTAACTAAAGCTAGTTAGGCCCATATAGCACAAACAAAATCAGCTCCATAACAATAGTGATCTAACATAGTGGTTACAAGGGTCAAGGATGGGCTCAAAAGTCATACTGCCTGGGGTTGACGTCCCAACTTCATCAACTTCAAACTTGGACCAATTTTTAACCTGTGTCTTGATTTCTTCATCTGAAAGGGAAAATAAGAATACATTCATTGTGGAGTTATTGTGAAGATTGAAACAAAAATTGTAAAGCACGTAAAACAGTATCTGATACACAGGTAAATTTCAATACTTGCTATTACTTAATAATAATACAAGCAACTGTGTCAATAACACTTACCTATGTACCAGGCACAGTTCTAAATTTTTACATCGCTTAACTCACTCAGTCCTTGCATCAACCCTAGGAGGGAGTTACTGCTATTATTCCCATTTTCCACTTGAGAAAACCAAATCTCAGAGATATAAATAATTTGCTCAAGGACTACCTACTTAAGTAGAAGAGTCATCATTTTAGCCAAGTGCTTTGTCCCTAGAGCCCTTTGTAATGTTGCCACCACAATATTGTTCATAACAAAACATATAAATATTAGAGCCACCTGAAAATATATTAAGCCACTGATTTCCTGAGGCAGTGATCATCTTTTCACCAAAGGATTCAAAAAAAAGGCATCCAGTTAGGTGGCCGGACTATATAGTCTGTGTAGCTGCTAAGTATTTATTAAATTAATGTTGGGCCATGGTCAATCAACAGTAAAAAAATGTTTTATTTTTATTGTTTAAGGATGTAGATATGTTTATACCCACTGAAGAATGTATACTCTCAGAAATTGCTTAAATGTGGGGTATAAAGCTCCAATTATCTTTCAAAAATATATCTATAATTTATATATGATTTATATATAATTTTATATATACAATTATATGTAAATTTTCATTCTCCATATATACAGAAAAAATTTCTTCACCAATCCAGGAGGTGCTTTAGTTTATTGTTTTAACACACAGGCTCTAACATTAGACAAATCTGGGTTTGCGATCTAGCTGGATCACCTATTTGTGTAAAATTTTCATTGTGACGTGGAGGAAATAACAATATAAACACGATAAAATTATTGTTAGGAATCACTGAGATAATTCATTAAAAAGTAACATAGCACATGGCAAGTGGTAAATACTCATTAAGCATTATTATTCTATTTTGTAAATGTAATGTTAATTTATTAGTGCAAAGGCAAACACATGGGAATATTTGTCAATAGCAATTAATTTAATAATGAACATTATTCTTTATTTTATGCTTTTTATTACCAAATATAAAACCCATACAGAAAAGTAGACAAATCATGAATGTACAGTGTGTGTGTGTGTTTATGGCAGGGGTTGGGGATGGGACGAGATCCAGTGGTGTGAGAAGAGCTTAGTCTGAGAATCAGGAGATCTAAATCCAGATTTTAATCTGTCCCCAACTCACCCTGTGACCTGGAAACAATTACTTTCTCTCTCTGAATATTTATCTTATTTCTAAAATGAAAGACTTGGGCAGGTTGATTCCTATGATTCCTTCCTATTTCAAAGTTCTAGGACTAAGTGGTCAAGAGACAAGAGAAAGAATAAGTTTAATGCATATAAAAAGGCTAGAACTGGTTTAGATAGCACAGTGGATTCCTGAATCCTTAAGTTAAATAAAGGGACATTTGGGCCATTGCCACTCTCATTTGAGAACTTAGTCCAGTAAACAGTTTCACTTGGACAGTAGTCTTGGCATTTCAGGTCAGGTCTAAAATTATGAAATCATATTTTCATGCCAAAGAGTAAAAGAGCTTTCCAAGCTAGAGCATTGCCAAAGATATCCTAATAAAGATATACAGCCCAATCAGTGAGTTTTAACCCCTTCAAAGCCTTTTAAAAACTTGACTTTGCTTTCAATGTATTGCAAAACTAAATGTTTATTTCTGTTGACAATGAACTCTTTCAAGTCCTGTTTTCTAGATAATCTAATGTAAGTTAGAGCTCAGTCACAGGAATATGTTTGTAATATTAAAACAAGATGATGTATCACTTTGCAGGCTAATATATCACTTTCCTTAAAATATTAAAAAATATATTCAGTTACCTAAAAAGAGTCTTTATGGAGGGGTAATCAAGTATTGTCAAGGGAAGCTCTGTTGCATTCCTCTGTTTACCCCTGAAGTTCATCTTTCCCTTTCTTTAGATTTCTCTTTTTTAATTTCAAAAACAAACATGAATAGCTTTATTGAAGCATAATTGACACACAATAAATAACTCATACACAGTTTGATCAGTTTTGACAAATGTATAAACCTAATGAAACCATCACTACAACCAACATAGTGAACATATATGTAAACCCCTTTTGAAATCCTCCCTCTCACCACTCATTCCCTGATTCTTTCAACCAGGTACAACTGATCTGCTTTCTGGCACTATAGACTAGTTTGCATTTCTAGAGTTTTACAGAAATGGAATCATATTGTATGTACTTTTTTTTGTCTAGCTTCTTTCACTCAGCATAATTATTTTCAGATTCATCCATGTTTTGTGTGCATAAATAGTTCATTCATGTTGATTGCTGAGTAGTATTCCATTGTATGAATATACCCATAATTTGTTTAACCATTCATCTGTTGGTGGATATTTGAGTTTTTCTCAGTTTTTGTTTATTGCAAATAAAAACTGCTATGAACATTTGTGTATAGGTCTTTGTGTAGTCATACGCTTTCATTTTTCTTGGGTAAATGCCTAACAGTGGGATGACTGTATTCTATGATAACTGTATGTTTTACTTAAAAAAAAAAAAAAAGATTGTGAGTAAAGGCAATTTTATTTATTTATTTTCAGTCTGGATGTTTTAATTTATTATTATGTTTTTTTTCCTTATTTCGCTGATTTAGAACTTCCAGTGCAACGTTAAATGGAAATGGTGAGAGAAGATGTCTTTTCCTTGTTACTACCCTTACAGGGAAAGCGTTCAGTCATTCTCCATTAAGTATGAGTTTAGCTGTAAATTTGCCATAGATGCCCTATGTCACTTTGAGAAAATTTGTTTCCATTCCTAGTTTTCTGAGAGTCTTTATCAGAAAAATATTAGATTTTTGGTAAATTTTTTCTTCATTTATTGAGAAGATCATATGGTTTTTCTCTGCTCTCTCTTTCTCTTTTGGAGAGGCTGTTAATATGCTGAATACATTGATTTTTGTGTGTTATACCAACCTTGAATTCCTAGGGTAAACCTCCACTGATTATGGTATATTATGCTTTTAATATATTTGTGTTTCAGTTTGTTAAAACTTTGTTAAGAATTTTTACATCTATAATCATGAGGGATATTGATCTGTAGTTTTCTTTTGTTGTAATGTCTTTGTCTGCTTCTGTTATTAGGTTAATACTGGTCTCATATAATGAGTGTGATGTATTCCTTTCTCTTCAATTTCTGGCAGAGTTTGTGTAGAATTGGTATTATTTCTTCCTCTTAGGTAGAATTCACCAGGGAGGCCTTCCAAGCCTAGAATTAATTTTACTGAAAGGTTTTAAACTACAAATTCAATTTCTTTAATATATATAGAACTAGTCAGTTTATCTATTTTTTCTTGAATGAGCTTTCATAGTTTGTGTCTTCCAAGATATTTTTTCATTTCATCTAAGGTATCACATTTATTGACATTAATTTGTTAATAATATTACATTATTATCTTTTTAATATATGCAGAATCTGTAATGGTGTCACCTCTTGTTTCAGATCTTGGTAATTTGTGTGTTTCTTCCCTATCTTTTCTGACTAATCTGATTATAGGTTTATCAATTTTACTGATCTCAAAAATTCATCTCTTGGCTTAATTTATCTTTCCCCTATGTTGTCCTTTTTCCTATCTTAGTTTTTTCTGTTTTGATCTTTATTACTTCCTATCTTTTCATACTTTGTGTTTAGTTTGCTTTTTTAATTCAATTTCTTAAGGTAGAAATTGAGATCATTATTTGGAGGTATCTCTCTTTTTTTTTAAATTAATTAATTAATTAATTAATGGCTGTGTTGGGTCTTCGTTTCTGTGCGAGGGCTTTCTCTAGTTGCGGCAAGTGGGGGCCACTCTTCATCGCAGTGCGCGGGCCTCTCACTATCGCGGCCTCTCTTGTTGTGGAGCACAGGCTCCAGACACGCAGGCTCAGTAATTGTGGCTCACGGGCTTAGTTGCTCCGCGGCATGTGGGATCTTCCCAGACCAGGGCTCGAACCCGTGTCCCCTGCATTGGCAGGCAGATTCTCAACCACTGTGCCACCAGGGAAGCCCTCTCTTCTTTTTTAATATAGGTGTTTATTACTATAAACCACCCCTCATTTCCCTTGATATATGACAAGAAATAAAAGTGAGGTTATAAAAACAATGAATAGTAAAGAATTAAAATTTATCATTATTATGGGAGAATGATCATAGCAATTAGTTCATCTTAGGAAATTCCTTGACCTAAAGTTTTAAGGTTACTTGCAGTATACCTGATTTTAAGATGAAGTTTAAAATGTGTTCAAAAGTATTACACTTCTTTAAGATGGAGGAAGCCCTAGGAATAAATGTAGCAAGATTAAATACCAATGAAGAAAGCACATCTCAGTAAAATTAGGTCTTTTTTAAAAATATAATTTCCATTAAAAGTCATTTTCATTTGTTTATGTTTCAATAATTGTATATATTTTATTTGTTTTAAAGCATTGATAAATATTAAAAGCAAGCTGATGTTTACAGTTAACTCATCTATACAAGTGTTAACTGTCCTGAAAATTCCTGAAGGGAATCTGAGTTAACACACTTGTCTTAAATATGTCATCCTCTTAAAACAGTTGATTAATAATTTAAGATATATGGTATTTTCACTCAAAGTTACCCATGTAAAATTTGTTAGTTAAATGCAGTATTGTTAGGCAACACTTTTTTTTTCCATAATTATGATAACCCATAAAATAATTTAGGAGAAAGAGGCAGACTCATGGGGTGATGAATTAAGACATCATACATATGACACTCAAACTAATTGTCAACCTGCTACTAAAACATTAGACCAAATAATCACCAGTCTGACCATTGGGAAGAGTCTTCACTCTTCACTTGGACCATCATTTACATTCCTCCAGTGACAAGATGTTCACCATTCCCACCTTCGGTCAACTCTGAAGGTCAAGAGTTTCCCCCTTTAGATTTTTAATCTCCATTTTTTCCTTTCATGAAGTGGGAATAATACTAATCTTGACTACTCCACTGACTTATTTTGAGGCTGAATTTAGGCAATAACTAAAAGTCCACTGGAATTTGTATGATAGGACACAAATTTGAGGAAGGATTGACTGTTTGAAGTAAATTCAGTACTACCATGTGCTTGTCTTACTGCTCAGATCCCTCAGTTATTTTATTATTAACCTGTGTGTGTTAGGTTACAGAAATGTTGCTTGGATTAGTCTTTCTGACTACCTCCTGATTTGAGATCAAACAAGGAAGGAAATGTTACTCAGGAAAGCAATATGATTGCATGGACAGGAAAAATCGGGGAAACTTGCTCTCCTGTTTGTGTCACTGGCTCGTTTGTTTCAGAGCTGTGATATAAGACATTTAAAGCACTTGATCAATTTAATTCTTGATCAGTTTTAAACGTTCTGAAGTGTAAACAAAGAACCTCTGAAGGGACTGAGCAACCCTAGTGACAGGAGCCGAAGAAGCAGTGCAGGTTGTCCCGTTTCCCCTCCCCCTTCCCTTCTCCGGTTGACTTCTTGGGTCCCCTCACTCCACAGTCCCGATCCCACCATGTCCCAGAAACAAGAGGAGGAGAGCCCTGTGGAGGAGACTGGTAAGGAGAAGCAGGACACACAGGAGAAAGAAGGTACGCTCCCTGAGAGAGCCGAGGAGGCAAAGCTAAAGGCCAGATATCCAAGCCTAGGACAAAAGCTTGGAGGCTCCGACTTCCTCATGAAGAGACTCCAGAAAGGGCAAAAGTACTTTGACTCAGGAGACTATAACATGCCCAAAGCCAAGATGAAGAATAAGCAGCTACCAAGTACAGGACCAGACAAGAACCTGGTGACTGGTGACCACATCCCCACCCCACAGGATCTGCCCCAGCGAAAGTCCTCTCTCGTCACCAGCAAGCTCGCGAGGTAACTGGGGCCCCCTTCTGCTTCCCTTCCTCACCCACCGGACTTTTATATATCATAGGCAGGGATGGAATGGGCCCCCAGTTATACCTTCTCAGCTTGCTAGCCAGAAATGACTGTGATTCTCCTGGGGGCTGCTGAGAAGGTAATGTGGGCTGAAGAGAGGCCCTGAGTTCATTTCTTTGGATAAATTGAGATTTTCACACCCTCGTGTAGCCCAGGTAGGGGCTCAGAAATGGGACACTAGGATTGGATAATGCTGCAAACTCTCTTTTTCTTTTGTACAAGAAACTGGGGAGATGTGATTTCTCCTTTTGGAAGAGAGTATCCCCAAATTGGTTAGGCTAGGCCTTGGGAATAATATGACAGGTTTAACATCCCAAGGCTAACCTGACATGGTTGGGAAAGGTAGATTGAATGGGATCTGTTTTCTGTGCTTTTAAGTGTTTTGTCCCTTGGGCTGCTACTGCTTCATGTTTCCATTATGACCGGTTTAGAGAAGCCTCAAAAAGAAAAACTGATTTGCTTGCCTAAAACTATAGTGCCCACTTAACCTCCTTTACTGTGTCTTACAGTTTTCCCTGGCTCTTAAATAATGTAAGGATTGGAGGATATAATTCACATAAAATGGGCACCTTCCCTCTCTCTTCCAGCATGTTGCTTTTTGAAAGTATCATGGGATAGGAGTCAAGATATCTGGGCTCTAGTTCCACTCAGTCTAGTCAGAACTGACGTGTAACCTTGGTCAAGTCATTTAACCTCTCTGGATTTCTATTTCCTCATCTGTAAAACAGAGTTGAATATAGATGAGATTGATTCTGATTCTAAAATCCTGAAAAGAACTGTGCTGTTCATTGTAAAGCCAAAAGTGAGGAAGGCCCATAGGTGAGCCTACAGAGGGGAACTATTTGAAGACTACATGGGGAGAGAAGTTGAGGTTTGGGGGTTATAAATTCAGGCAAGAGGGGCTCATAAGGGTCAAGAAAAAAAATTCTAAGTTAGCCATGAAAGCTCTTACCTCTGCCCTCACCTACTTTCCTACAATCTGGGCCCTTGCTGCTAAAAATCTGCGCTGACAGCCAAGCTGTGGGCCTGGAGAAACAGGCTCAGTCATGCACATGTGGAGTCCCACATTTCAGATGTTATCAGCTGCCAGGTGTATTGTTAGGGAGACAAGAAGAAAAGGGGTGAACTGAGCGGGCCTCCAGGGCTTAGTGCTACAGCAGGGCTGGAGCAGGAGATTCTCGGGAGATGAATCACCTTGGAGGAAGCTGGGGAAGGTGGCCAGGGAGAAAGAGAAGGAACACTGAGAAATCTCTGCCTTCCTAGAGCTCAGTAACCCAGCTCCTGTGCTCCGAGAAGTAGCAGCGCTGATCGTGAACCAGGTGGAGGAAAGGGGCTGCATCATCAATCTAGTTATCAGTAGCTTGGCCTGAGTGTTACTGAATGCAGCCTGCTAGTTAAGACAGAGAGGGCAGGGTGAGAACTAGCTAGCCGTTCAAGAGAGGAAGATTCTATAATCCTCTCTTGCCCTCTCAGCTCACCAGTTCTGATGTGCCACACATCTGGCCCAGTGAGAACAACTGATGAACTTGCTGATGCACGTGTAGGGGGTCGGGGGTGTCTCTACTTCTTTCCTGACCAGCCATTCACTTTTCAGGCCATCATTCCGATTGGATAGGAGAAAGCTGGCGAGGAGGGAATGGAGAGAGCAGAATCCCGTGATTCCCTGGCCCCCAAACTCCTTGGCTGTCACCTGTAATTGTATAAAATTTTTGTGTTTCTTGCTCCATTTCCTCATGCTGTCTTCCTTAGTCGAAAATCCATGTGGGAAGGGGAAAATGCTGAACCTCCTTGTATAGTTTCCTCAACTGTCCCGGACACGTTGTACACAGATATGACATGTTATTATATATGTAAATATATATATAATTTTGTACGTTTTCATCTCCGATCTTCTCGAATTTTGTACTCTTTTCTTTTCTGTCTGAGCTGCCTTCTCTATCGGTCAGTATGACTCCTCAAGACCGAGGCCACAGCGAGTCCAGTTTTTAGGAAGGAATCGAAGAAATAGGGAAATCAGAAAAACTGTTGGTCTCTTTCTCCACCTGGTCATCTTCAAGGCTGAGAAAACAAAGAAGCAAGCTACACTCTCTCTGTGCCACCTGTTTCCACAGCGTGAAGTATATAGTTTCCATGGCAAAGAAGGGTCATTTCAAAGTCCAAATCCAGAGTGCTTTGATTAAACCTAGATTATTATTATCAAAACAACATATGTGTTGCCCGGCCCTGACCTCCGTGCAGTTACCGCCTCATCGCTGTGCACCCCCGTCCGTCTCCGCTGCTGCCGGCGGCTCTGGCCTTGCCTCTGAAACCAAGCCTGCCTGAGCCAGGCAGCTTACACCCGTGAAAACCTCCAGTTATTTTGATCTTGTCTAAATAATTTTTTTTTCTGTTTTTGTGTTCATGGGTATCTCCAAAATGACAGAGAACATTTTGTTTTGAAGATAGGAAAAGACTGAAATTCTCTCTCTTTTTTTTTTTTTTTTTAAACAACTCGCTGGATAAGATTGAGACATGGGCCAGGGAGCCCTAACGATTGTTACGTTTCTGGGGTGAAAGAAGGTATATCTAACTCCTCTTTGTTTTATGACTCTTTTGAAGCTTTGTGGAGAGCCATTTGTCAGTTTCCTCTGTTTCTGATTAGCCAAGGACAAAGGAAAAGGAGGTAAAGGAAGGGCAGAGTGATCATGTCACCCTCTCTTGGAAATTGGCCCATGTTTCTCAACTGACTTTCTTTTGATTGAGAGTCTTATAATTATATTTGGGGATGGACTCCAGGATACAGAGCGATGATTATTTGTCACTGATAATTAAGTAATTATCATTTTGCCTGAATGGAGAAGAACCCAAACATTTGCTGGGCACATCAGGAGAAGGCGGTGAGTGGGGCAGCCATCCTTCTGAAGGCAACTTCTCCACGGCCATGTTATAACAGCAGCTCCTGTGTGGGTTCTCATGGACACTTAAAAAAGTCTCCAAAGCCTTTGAAAATGTACTTTCCCCCATTTTAGACCAGTGTAAGTTACTTATTTTTTGGTGGTATCATAAAGGCCAAACTCCATACTTTTTATTTCTGAGCCAGATGGGTACATTGAATTTTTTTCTTTTTCAATATGAGGCAGCAAAATTATTCTCCAAGCGGCAAGATTATTATGCTATTTGTTCATATTCATCATGTTGGGATTTCCTTTCTTGCTTTCAGTGTAATTATTTTGGTCTGTATTTATGGATGCTGAGGAAATGCACAATAGATATGGACTCTTGCAAGCATTTTAAAAATGCCGATTTCTCAAAAATTCTTACATTCAAGGAAGCGTGTCTCATTCTCCCTTCCTTTTATTGTTTAAGAATAAGGACAGCATTTCTACTCACTGCAGTGTTACCAGGAGATCTTCTAGCAGCAACTGCTTCTTAAATTATTAATAGCCTCACAACAAATGTGCTGTTGCTGTGGTGGGTACATATCAATTTGTACCAGGGTAGGACGTTTTCTCAGGCATGAATAAAAAACCAGTTCAGGATGCAGGATGTGTATAATGATATCAGGACTTAGTATAACAGACTCACCAGCATCCTGGTGATGTGGAAGGAACACTGAGATGGGAGTCTTGGGTTGGACAATCAAGTCTGCCCTTAATATGTGGTGTGAGCTTGGACAAGCTGCTTGATATCTCTTAGCCTCAGTCTTGGCATTTGTAAACTAAGGAGATACTGTTGGTGCCCTGCTCAAATCCCCTCATATGCATTTTACCATGCTGGATACCAATTCCCTCACCTCCTGCATGCTTTGCTTCTACTGGCAGGGGCCTGCAATTTTCTATAGAGGACCACCTTTGGCTCATGGTGCCTCTTGCTTCATCCTTACTCACAAAAGTGCCAGGAGTTTATATGTTCCCCACTACGCCTCCTCTAGCCTATCCAGTGACAGGCTGATCTAGTAGTATGAAAGCCCAGCTGCCTTGCCTTCAGGGTGAATACATTCTGAAGGTGTAATATCTTCCAGGGCTTCCTATGCTATTGCTGGGACTATACCTGAAATCTCAACCTTGCTTGATATCTCCCCTCCCCGCTCTTCTCTCACCTCCTTACTTGTTTCCCCAGGGAATAGTTTCTTAAAAACCACTTGCACCTAAACCCTCATCTCAGGATCTGCTTCTTCAGAACCCTGCCAACCTCATTGAACCAGCCGTTCAAAGTTAAATAAATATCTAATTAGCACAGTCTTCTTGTTCTTTTAATATTTTGATAGTGCTTTAACAGTTGCCTAAGTTCTTATAATGAGATTATGGAGTTCTTCAGTCTACATACCTGTGTTAGTGGAGGTGGGTATAATTGGCCCCTTGAGGTCCAGATTCAAGTGAAAAAATGTTACTCTTTCACTTCTTAATATTTACTTGTTTCATCATAGCAATAGCTTGTAGTGAAAAGGAATTACTATTGTGTTTTATAGAAGGGAAAGTTGAAACTCAGAAAGGACACATTGTGTAAGTGAAATCATGCAGTAGTTGTCCTTCTGTGATTGGCTTATTTCACTTAGCATAAGGTTCCCAAGGTTCATCTATGTTGCTGCATATGGCAGGATTTCCTTCTTCTTTATGGCTGAGTAATATTCCATTATATCTATCTATCTTTATCTATCTATAGATATAGATATGCCACATTTTCTTGAGGTATCTAAAATAGTCAGAATTACAGAGCAGAAAATAGAAGGGTGGTAGCCACGGTCAGGGCAGAGAGAGGAATGGGAAATTGCCATCATTTGATGGGTATAAAGTTTCAGCTATGCAAGAAGAATAACTTCTAGAGATCTACTGTACAATGTTGTGTTTTCAGCTAACAATACTGTGCTGTACACTTTAAAAAATGTTAAGAGGGTAGGTATCATATTATCTCTTGTTACCACAATTTAAAAAAAAAAAAACAAGGGACACGTCACTTGTCTATATGTCTACAGAACTTGGTTGCACCATTGGAGCTCACGTGTCCCAGCTCTGAACTCAGTCCTCTCCACTGCAAACTAGTCTGTAGGTAAATGTTGTCCTTGAAACCTCTTGATTTCCTGGTCCCTCCCCCCCATCTGCTTGGCATTGTTTCCACTAAAACCTCAATTTCATGTTTAATTCTGAGAAACTTTTCAAATGATGACTAAGATATTAGCTGTTAGGGACTCAGGGGGCATCGATAATTTAAAAGGGTGCTTTAAATATCTAAAGATTTAATATTCAAAGGAATCAAAACTGGAATGATGCTGGACAAGATTGTTTCTCAGGTTCTAAAATCATACCGTATATGTAATGGAAAGAACATGGGAACCATATTTTTGCCTACCTTCATGTTAGAATTGAGATTCATTCATCTTTAGAAGGAAACCATTTGGCATTTTCTTTTACAACAAAACTGTTATGATTTTGTTTGTTCTCCTTATAATTTGGTTACTGAACATCAAATTTTCTGAAGAAAAACTGACACTCTGAAGAAGCCAGTTTACAAAGTAAAGAAATTTTCATATGAGAAGAGTGGGAGAGAGTCAGTTAAGGTTCAAAGAAACCTTTATTTTAACTCTCACAGCAGGAGTAAAGCACTCAAGGGGTTTAGGTTCCAGGAAGGAAACATGCAGTCTTCTCAGACTGAAAAGAAGAAAAGTCAAACTTAGAGTCACTCAGAGGTTTCAAATAGGTAATTAGCACCTTTCTTCTTTATAACTGACAACTAAGTGACTTCCTAATCAGCCCAGATGTTAGGAAAAAGATAAAGGTTTTAAAGCACTGGCTTGACTCTTAGAGTGTGAAGATTACCTGGGAAGCTGGTTTCTAAGGCAGATTTTGAGCCCAGTGTCTATAAGTTCTGTTTTCTCTTGTTGGGCCTAGAGCTCAGGAATCTCCATGTGTAACATGCAGGGAGACTGTTTCCATGTTCCTCACATCTAGAAACAGAGCAGATGACATATTATTTTAATATAGGCCAGTATTCCAGTAAGGACTCTTTACAGCAGAATCCTATTGTTACCAATGCTGTTGCCCCAGAATCATACCCCTGCCCCTCCCTGGAATAGAATATAATTACTCTTACCTAAGTTTCAGGAAGGAGCTGCAAAGAGAAAAAATGAATGAGAACCAACTAGGCCCAAGATGGCAGAAGATTTGACTTCCAGCGGACCTTGAGCCTCATTATACACTCATTGTAATACATTAGCTAAATGACACACCCACCAGCCCCTTGACAGTTGACAGTTGCTATGACAACAACCAGAAAAGCCCATACAAGGACTGAAAAGGAGAGATGCAACATTTCCGGGTCCAAACCACACCCCTGTTCTCAGATACCTCATGAATATTCCTCCTACTCTTTCCAACTCCCTCCCTTTTACCTCGAGCCTCCCTCGTATAGATTTGGTGGCTCTGCTAGAATTGGGTTGAGAAGTTGATTTGCGAATTAGGTTCCTGCTTCTCCTTTGGCCATTGAATAAAACTTGTGCAGTTGCAGTTTCAGTATCGGTTTTGTTATTGGCTGCACGAATGTATAACTGAATCACTTTACTGTACAGCAGAAATTAACACCACATTGTAAATCAACTATGTATCAATAATAAAAAAAAAAAGAACCTCCCTGGCTGAGACAGGGGCTCTCACCTGGCTAGGACATTGACACGGGTCCTGTTGACCAATTCAATAACAATATGATGTTTGTATTGTTATTTTTCCCCCTTAATATCTTGTAATAACTTATATGTTTGCCAAGGAAAACAGATGTGACAGGAAACTAAAGTGCCTGTGGCTAGAGGACTTTACTGTTTTCTGAGAAGCAGTTGAAATAAATGAAGATACATAGAGAAGAAAATAATTCTGAACAAATGCTAACTGCCATCAAATATGATATTTAAATGAACTCCTATTCAGTTTTCTTTTTTCTTCTGTGTAGCTTAAAGAAAAAAATTGAAGATCAATGAGTAGAAGTAATGACTCTTCAGAGACATGGATTTCTAATAGAGTTGTCTCAGCTGAATTGCCTCAAATAAAGTGAGTTCCAGATTCCTGGGAGATTTGCAAACATTGAATAACCAACCAACTGGCTAGATGAAATGGTACAAGGCCTACTGGTAATTCGTGTTCCCTCACTGCCCATGTGTCCTTCCAGACAGCAAGACAGTGGACATTTCCCCAACAGAAGAATAGCGCCCATTCACATCCACACATATACCTACTGCATAGAATTGCTTCTCTTTTTCTCTCTATAATTGCGTCTTTTGCTAAATTTATTGATTGATCATAATTTCCAGAAATGCAACAAGGTCAGATGTAAAAAGTAGTTATATGGTGGTGCAATAAAAATTAACTAATAATGAAGTACTGCCACTTACACCCATCAAAATGGAAACATTTACAGCAACTACAATATTTATTTTTGTTGTGAGTATAGTGAAAATAGTACTCTAACACCTGCTGGTGTAAATACATATTGTCACATCTTTTTTTATTAAGCTATCTTAAAGATGCTATTGAAACCTAAAATGCATATACTCTTTGATCCAGCAATACTGTATTCCTTGAAAGGTATCTTATAGAAACCAAAAGACCAGTAAGCAAAGATCTATGTACCAAGGACTTTCTTGCATTTTTATGCATGTAGAAATGTATAAGGAAAAATGCCCATCAATGAAGAATTGGTTATACAAATTGTGGTGTGTTAACACCAGGAAATAAAGACATTAGAAAGAATGGGTTAGAATTATTTCTGTTGGGACTTCCCTGGTGGTGCAGTGGTTAAGAATCCACCTGCCAATGCAGGGGACATGGGTTCGATCCCTGGCCTGGGAAGATCCCACATGTCGCGGAGCAACTAAGCCCGTGCTCCACAACTACTGAGCCTGCGCTCTAGAGCCGGTGAGCCACAACTACTGAGCCCGTGCACCACAACTACTGAAGAGCCCGTGCTCTGCAACAAGAGAAGCCACTGCAATGAGAAGCCTGCATACAGCAATGAAGAGTAGCCCCCTCTCGCCACAACTAGAGAAAGCCCGTATGCAACAACGAAGACCCAACACAGCCAAAAAATAAATAATTTTTTTTAAAAAAAGAAAGGGAGCATTAATTTAAAAAAAAAAGAATTATGTCTGTTTACTTGAAGGAATGTTTACCAGATATTGAGAAAAGCAAGATGAAGAAAAATGTGTATAACATAAATTTAGGTTTATATATTTGTGTGTATATACATATAAGTATATAGTGTAATATATATATTATGTATATATAATGTGTGTGTATATTGTGTGCCTTGGTATATCTAGGTGTGGAGACAAGAATGGAAGATATAGATATTAACATGTTTTACCTAAAAGGGCACTGGTGTGGATGGAGAGGGAGAGGAAAGAGGAAGGAAGGAAGGCAAAAAAATGAAAGTGAAAAAATGCAAGACTGCATTAAGTAAATAGTATATATGATATGGTTCCACATTTGTATAGTACGTAAAATATACATGTGTAAAAAATGTACAGCATCTTTTTCTGAGAGATGGGGGAAATACTATATGCATATTTTATTAGCCATGTTTTAAAATCTAAATGATGAATAACATTTTGAGGAAAAAGTCAGCAAATAACAGAGCCAGATTCAGCTCAATGGTATATTTGCTTGTTTATTTTTCTACACTCTTTCTCTTTCCAGCTCTGATTTAATGCAATTTGCAATGAAAAGTATAGCATAATCTGAAAAATAATTGAGGAAATTACAGGATGGGGAATTTAAATGCATTTTTTACAATTATTTTTTATAAGCAATAACAAAAACCTCACTTTGGGTGTCTGACAAGGCACTCGTGACTGAAGGGTTTATGCGTCCCAGCAGAACATCGTCAGTATTTTATTGAGTTGGGTCTCTTGATGAATTGACCTCATTTATCTCTATGACAGAGTAAAGAGATTTTTTTCACTTGGACAAACATTAAGGCATTGTTGGGTATTGTCAAACTCAATAAATCAATGGTAATTCCGGGGGAAAAATTATTTATTTTAATTGAACCCTAGCATAGGACTTAACAGAAAAAGATCTCCAGGATAAGAGCTTAATTGCGTCAACCTTTCCATCTTGTTTTGTTTAATTTAACACTTCAGTGAACTTGCCAATAGTAACATACTGCCTTAGACATTTCTAACTCCTTTTAGGTCATTTACAGTTTTCACTAAATACCACAAATGAAGGAGTTCAATGTGGGTCAGGATGTATTATTTCTGAAACCATGGATATGGATCTGATACTTCACTTATCGCTAAATCGATCAAGTAATAATTGTTTCCCCGGAGCTGTTAAACACAAGGACAGTTTTTAAGCGGCTCTACCTATACTGATAGGTGTTTTAGCCTAAAAACTTCAGACAGAAATGAATGATCTCCTATGGCAGTGAGAGTGTGTACCTTCACCTGTCAATTCCACCCGCTTTCCAATTATTGCACCAGGCCTCCAAGCTCTCCTTCAGAAAAGGACCTGACTGGCTTTCACCCTAACCCCTTCCTGCAGAAGTTTTAACTCAGCTGTAGAAATCCTCTCAATGTGAAACCTGTCATGGAGTCTTCCAGTGCCAGATGTAGATTTCAACAACACAATTCCTCAGATTTAGATAGAGAACATTTAACTAGAGGAAAAAAAGACTTAAGTCTTTTCCGTAGGAGGCTAGTAATGTGTCCCAGGTTGAGGAAAATAGGTCAAATATTGATTAAAACCCCAAATATTGTTTTTCCTTGTAACTTTAATGCATCCTTCCTTCCTTCTTTCCTTCCTTCCTCCCTCATTCCCTCCCTCCCTTCCTTTCTTCCCTTCTGACATTCAACAAGCATACGTGCCAGGTACTAAGCTGGTTACTGAATATACTAGCTTTCTATTTCTGCCGTAACAAATTGCCGCCAACTTAGCGCTTAAAACGGCAATTTTTTTTTCTTTTACAGTTATAGAATTCAGGAATCCAGACTGAGTCATAAACAGCTACGTCAAGGTGCCAGTAGGGTTGTGCTCCCTTGGGGGGCTCCAGGGCAGAATCCGTTTCCCGTTGCTCCTTCCAACGTCTGATGACTGCTGACATTCCTGGGCTTGTGGCCATGTCACTCCAATCTCTGCTCCTCTTGTCACATTGCTTTTTGCTCTTCTGTGTCAGTTTTCCCTCTGCCTCTCTCTTATAAGGACATCTGAGATTGCATTTAGGGCCCACCCTAATAATTCAGAATAATATTCTAATCTCAAGATCCTTAATTTAATTTCATCCACAAAGTCCCTTTTGTCATAGAAGGTAATTTTTGGAGATTTTAGGAATTAGGACCTGATTATGTTTGAGGACCAATATTCGACCTACCATACTGGAGACACATGAAATACAAACCATGCACCTGCCCTCAAAAGAGCCCACATGAAAACCATGTAAACAGATTACCTAAATCTTCGAAAGTTTATTGTTAGACACAGACTCTGAGAGCATAATATTTTCCTGCTAGGAAATGATTAGGAATTAATGGCTTCCCAATTATTAAATTCAGTTTCAGACTGAATAGGGATCAATGCCAACTTGAGTATACGCATCAAAAATTAAAACTCAGTGCAGACGGAGATGTCCTTTCATGTCTGTGGTGGGCTGAATAATGAACCCCGAAGATATCCAGGTCCCAGTTCATGCAGCCCATGTTTGATACTTTATATGGTAATGGGGTCTTTGCAGCTGTAATTCAACAAAGGATTTTGAAATGGGAAGATTATCCTGGATTATCTGAGTGGGCCCTATATGTAATGTAACTGTCCTTATAAGAGGGAGGCAGAGGGAGTTGTGAAAACAGATGAGAAGGCAAAGGGATGATGGAGAAAGAGAAAGATTTGTGATACTGAGCTGCTGCCTCTGAAAACGGAGGAGGGGGGTTCATAAGCCAAGGAGTGCAAGGAAGACAGTTCTAGAAGCCGGACAAGGCCAGGAAAGGGGTTCTTTCCTGGAGACTGTGGAGGGCGTAGAGCCCTGTGCACACCTTTCCTTTATCCCACTGAAACCGATTTTGGTCTCCTGACATCCAGAACTGGAAGCGAATACATGTCTGGTGTTTTAAGCCACCAAATTTTTGTTAATTTATTAAAGCAGCCACAGGAAACCAATACAGTGTTTATAGGCTCTGAACGTTTTCTGCAACTCGGTGTAGCAGAAAGAGCCTGTTCTGAGAGATTGGAGACAGAATCCCAGAGCAGCCAGTTACTAACTAGGGACCACAGGCAACTGCATGCTTCCGAAGCCCAGATCCTCTGTCTACACTGTAACCCGTGACTCTCCTTTATGTTTTAATGTTATCTACCTAAAAATCTATATTTAACCTCCTACACATAATAAATTTCCAAATATCAAATTAGGACAGTAACATTGATACAATGCACATATTCCTGGGTCAGGTTCTGGACTAGAAAGAGGACATGAGACAATCTGTTCAGAGTAGAGGAGATCATCTCATTATTGTCCTTTTTCTGGATCATAATCGAATTCAGGAACACACTTTGCATTTACTTGTCATGTCTCATTAGTCTCTTTTAATCCAGCACAGTTCCTCTGTATTTCTTTGTTTTTTTATTGTTTGGCACTTTTAAACAGTACCGCCCGTTGTTTTGTGCTGTATCCCTCAGATCGGGTTGGTCTGATGTTTCCTCAGGACTGCATTTAGGTTATGCGATTTTTGGCAGGAATCCCACAGAAGCAATGCTGTGTCCTTCTCAACGCACCCTATCAGAATGCACATGTTGTCAGTTCATCTTGTTTAGGGATTTGGGGTGAACGGTGTATGGGAATTCCTCCCAATTTCATACATCTAAATGAAAAAATTCAAAGTTAAAAAAATCCCTACTCTTCAGCATAGGATATCAATTAGTGAATTGGTATAGTTTTAAATGTCTAGTGTATCATGTAAAAAGCTGAAAGAGTCAATGCCCCTCGAAAATGGCCTACCGATCAGCATCGTAAAATCTTGGATACAGAAACAGTGGAGGTGTTTCAGGAGCAGAACTTCATGGGTAAGAGTCAGGGATCCAGCAGATCAGACCTGCTGATTTGATCTCTGCCATTTAGTGGCCCTCTGATCCTTGGCAATACATAATAATAATAATGAAAATTAGTCAATTTATTGAGAATTACTGTGTTCTAGGTGTTGTTTTGAGAGATGCACAATTATTCCATTTAATTGTTGCAACAACATATGAATTTTATATTATTATTCCCACTTTTAGATGAGAGAACTGTAGCCTAGAGAGGTTAAGTCACTTCCTCAATACCCAACAGATAGGAAGTATTAAAGCCAAATTCAGACTTATTCTGCATCCAGGTCCTATGCTTATTACCACTTTATTACACTTCGCTAAGATTGCTGACCACAGTTTTCTTATCTGCAAAACAGAGATGATAATCACACCTGTGTTATAGTTATCTGTGATTTAATAAAAGGAGGCATTTGAATTTATGCCTCATGGTAGGCATATATAAAAGTTAGTTTTATTATCCCATACTGATTATTGTACCTTGACTTTACTGGTGGGGGAAAATGAGGCTCAGAGAATTTAAGGAATTGCCCAGACTAACACCATGAGGAAATACACTTAAACCACTGTCTCATCCATGCTTCTTTCCATCACGCATGACCTCTCCTGGAAAGTGATTATTATACTAAACACCAGGGGGCAGATTTTATCATAATGATGTAGTATATCCATTGGTATAAATTAAAGACATAATTTCCTTGTAAACTCATTAGTGATCACTCAGCAGCCATTTACTAAAGAGGCAATAGTAGCTCTTTGGTTCCAGGAGTGGATGCAGAGCACTTATTGGTAGTCTTGCTGCTGGAAGAGAAACATGCCTTGTCGATCCCTCACCAACCGCCCCACTCTCCAGGGAGCTCTGACTCAGCGCCCCCTCTTAAGAACGTGGCAAGAGTCACTCCCCATATTCTGGTGAGAGACTAGTCATAGTCTCAGATCTAGAAGTAATTTGTGCCCTTACACAAGCCACTTCCATTCTCTGGGCCTCAGTTGCCTTAATAACAAAAAGAGGAAGTTGGAAGAACTTTTTAGAGAAAGTCTAATATCCATCACAGCTTAATAATTTTAGATATTCTGAAATGCTTGATTATTAATTTTCCCATTAGTTTGACTTTTTGAGAAGGCATTATAGATATCAATCAACTAATAATTAATCTTGTGCTTGCTACAGTGTTAATACATGAAATACATATTCATGTATTTCATAAGTTAGCATTTTGGATAGAAAGTCTGGGGTTTTAAACATGCTTTTCTTGTGCTCTCTTGTCATTTGGCTGATTTTTTATTGCATTATGCACACTCGGGCTTTATCTGTCTACTTGTTAAAAAATCCAAGTTATCTGCAATGTCTCAAATGACCTTGCATTAACCTTGTTTACCATAAAGTGAAAGTATGTCCATAGAAACTCTCTGTGCTTTTAACACACTTGTTAATTTTCCCCAATATTATCAGAGGGCACAAGAAGTTCACATCAGTGTTCAGTAAAGCACTGTTTTTTATTTTGATTGTTTTTATCTGGGTAAGTAAAGACCTCAGGAAGAATACATTAGCTGTGAATTTCCACCATATGCCACACTTTTTAACAAGATGAAAAAAAATCCAGCATGGAGCTGAGTAATGAGAATATGTGACTTGCTCTTATCCCAATGAGTGTGTTTCCAGTAGTATTAGCTTGAAATCAAGGCCAAAGTAATACTTCCAAGATTTCAAATACACTGAACTATTAATGACATTTTAATACAATTGTCCTATTGTTATATTGTTCAACAGATTAGCTTGGTAAATAGTCCAAACAACTCCTCTTTAGTATGTATTTAGACCTGAGTTTTATTCTAAGAAATTTTCTTGTTGAAAAGCTAAACTGAGATAAATTTTCTTTCATACATTAAACTTCTTGTTTTATTTTTATTTTTAAAGTATTTTTCCTGTACAATATTATATTATTGGGTGGGCCAAAAGGTTTGTTCGTTTTTTTTTCCGTAAGATGGCTCCAGTAGCATTTAGTTGTCTTTAACTTCATTCGAAACAATTTTGTTAGATTGCATGTGACAGCTGTTATATCGACGTGCATTTAAAAGAAGACATCAAAACTGGTGAAGTTTTGTGTAGCCATTTTAATATTGAAGATGGAAGAAAACAACATTTTCTGCATATTATGCTTTATTATTTTAAGAAAGGTAAAAATACAACTGAAACGCACAAAAACTTTGTGCAGTATACGGAGAAAGTGCTGTGACTGATCGAACATGTCAAAAGTGGTTTGCAAAATTTGGTGCTGGGAATTTCTTGCTGGACAATGCTCCACAGTCGGGTAGATCATTTGAAGTTGATAACAATCAAATCAAAACAATAATTGAGAACAATCAACGTTATACCACTCGGGGGATAGCCGACATACTCAAAATATCCAAATCAAGCATTGAAAATCATTTGCACCATGTTGGTTATGTGAATTGCTTTGATGTTTGGGTTCCACAAAAGTTAAGTGAAAAAAACCTTCTTGACCATATTTCTGCATGTGATTCTCTACTGAAACATAATGAAAACGTTCCATTTTTAAACAAATTGTGACAGGTGATAAAAAGTGGACACTGTACAACAATGTGACAGAAGAGATCGTGGGACAAGCAAAATGAACCACCACCAACCACACCAAAGGCTGGTCTTCATCCAAAGAAGGTGATGTTGTGTATATGGTGGGATTGGAAGGGAGTCCTCTATTATGAGCTCCTTCCAGAAAACCAAATGATTAATTCCAACAAGTACTGCTCCCAATTAGACCAACCGAAAGTGGCACTAATTCTGGAAAAGTGTCCAGAATTAGTCAACAGAAAACACGTAATCTTCCATCAGGATAACGCCAGACCTCATGTTTCTTTGATGACAAGGCAAAAACTGTTACAGCTTGGCTGGGAAGTTCTGATTCATCTGCTGTATTCACCAGACATTGCACCTTGGGATTTCCATTGATTTCAGTCTTTACAAAATTCTCTTAATGGAAAAAATTCCAATACCCTGGAAGACTGTAAAAGGTACCTTGAACAGTTCTTTGCTGAAAAAGATAAAAAGTTTCGGGAGAATGCAATTGTGAAGTTGCCTGATAAATGGCAGAAGGTAGTGGAACAAAAGGGTGAATACGTTGTTCAATAAAGTTCTTGATGAAAATAAAAAATGTGTCTTTTATTTTTACTTAAAAAACCGAAGGCACTTTTTCACCCACCAAATAGTTGCAGGTGCACAACATAGTGATTCAATATTTATGTACATTATGAATTGATTACCATGATAAGTCTAACAACAATCTGTCACCATATAAAGCTATTGCAATATTATTGATTATATTCCCTAATCCGTACTGTACATCCCTGTGACTTATTTATTTTGTAACTCTTATCTCTTAATACTCTTTACCTATTTTGCTTATCCCACACCCCACTCTCTTCTGGCAGTCAGCAGCTTTTTGTCCACATCTATGAGTCTGTTCATGTTTTGTTTGTTCATTTGTTTTGTTTTTCAGATTCCACATGTAAGAGGAATCATATGGTATTTGTCTTTCTCTGTATGACTTATTTCATTTAGCATAATACCCTATAGGTACATCCGTGTTGCTGCAAATGACAAGATTTTGTTAATTTTTGTGGCTGAGTATTATCCTATTGTATATGTATAAAAGTGTGTGTGTGTGTATGTAAATAATGCTGGAATGAACATAAGGGTGCATATATCTTTTGAGATAAGTGTTTTTGTTTCTTTCATATAAATACCCAGAAGTGGAATTATTGGATTGTATGGGAGTCCCATTTTTAATTTTTTGAGGAAACTTTATACTGTCTTCCATAGTGGCTGTACCAATTTACATTCTCAGCAACAGTGTACCAGGGTTCCCTTTTCTCCATATACTGGCCAAAATTTGTTATTTCTTGACATTTTGATAATAAGCCATTCTGAAAGGTATGTTGTGATATCTCCTTGTAGTTTGATTTACATTTCCCTGATGATTAGTGATGTTGAGAAAGTTTTCACATGCCTAGTGCAATCTGTATGTCTTCTTTGGAAAAATGTCTATCCAAATCTTCTGCCCATTTTTTAATCCTTTTTTTTTTTGATGTTGAGTTTTATGAGTTCTTTGTCTATTTTTTTAAAATTAACCCCTTATCACATATATCATTTGCAACTATCTTCTATTCAATAGGTGGGCTTTTTTGTTTTGTTAGTAGTTTCCTTCATTGTGCAAAAGCTTTCTATTTTGATGTAGTCCCATTTGTTTATTATGCTTTTGTTTCCCTTGCCTGTGAAGACGTATCCAAAAACACATTGCTAAGATGACGTCAAAGAGAATACTGCCTATGTTTTCTTCTAGAAGTGTTAGGGTTTCATATCTTACATTCAAGTCTTTAATATATTTTGAGTTTATTTTTGTATACGACATAAGAAAATAGTCCAGCCTGATTGTTTTGCATAAAGCTGTCCAGTTTTCCCAAAACCAGTTGTTGAAAATGCTGTATTTCCCTATTGTATATTCTTGCCCCTTTGTCTTAGATTAATTGACCATATAAGGGTGAATTCACTTCTGGGCTGTCTATTCTGAACTATTGACCTATGTGTCTGTTTTTGTGCCAGTTTCATACTATTTTGATGTCTGTAGCTTTGTAGTATAGTTTGAAGTCAGTGAGCATAATGCCTTCAGCATTCTTTTTCTTTCTCAAGATTGTTTTGGCTATTTGCAGTCTTTTGTGTTTTCATATATATTTTAGGAGTCTTTGTTCTAGTTCTGTGAAAAATGTCATAGGTATTTTGATAGGGATTACATTGAATCTGTAGATTGCCTTGGGTTGTATAGCTGTTTTTTTTTGTTGTTGTTGTTGTTTTGCCACCTTTAACTTTTAATTATTTTTTTCTTATTTCACATCTTTATTGGAGCATAATTGCTTTACATTGTTGTGTTAGTTTTTGCTTTATAACAAAGTGAATCAGATATATGTATACATATATCCCCATATCCCCTCCCTCTTGCATCTCCCTCCCACTCTCCATATCCCACCCCTCTAGGTGGTCGCAAAGCACCGAGCAGATCTCCCTGTGTTATGTGGCTGCTTCCCACTAGCTATCTATTTTACATTTGGTAGTGTATATATGTCAATGCTCACTTCGTCCCAGCTTACCCTTCCCCCTCCCCGTGTCCTCAAGTCCATTCTCTACATCTCCATCTTTATTCCTGTCCTGCCCCTAGGTTCTTCAGAACCAATTTTTTTTTTTTTTTTTTTTTTTTAGATTCCATATATATGTGTTAGCATATGGTATTTGTTTTTCTCTTTCTGACTTACTTCACTCTCTATAACAGACTCTAGGTCCATCCACCTCACTACAAATAACTCAATTTCGTTTCTTTTTATGGCTGAGTAATATTCCATTATATATATGTGCCGCATCTTTATCCATTCATCTGTCGATGGACATGTAGGTTGCTTCCATGTCCTGGCTATTGTAAATAGTGCTGCAATGAACATTTTGGTACATGACACTTTTTGAATTATAGTTTTCTCAGGGTATATGCGAGATAGTGGGATTGCTGGGTCATATGGTAGTTCCATTTTTAGTTTTTTCAGGAAGCTCCATACTGTTCTCAACAGTGGCTGTAGCAATTTACGTTCCCACCAACAGTGCAAGAGGGTTCCCTTTTCTCCAAATCCTCTCCAGCATTTCCTGTTTGTAGGTTTTTTGATGATGGCCATTCTGACAGGTATGAGGTGATACCTCATTGTAGGTTTCATTTGCATTTCTCTAATGATTAATGATGTTGAGCCTCCATTCATGTGTTTGATGGCAATCTGTATATCTTCTTTGGAGAAATGTCTATTTAGATCTTCTGCCCATTTTGGGATTGGGTTGTTTGTTTTTTTGATATTGAGCTGCATGAGCTGCTTGTATATTTTGGAGATTAATCCTTTGTCAGTTGCTTCATTTGCAAATATTTTCTCCCATTCTGAGGGCTGTCTTTTCATCTTGTTTATGGTTTCCTTTGCTGTGCAAAAGCTTTTAAGTTTCATTAGGTCACATTTGTTTATTTTTGTTTTCATCTCCATTTCTCTAGGAGGTGGGTCAAAAAGTATCTTTCTGTGGTTTATGTCATAGAGTGTTCTGCCTATGTTTTTCTCTAAGAGTTTTATAGTGTCTGGCCTTCCATTTAGGTCTTTAATCTATTTTGATTTTATTTTTGTGTATAGTGTTAAGAAGTGTTGTAATTTCATTCTTTTACATTTAGCTGTCCAGTTTTCCCAGCACCACTTATTGAAGAGGCTATCTTTCATCCATTGTATATTCTTGCCGCCTTTATGAAAGATAAGGTGACCATATACGCATGGGTTTATCTCTGGCCTTTCTATCCTGTTCCATTAATCTATATTTCTGTTTTTGTACCAGTACCATACTTTCTTGATTACTGTAGCTTTGTAGTATAGTCTGAAGTCATGGAGCCTGATTACTCCAGTTCCATTTTTCTTTCACAAGATTGCTTTGGCTATTCGGCATCTTTTGTGTTTCCATACAAATTTTGAAATTTTTCGTTCTAGTTCTGTAAAAAATGCCATTGGTAGTTTAATAGGGATTGCATTGAATCTGTAGATTGTGTTGGGTAGTATAGTCATTTTCACAATGTTGATTCTTCCAATCCAAGAACATGGTATATCTCTCCATCTGTTTGTATCCTCTTTAATTTCTTTCATGAGTGTCTTATAGTTTTCTGCATACAGGTCTTTTGTCTCCTTAGGTAGGTTTATTCCTAGGTATTTTATTCTTTTTGTTGCAATGGTAAATGGGAGGGTTTCCTTAATTTCCCTTTCAGAAGTGATTTATGTGCATTAATTTTGTACCCTGTTACTTTACCAAATTCATTGATTAGCTCTAGTCGTTTTTTGGTATCATCTTTAGGATTCTCTATGTATAGTATCATGTCATCTGCAAACAGTGACAGGTTTAGTTCTTCTTTTCCAATTTGGATTCCTTTTATTTCTTTTTCTTCTCTGATTGCTGTGGCTAAAACTTCCAGAACTATGTTGAATAATAGAGTGGACAACCTTGTCTTGTTCCTGATCTTAGAGGAAATGGTTTCAGTTTTTCACCATTGAGAACGATGTTGGCTGTGGGGTTGTTGTATATGGCCTTTATTATGTTGAGGTAAGTTCCCTCTCTGCCTACTTTCTGGAGGGTTTTTATCATAAATAGGTGTTGAATTTTGTCAAAAGCTTTCACTGCATCTATTGAGATGATCATATGGTTCTTATTCTTAAATTTGTTAATATGGTGTATCACATTGATTGATTCGCATATATTGAAGAACACTTGCATTCTTGGGATAAACCCCACTTGATCATGGTGTATGATCCTTTTAATGTGCTGTTGGATTGTGTTTGCTAGTGTTTAGTTGAGGGTTTTTGCATCTATGTTCATCCGTGATAGTGGCCTGTACTTTTCTTTTTTTGTGACATCTTTTTATGGTTTTGGTATCCGGGTGATGGTGGCCTCATAGAATGAGTTTGGGAGTGTTCCTCCCTCTGCTATATTTTGGAAGAGTTTGAGAAGGATAGCTGTTAGTTCTTCTCTAAATGTTTGATAGAACTTGCCTGTGAAGCCGTCTAGTCCTGGGCTTTTGTTCGTTGGAAGATATTTAATCACAGTTTCAATTTCACTGCTTGTGATTTGTCTGTTTATATTTTCTATTTCTTCCTGATCCAGTCTCAGAAGGTTGTGCTTTTCTAAGAATTTGTCCACTTCTTCCAGGTTGGCCATTGTATTGGCATATAGTTGCTTGTAGTAATCTCTTAAGATCCTTTGCATATCTGCAGTGTCAGTTGTCACTCCTCTTTTTCATTTCTACTTCTGTTGATTTGAGTCTTCTCCCGTTTTTCTTGATGAGTCTGGTTAATGGTTTATCAATTTTGTTTATCTTCTCAAATAACCAGCTTTTAGTTTCATTGATCTTTGTTATTGTTTCCTTCATTTCTCTTTCATTTATTTCTGATCTGATCTTTATGATTCCTTTCCTTCTGCTAACTTTAGGGTTTTTTTTTCTTCTTTCTCTAATTGTTTTAAGTGTAAGGCTAGGTTGTTTATTTGAGATGTTTCTTGTTTCTTGAGGTAGGATTGTATTGCTATAAACTTCCCTCTTAGAACTGCTTTTGCTGCATCCCAGGTTTTGGGTCTTCGTGTTTTCATTGTCATTTGTTTCTAGGTATTTTTTGATTTCCTCTTTGATTTCTTCAGTGATCTCTTGGTTATTTAGTAGTGTATTGTTTAGCCTCCATGTGTTTGTACTTTTTGCAGTTTCTTTGCAAAATTGATATCTAGTCTCACAGTGTTGTGGTTGGAAAAGATACTTGATATGATTTAAATTTTCTTAAATTTACCAAGGCTTGATTTGTGACCCAAGATATGATCTATCCTGGAGAATGTTCCATGAGCACTTGAGAAGAAAGTGTATTCTCTTGTTTTGGGATGGAATGTCCTATAAATATCAATTAAGTCCATCTTATTTAATATGTCATTTAAAGCTTGTGTTTCCTTATTTAGTTTCATTTTGGATGATCTGTCCACTGGTGAAAGTGGGGTGTTAAAGTCTCCTACTATGATTGTGTTACTGTTTTATGGCTGTTAGCATTTGCCTTATGTATTGAGGTGCTCCTATGTTGGGTGCATAAATATTTACAATTGTTATATCTTCTACTTGGATTGATCCCTTGATGATTATGTAGTGTTCTTCTTTGTCTCTTGTAATAGTCTTTGTTTTAAAGTCTATTTTGTCTGGTATGAGAATTGCTTCTCCAGCTTTCCTTTGATTTCCATTTGCATGGAATATCTTTTTCCATTCCTCACTTTCAGTCCATATGTGTCCCTAGGTCTGAAGTGGGTCTCTTGTAGACAGCATATATACAAGTCTTGTGTTTGTATCCATTCAGCCAGTCTATGTCTTTTGCTTAGAGAATTTAATCCATTTACATTTAAGGTAATTAACAATATGTATGTTCCTATTACCATTTTCTTAATTGTTTCAGGTTTGTTATTGTAGGTCTTTTCCTTCTCTTCTGTTTCCTGCCTAGAGAAATTCCTTTAACATTTGTTGTAAAGTTTGTTTGGTGGTGCTGAATTCTCTTAGCTTTGTTTGTCTCTAAAGGTTTTAATTTCTCTGTCAAATCTGAATGAGATCCTTGCTGGGTAGAGTAATCTTGGTTGCAGGTTTTTCCCTTTCATCACTTTAAGTATGTCCTGCCACTCCCTTCTGGTCTGCAGAGTTTCTGCTGAAAGATCAGCTGTTAACCTTATAGGGATTCCCTTGTATGTTATTTGTTGTTTTTCCCTTGCTGCTTTTAATATTTTTTCTTTGTATTTAATTTTTTGGTAGTTTGATTAATATGTATCTGGCGTGTTTCTCCTTGGATTTATCCTGTATGGTACTCTCTGCACTTCCTGGACTTGACTGACTATTTCCTTTCCCATATTATACAAGTTTTATACAACTATAATCTCTTCAAATATTTTCTCAGTCCCTTTCTTTTTCTCTTCTACTTCTGGGACCCCTATAATTTGAATGTGGTGCATTTAATGTCCCAGATGTCTCTGAAACTGTCCTCAATTCTTTTCCTTCTTTTTTCTTTATTCTGCTCTGCGGTAGTTATTTCCACTATTTTATCTTCCAGGTCACTTATCCATTCTTCTGCATCAGTTATTCTGTTATTGATTCCTTCTAGAGAATTTTTAATTTCATTTATTCTGTTATTCACCATTGTTTGTTTGCTCTTTAGTTCTTCTAGGTCCTTGTTAAACGTTTCTTATATTTTCTCCATTCTTTTTCCAAGATTTTGGATCATCTTTATTATCATTACTCTGAATTCTTTTTCAGGTAGACTGACTATTTCCTCTTCATTTTTTTAGTCTGGTGGGTTTTTACCTTGCTCCTTCATCTGCTGCATATTTCTCTGTCTTCTCATTTTGTTGAACTTACTGTGTTTGGGATCTCCTTTCCTCAGGCTGTAGTTTCGTAGTCCTGTTGTTTGTGGTGTCTGCCCCCAGTGGGTGAGGTTGTTTCAGTGGCTTTTGTAGGCTTCCTGGTAGAGGGGACTGGTGCCTGTGTCTGGTGGGTGGGGCTGGATCTTGTCTTTCTGGTGGGCAAGGCTGCATCCAGTGGTGTGTTTTGGGGTGTCTGTGAACTTAGTATGATTTTAGGCAGCCTCTCTGCTAATGGGTGGGGTTGTGTTCCTGTCTTGCTAGTTGTTTGTCATGGGGCATCCAGCACTGGGGCTTGCATCCAGAGCTGGGTCTTAGCATTGAGAAGGAGATATCTGGGAAATCTCTTGCCAATTGATATTACTTGGGGCCAGGAGGTCTCTGGTGGTCCAAAGTCCTGAACTTGGCTCTCTCATCTCCGAGGCTCAGGCCTGACACCAGGCTGGAGCACTGAGACCCTGTCAGCCACATGGCTCAGAAGAAAAGGGAGAAAAAAATATTTTTAAAAAATTATTAAAGTAAAAAATAATAATAATAAAAAAGAATAGAGCAACCAAACCAATAAACAAATCCATCAGTGATAACAAACACTAAAAACTATACTAAGATATACATAAAAATCAGAAACAAATCAGTCATAGACTGCAAACCCCAAGTCTACAGTTGCTCCCAAAGTACACTGCCTCAATTTTGGAATGATTCGTTGTCTTTTCAGGTATTCCACAGATGCAGGGTACATCAAGTTGATTGTGGGGATTTAATCCACTGCTCCTGAGGCTGCTGGGAGAAATTTCCCTTTCTCTTCTTTGTTCAGACAGCTCCTGGGGTTTAGCTTTGGTTTTGGCCCCACCTCTGCGTGTAGGTCGCCCTCAGGCATCTGTTCCCCACCCAGACAGGAGGCGGTTAAGGCAGCGGCTGATTAGGGAGCTCTTGCTCATTCAGGCTGGGGGTAGGGAGGGGTATGGTAGCTATAATTGGAATATGGGGTGAGCCTGTGGCGACAGAGGCCTACATGACATTGCAACAGCCTGAGGCACACCATGTGTTCTCCCGGGGAACTTGTCCCTTGATCGGGACCCTTGCAGTGGCATACTGCACAGGCTCCCGGGGGGGTGTGGATAGTGACCTGTGCTTGCACATGGGATTCTTGGGTGACTGCAGCAGCAGCATTAGCATTTCATGCCCGTCTCTTGGGTCCGCGCTGATAGCCACAGCTTGCTCCTGTCTCTGGAGCTTGTTTAGGTGGTGCTCTGAATCCCCTCTCCTCGCGTACCTTGAAACAATGGTCTCTTGCCTCTTAGGCAGATCCAGACTTTTTCCCCGGACATCTTCCCAGCTAGCTGTGGCACACTATCCCCCTTCAGGCTGTGTTCACGCAGCTAACCCCAGTCCTCTCCCTGGGATCTGACCTCCAAAGCCTGAGCCTCAGCTCCCAGCCTCCACCCACCCCAGTGGGTGAGCAGACAAGCCTCTCAGGCTGGTGGTAGGCACCGATCCTCTGTGCGGGAATTTCTCCATTTCGCCCTCTGCACCCCTGTTGCTGTGCTCTCCTCCGTGGCTCCAAAGCTTCCCCCCAACCCAACCCCCATCTCTGACAATGAAGGGGCTTCCTAGTGTGTGGAAACTTTTCCTCCTTTACAGCTCCCTTCCAGAGGTGTAGGTCCCATCCCTATTATTTTGTCTCTGTTTTTTCTTTTTTCTTTTGCCCTACCCAGGTACATGGGGATTTTCTTGCCTTTTGGGAAGTCTGAGGTCTTCTACCAGCGCTCAGTAGGTGTTCTGTAGGAGTTGTTCCACATGTAGATGTATTTTTGTTGTATTTGTGGGTAGGAAGGTGAGCTCCATGTCTTACTCCTCTGACATCTTGAAGGTCCCCCACCAGCCATTTTAATAATATTAGTTCTTCCAGTCCAAGGGGTGGTATATCTTTCCAACTGTTAGTGTCATCTTCAGTACCATTCATTAATGTCTCATATTATTCTGAGTAAAGGTCTTTTACGTCCTGGGTTAGATTTATTCCTAGGTGTTTTATTTTTTTTTTGATGCAATTGTAAATGGCATTATTTACTTAATTTCTCTTTCTGATAGTTTGTTGTTAGTGTATAGGAATGAAACAGATTTTTGTATATTAATCTTGTATCCTGCAACTTTACTGAATTCATTTATTGGTTTTAATAGTTTCTTTGGTGGTATCTTAGGATTTTCTATATATAATATCACATCATCTGCAAACAGTGACAGCTTTACTTCTTCCTTTTCAATTTGGATTCCTATATTTTTGTCTGACAGCTGTGACTAGGACTCCCAGTGTTATGTTGAATAAAAGCGCTAAGAGTGGATATCCTTGTCTTGTCCTGATCTTAGAAAAAATGTTTTCTACTTTTCACCACTGAGTATGATGTTAGCTGTGAGCTTGTCATATATGGCCTTTATTTGTTGAGGTATGTTCCCTCTATACCCAATTTGTTTAGTTTTTATCATAAATCGATGTTGAAATTTGTCAAAAGCCTTTTCTACATCTGTTGAGATGATCATATGAGTTTTTTATTCTACAACAAAAGTGAATAATTTTTATTAACATTTTTTAAATGTGGTGTACCACGTTGATTGATTTGTGGATATTGGATCATCCTTACATCCCTGGGATAAACTCCACTTTGATCATGGTGTATGATCCTTTGAGCATTTTTGCATCTATGTATGTCAGTGATATTGGCCTGTAATTTTATTTTGCGGGTATTTTTGTCTGGTTTTGGTATCAGGGTGAAGCTGCCCTCAAAGTTAGTTCAAAAGTGTTCCTTCCTCTGCAGTTTTTTGGAATAGTTTGAGAAGGATAGGTGTTAACTCTTCTTTAAATGTTTTATAGAAGTTACCTATGAAATCATCCAGTCCTGAACTTTTGTTTGTTGGGAATTTTTTATTACTGATTCAATTTTAGTATTGGTAATTGGTCTGTTCATATTTCTATTTCTTCTTGATTTAGGCTTGGGAGATTGTACATTTCTAGGAATTTGTTCATTTCTTCCATGTTGTCCATTTTGTTGGCATATAATTGTTCATAATAATCTCTTGTGATCCCTTGTGTTTCTGTGGTGTCAGCTGACAATGAGTCAGCTCTGAGTTTTGTTGATCTTTACTATTTTTTTTGTGTCTGCTCTTTTGTTTATTATTTATTTTCTTTTACTAATTTTGTTTTTCCTTGTTTTTTTCCCAGTTCCTTTGGATGTAAGGTTTTATTCTTTATTTGAGACATTTCTTATTTCCTGAGGTACTTTTTCCCCTATAAACTTCACTCTTTTAAGAGCCTTTGCTATCTCCCATAGATTTTGGATCATTGTGTTTCTATTTCCTTTGTGTCCAGGTGTTTTATTTAAATTCTCTTTTCTTTCTTTTGTTCATATTTTTCTTCTTCCTCTACTGTATCTTCCAGATTGCTGATCTGTCCTTCTGCATCCTCTAATATGCTGTGATTCCCTCTAGTGTGTTTTCCTTTCAGTTATTGTAGTCTTCAGTTCTGATTGGTTCTTTTTTATATTTTTGATCTCTTTGTTGAAGTTCTCAGTGAGTTTCATCCATTTTCTCCTGATTGCAGTCATCTTTATGACTATTTCTTTGAATTCTTTATATGGTAAATTGCTTATTTCCATTCTGTTTAGTTCTTTTTCTGAACTTTTGTCCTGTTCTTTTGTTTGGAAGGTATTCCATTGTCTCTTCATTTTGCCTAACTCTCTTTTTGTTTCTACTTATTATGCATATCAGCCACATCTTCTGTTCTTAAAAGAGTTACCTATGTACAAAGTACCCTGTGGGGCCCAGTGGTACAACACTCTCTGGTCACCCAAACCAGATGCTCCAGGGTTGTTCCCTGGGTGGGCTGTGTGCACCCTCCTGTTGTGATTGAGCTGCAATTTCTGCAGGTTTACTGGGGGGTGGGGTTGGCCACCAATGTGATCCTCTTGCTTTCTTTAATGAAAATATTCATGGATATTTTAATTTAGTTTATGAATTGGAGTCCAGTCAATATTAAATTTTCTAAGTCTTACATTTTATTTGGTGAAGAATATAAATGCTCATTTTTAAACAAAGAATTGCTGATATCATATTCCATGGACGGAGTGTTCAATTAAGTCTAGGCCTTGGGGAGAACAAGGAATGGATTCAGAACAGACAGGCAGCAATTTTGTGAACAATTTGCTGTCATCTAGTAAGAGAGAGAAGAGTTGCAGCAAATTAATTGAATACAAAGTAGACTGTATTATATAACTTGAGAGGTTCATGGATTATTTTGAGAGTTTAAAGGAAGAGCAAACTGTTTCTATTTGGCAGTCAGGAAAAGCTTTGCAAGTGGACTAATAATTGAGTTGGACTTTGGAAAATGTAGCAAATGTGAACTTACAAAAAGTCTGGGTAAGGACACTTGAAGGATGATAGATAGATTAAGAAGAGGCACAAAGGGAGGCAAACACAGGTGATGGTTTGAAAATTGGGGTTACAGTAGCCCTCCCTGATCCACAGTTTCACTTTCCACAGTTTCAGTTACCCACAGTAAACTGGTCCAGAAATGTTAAACAGAAATTTTCAGTAATTAACAACTCATAAGTTTGAAATTGTAGATCTTCTGAGTAGCATGATAAAACCTGGTGCTGTCCTACTCTGTCCTGCCTGGGATGTGAATTATCCCTTTGTCCATTGTATCCTGCCCATTAGTTACTTGGTAGCCTTCTCAGTTATCAGATTGACTGTCATGATATCACAGTACTTGTGTTCAAATAACCCTTGTTTTACTTAATAATGGCTTCAATGTGCAAGTGTAGTAATGCCGGCAATTCAAACATGCCAAAGAGAATCCATAACACGTTTTCTTTAAGTGAAGATGTGAAAGCTTTTGAATTAATAAGGAAAGAAAAAAATTGTATGCTAAGGTTGATAAGATCTAAGAACAAATCTTCTATCCATGAACTTGTGAAGAAGAAAAGAGAAATTCTTGCTAGTTTTGTTGTTGCATCTCAAACTGCAAAAGTTATGGCTATGGTGCATGTTAAGTGCTTTGTTAAGATGGAAAAGGTATTACATTTGTACAATAGGGTATTTTGAGAGAGAGAAATAGACCAAATTTGCCTAACTTTTATTACAGTAACTTTTATTGCAGTATATTATAATTGTTCCATTTTATTATTAGTTATTGTTGTTAATCTCTTAGTGTACCTAATTTATAAATTAGACTTCATCATAGATATGTATGTATAGGAAAAAACAACAAATACAGGGTGTGATACTATCCATGGTTTCAGGCATCAACTGGAGGTCTTAGAACATATTCCCTGCAGATGCAGGGGACTACTGTACTTCAGTTTCATTAAAACATAGACGGGTGGTACAACCACTAGGGAGACAGTATAGAGGTTCCTTGAAGAACTAAAAACAGAGCTACCATATGATCGAGCAATCCCATTCCTGGGGATATATCTGGAGAAAACCATAATTCGAAAATATACATGCACCCTAGGGTTCACTGCAGCACTATTTATAACAGCCAAGACATGGAAGCAACCTAAATGTCCATCAACAGAGGAATGGATAAAGAAAAAGTGGTACATATATACAATGGAATATTACTCAGCCATAATAAAGAACAAAATAATGCCATTTGTAGCAACATAGATGGACCCAGAGATTATCATACTAAGTAAAGTAAGTCAGACAGAGGAAGATAGAAAGACAAATATCATATGATATCATTTATATGTGGAATCTAAAAAGATGATACAAATAAACTTATTTACGAAACAGAAACAGACTCACCGATTTGAAAAGAAACTTATGGTTACCAAAGGGGAAAGGTGTGGAGGAGGGATAAATTATGAATTTGGGATAAACATATACAGACTGCTATATATAAAACAGATAATCAACAAGGACCTACCATACAGCACAGGGAACTATACTCAGTATTCTGTAACAACCTATATGGGAAAAGAATCTGAAAAAGAATGGATATATGTATATGTTTAACTGAATCACTTTGCTGTACACCTGAAACTAACACAACACTGTAAATCAACTATACCCCAATATAAAATAAATTTAAAAAATTAAATTAAAAAAAAAATGGAAGGTCTAAGGAGAAATTCTAAGGGAAAAAAGGTTAAATACGTACATGAGAGGCAGTACTCAGGAACCAAGTAGTTAGAAAGAATAAACTCTAACCCCAAATTTTCTTCTCACCCCTGACACTGTGCTTGGTATTACCAATTGGAAATATGTATTTGACAGAAAAGGGAGAACAGCACATGTAGAAGCAGAGAGGATGGGCATGACAGAGTTTGGGCTACCCAAATTTTCCCCCTAGATCAAACTTCTTAATAAAACACAGTAAAGCAGGAATGCCTTTTTTTAAAATTTATTTATTTATTTATTTTATTTATGGCTGTGTTGGGTCTTCGTTTCTCTGCGAGGGCTTTCTCTAGTTGTGGCAAGTGGGGGCCACTCTTCATCGCGGTGCGCGGGCCTCTCACTATTGCGGCCTCTCTTGTTGCGGAGCACAGGCTCCAGATGCGCAGGCTCAGTAATTGTGGCTCACGGGCCCAGTTGCTCTGCGGCATGTGGGATCTTCCCAGACCAGGACTCGAAGCCGTGTCCCCTGCATTGGCAGGCGGATTCTCAACCACTGCGCCACCAGGGAAGCCCAGGAATGCCTTTTTAATACTCTTACAGGTAGAAAGAGTATGAAGCAAATTCTAGAATGGTGATTACTTGCAAACCAATGTCAATGGAATCGCTTGGAGTGTCGAGTTTTTATTTTTGAAAAATGCCCAATGAAAGGAATAATCAGAATGCAATTTCAAGAGGAGAATAGGTTTTGTGAACTCTGTCATCACTTCATTTTGCCTCTATGCAAAGAAAATTGTATCTTATGTTCCAAGTCACAGTACATTTGTCCTCAGATAGTTTTATGCCATAGTCACCACCACCAATTTTCTGTCAAAATGTTTATGTTATCTGTGGGTCTGTTTCAGAAACTGACAAAAATTGTTAGGCTGAAGGAAAGAAATTTCAGTGAGTTTAGTACATGCTTTGACTTCCGTACCAAATTCAAATGCTGCTTGAGAATTATATGACATTGCAATATTACGCCAGTTACATCATTTGGAAGATCTATTTGAGAATATCAAATTTAATTGTTTTGTTCTTCAGATGTTTGTAGACATTGACTTTGGAGAAGGCTCTGATTGGAGATTTCATTAAACTGGGGAAGTTCGCAGGTAAGACAAAATGCTTCCATTTCTCTCTCTTTTTTTCTGACTTTTGCTGCACAGCCATCCATGTTTATGTTGATTTTCCTATGGGGAGTGATTTATTTCAGGCTAACTTGTGATGGATATCTTTTTCATGATTAAAAGGAGTGCTTTTTAACATTAGGCTATGACAGATGGGTGCATAAATATGAAACAGAAACAAAGCCTAAGATTGACTTGTTTGATTTTTAATCCTTTTTCCTCTCTATAATTTTTTTTTTAATAAAAGTTCAGTAGTTCTCAAGAACTATAGTTTGGATAAATCAAATTTTTTGGTTCCAAAGCCCAATGTTTAACACTGGTGATGACATGAACTGTTGAACAGACTCAAGGGAGCTGCTTATCTGAGTATCTATTTAATCCTGACTGTGCTTGTTCACGGTTCAGATGCTATAACCTTGGGCATATATCTCTTCTTATCAATACAAGGAGGGACTCTTCCATTTGGAAACTTATGGAACAACTAGAAATAACTAAAAGCACCCTTTATGTTTGTATATGAGATTGGTCCATGTTCTGCTTTGTATAGAATATCTTTAATGGTTTTGTAATCATGATTGTATGTTTCTTATAGAAGGAACCATGTGATGTTATTTGGATAACCTAAAAGCAAATTCTGTAAAATGGGAGATCTTTGTTCATTAAAAAAAAAAAAAAAAAAGTATTAAGTGAGAGGAGCTAGACTCATATCACAGAACAATAACATACATGTTTCAGTGCTAATTTAAGCAGAAATGCATGTGACAAATTAGTACATATGTGAGAATCAACAGAAATGTAGTTCCAGTTTAAAATTTTTATTCCACTTTTCTAGATTAATTAACGGTGAATAGAGCGATGTTTCTTGTACTTTTGCCGCATTGTTTGGATTATCTTTGATTCTGGTCCACATTATCTATTGTATTGTCCTATTCTGGTGCATTCCAGAGGACTACTACTATGGGTATTACATACTAATTGCTGAGATTCCTCTGACTCTGATTGTTTAGGGTTCAGTAATTAGCATATGGAGGTATTCTACCTCTGGTGTGTTTCTACTGTCCTGGATCTCTTTGATTCACTTCTGAATTTCTGGTACAGTTAAGTCTTGATATAAATCTTTTCAAATACACTCTAATGACTGTAAAAGTTCTCTGCTGTTGGAGGTTAGAATTTAACATTCCCAGAAAAAACTATCTTCTGAGGGGCTCCATTTATGACCCTTCTTTGTCTTTCAAAAACCCTTTGGTCTCTGCTTACTTCCTTACCTGTCATCACCTGAGCTGTGGAAGGCTGCAAGGGAGAAGAGGGCTAGAGTTGCCAGCTTTAGCAAACGAGAACACCTGGGAGGGGCAGAGACTTTTTAGTGGCACCTCTGAGCTATCTGTTAGATACCCAACTGGAGATGTTGAATAAAAATTAGATATCTGGACTTTTTTTTTTTAAGATTTCCAAAACAACAAAACATTTATCTTGAGATTTGAGAATAATGGGAAAATTAAGTAATGGGAATTGGACCCTCATGGGGGTCTTCTGGGAAATCGGAAGCACCACCCTCTTCTGCAGGTCTATGCTTCTCCAGTTTAGCAATCAATTCTTTCGCTGGATTGAAGACGCCATTGGTCTGCTGGTCACAGACATGGCAGCGCCGGGTGGTGTAGAAATGCTGCAGCGCACAGCTCTCGCAGACATAATGCCTGCCCTTGGTGACAACTGGGTTTTGGAAGGTCTGGCGACAGATGAAACACTTGAATGGTATTTCCTCCTCATCGCTTCCCACTTCATAGTTTTCGTCCTCATAGACACCATAGCGACCCTCATCAAACTCACGTTCGATCTGCCACCCATGCTTGTAATCTGAACGGTCCTGGAGGAAGTTGCAGCTGTCTCCGAAGCCGCAAAAGCCAGTCTCTTTGTAGTCCATTGAATTCAGATATTAGATATCTGAATCTGGACATTGGGGAAAGTTTCTGGTCAAATTGGGAGCCATTGGAAGATTAAAGCGTGAAACTAGATTAGGGGACCAAGCGACTGAGTTGAGATAAGGGAACCAAACATTAGCTCTGGACAACAACATAGAAGGTTTAGAATATGTGTAACTAAGTTAGTTCATTATGTGTTATACACCTGTAAAAGTCTGTATATTCACATTGGCCTAAAACCTTATTTTCAATTTTTCCCCCTTGGGAAAATAGAGGATCAACTTAATTTGGATTTGCCTTCAATACTGAGACGTGTTGTAACACTTACCTTATCAAGATGGTTTCTGTAGGAGGTGGGACGCTGCAGTGAGCCCTTAGCAACCTGAACCTGTGTGATAACGGGCTGGAACATAGCAGGTTTCTACTGTGTACCGGGTGCTTAGTCATATTCTATAGGAAAGGGAAGGCTGGCTTTACTAATGGGAACTTTAAGTAATTTTTCTGTTTTTGAAGCACCAAAACCATCTTTCTTATATTATTCATTCAGGAGCTTTTTCTCCTTCTGAAGGGAAATGTCTTGGCAAGTGTGAATGTGCTTCCATTTTCTTTCTTGTTAATTCTTTTCACATGATAAATTGCAGGGAACTGTTCTGAAATCCCTTGAAATTGAAAAGTCAGCCTACATGAATGCTTTGGAGCAAAGGTTTTAAACATAATAAGTCCATAGACATTCAGCTGAGAGAATTTTCAGAAACAGTTGCAGTAGACTGCTACCTTTTATGGGTACATGTAGATTCATTTGCATACTTTTCAATACTTCTTGTTTGGTGGTCAATCTGAGTTATCTAAAATGATTGCAAAGCCTCCAAGGATTATTTAAAATATTTGATATTTTTGGAAGTTAAGGTCATTCACTAGGTAACGTTTTCTTTAATATTCAGTAAGTGAAAACAAAGACATATTTTTGAATTTCTCCTCATTTCCAGTGATACAAAAATGAACTATATCTGTTTCTAACCTGGCCTCCATGCCCCTGTGTGCCCCAGGTCATAATGGAGGTCCTCAAGTCATTATTTTTTGTCATTTAAAAATGAGTATATGTTCATAAAACATTTAAAAGCACCTTCAGGGACTTCCCTGGTGGTGCAGTGGTTAAGACTCCATGCTCCCAATGCAGGGGTCCCGGGTTCAATCCCTGGTCAGAGAACTAGATCCTACATACCTCAACTAAGGATCCCTCATGCCGCAACAAAGATCCCACGTTGCCACAACTAAGACCCGGCACCACCAAATAAATAAATAAATATCAAAAAAAAAAAAAAAAACTTTCAAATTATTTAAGCATTTTGGACCTTTCATTAATTCATAATAAATTTTCATGGGATAATTTAAAATATCAAAATAATTTTGACTTATCAGAAATCCAAGTATTGAATTTACGTGTTTGTATGCGCATACTACAAATAAAAACCAAAATCAAATAAACTTACACTACTGAATGTATGTTGGCGAAAAGAATATTCACACAACCTCAAATAAATGCCCCCCCCCCAAATTATTAATTATGATGAGAAAAAGCTTCTTTTACAATGAAGAGATCTGGTAGATACTAAATTAACTGAGGGATAAAACTACATATTACTAATAATGGGCAAAATGCCATTGTGTTCCTTCTGATGAAATACTTTGGGAAACATCCTTGCTGAAAATGCTTCAAATCTAAACAATGGAACATCAGACAAGTCTACATGTGGACACAACACACATGGCTTGTCTCGTTAAAAAATGTCAATGATGTGAAAGAAAAAAAAAGAGAGGGGTATTCTAGATTAAAAGAAACTAAAGAAATACCAAAGGGTCATTTATAATCATTTATAATATTAGACTCTAGATAGAAACATTTGAATATAAATTGCCTATTGAATATCATTGTATCAATATTAGACATCTGGTTGTGATTATAGTATTTTGGTTACGTAAGAAAATACCTTTGTTCCTTGGAGATATATTTAGGGGAGAAATGGAATAATATCTACAACTTACTTCCACAAATTTATAAATGAATACAAACCCCCATGCAGGTAGAGAGGGATAGATGAAGAATATGTGGGAAAATGTTAACAATTCGTGAATCTCACAATATTGGTGAAGGGTACATGAGTATTCATTGTCCTATTCTTTCAAATTTATTGTAAGTTTTAGATCACTCAAAAAAAGTTGGGAAAATAAATTATATACACGTGAAAGGAAAATAAATAGAATTGAAAAATATACCTCTCAATATAAATGAATCCAATTTAAGGAAATAATTTTTAATAGTTATAGTAATTATTGTTATGATGTTTCTAATAAGAGCTTATTTTAATATAGTGCTTACACTTTACCAAACACCCTTTTGGGGATCATTTAATGCTCAGAAACTCCAGTGGTGTCATGCTGAATGATCATTGCTATTATTATCACTTTTTACAGATGGAGAAACTTGATTCTGTAAATTTAAATTCCTTGTCCAAGATTTTACAGATTAAAAAACCGGGAAACTGTAACTCAAACCCAGGCCACTCAAGTCTAAGTATTTTCTGTGTTTTACTCACTAGATTCTTGTGTGTATAGATTTATGAGTTTGTGTGTTTTTTTCAATAATTAAAAACCTTTGAAAATTACATGATTCACTGTTAATTTTAGTGGGTACGCTGTGGGGCTAATGAAACACATAATGTAAACTCAGTTTCTGTATGAGGGAGAAATATCCAGGGTTTCCCATTACTCTGCTGCAAATGAATGGAATTGGGATCACAGGGCCAGGTCACAAAGTAGTTTTGCTTCAAGAAAATGTCATCTTTGCAATTTGTGTATGCTCTTTTAATAGTGGCTTACATCTGCTCTTTTTATTTACATATTATGCCCTGGTGACAGTTATAACTTTAGTTCAAATACCTAAATTGTTATAGTTCTTGAGAATTTCACATTTTTTTAATTTGAAAAACATTACTCCAAATTCAATAAGAAAACCTTATTTAAGTGCTGTAAATTTGCAAAGAAATGTCTATTTCCTCCATACACTCTGCAAGTCGAATAGATCCCAGGAACAAGTTCCTGTAATTGTTTTTTATGACAATGTGTTTTGTAGTTTCTTCAATGATTAGATGATAAACATATTTATCGTGTGAAAAAGTTGCCATTAGCTGGAATTTGTTTGTTTAGCAATTTTATCCGACATTTTCCATTACTTCAGCAGATTCATATTGAGGCCAAAAGCTCAGCCTCTCTGCACGGATGCCAAATCAAATCTTAGAGGCAGAGTTCTGGGTGAAGTAGAAAAGAATAGCTTTATTGCTTTGCCAGGCAAAGAGGGATACAGCAGGCTCCTGCCCTCAAAAACTATGCGTCCCAACCTGGGAGGATTCCATGAGCGGTTTTATAGCAATAGTTCAAGTGTGGGGTTGCTGATAAGAATCAGGTGTGAGCAGGGTTTGCAATCCTTTAATCTCATCTAATGGTCGGTCTCATAATCTTGATGAGCTTCTCTGGTCCCTTTAATCTTGTCTCAGGTAGTTTCTTGACTGCTCCTCCCTGGATTAGCCCTTTGGAACTCAAGGAAGGTCAAGGGAGGCTGGAGTCTTGCCTACAAGAAGTGGGGGACAAAAAGGCTTTTATGCCCAGGAACCCCACAGGGTCCTTCTCGGTTTCAATATTAACAAAGGCATACAAGTTACTGGACAAGTCAGTGTCTTGTGGAACTAAGCAAAGTGGGCCTTGAGATATGGTTTTTCCCTTTGTAATTGTATCACTGTATTTCTTGACTCCAGATTATACGGTTTATGAGCAAGTCTTTAATTATATATGTCAGTCTCAGGCTTCATGTGCAAGAGCTGCAGTCATAAAGTGATTGACACAGATGCTCTGTTGCCTATGGGTTACTGTTCGATGGTTTCAGGGAAGGTTGGCCCTCTCCTCCACTACTGCTACCTTGTAGGTGAAAGTGCCATTAAATGGCTTGATTTTTTTTACCGCCGTGCTTTATCCATTCCTCTTTTCATCCCTTCATAAAGAGTTTATTGAATAGTTAAAAATAGAAAATAAAATTTGGAAAAAGAAACCTAAGGAGGGAGGACAGTTCTAATAAATATTAAAATATGTTAATAGCTCTGATAATTAAAATAATAGGATACTGATATAAAAAAAATCAATAGAACCAGAGGTATGGCTAACTCTGAAACAGACTGTAGTTTAATAATTCAGCATAAAGTAAACAAATTTGATCAATAAGTAAATAAAAATATTCAATAAATGCTAATCATAGAGTGACTGGTCTTTGGGAAAATAAATAAATGTAGACTGACATGACAACATATGCCAAAACAAATTTATATGGTTTTAAGGGTTAAACATAAAAAGAAACAAACAAACAAATAATAAACAACTGAGAAAAAAAAGCAAGCACATGGAAGTTTATATGCAGAGAAATTTTTGGTTTAAAAGCTGGGAGAAGAAAATAAAAAAAGACAATAAAGTTTACTAGGTAAACATTAAAGACTTTTAGATGTTAAGAAAAAAAGTACAGAGCAAATAATTGTTGGTTAAATGTTCCCAGACAATAGGAGAAACAAAGAGTTAATGTTATAAAGACCATAAATCTATTAAGAACAATAGATGTCAGAGGGCAAAGCTCTGATATAGTCATTTTGATCTTAAACAATCCTTAAAAGAAATTGGAATAAAGAATGGAAAACTGGGAATTTTCTTTAGCTGATTATCTGATGTAGCCTCTTCAGAGCTGGTAATTCTGAAGAGCTAGACATTTGCAAACAAGCTTTTGATATTTTTTGTGTTCCAAATAACTAATTTTGAACACCTTGGCTATTTACTAAATCCCTCTTAAAGGAACCAACTCCATTAATAGTAAAATGTAGATTACCTATGAATGTTGTAATGTAAGGAAAAGCCAGAAAAAAAGAGTCTGGTGAGCATTGTGTGAAGCCTCTTAAACCAAATTATATCAGGAATCAGGAATAACTGCTCTTTTTTTTTTTTTTTAACATCTTTATTGGAGTCTAATTGCTTTACAAGAGTGTGTCAGTTTCTGCTTTATAACATAGTGAATCAGCTATACATGTACATATATCCCCATATCTCCTCCCTCTTGCGTCTCCCTCCCACCCTCCCTCTCCCACCCCTCTAGGTGGTCACAAACCACTGAGCTGATCTCCCTGTGCTATGTGGCTGCTTCCCACTAGCTATCTATTTTACATTTGGTAGTATATATTAGTCCATGCCACTCTCTCACTTCATCCCAGCGTACCCTTCCCCCCACCCCGTGTCCTCAAATCCATTCTCTACATCTGTGTCTTTATTCTTGTCCTGCCCTGAGGTTCTTCATAACCATTTTTTTTTTTTTTTTAGTTTCCATATATATGTGTTAGCATATGGTATTTGTTTTTCTCTTTCTGACTTACTTCACTCTGTATGACAGACTCTAGTTCCATCCACCTCACTACAAATAACTCAATTTCGTTTCTTTTTATGGCTGACTAATATTCCATTGTATGTATGTGCCACATCTTCTTTATCCATTCTTCTGTCGATGGACACTTAGGTTGCTTCCATGCCCTGGCTATTGTAAATAGTGCTGCAATGAACATTGTGGTACATGACTCTTTTTGAATTATGGTTTTCTCAGGGTATATGCCCAGTAGTGGGATTGCTGGGTCTTCTGGTAGTTCTAGTTTTAGTTTTATAAGGAACCACCATACTGTTCTCCATTGTGGCTATATCAATTTACATTCCCACCAACAGTGCAAGAGGGTTCCCTTTTCTCCACACCCTCTCCAGCATTTATTGTTTGTAGATTTTTTGATGATGGCCATTCTGACTGGTGTGAGGTGACACCTCATTGTAGTTTTGATTTGCATTTCTCTAATGATTAGCTATGTTGAGCATTCTTTCACATGTTTGTTGGCTATCTGTATATCTTCTTTGGAGAAATGTCTATTTAGGTCTTCTGCCCATTTTTGGATTGGGTTGTTTGTTTCTTTGATATTGAGCTGCATGAGCTGTTTGTAAATTTTGGAGATTAATCCTTTGTCAGTTGCTTCATTTGCAAATATTTTCTCCCATTCTGAGGGTTATTTTTTCGTCTTGTTTATGGTTTCCTTTGCTGTGCAAAAGCTTTCAAGTTTAATTAGGCCCCTTTTGTTTATTTTTGTTTTTATTTCCATTTCTCTAGGAGGTGGGTCAAAAAGGATCTTTCTGTGATTTATGTCATAGAGTGTTCGGCCTATGTTTTCCTCTAAGAGTTTTACAGTGTCTGACCTTACACTTAGGTCTTTAAAACAAAAAAGATACAGGACAACTAAACAGTGGGAATCTTTGTAACAGTAAAAGAATTCAATGGAAAATGAGTAAAGAATCCTAAAGTATAATTTACAAGAGGAAAAAAGAGGTAAACAAACAAATAGAAAAATATTCAACCACAGTATAATTAGTTAAATATGATTTTTCTAAAAATGAGATACATTTTCCCTTGCTTAATTAGCAAAAGTTTTGAAAAAATAATACTATTTTTTCTGGTCTTCCATGAAATGGACAGTATTATGTGTTGCTTCTTTGCTGGAAGATTAATTGGAAAACATCAAGAACTTTAAAAATGTATACCTTTTTTAACTCAAAAATTAGATTAAATGTGTATTCTAAGTATATAATCTATAATAGTACAAAAGTTTTTTGCACATAGATGCTTATCCCATAATTTTTGTCAATACTAAAAAATGATAGAATTCAATAGTATATACACTATTTGGGATGTTATATTATGATTTAAAATGGTGACTATAAAACAATAGGAGAATGGTCAAAAGATTTGAACAACAATTTACCAAAAATAAAAAAAATAAAAAGAAGAATACATGTATGAAAAGGTGCCCAAACTGTGTATTGTTCAATGAAAGAAAATAAAATCATAGAGTACTATTTTTTAAGCTATCATATTTTCAAGGACCAACAAACAGCATAGTTTATATTGTTCTTAAGGCTACAGGGAATATGGTACTCTCATATATTATACAACAGATTGCAGTATAAATTGGTACAACATTTTCAGAGAGCAACTTGTCAGTATCAATCAAATAAAAAATATATAAAACTGCTGACCAGCAAATTCTACTTTTAAGTTAACTCTCATACAGAAAAACTCAGAGTTGACAAGGATGTTTATTGCAGTCTTGGAACACCAAAATGCTGTAGAGAACTTAAATGTCCATCAGTACATCAATTATGATACAATCACATTGAGGATTATTGTACAGTCATTGAATAGAATAAGCTCAGTTTTACCTACAAACATGTAAGAATATCCATGATGGGCTGTTGGGTTAAAAAGCAAATTGTAAGTCAATACATAGAGCAAGATCCAAGATTTGTGCTTTTTCTCTGTCTCTTTGTCTCTGTCTCTCAATCTTTCTCTCTCTTTCTCATCTATCTCTCCCATCTATCAATCTCTATATATTATCTGTCTGTCTGTCTGTCTGTCTATCTATCTATCTATCTATCTATCTATCTATCTATCTATCTATCTGTCTATCTATCTTCTGTCTCTATCCATCCATCGCTATCTGGGAACTTAAGCTAAGAAGCAGGAAGGTTAAGAGGTGAGCGATTTCTCGTTGCAATTCTATACTTATTTTTACCTATATAATTTTATAATCAAAAATAATAAAAAAGAAAAAAATCCTGATATTCTAAGGAGAAATATATAGTGTAATGATTAAAGATTTTATTATTAAATATAGAGAAGGATGTCAAATTGTTAAGTACATATAGGAAGATATACTATTTTACATTGTATTAAGGCTGCAACTATGCAAAAATAACAAAACTGTAAGCATAAAAAATTACACATGGTTATATACCTGAGTACTAAACATGCTTATTTCTGGGTCATGGGTATTGGGAATCGTGGGTGTTTTTTCTTTCTGTATTTTTCAAATATTGTATAATGAGCTAGAATACATAGCATTTTATGGTGGTAAAAAACTTAAAACAATGTTCATAAAGGATTTATTTAATGTGTAGGATGTCTTGGTTTGTTCAGGCTGCCATAACCGAAACTGCAGATTAGGTGCCTTATAAACAGCAGAAATGTATTGGTCATGGTTCTGGAGGATAGAAGTCTGAGATCAGGGTGTCAGCACTGTCAGATGAGAGCTCTCTTCTGGGTCCTAGACTTCTTGTATCTTCACATGCCAGAGGAGGCAAGGGAGCTGTCTGGAGCCTCTTTTTTTTTTTTTTAGTGTGTAAAGGTACAATATTTTATTTAACCAGTCCTCCGTTGACAGATGTTCAAATTGTTTCCAGGTTTTCGCTATTACATCCAATATTCTGATGATGGAGCCTCTTTTGTAAAGAGCTCAAGAGGGCTCTACCCTCGTGATTTATGCACCTCCCACGGCCCCAGCTCCTAATACCATCATTTTGAGGGGTTAGGATTGCAGCATATGATATTTGGGCAGACACAACCATTCAGAGCATAGTACCTGAAGTGCTATCTTAAGTACTGCAAGAGTAGGAGATAAAACAGATGATTAACACTTTCATAGACAGAACTCACAATTTATCAAACATTTCGTATTGTGCATAGTAGTTACAAGCATTGATTCTGGAGCCAGATTATCTGTGGTTTACATTCCATCTCCTGTACTAGCTGGTTGTATAACCTTGAACAATTTTATTAGTTTCCCAATGCCTCAGTTTTCTCATCTGTAAAATGGAAATAATGATAATACTTACCTCACAGAGTTGTGATGAGGATAAAATTAACATGTACATAAGAATGCTTTATGGTTGCTGTAACAAATTTCCACCACCTGAGAGACTAAAACAGTGCACATTTACTCTCTCACGGTTATGGAGATTAGAAGTTAGAAGTCAATACCACTGGGCTGAAATCAAGGTATTGGGAGGGCGGTGCTTCCTAGTACCTCCAGCTTGTAGAACTACATTCCTTGCATTCCTTGGCTCAAGGCCACTTTCTCCACCTTCAAAGCTTAGCACGTTGCTTCAGCCTTCACATTGCCTTCTGTCCCTCTGTGTTAAATCTCCCCATTCCTCCCTCTTATAAGGACACTTGTAACTACATGTAGTGCTCGCTCAATAAACCAGGATAATCTCCCAATCTCAAGATCCTTAACTTAATCATATCTGTCAGGTCCCTTCACCACATAAGGTAACATTCACAGGTCTGGGTATTAGAATGTGGCTATATTTAGGAGCCATTATTTAGCCTACCACAGTATGTAGCACTTAGGACTGTGTCTGGTTCATAGTAAGTGATAGATAAATGTGAACTATTACTGTTTGAAAGTAGTTTGTGATAATGATGCTATAAAAGGTCCACTAAGGCTCTAGGGAAGTGCATGGGAATTTAGAGGAAACAGATATCACAGCTATCTGAGGTTATCACAGGTGGCATAATACAGCAGAGGGCACTAAGGATAGGTAGGATATGGGTTTGCAAAGATGAGGGTCACTACAGGTATAAAATGCTATGTTATTTAGCTATCTCCCTGCCCCTCCATCTGTACCCTAACACTTGTTTAGTACTCAAAAGACCAAGAGTTATGATCAGTGGACATGAATTTAATTTCTCTCTATTCTTAGCTATATGACTAAGTTCTTATTTTTTATTCTTTTTTATTTCTGAGTCTCTACTTCCTCCCCTTTAAGACAGAGATTGAAGTACCTCTCACAGGCCTCAAGATTAAATAAGATAACAGTTGGGAAGAGTATTTTGTAAAAGGTAACTTAGTCCATAAATATTAACTATACTGTTTGTTCCCATATTATTATTATGTGGAGACTCCATTATTCCCAGGAATAACGAGATAAATAAAAAGTATCCGTCATCCATAAGAACATGGTAAGATTGAAGATTCACTCATTGTGAAGATCCAGGCTGGGCAAGATAAGAAGAAACTATGACTGTTTGGAAACCAGCTTTACTCTCTTCACTAAAACAGTAGATGCAGCCAGATGGCAGGTTGGGGTGAATAGGTAAAATTCTATCCTAAATTAACCTACAGGCTAATTCAACAGAATTCTACATAATAAAATCATTACTTTGATTCTTTCCTTGTTTGCTCTCTTTCCATATTTTCTTCCATGTCTTAACACTTAAGGGTTTTTTTTGTTTTGTTTTGTTTTTTTAATATTTTTATTGGAGTATAATTGCTTTACAATGGTGTGTTAGTTTCTGCCTTATAACAAAGTGAATCAGTTATACATATACATATATCCCCATATCTCTTCCCTCTTGCGTCTCCCTCCCTCCCACCCTCCCTATCCCACCCTTCTAGCTGGTCACAAAGCACCAAGTTGATTTCCCTGTGCTATGCGACTGCTTCCCACTAGCTATCTATTTTACATTTGGTAGTATATATTAGTCCATGCAACTCTCTCACTTCGTCCCAGCTTACCCTTCCCCCAACCCCGTGTCCTCAAATCCATTCTCTACATCTGTGTCTTTATTCCTGTCCTGCCCCGAGGTTCTTCATAACCTTTTTTTTTTTTTTTTTAAGATTCCATGTATATGTGTTAGCATACGGTATTTATTTTTCTCTTTCTGACTGACTTCACTCTGTATGACAGTCTCTAGGTCCATCCACCTCACTACAAATAACTCAATTTCGTTTCTTTTTATGGCTGAGTAATATTCCATTGTATATATGTGCCACATCTTCTTTATCCATTCTTCTGTCAGTGGACACTTAGGTTGCTTCCATGTCCTGGCTATTGTAAATAGAGCTGCAATGAACATTGTGGTACATGACTCTTTTTGAATTATGGTTTTCTCAGGGTATATGCCCAGTAGTGGGATTGCTGGGTCTTCTGGTAGTTCTAGTTTTAGTTTTATAAGGAACCACCATACTGTTCTCCATTGTGGCTATATCAATTTACATTCCCACCAACAGTGTAGGGGGGTTCCCTTTTCTCCACACCCTCTCCAGCATTTATTGTTTGTAGATTTTTTGATGATGGCCATTCTGACCGGTGTGAGATGATATCACATTGTACTTTTGATTTGCATTTCTCTAATGATTAATGATGTTGAGCATTCTTTCATGTGTTTGTTGGCAATCTGTATATCTTCTTTGGAGAAATGTCTATTTAGGTCTTCTGCCCATTTTTGGATTGGGTTGTTTGTTTTTTTGATATTGAGCTGCACGAGCTGCCTGTAAATTTTGGAGATTAATCCTTTGTCAGTTGCTTCATTTGCAAATATTTTCTCCCATTCTGAGGGTTGTCTTTTCGTCTTCTTTATGGTTTCCTTTGCTGTGCAAAAGCTTTTAAGTTTCATTAGGTCCCATTTGTTTATTTGTGTTTTTATTTCCATTTCTCTAGGAGGTGGGTCAAAAAGGATCTTGCTGTGGTTTATGTCTTAGAGTGTTCTGCCTATATTTTCCTCTAAGAGTTTGATAGTGCCTGACCTTACATTTAGGTCTTTAATCCATTTTGAGTTTATTTTTGTGTATGGTGTTAGGGAGTGTTCTAATTTTATTCTTTTACATGTAGTTGTCCAGTTTTCCCAGCACCACCTTATTGAAGACGCTGTCTTTTCTCCATTGTATATTCTTACCTCCTTTATCAAAGATAAGGTGACCATAGGTGTGTGGGTTTATCTCCGGGCTTTCTATCCTGTTCCATTGATCTATATTTCTGTTTTTTGTGCCAGTACCATACTGTCTTGATTACTGTAGTTTTGTAGTATAGTCTGAAGTCAGGGAGCCTGATTCCTCCAGCTCCGTTTTTCTTTCTCAAGATTGCTTTGGCTATTCGGGGTCTTTTGTGTTTCCATACAAATTGTGAAATGTTTTGTTCTAGTTCTGTGGAAAATGCCAGTGGTAGTTTGATAGGGATTGCATTGAATCTGTAGATGGCTTTGGGTAGTATAGTCATTTTCACAATGTTGATTCTTCCAATCCAAGAACATGGTATATCTTTCCATCTGTTTGTATCATCTTTAGTTTCTTTCATCAGTGTCTTATAATTTTCTGAATACAGGTCTTTTGTCTCCTTAGGTAGGTTTATTCCTAGGTATTTTATTATTTTTGTTGCAGTGGTAAATGGGAGTGTTTTCTTAATTACACTTTCAGATTTTTCATCATTAGTGTATAGGAATGCAAGAGATTTCTGTGCATTAATTTTGTATCCTGCTACTTTACCAAATTCATTGATTAGCTCTAGTAGTTTTCTGATAGCATCTTTAGGATTCTCTATGTATAGTATCATATCATCTGCAAACAGTGACAGCTTTACTTCTTCTTTTCCAATTTGGATTCCTTTTATTTCTTTTCCTGCTCTCATTTAGCCACTTTGGAAGTGGCTTAAACTTCCAAAACTATGTTGAATAATAATGGTGAGAGTGGACAACCTTGTCTTGTTCCTGATCTTAGAGGAAATGGTTTCAGTGTTTCACCATTGAGGACAATGTTGGCTGTGGGTTTGTCATAAATGGCCTTTATTATGTTGAGGTAAGTTCCCTCTATGCCTACTTTCTGGAGGGTTTTTTTCATAAATGGTGTTGAATTTTGTCAAAAGCTTTTTCTGCATCTATTGAGATGGTCATATGGTTTTTCTCCTTCAATTTGTTAATATGGTGTATCACATTGATTGATTTGCATGTATTGAACAATCTTTGCATTTCTGGGATAAACCCCACTTGATCATGCTGTATGATCCTTTTAATGTGCTGTTGGATTCTGTTTGTTAGTGTTTTGTTGAGGGTTTTTGCATCTATGTTCATCAGTGATATTGGTCTGTAGTTTTCTTTTTTTGTGACGTCTTTGTCTGATTTTGGTATCAGGGTGATGGTGGCCTAGTAGAATGAGTTTGGGAGTGTTCCTCCCTCTGATATATTATGGAAGAGTTTGAGAAGGATAGCTGTTAGCTCTTCTCTAAATGCTTGATAGAATTTGCCTGTGAAGCCATCTGGTCCTGGGCTTTTGTTTGTTGGAAGATTTTTAATCACAGTCTCAATTTCAGTGTTTGTGATTGGTCTGTTCCTATTTTCTATTTCTTCCTGGTTCAGTCTCAGAAGGTTGTGCATTTCTGAGAATTTTTCCGTTTCTTCCAGGTTGTCCATTGTATTGGCATTTAGTTGTGTGTAGTAATCTCTCATGATCCTTTGTATTTCTGCAGTGTCAGTCATTACTTCTCCTTTTTCATTTCTAATTCTGTTGATTTGAGTCTTCTCCTGTTTTTTCTTGATGTGTCTGGCTAATGGTTTATCAATTTTGTTTATCTTCTCAAACAACCAGCTTTTAGTTTTATTGATCTGTGCTATCATTTCCTTCATTTCTTTTTGATTTATTTTTGATCTGATCTTTATGATTTCTTTCCTTCTATAGTTTCTTTCCTTCTATAGTTTTCAACTATAGTCTCTTCAAATATTTTCTCAGTCCTTTTCTTTTACTCTTCTTCTTCTGGGACCCCTATAATTCGATGGTTGGTGTGTTTAATGTTGTCTCAGAGGTCTCTGAGACTGTCCTCAGTTCTTTTCATTCTTTTTTCTTTATTCAGCTCTGCAGTAGTTATTTCCACTATTTTATCTTCCAGGTCACTTATCCATCTTTTTGACTCAGTTATTCTGCTATTGATCCCTTCTAGAGAATTTTTAATTTCATTTATTGTGTTGTTCATGATTGTTTGTTTGCTCTGTAGTTCTTCTAGGTCCTTGTTAAACGTTTCTTGTATTTTCTCCATTCTGTTTCCAAGATTTTGGATCACCTTTACTATCATTATTCTGAATTCTTTTTCAGGTAGACTGCGTATGTCCTCTTCATTTGTTTGGTCTGGTGGGTTTTTACCTTGCTCCTTCCTCTGCTGTGTGTTTCTTTGTCTTCTCATTTTGCTTAACTTACTGTGTTTGAGGTCTCCTTTTCGCAGGCTGCAGGTTCGTAGTTCCCGTTGTTTTTTGTGTCTGCCCCCAGTGGCTAAGGTTGGTTCAGTGGGCTGTGTAGGCTTCCTGGTGGAGGGGACTAGTGCCTGTGTTCTGGTGGATGAGTCTGGATCTTGTCTTTCTGGTGGGCATGTCCAGGTCTGTTGGTGTGTTTGGGGATGTCTGTGACCTTATTATGATTTTAGGCAGGCTCTCTGCTAATAGGTGGGGTTGTGTTCCTGTCTTGCTAGTTTGGCATAGGATGTCCAGCACTGTAGTTTGCTGATCATTGAGTGGAGTTGGGTCTTGGCATTGAGATGGAGATTTCTGGGAGATTTTTGCCGTTTGATATTACATGGAGCTGGGAGGTCTCTGGTGCACCAAGTCCTGAACTTGGCTCTCCCACCTTAGAGACACAGCCCTGACGCCTGGCTGGAGCACCAAGAGCCTGTCATCCACACGGCTCAGAATAAAAGGGAGAAAAAAAGAATGAAAGAAAAAGATAAAATTAAATGAAATTAAATTAAAAAGTTATTAAAATATAAAACAAAAAATAATTATTAAAAAACTTTTTCAAGTAATTAAAAAAATAGAAGAGAACAATCAAACCAAAAAACAAATCCACCAATGATGACAAGTACTGAAAACTACACTAAAAACAAAACAAAACAAAACAGACAGACAGAACCCTAGGACAAATGGTAAAAGCAAAGCTATGCAGGCAAAATCACACACAGAAGCGTACACATACGCACTCACAAAAAGGGGAAAAGGGGAAAAAATATACATATCATTGCTGCCAAAGTCCACCTCCTCCATTTGGGATGATTCTTTGTCTGTTCAGGTATTCCACAGGTGCAGGGTACATCAAGTTGATTGTGGAGCTTTAATCCGCTGCTCCTGAGGCTGCTGGGAGAGGTTTCCCTTTCTCTTCTTTGTGCTCACAGCTCCCGGGGTTCAGCTTTGGATTTGGACCCGCCTCTGCGTGTAGGTCGCCTGAGGGCATCTGTTCTTCGCTCACACAGGACGGGGTTAAAGGAGCAGCTGCTTCGGGGGCTCTGGCTCACTCAGGCCGCGGGGAGGGAGGGGTACGGATGCGGGGCGAGCCTGCGGCGGCGGAGGCCGGCGTGACGTTGCAGCAGCCTGAGGCACGCCGTGCGTTCTCCCGGGGAAGTTGTCCCCAGATCACGGGAGCCTGGCAGTGGCGGGGCTGCACCGGCTCCCGGGAGGGGCGGTGTGGAGAGTGACCTGTGCTCGCACACAAGCTTCTTGGTGGCGGCAGCAGCAGCCTTAGCGTCCCATGCCCTTCTCTGGGGTCTGCGCTGATAACCGCGGCTCGCGCCCGTCTCTGGAGTTCGTTTAGGCGGCGCTCTGAATCCCCTCTCCTCGCGCACCACGAAACAAAGAGGCAAGAAGAAGTCTCTTGCCTCTTCGGCAGCTGCAGGCTTTTTCCCCGGACTCCCTCCCGGCTAGCTGTGGTGCACTAACCCCTTCAGGCTGTGTTCACGCCGCCAGCCCCAGTCCTCCCCCTGGGATCCAACCGAAGCCCGAGCCTCAGCTCCCAGCCCCGCCCGCCCCAGAGGCTGAGCAGACAAGCCTCTCGGGCTGGTGAGTGCTGCTCGGTGCCGAGCCTCCGTGCGGGAGTCTCTCCGCTTTGCCCTCCGCACCCCTGTGGCTGCGCTCTCCTCCGCGACCCCGAAGCTCCCCCCTCCGCCACCCACAGTGTCTGCCCGCGAAGGGGCTCCTAGTGTGTGGAAACCTTTCCTCCTTCACAGCTTCCTCCCACTGGTGCAGGTCACAGCCCTATTCTTTGTCTCGTTTTTTCTTTTTTCTTTTGCCCTACCCAGGTACGTGGGGAGTTTCTTGCCTTTTGGGAGGTCTGAGGTCTTCTGCCAGCGTTCAGTAGGTGTTCTGTAGGAGTTGTTCCACATGTAGATGTATTTCTGATGTATTTGTGGGGAGGAAGGTGATCTCCACGTCTCACTCTTCCACCATCTTGAAACTCTACCCAAAGGGTTTTGATCTAAACTTATTTCCCTCTCTCAACAAATTCTTCAGATTTCCTTTCAATTCCTTTCTTTGGCAACTCTCTCATCCAAGATCTAAATTATTCACTCTGACAACTTCGGAATCGAATGGCCTTCTTGTCTCAGTGGGTAGTTGTACCAACCTAAGGTTCTCAGAAAATCTCCCTAAAATTATTAGAAACAAAATTCTGGGTTACATACACCATTGGCTTGGCTGAGTAAAGCATTTATTTTACCTTTGTGGATCTGAGAAGAGCAATTTCTTTCATTAGAATCTATGGCTTGAACTTATTAAGCAGATATGCTCTGATTCTCTTTCTGTAGAAATTAACTTTTCAGCTTACCTAGAAGTGGTTAATGAAACTCAAGCTATAATGAATGGTGAAGGGTAGTCATTAACTTACTCTGAAGCATCACAAGACCCCAAATCAATTTTTATTTCTACTTTGGAGATAGAAGTTCCATATTTTCCTTTCCATCTTTTTGGCAGTGAATAATGGAAAAAGGAATCTTGTGACATCTTAGGCTTGGATGATGGCATTTACTCCTTCACTGGTAGGAAAGAAATTGATGCTTGTGGTGCATTGTTCAGAGGTGGAAATCCCTTTGAGTTTACTTCATGAAACCATTTTCCCAAAGACTGGGCAAAAGAATATCTAACTGCTGGCCTGGCAGTTCACAGAAAATAAAAAGAGTTTGGAATGACTAGAATTTAGTGTCTCTCTGATGATATATCTTGGTGTCTATCTCCCTTTAACCCAGACAAGTCAGCAGCCCCATCAAGGCTATAAAGGGGAGAGATTGGGATTTAATTCTTTACTGGGTTCAACATGCTATGAGCAGAAGGGCAAAGGAATTAAGTCTATCTATTAGACCCAAGCATTGGTGATAGGCTGTTATTGGTTCTTGCAAGTTTTAATTTTATCTGCACAAAAATTATAAAAGCTATATTATCATTCGTCTACTAAAATTATAAAGTGATCGATGGTGGTAAGGAAAAAAGTCTATAAACAATGATAGTAACTAATATAATTTGATACAGTAAACATATTTTTGTGATTATATATATAATGTTTAGATAATACATTAACATAATGATACTTATATTAGTCAAGCACTTTGCAGTCTGTAAAAATTTTCAGATATATCCTGTTATTTGGTCCTCACAAAAATACATGACAAAAGCAGTAGTGCAGTGAATATCACCACCATTCTACAGATGAGAAAATTGAGAAAAAGGGATCAGTCGATCCTTCAACATTCCTTGAACAACTAGGGTACCTGAGCAGAGCTTGAGCTGTGTTTTCCTGGTTTTAAGATCAACCCAACAACCTCCTCTTATAGAAACAGCTGCCACAGGAACGAAAACAAGTTATGACAGATTCTCAGCCTCCGCAGTGCTGGCCTGGCTTGTTCCTCTCATCACTAACCACTTCTCTAAGCTGCAGGCAGTGTCATGGATGGAAAAAAGTCACGATGCCAAATAAGATTTCTGATGTCTGTAAGTTTCATAAAGCAAAGGGAAACCTGGGCACGTAGCACATAGCTGATGATGAAATGGGACACTTACTGAGATGGATGTCTTTTTAAATACAACGGTTGCACTCTGTGTGTGTGTATCTATTCTTATATGTGGGTGTATATAGCAGTGTAAAAAATATGATCCTGAGGATGGCAAACTCCCAAGTCTCATTAAATACAAGTTTCTGAAATATACTGATGTGCCATGGAACACAAAATATTCATGTATCTCTGATGGAAAGTATCATTCTTTAGAGTGTGTTGGATAAATATGCTGCTATAAATCCAGGGCTCCCCACGTAAGAGTTTTCCAGTGGGTTAGTAGATAGGAGGAAAATCTGGCTCATTGTGATTTTATTTGCTTTTGGAAATGCAAAAAAAAATCTCCACTGCTCAAAGCTCTTGGGTATACACACACAAAAAAAAAGAATTACAGCATTAGCAATCCATGCAGCAAACTCACAGTTAGATTAATAAAATATAAATACTTGCAGTGGCCAAAGAATAGCACATTTGATTAGGAAGGTGGGGGATGGGTTGTTAAGGGCTTGGAGGGGGATAAAGGTGCCAGTGTGGGCTCACGTTGTATGGATTAGGAGACTGTAGCTATATTTTCCCCCAGTGGCACTGCCAGCTGCAATCCTTAATGAGTTATTACATCCTGGGCTGAGCAGGCAACATGGCACATTAGGAAACATGTTAAAGAAAAATTCATGGCTTGCATCGTTTACATTCTGAAGAGGCTAGAAATGAACCCAAGAGACCTTTCTTGAGAGGAGGTTAAAATAGAGAGACCTCCTGGGAAAAGCCAAAGTGATTTTTATCAATGATCTAAAAGCTAAGAATCGGCTTGCCTATATGGAGGGAGCAGTTACAAGTCCTTCCCTCCCTCAGAAAGGTTCTTGTGGCAATGGATGCAATGGATAAGTGAATATTGCTAAGAGGAAGAATTCTGTGTACAAAAACAAGTTGTATGTCAGCTGACTATTCATTAATTTTTTTATCAATATTTTTAGTGAAGTATAGTTGATTTACAATGTGTTAATTTCTGCTGTACAGCAAAACGATTCAGTTATACATATATATACATGTATATATATACTTTTTTAAATATTCTTTTCTATTATGGTTTATCATAGGATATTGAATATAGTTCTCTGTACTATAGAGTAGGACCTTGTTGTTTATCCATTTTATACATAAAAGCTTACATCTGCTAACCCCAACCTCTTACTCCATCCCTCCCCCAATCCCTCCCTCTTGGAAATCACCAGTCTGTTCTCTATGTCTCTGATTCTGTTTCTGTTTCATAGATAGGTTCATTTGTGTCATATTTTAGATTCCACATATAAGTGATATCATATGGTATTTGTCTTTCTCTTTCTGACTTACTTCACTTAGTATGATAATCTCTAGTTGCATCTATGTTGCTACAAATGGCATTATTTTTTTATGGCTGAGTAGTATTACATTGTATATATATATATACCACATCTTCTTTATCCATTCATCTGTCAAGGGACATTTAGGTTGTTTCCATGTCTTGGCTATTGTGAATAGTTCTGCTATGAACATAGGGGTGCATGTATCTTTTTAATTATTGTTTTGTCTGGATAGATGCCCAGGAGTGGGATTGCTGGATCATATGATAATTCTATTTTTAGTTTTCTGAGGCACCTCCATACTGTTTTCTACAGTGGCTGCACCAATTTACATTCCCACCAGACTGTTCATTAATTTTAGTATTTTTAGCATTGATGGCAGAAGGTGCTCCTGGCAGGTGTGCGTTAATAAAAATACTGTGAAAAGTTAAGAAACAGAGTCTGGCCTTTGAAGAAACAGTGTCTCAACCTCCTGGACAAATGTTGAACCTCTGACTTAGCAGGAAGATAAAGAAAAAAAGTAGCATTTTTGGAACACCTACTAAGTGGGAACTAGTGTGATTGTTCCTTTTTTAGATCTTATCCATTTCACCCTCTCAAGACTCATGAAAGATGAATATTTTAAAGTCTGTTTTAAAGCAAGAATTTGAAGAAGGGATCATTGAAGCGATCCAGATCTCTGTGACTAAAAATCGCTATTCTCCTTCTACCTCACCATCATTCTAGCGCTTATATACCTCCTACAAAATGTTTTTCTTGTTTTTTTTTTTTCCTCTGCTAGATACATCTTCGACTTCTACAGTCATATGTTTGGCTTATAGTGAAGTCAAATCTTTGAGTCTTAGGACACACTCCAGGAAGAGATCCAGGAAGTAGCTTATGTTTACACATGTCCTGAGCATCACTACAGCTTCCTGGAGGTCCATTTACACTCTCCAATTGCTGCTCTCTTCCTCCTCCCCCTCTTCCTCCTCCTTTTATCTCTCAATGGTACCAGCTCCATTTATTTGTGGAAGTAGGCAATGATGCGTAATTTAAAGCTATGAAACAGGAAAATGTGACTTTCTCTTCCTGTGCAGAAGCAACTCTAATGACTTTTTGGTGTGAGATGCACCAAGATTTCAAAGTTCTTCTCAGGGTACATTATATCATACATTGATAGAATACCTATAGGTGCCGCGGATGGTGTTAGAGGCTGGATAACTTCATGCTTGCGGTATGAGAGGAACAGCCGCAAATTCTCAGACGAAGATGATAGACTTTCTAGTTTTCAGGAGTTCATAAAACACACATACACACACACACACTAAAAAGTAAGAAAAAACTACCTTAGCATAAAAAATGAGCAAAGTGGCAACACGGCAATGCAAAGAGGTCAATGTTGATTTAAGAGAGATGGAAAACTTACTGATAAAGAAGCAGTTTGAACTGAGTTTTAATGTATGCAAAAGTAATCTGAGCTGGCCTTACTATGTGGTCAATTTGGTAAATCAAAATTCTTTCTCCTGCTTCTCTGTAGGAAAACTTTTAAACTGTAATAAGATGAGTGTTGTCATATTCTTCGTCATAGTTTATTTTACTTTCCTGATTTTCTTTCTTAAGACAATTTTTTCCTACTTTTTTACCTCTAAAGAAAAAAGCTTTTAAACAACAAGGTGATTTTTGAGGTTTTGTCTTGCAAGCTGGAAATGGAAACTAAGCTGAGTCTGTGTCTAATCAGAGCAAAAGAGAGATGCCCTGAGGCTCACATGGTTTCTGAATTTCAGTGAAATATTTTGGTGCTACAGGTTTGGAAGATACCAGTGGTTTGGGGGCAGGATGTTCCAGAACACAGGCTGGATGATACCATAAAATATCTGAGTTCTTCTTAGGCAAGCTTCAAGGGCATGACACAGCCCTAGGGATGCTATGGGAATCTAGCCGAGCCCAAATTATTCTTTAACATACTCCTTTCTACAAGCTGTAATTTCCTTTATTGTGCCTCTATTCAAGATCATAACTAAAATATCTTGCAACTTCTTCCTATAACATTTATTAGCTCAATAAGCACTTATTTAGTAACTATTGTAAATTAGGTCTGAGTAGATTCATGCACTTCCCCAGTAGCTTTTTACTGTTGTTATCACACATCAAAATACCCTTCTCCACTCCCCTAACCACTTCCATTTTGTAAGCTACTTGAATTCTCGGTGCTTCAATTTCCTCATTTTAATTGTACTGACAAGTACAGAACCCACTTAATAAAAATTTTGTTAAGTGTAACTCTTAATATATGTAAAGTCCTTAGAAGAGTGCCTGATCTATGTTTTGAAAGCAAATAGCTACCTGGGGCATTGCCTCTACCAGTCTGGCCCCAGTGCTCAAATGTACTGCTTCATCTGAGCTTAAATGCCCAGGACAAATTTGCTGTGAGAAAGGGCTGACAACCCAACTGGTCCACAGGCTGCTCCCTAATTAATCAGTTTGGGAAGTACCCAGGAAGCCAGCTTATCCCTCTGTGTCTTGGCTTCAGGTTTCCTGCAGCTGCAGAAGCTTCCTCCTTACATGCCCTGGGCTGAGTTTTCCTCTAGGTTTCTGTTTTGTTTTGTTTTAACAATATATACTTGAAGCTATCTACTTTATCAATATATATTCCAGGATATGTTTTTACTTCTCTTTCTCTGAAAGAGAAAGAGAAGTTTTCCAGCCCTGTTTTTCTTTTTTTTTGTTTTTACCTTTTCATTTCAGAATGATTTCACTCTTACAACAGAGTTGAAAGAATATACAAAGAACCCTCATCCCACTTAGATTTTTCCAGATTCACTTACAATTTTGTCTCTCTCTTTTTGTCACTTTTTTCTGAACCATTGGTATACAGGTTGCATGCATCTATATAGCCTTCCTCATTTTATTACCTCAGAAAATTACTTCTCAGTATTTTCTAAGAACAAGGATATTCATTTACATAGATAGGATAAAGTTATACATTCAGAAAATTTAACGTAGATACAAGTTTTTAGTTAATCTGCAGTCCACATTCCAATTATTTTTCCACTGATGTCTTTTATATCATTCCTCCCACTCCAAATCATATAGTGTATTTAGTATTCATATTTTTTGGTCTTCTTTAATCTGGAACAGTTTCTCAGCTTTTCTTTGTCTTTTATGTCTTTCACATTTTTGAAGAATCACGGCAGTTATCATGTAGGCTGTTTCACAATTTGAGTTGTCTGATGTTTCTTGATTGGATTGGATATTCCAGCTTATTTGGCAAAACAGCTACATAAGTGATGTTGTGTCCTTCTTAGAGCATCACATCAGGAGGCATGTGATGACATTTTGCCTCTTAATGGCGAGAAGTGTTATCCATTTTCTTCAGTGTAGAGTTAATATTTTTTTTTGTCAAATAATTTTCAGAAATCTATATTGAGACTATATGTAAACATGAAAAGTATCAATAGATTTAGCATCTATTGATGATTCATTCCTGATTCATTTTTACTATATGGCTAAAAAACAATAATTTTCTAATTTCATCATTCTTGTGTATTTGTTAGTTGGCATTCTGACTATAAAAAAGAATTTTTTCTTGTCATCTGTTATCAATCATCTATCATGTTTTTATTTATTTCTTTGATTTTTATTTTAATCAATGGGCTATATTTCATTGCTGTTTTATTTATTTTCATGCTAAAATTTTCCCAGAATCAGCTGGTGTGAGATGCTCCAAGATGACTTCTATGTCTTCTTAATACATCCTCATCTTTTGTTATTCTTTCTTGGAGCACTCTTTTACTTTCTAGTGAAACAAGATGTTCCAGGTTCATCCTGTATTTTCTGTTTCCCAAACCTGGAGACAGCCATTTCTTCAAGGACCCTTCATTCCTCTTAGTGGCAAAAGCATTTAGAAACCAAACTCTGAGCAGTAGTTACTCTCTGTACTCGTGGAATGTTGTTGATCTAGTTCTGCTCAGTGGACAAACCTGGGAGAACTCCCTCCAATTCTAATTCAACCCCAAAGGGTTCTTCCATACTTTGTCTCATTTCGTATTTGTATCTTCCTTCTTTCATAGAGAAAACCTTGATTCTCAGCAACATCAATACATTCCTTCCTCAGTCATCCAACACACTGAAAATAATTTCAGAATCGCTTTCCTCATACCAAAGCAAAACTGCTAACAAGAGTTCAGGATTTATTTGTTTGCTGTTCCTGTTCTTTTACCTTTGACTGAGTATGTATAATCAAAGTACCGAATTCCAAAGATTTTGGCTTAGTGCCCCCTGACCCCAGAGTGTGGTTATATGATTCACTTATAACTGAGTCTATTTGAGTCTGTTTGCATCTGGTTTTAGGATTTATTTCCTCATTCTTATCGATTTAATTTTTTTGAGTAACTTAAACATTAATATGGCTCCAAAAGTAAAAAATATATATATATGATATACTCAGAGAAGTACTTCTGCTTTTTTTAAAATTTTTTAAAAAAATTTTGGGGTGTGTTGGGTCTTTGCTGCTGTGTGCGGGCTTTCTCTAGTTACAGCAAGCGGGGGCTACTCTTCGTTGTGGTGCGCAGGCTTCTTATCACGGTCGTTTCTCTTTTTGCAGAGCACAGGCTCTAGGCCCGTGGGCTTCAGTAGTTGTGGCATGTGGGCTCAGTAGTTGTGGCTCATGGGCTTAGTTTCTCCGCGGCATGTGAGATGTTCCCAGGACCAGGGCTTGAACCCGTGTCCCCTGCATTGGCAGGCGGATTCTTAATCACTCCACCACCAGGGAAGTCTAGCTTATTTCTTTAACCTATTTCCCCCAGTTCTGTGCTCCTTTTAAATGACCAGTTGTATTAGTTTCTGGTTTATCTTCTCTCTCTCTTTGTGCATGTGTGTGTTGTGTCTAGTAAAAACTAAACAGATATAGGTGTTGTGACAGAAGCATCTAAGAAGACCCCCAATGAATCCGTCACCCCTTATGTAATCCCCCATCTTGAGTGGAAACTTTGACTTGCTTCTGGTCAATACATCATAGCATATGTGGGGGGATAGTCACTCCCTTGATTTCATTACATTACATAAAACCAGAGAGAGGAAGAGAGATTCTCCTACCGACTTTGAGGAAACTACTTGCCATAGTGTGAGAAGAATTTTGAGAGCACCACATGGCAGGGAAATGTGGCCTTTAGGTACTGGGAGTGGCCATGATGACAGCCAGCAGGAAAGCAAAGACGTCAGTCTTAGAACCATAAGGAGCTGCATTCTGATGGCAACGACGTGAGCTTGGAAACTCTAAAGGAATAAAGCTCCAAGCTCAGAAAGGAATGAAGCCCTGATGACACTAGATTTAAGCCTCTTAAGACCATGAACAGGGGACCCAGCTGAGCTGTACCCAGATTCCTGACCCACACAACTTGTGAGATAAAGAGCAAAATGCATGTTGTTTCAAGGTGCTAAGTTTGTGGTAATTTGTTCATAGTATAGAAAACTAATACATATAGGATTCCTTATTTCACATTCTCTCTTACAGAAAAGATAGTATTTCTGCACATCTTGGAAATTTCCTTACCAGTTAATTCATGGGGATTTTTCTCAATCTTAAGTTCACAGCTATTTAACATTCCATTATTTTTTTAACCTTATTTCAATGTTTGGGCAGTTGGGTAGTTTCTACTGTTCTACAATTACAAATAATGAGAGTTTAACTTTTTAGAAATGTGAGAGTGTGTTCACATGGGTGGACTAAATGGATAAATAGGCCAATTTGTCTTTACTCATCTGGCTGTAATGTTTGGTCTCAAATCTATCACAAATAATTTATTTTATAATTTATTTTTTTTTTCTTTGTGAAGGGTATCTTCTTTGTTCTTACTTTTTTTAATAAATTTATTTATTTTATTACTTTATTTTTGGCTATGCTGGGTCTTCATTGCTGCACGCGGGCTTTCTCTAGTTGTGGCTCGCGGGGGCTACTCTTCATTGCGGTAAGCGGGCTTCTCATTGCGGTGGCTTCTCTTGTGGAGCATGGGCTCTAGGTGTACAGGCTTCAGTAGTTGTGGCACGTGGGCTCAGTAGTTGTGGCTCGCGGGTTCTAGAGCGCAGGCTCAATAGTTGTGGCTCACGGGCTCTAGAGTGCAGGCTCAGTAGTTGTGGCGCATGGGCTTAGTTGCTCCGCAGTACGTGGGATCTTCCTGGACCAGAGCTCAAACCCGTGTCCCCTGCATTGGTAGGAGGATTCTTAACCACTGTGCCACCAAGGAAGCCCCTTATGTTTTTTTTTGAAATTTAGTCAGATTTTTGTTTTTGTTGTAGTGGTACCTCTATATTCATGACTTTCATAAATGCCCTTGATGTCATTTTTCTCCCTTAACCTTTTATTATGTAGTTTGTTAGCTTTAAATGGTATTCTTTGGTTCCACTTATTACTTATAATCAGTTATTTTATTTTGCTCTCCCCTTTTTCTCATCCTTTTTCCCACCTTTTAAAGTCACTTCCTTTTCTGCATTTTCAGTACATGTGACATTTTTAAACTATTCATGCTTACGTGGATCTTCTTAGATCTATAATTAAATATATTATATCATTATTACTTAGTATTGGCGAAGGTGTGTCATATGCCATTTTATTTATTCTTCCTTCTTAAAGGCCCAAGGAGTTACACAAGAGCTGGAATACAGCATTGAGTGGTAGTGGGTGCTGGGAGAGGGAGTGAGGAAGAGGCCAGAACAACCTGGCCTTCTTTATGCCCATGCTTTGTCAAACTAGTGTTATCACCTGTGAGGGAATCAACTCTTTAATTAACTAAATGTAACATATTCCAAGGGGAGGTCTCAGGGTAACTGGTGTAGATTACAGGGTAGATCATACCTCCCTTCCTCTTGACATGTCCCAGAGAACTTCTTGCTTATGTCTTTAAGGAGGTAATTCTCCCACACGAATTTGTTCTCATCTTTGTATCCTCACATCATTCTTGGATTTCTTTCCCTGTACAGTCATCCAGTTTAGTACTTGCTGCTGTTGTTGTGAACAGTTTTCACGCTGGGATTGCCAACTCTGAAATGGCTTTCCTTCTCCAGTTGTATAAAGGAGTTATAAGGTAGTTCTCAGTGCAGCCCAAACATGTACAAGTGTTCAGAGCTCCAAGAGACTCCTGAAATAACCTTTGTGGATTTGTGCATTTCTTTATATGGCATGTCTTACTCTTGCAAACTGTTTATAGATATGAAGAGAGAGTGAGAGAGAGAGAGGGAAAGAGAGAGAACATTTCTTTCTATGTAGTCCCGTGCAGTGTATTAACTCGCTTTCAATGTTTATGAAATTCCCAAATCTTTAAACAAACCTTGCCACTCACTATAGAACTTGAAAGTTTTAGATAGTTACCTCCCCGGCCTTTTTTCTAGCTTTACTTGCAACCCTGATGTATGACCCAGACTGTGCCAGATTTGACTGACCCAGAATTTGAATCACCAGCTATAGATGCAAAGAACTAGAAACGAGAAAGAACTTGTTTCATTAAGAATGGTAGCAGTTGCCATGCTTCAGATTTCTAGGGATGGGAAGGGCTGTAGTTCTAGAGGGACCTGCCCACAGTCCGGTGGGCAGAATTGCCAACTCAAGCTAGGTCACAGTGGCCCAGCAGGGGAGACAGCAGTATTTTCAGTGGACCAGTTCTGTGACACGATTTTGGGTGTTACCTCTGATTATTTACCTCAAAATATGGCTTTTGTCCTGCCCAGAGAGCATCTCAATACCCTTTTGCACAGGTTTGTCCTATTTGGCTTCTGTTGCTTTCAATTAAGAATTTTGATTAGTGTACTGGATAAGTCCCTTTATCTCTTTGTGAATTGGTTTCCCTCTCTGTGAAACTGGCTGCTTTGTCTGTATATTTCAGTAAGTCAGCCTAGCAAAATAAGATGATTTATCAAAGACTTTTTATCCTCAAAATTAAAGAAATAGTAAGAGTTCTTTGAAGTAGAGATAACAAACCGCAGAATGGCTCATTTAGACTTTTCAGAAACTATTTCACACTCAGTTGTTTTCTAGTCCCAAAATGATTAGTGATCTGGCAGTGAACTTTTCACTCCATAGAGTGAATTCCTGCTTATATAAGATCACGGAAGGAAGACATTTATGTTTTTAAAATGTGCTGGACTATAGTTCTTTAGCAGGGTTTTAGTATTTTTAAGGGGTGTGCAATTTGCCATTGTGGACAGAATAGCGCTTTCCATGGGAATTGCAACATTCAGACTGAAGAGCTAATAAAAGGAGCCGAGATATTGTCTGAGAAGGAAAAGAGCTCCAGGGGAAAAAAGACTGATAGTCAGACCATATAAACTGAACATTCAATTATCTTCCAGGGGAGGGAAAATCGAGATTTTTTCTTTTTTTTTTTTAGAACAAAATAAAGACTTTTATAAGACCATCAGATTTTGGTGGGAAAATATTTCAAAGTATTTGACATTAATAAACCTTGATGGGCAACCTGAGGTATTTTTTAGGTTGCCAGAACATAAATATATTTCAAACAGTAAATATAGTTGAGCTGTCTTAAGCTTGGACATAGAATTTATAATGCATAAAATGTGTTGTTGTTTTGAAAACATGTAAATTTAGAAGAAACAAATTAGTTTGTGCAGATATCACCAATAAAAACTCTCTGAAAGCTGGGAGAAACTGAATGTTCTTTTTGTAACAACATGAAATTTAGAAGGTTAATTCCCCTTGGGTGATTTTGGGATGCTTCACCACAAGATAAAAAAGGCAAAAGCACATTCTTCCAATCACCTGAAAAATCGCTCTGACATTTTTATGATGAACTGGTTTGATGTTAAAACGTCCAAGTTCTCTCTTACTAACCTGAAAATGTTGATAAGAAATGAGTACATTTTCCCATTCACTCATCTTAAACATTCACCAGAATGATGAGTACACGTGAATTTTCTGGTGTTCGTGATTGATGGGCCCTTCTTTGGATGTGCTGTTGGTCTGGATAGTGTTTTATCTCTGACTGAAAGCCTCTCAAAGCCAAGGACTATGTTTTTTACCTCTTTTCAAGAGTGGTATTGAGAACCACAAGTCTTCATCAGCTATTTGATGATGTCCTTAGAGTACTTTAAAATATTTTAGCATTTCAAAGTCTATGAAACAAGCATTGGTAACAAATTATATGGAATTGGAAATCTAATGAACCAACTTTGGGTAGGCAAGACAATTTTTCAGAAATATATCCATTTATTCAACATTATATTCAACTGAAATTTACTGAGTACCTACTGGTACCAGGCACAGTGCTATGTGCTGAGATACAGTGGTGAGCAAATAAATCTTGTCTTTAATCTCATGTCTAGTGAGAGACATGTATTGATCCCAAATTATGCCAAGACCAGTAAAATGGGAACTGCACTAAGTACTGTGAAAACATAGAAAAATAAAATACCAGAGAGTGTTGAAGACGTGTTTTGTGCCCCAGTTAGCCTTATATTCCCAAGGACAATCAATTGACTTGCAAATATTCCTTCCTTGAAGGTCAGTTCAATAAATTTTTTCCACCTCCTTTCAAGACCTACTGTCAGAATTTATAATAGGGAGGATCACCTGGTTAAAGGGATCAGGGACAACTTTCCTGAGGAGGAACTTTTGAACCGAGAGCTGAAGAATGAATCAGCAAGCACTAAGTAAACAGCAGAAGGACAAGTGCTTCAGGATGTGTATGACTTAAGTAAATATGCAGTCTCCCTGACTCCTGGTGATATAATGCTGGTAACAAGCAGCTCTAACTCACTACTCACACATAGCACTCCGTACCTTCCCAAGATCCAATGACTATACACCCATTCTACACTATCAATATCCAGCTCTTCAGTATAAATTTTAAGAGAATAAAATGGAAACAGTGCCTAGGTAAACGGAGCACAAATTAAGAAAATTCCAGGGCTTCCCTGGTGGCGCAGTGGTTGAGAATCCGCCTGTCAGTGCAGGGGACACAGGTTCGAGCCCTGGCCCGGGAAGATCCCACATGCCGCAGAGCAACTAATCCCATGCACCACAACTACTGAGCCTGCGCTCTAGAGCCTGTAAGCCACAACTACTGAAGCCTGTGTGCCACAACTACTGAAGCCCGCACGCCTAGAGCCTGTGCTCCACAACAAGAGAAGCCACTGCAATGAGCAGCCCACACACCACAACGAAGTGTAGCTCCCCACTTGCTCGCAGCAACTAGAGAAAGCCCGCGTGCAGCAAGAAAGACCCTACGCAGCCAAAAATAATTAATTAATTAAAAAAAAATGATTGGAGAGTGAATAATGATGGACTCGGAGGTGTGCCACCCAGTTGTCCCCAAGGAAGGACTTGCTGCTCGAGCTGGTAGGAGTGCTGACAGCAAAGAGCTGACAGCCTGGGACTGCCCCAGCTGCAGGGAGCCCATCTAACTCTAATTCAAACCCTCCCCAGGGTGGCCAACAGCCACTGATCAACCAAGAAAGGGTTATGAAGGCCTGGCTGTTTTGGCTTCACAGACGACATGACTAATGAATCATTTTAGCTCCAGAACTCCCCTTGAGATTGGCTGATGCTATCACTTGGAACTACCCCAGAGTTTGATCTCTCCCTCTGCCCAATCCCAATTTATTCCTCTACCCTTCACACATGTGGTTCCCAAGAGCACTTCCTAATAAACTTCCTTCACACTAAACTCCATCTCAGACAGCTTCCCAAGGAATCCAACCTGAGACAAAATGCAAGCTACCCCATAGGAGATACTAAATTAAGAACATGAGATGAAGTGGAAAATGGCAACACTAAGGAAAGAAATGAAAACAGATGATGCTAGAGTATTTAAAACCACATCAAATGCAGCAGTGTACAGAATGGAATTGTAGAAGATAGAGTTAACTATAAGAAGAACAATTTTGGAAAAAAAAAAACCTTACAAAATGCAGTTGAAATGGACCAAGAAGAAAACAATTAAAGACGAAATGAACTACATGGAAGTTAGGTGCTTGCAAGAAGATTGGGGTTATTAAATAAAATAGCCAAAATCATTACGGAATAGAAAAATCTAAAAGGGAATATTTTTTTCTGACATAGATGAATATATAAATCTTTAAGTGTGTACCAGGTTGACTTAGTTTAAGACAAAAATTTGGGTGCGCATACTTTATTGGAGGGTTGATCTCAGAGGATGAGGGAGGAAGAGGGGAAAGTGGGACAAAAAAGAGGAAAATCCAGTATGTTAATGATCTGGTTTCTACTATGGAGCCCTGGATCAAAGGCATAAGGTGCAACACACCTCAGAATAATCCTGCCAGAAAACAGGAGGCTGGGGCACTTAGCTACTGACTCCCATCCTTCAGTGGTGAAGTTGACTGAGTTGGCATCCACTCTGCCATGCTACAGTGAAAAATCCTGGCACTGGAGGAAGGCTTCAGGAAAAGGAGAAGAAGCAAATTCAGGTTTTCGAGGTGGGGGAACTGCAAACATTCTGGGAACTGTCCGCACCCACTCATAAATTCAGGTGGACCAAGACGATATTGGGCAAGGTATCATTGGCTTTTGAAAAAATAATGAGATGAGATCAGGCACCTTCAGGGTGGTATGGCCATAGATGAAACAGAAACAGACTCACAGACTTAGAGAACGAACTTATGGTTACCAGGGGGGAAGGGTGGCAGGGGGAAGGGATAGTTAGGGAGTCTGGGATTGACCTGTACACACTGCTATATTTAAAATGGATAACCAACAAGGACCTACTGTATAGCGCAGGGAACTCTGCTCCATATTCTGTAAAAACCTAATTGGGAATAGAATTTGAAAAAGAATAGGTACATGTATATGTATAACTGAATCACTTTGTTGTACACCTGAAATTAACACAACATTGTTAATCAACTATACACCAGTGTAAAATAAAAAGTTAAAAATAAGAAAAAATAATGAAAAATGATCAAGATTGAGACAACTTGGTAAGATGATTGAAATTCAAGAATGAATGAGAATTGCATGACCATACTGAGGAAAAATGTCACCATAGAGAGGATAAGCAGACCTCTATTTGCACATTAAATGACAGGAGACAAAGGAACAAGGTGCGCAGAGTGTTGCTTGTAGGACAATAAAAATTTCCAGTCAATAGAATGATGGGCAAGATCAACCTACTAAAACCAAATAACACTCATGGATGTGGAATCTGTGATATGAAAGGACGACTAGTGACCAATGGGTCCAGTTTGCTCATTGCATTTAATCTTGTGTACCTTGCACACTGAAGGCACACAGTCAATACTTGTTGAATGAATTAACATGGGAGTGAAGACTTTTCATGTGAAATAATGGTGGTAATTTTATATGCAAAGAAAAGGTAGTTCCAATAATTCTTTCTGTTCAGAAAAATATTTTAAATATTATACAAAAATAGTATATCCTCTAATTAAAGAAGTAATAATTCTACACAAAGGCATGTGGTTAGAAGAAAGCAAAACCCTTCTCTGAGTCCCTGGACATAATCTTTACATGATGTATCACTTGCTTATTTATATACACACACGTATAATCACTTACACAAGCGTATGTGTATGTGTGTGTACATATGAGAAGGAGGATGTTAGTGTGTCTTTATCCTTGAAATCCCAATTAGATAAAAAATGAACAAAATTGAAGCACAAATACATTATAAAATTGCAAAGTTAGATTTAAGAGATATACTAAATGAAATTGAAATAAACACAAATATACGTATAAAAATACTACCAACTTAAAAAAATCTTATGATAAACTCTAATGTCAAAGAAGAAATTAAAACTGCCATAGATCAACATCTAGATAATAACAATAATAAAAGCACTCTAAATCCTATAAGGTGGAGCTGAAGCTACATTCAGAGGAAAAATATATAATAAAAAAATGTTAATTTCAAAAGAAATTAAAAAAATAAATCAATTGAACTTCCCATAAGAATTTTATAGGCCAAAAAAAAGGACTATGTATGGAAAACAAAATGAGGAATCAATAAAGATCAAAGCATAAATTAATGTATTATGAAATGATGAAATAGACTTGATAAATGAATCTCATAATTGCTAAAACAAATAAACAGCAAGTAATGAAAGGGAGGAGTAAAAGATAACTAAAAGTAAGAAATGAGAAAATAACCACAGATACAGAGAATCTCACTGAAAATGTAAAAATTATGTGTAATACACAATTTTCTATACAAATACAACAATCATAGTTAATTATTGCCTCTCAAAAAGCGAAGAAGCAAACATAACACATAAACAGTGCCAGACGTTTTCAGAGGTAAATTATTTCAAGAAGCAGGTGATTTTAATGGCACTTAAGCTACTCCAGAGCATTCTCTACAAATATGCAAAGGTGTGAATTACAAGAAGGTTCATTGCAGATCTATTTAAATAGCAAAAATATAAACACTATGTAGAGGTCCTTTGAAAAAGTACAGGTAAATAAAATAAGATTCATCTACATAAAGGGTACAAGGGGAACCAGGGAGTTGGAACATTATTCCAAAACAGTACATCAAAGAAAATTTCCCAGAGAAAATGATATAGTGATGAATGAGTTGTGTTCCAAAGGATGAATAGGAGTTAGTCACATGAAGAATAAGTTAGTGTAGGCATTTTAGGGAGGAAACAACATGTTTAAAGTTGTGGAGGCATAATCCAATCAAGGCTGATTAAAACACCTATATGTAGATTGTGAGCCTGGGGCAAGTGATGCAGGCGAAAGAAGGGGAGAGGAAGTTAAACTTGTTTCAGAACTTTATAATCATAATCAAAGTATAATTTGTCCAATACCATAAAAGAATCTGCATTGTGAAATGCGTTACATTCAGTTTACATACTAAATAGATAAATAGAATATGTATGTGTAAACATATTTATCATAAACTTTAATTCCCTAACCTTAGAAACTAGCTAAATCATTAGCCAAGTGATGCTAATGGAAAACTGTCTCTCCTTTCATGACCTTGGCTATTTGATGTTGCTGTTTCAACTCTGGGTCCAGTTCTGATCCATGCCTCGTGCACTGTGTCCTGGAATTGTTATTTCTTTGTATAGGACTGGAAAATTCCTGCAAAAATTCACATTCCTTCTGTTTGTACTTGTTTAACATCCCAGTCTCTGTTCAAGTCTTTATTATTTATTTTTCTATGTACATCTTTACACAGATCTTGGCGAAAGTTAAAGTTTAAGGAGGCTCAGTCTTTTTTAAATGTGTGTTTTTCAGAGCAATGCACCGCTCCATTGTATTAGCACTCAGAGTGGTTACGGAAACTGCCCTGGAGTTTGGAGAAAAAAAAAAAAAAAAGTCCTAGGTTAAATTCTACCTGAAAAGTCTCCCTTACGATTCAAGTGTCATTGATCTCTTCACTTCCCATGTACACTGTCAAAGAAATATTCCCCTGTGAACCTCTTCTACTCTCACTTTGCCTTTTCTGCTCTATACTACCCTGCTATAAGCCCCTGGGGTTTTACTGCTTTAGTTTCCAGCTCACAGTCTGGGTAATAATAGGGACTGGAAATCAGAACAAACCAGGAATACCAGGAATGTATTCTCATGGAATACATTCTATCCAGACTCATTGGCCATCCACTATTCTCCAAAAAAGAAACTAGATTCAGTCTTCTCATTCATTAATTATTCAACAAATATTTATTAAAACCTATTATTCATCAAGCATTGAGATAGATACTGTTGATACAGATATGAACAAGACGTAGTTGTTGCTATAAGTGATCTCACATAAGTAAGGTAATTAAACAGATAGAGGTAATAGACCTTAATGAGTGCAGTAAAGAAAGTTTTATGGGAACAGGGATGAGAGGAACATACACAATGTGGGGAGGGGACTTGGAGAGGAAGGCTTTCTTGGGTAGGTCCCATATCAGTTATATCTTGAACCAGAGAAGGATTTAGCCAGAGGAAGATGGGGTGTGTGTGTGTGTGTGTGTTTAGGGATGTACAAGTCGTGGGGAAAGTGGGGAAAAGATAGCCCAACACCTTCTGCACCAAAAGATAAAGGGAGGATGAGATGCTTTTACTACCTGTATTACAAGGCATTAATTGAGCTTGTTGAATTCTTAAGCCTTTGAATTTCTTAAAATGAGATGTTTGTACTTTAAGCAGTTCAGAGCAGTTCATACATAGTAATACAGCCGAAAAGCAAAGACTGTGCCTCAGAAATGCTTTTTTTCTCCCCACTTGTTTTTTCGCAAAGCCATTCAAATGATCAACTTAATTTCCACCTTTAAAACAGTTTAGACAGAAGAAGCTTGTCGGCATACAGAAAAGAGATGAAAGTAAATATTTATTGGCACAATTCATTTTCCTTGAGCTTTCAGCCGTGCTTTGGATCAAATAGTGCTAAAAGACTTCAGGGATCAAAGGGCTAAATATCATGACGTGGCCATATAAACTCCAAGGCTATCTTTCATTTGGGGAATATATTAAGAGTGTCTTTGGTGACCTGTAGAAAATGATTTTATGCTCTTGCTCCCAATTTGAAATAAACTCTTCCTAGCACACAAGAGACACTCATAATTTGCTTATTGCCTTCCTTGTGCTGCAGGAAAAAATAAAACTTAACAAATTTCAGAGGAAAGAGAATTCTTAAATGCCTGCACTTGGGAGTCATTTATTTCTTTATTCATTAATTCAACAGTGTGTTTTGTGCGTCTATTGTCACTGTGCAAGGCGCTGCAGATACAGGTGGACAAGACAGGCCTGATTCCTGTGTCTGGAGCCTATATTCTTGTAGGGGAGACATACAACAGTCAGTAAGCCTGTGAACAAATGCAGATTCTAATAAATGCTACAAGGCAAGTAAATGGAGGGATCTGATATGGAATAACTTAGCAGTGCCGCATTAGATAGGGTGTCAGAGAAAGCCTCTCTTAACGTGACATTAAAGCTAAGGCTTGGAACTTGCCTGGTGGCGCAGTGGTTAAGAATCCGCCTGCCAATGCAGGGGATCAGGGGACACGGGTTCGATCCCTGGTCCGGGAAGATCCCACATGCCACGGAGTAACTAAGCCCGTGCACCACAACTACTGAAGCCCACGTGTCTAGAGCCCGTGCTGCGCAACAAAAGAAGCCACCGCAATAAGAAGCCTGCGCACCACAATGAAGAGTAGCCCCCGCTCGGCACAACTAGAGAAAGCCTGCACGCAGCAACAAAGACCCAACACAGCCAAAAATAAATAAAAATTAAACAAACAAACAAACAAAAGCTAAGCCTTGAATCCTGGCTTTCTTTAAGTCTCAGTTTACAGATATGTAAAATGGGATAGTAATAGACCTCATCTGATAGAACTTTTGAAAGCAGCAAGTGAGATAATGAATATAAAGAACCCAAGTTTCAGTGCCTGACAGTTCTCAATCAATGTTATTATTATTAAAATAGATATTGTTGTTTACAGAATCTACCCCTGTCCATTTTATTTAATAAAATTGCTGAAGGTCATAAAATATACCCACACTGTGGAGTAAGGCTGTGGATTTAAAATATCTACTTCTTTTGGGAACTTTAAGATACTGAAATCAAATTAAGAAATAACTCGTAGCTTCTTTAAAAATTGCAAATTAATTTGTATCGGCTCATTCCGAGGCAAGAAGCACATGAGAGAAAGTGAGACACAGAGACAGAACGAGACAGGCAGCAGGAAAGCTGAAGGAAGGGGCAGGCTTTGTGTGGCTGTTCTGAATCTCATCTGCCCTCTAGCTTCTCCTATACCAACCAGAGCTCCATCCGCAAAATGTTCCTTGCCCTCAAAAAACTGATTTACCAAAGGCCCTGCTTCTCCTCACAGAAGGGTAGAGCTAAAGGGTTCAGTGAAATATTCAAATTGGGATTTGCTAGAATCTGGGCTTTTTAAATGTGTTAAGAACACAAGCTGGAATTAGGAGTGCTTGAGAAAACTTGGCTCAGATGACCACGAATGTTGGTGTCAATTGTGCACTTGTCAATTTCCCTTCTGATCTTCCCCATCCACACATTTTAGTAAACATAGCAATGACAATAATGGCATCTGATATCTGTATAAGGCTTTACCACTCATAATGTACTACTTGGTACGTTGTCATGGTGGTTCTGATAATGGTCCATTGAATTATTATTACTATCCAATAATTTTGAAATGAAGGATGATTTTCCTAAGAAAGCCCTGGTAGTAAGGACAGCAGAGGGGGCCTGATTCATATCAAATTACTGTCACTTTGGGACTATACATTCCCGTTTTGGCTTTCATTTTTACTTAGAGAGAATGCATTTGCTTATCACTGTCATCTTCTAAAGAGAACACTGGAGACGAGATTGACAACCCAAATTTGCTTCCATGCGGTACATGATGGACAGCCTGTTAGAGCAGATTATGATGAATACTCTACGGAATGAGTTTCAGAGAGCTAGTGACTATAGACTCAATTCTCTTTCCTTTTTTTATCTTGGCTGCTGGGGAGTCCTGAATAAATTTCACATTGGTTCCTAACACAGCTAACATCTCTTTTCTTCATAAATTTTCTTCTTCTCCTGGTTTTCATTTTAATTTTCCTGGGGGTATGTATATAACTGCATTGATATCTACACCTCTATCTCTTTCTACAACTACATTTACACTTATATCTTTGTGGCAAGCTGCCTCTAGTCTAGTCTGGAAGCAGTGAAGACATAAATTATAAATATACGGTAGAACTCAAAGCAATTGAGCAATTTCTGACTCTAGAGAGAGTATTTTGGCATGACAAAGTAAAGCCCATTTTAAAAGCATATTAGCCTGAATAAAGACACAGATTTAAGTCTGTTTGGATTTATATTAATTTCATTCAGATGTCCTTTATTTTAGTCTATTTCCTTATTCTCAGACTTAAAACAAAATGCTACTCCTTTGCCGGAGGTCCTGTAATATTCCCACAGAGAAACACATGGATATGTTAGGATAGAGCATCTAGTTATTAATTAAAGAAATAAGAAAGCTCTGTTTATACAAAACTTGGATGATTCATTATTAATTAATTTGTCAAAACATAATTGCAGTGTACACAAATTACTCTAACTTTTGACTGACACACTTTGATGGCAAAGTGGGAAATATATTGTTTTGTTCTCAAGTCAATTATAAATATGCAAATCAAGGATTTTAATAAAGGTTTTCCTTTTGATATATAAATAGTAAAACATTTGAGTATTCGGTTTTGAAGTGAAGATGTCAAAAGGATTCTTCTATTTTAGCTTTGAGGCTGGTGTATGTATGTGTGTGTGTGTGTGTGTGTGTGTGTGTGTGTGTGAGAGAGAGGGAGAGATAGTTCTAGAAACTGCGCCTATAGCAGGGTATGCCAAGTGCATTACTAGAGGAAACTTGCTGAGTGAGAAGAAATATCCCATTTATACAAAGTATAGTTCACTGAAAAAAAAACTTTCCCCAGGTGAGGAATTCTTTGTCGATTCTGCCTCTACTCCATCCCAATCCTTTCCCAAAGGACCGAGTTAAATGCCATAGTATGCTCATATTTTTTTTTAATTAATATAACAGAAATTTTTTGACCACTGATCCTTAAAAACCATCCTTAAGACTATCATATAGTTTATTGTCTAAACTGGAACACTTTTGAGAGCAATGTGGGTATTATTAATAATCATGCTTGGTAATATGTACATGTATAACTGAGTCACTTTGCTGTACACCTGAAACTAACACAACATGTTTAATTAATTATACTCCAACATAAAATAAAAATTAAATTAAATGGAAAAAATTATTCAGCAATATAAACTATAGCTCTCTTATTGTTTTTCCTTGAATATGAGTAATACTTTTTAATTGATATAATCAGCAATTTTAGGAAAAAATTTAGTAGTATTACTGATCATGATGATTGACAATGATGATGATTTTAGTATGTTTCATTTTTTTCACCATATTGAGCACACTCTCATCATTTTTTTCTCTGAATTTTTAGAGATTTTTCTGGAAAAAATTATCAGAAAGTGACTGGAATCTTTCCTCTGTAAGACAAAATTCAGTTACTAAATATCAGTTCAATGTGTATTAAAAATTAATATTAAAAAAATCAAGCTAAGACACATGAGATTTGGAGATTCTATGATTTTCTGAAGGTTCACAGAGATAGTAAAGGGCAGACAGGGACCCTAGGTTACTGTTGCTTGTCTTTCCCAGGACTTTACACAAAGGGCAGCATTCTGCACAGCGTGTGTCCAACAAATTTCTAATGACCTAATGAAGAAAGGAAGCATTATGCTCAGTGAAATCAGTCAGACAGAGAAAAAGCAAATACCACATAATCTCACTTATATGTGGAATCTTAAAAAAAAAAAAAATGTCTAACTCATAGTAACAGAGAGTAGAATAGTTGTCACCAGGTGTGTGGCAGTAGAGGAAAAGGGAGCTATTGATCAAAGGGAACAAACTTTCACTTACAGGATGAATAAGTTCTGGAGACCTAATGTATGGCATGGTGACTATAGTTAATGATAATGTATTGTATACCAGAAATCTGCTGATAAAGTAGATCTCAAGTATTCTCACCACAAACACACACACACACACACACACACACACACAACTATGTGAAGCGATAGATGTGTTAATTAACTTGATTGTGGTAATCATTTCACAATGTCTACATGTATCAAAACATCACATTGTACCCCTTAAATATATGCAAATTTATTTGCCAATCATACCTCAATAAAGGGGAAAAAAATAAATTAACTTGGGGAAAACGAAAATAAAAATGATGTGGTTTTGCAAAAAGAAGTTTTAAAAACTTGATTTGGAAAAAAAATAAAACAAAACAAGCAAACACAAAAAGAAATTAATCAGTATTTTAGGTTCACCGTGGCACCTAACTCAAACTTCTGGGAAGAAGGATGGATAATCCTAGGTGATCTCAAATGTACGTTCACCTAACTAAACTAGAGGCTGAGTATATAAATACTAATTTCCTCCATATTTTACAGGTTTAGTCTCTCCATAGATTATTTTGTTAGTCATGCCGTGAAACTGACATGCTTTATAACATAAGAAAGCATGGTGTCGTGGAAACAAACATGGGTTTGGAGTCATACACTTGTCCTGGTTCTGAGTTACATGTCAATAATTTCCTAAGTAAGTATCATGGAAGTCTCTTCACATCTTGAAATTGAGCTTCTTCTTCTGCAAAATATAGCTAGAAGAATCAGAGTTCTTATTTCCAAACAACAGAATTCACATTTGCAATTTGAAACAGAAAAGAAATTCCAGAAAAAAGATATTGACTAGTTCGTAGAATCACTGGGAAAGCTGCGCAGTTGGAACAAATGGAGCTTCCACGATCGAAGTTCAAAGCTTCCCCAACCCAGCCTGGTGAGGGGGCCACTAGTCACACTGAGCATTCAGGGTCATACTTAGTGCTACTCCCAGGAACCCCACTGAAGCCATTATTCTATACCAGAAGCACCACTTTCATTTATTGCTTGAAACTGAAGTCCAGACTGGGTCCTTCTAATTATGGGTATCTTGGTCACATGTTCAGATTCTAGCTGGAAGAGGGTGGACGGTGGGGTGATAACAGGGAGAACTCCCCAAATAATGGAAGGATAGTCCAAGTTGTAGAGCAGCTAGAAAATACAGCAAATGCCCACCACAGAGAATGAGAAAATGCACATAGCATCTCACAGGGTTGGTGTGTTGATTGAGTTATTGGATGAGAAAGTCCTTTGTAAAATGTAAATTTATGCATTAATATTTATCATTCCCTGCTCTAATCTTATCTCCACTGAAGTTAGTCATTTACAAGTCATTTATCATTATCGCGTTATTAGTTCACTGAGGATAAGAAACTCACAGCTTTTATGTTCCCACTGCCTATTGAACAGTCTGACATACAGAGAGGTATAGAAAGTGGTGATTAACTAGATACAGACAACTAAATAAAAAGTTACATTTCCTTCAACTGCCCACTGGGAAAGGAAGATCGTGTTTACTGTGAGATATACACATTCTAAAGACTGAGCATGGTAGTGAGTTTTGGAAGCATTTGTTTACTCAGGAAATTCACACCTGTGTTTCTCCTTGATCCATGTCTTTCCGTTTTCAGAAATGTAGGCTGTGTGTCCATTCCAAAATAATAACTTTGACCTCTCCCCCAAATGTGGAGGCTAAAATGATCTGAAGCATCATGTCACTCAGTGATGAGAAATTACTCCACGTTGTTGCCAGCTCCACTTTATTCTTGCATCTCTACTTCTGATATCTGTTCATTCAGTATTCACCGTCATAAACAGATCCTCTCCATGGAGAAAAGTATTAGGCAGTGACCTCATCACTGAAAGACCACACAGCAGACACACCCAGCAATGCATCCCACTGTCCTCTTGGAAGAGAGGGTCACAAAATTAAACAGTCCCAATTAATACCGGTTCAGCCCTTGAATCATGTACGTGATCCCAATTTATGCTCATAATAATCCTTTGAGTGAAGTATAATGAACATACTTGGCTTTTTTTCCGGAGAAAATTGTCCAAGTTTATATAGGTTTTAAGAGGTAAACCAGGATATAGATTGTGTCCCTCTAAATACTATTAGAAAAATTGAAGAAAAAACAGAAAAATTGAAGTTTAGTGTCTCTTCTACTTATATTATTGGATGTGTCCACATTTGTGTGCGTGTGTGTACTAGGTTAGAGATGTGGCAGTCTGATCTTCCTTCAAGGAAAAAAAAAGTTCTCCAACTGCCCATGAAACTGTAATTTGTGGTCTGTAGTACATTGGAATGAATGTCCCCAAAGTTATTATAGTTCTATTAAGAATACTGGGTGTCATTTTTGTGTGACAGGACTCTTAAACAGATGAATGGGGGAATATGTCCTCCTTATGGATATTATATTGCCAAGGTTCCAAGGATTGGAATTTTAGAGGTTTTAGGACCAGTGATAAGTAACTCTTAGTTGAGGAAATCACATTTAGGCAAAGAAGAAAACAAATAGAGGCATTTAATGGAAGATCTCGTGTTTGTGGCTGTTTCTGGGTGCATATGTGTGTGGGGACGGGGACAGGGTTTATTCGTGTCAACAGTTAGGCTTATGTGTGTCAACACACTAAGACTCACACATCGTATGTGTGGAAACACCTACTAAACATGAAGAAGGTATCAGTCAGTCCCGCAGAGAGGAAGTAAAGACCAGTCCTCTGACGAGTGTTAGGGATGAAACATTTATGATTCCTCAGAAACACACCCACACTCACCTCTAACCTGCTCTCAGAGACACTGTTCCTTATTTCTCATGAAGGGATTTTTGAGGAGCAAACACTCTGATGATTTGGATATTCTTTTAAACTTTAATTATGTAGATGCCAACCTGAAAAAGGAGATTCAGCAGATCTTAGTTTCAGCCACACACACACACACGCATACACACACTACTGCATATGAAATGAAAATGTAAAACAAAACCATGACCTCCCCCCGCAAATAAAAGAAAAAAGCCACAGGGACAAAAAGAACTGCAATTAGAGATTCAAGATGTATCTGAAAAACATCTACTTAGCTGACATTTAGATTTTATCTCTGCCATAATGTGGAGTAGTTACACAGGAATTAAACTAATAATATGCTTTTATTTTTCCTAATTAGGGATTCAAATTCTATATGAAAGGTCTCCATTTCCCCAGATTGAATGCTCTCCAGTCTTAGAGGTTTCCCTGAAGTTCCTGTAATCTTAGCTGCTGCTGGGTTGGTGTGGAGTTAAAGGGAGTGGGGGAGGTCGAAGGAGAGGGTCGACCAAGTTCCACTAGGGAAGCTTTTGGGTCCCTCAACCCCGCTGTTACCGAAACCACTATCTTTTGACCAGTGTTATCATTGGATTTTCTCTTCAGATTATGGAGGAAGGACTAGGGTGAGATGAGTGAGGCATTCACTTTGGGCACGAAATTGAAGATGCCAGAAAACTCAGTAATTGACATGAGTAATATTTAATGCAATCTTTAAAAAATCAAATAAACAAACTATGGCCCACAGACTGGCCACCTATTTTGTAACTAAATTTTTATTGGCACTGTGGCTGGCATTAGGGTAAGGCTAGGAAGGTAAGGTCCTGCACATACTGCGTTGGATCCTGTCTTCGTTTAAAATCGTAATAATTTGTTCGTGATGGATTGCGGATTCTTTCATTAATTTTTATATTTTAAAACCTTGTATTAAATATTACTTATTTTAATTACTGAGTGTTTGGGCACCTCCTCGCTTGCCTCACCTTAATTCTGGGTTTCCGATATTTGGATCCCAAACTAAATTTCGAACAAAATATATGCTCAAAAAATTGTAAATCAAGGCCCTAGAATATGAACGTTGACATTGTGTTAGGAAGGAAGAAATGAAGAGAGGGAGGCAGGGACACAGGCGGTCAGGGAGGGAGGGAACAATTTTTTTCAAAGCCTGAGGCAGAATCCCACCTTTTGCACCAGCCAATTATGGTTACCCTGTTCCATTTATTTCCAAAAATAGCTAGTGGCCTGGTTAAGGGTATGGTGTAGAGTTTAATCCTGGATCTGACATTTAATAACTATAGGTTTTTAGAATTGTATTTTTAATTCCCTGATCTTTAATACATTCATCTGTAAAATGGGGATAATATCTATTTCACAGCATTTTTGTGACAGTAAATGAAGATAGTACACACAGTTCTCAAGCTGTTTCTGGTACACACTAAGGTCTCCTGAAATATTAGCAATTGATTTTCTTGTTTTTATGTTATTGACATTATTGTTGAATTTTTAACTAAGATCTTTACTCTTAAATGACAGCATTCAATTATGTAAGATGACTAGTACTTTGTATATTACATATATATTAGTAATATGTTAATATATTTTATAGTATATAACACATATAACTGTATATATATTAGATACGGTATATACCTAAATATATATCATACTATATATGTTATATAATATATATTATAGCTTAAGCCTAGTATCAAATTACATTACACATGTTATATATTAAATATATTTATGGTGCATTTATGCATTACACGATGTATTTTATATATTTTTTATTGTATCAGTATATATCTTTTGAACTATCCTATATGTACTTAGAAGAAATAATTCATGCCTTATCCATCTCTCGTGTCTTGCATTTTGCTTACATGATTCAGATTAATCTAAGTCTTATTCAGTTGGTACCATATTTCCAGGGGAAGAAATTGTGCTAGCCATCTTCACTTTTGCTATTTTTTTTAATCATCACAACAACCTCATGAGATATATACTATTATCTACATTTGCCAGTTAAAGAAACAAGGGCTCAGAGAGTCTAAATGACTTGCCCAAGCAAATGGTCAGTACTAGAGTTCTGTTTGAATATAATTTAACAGATTTTGGTCCAGTTGTGATTTTTTTAAATTGTGTTTTGTTTTGTTTTAATTCTACAACTGAATCACACTGTCTCTGAGTGTGAGTGTATTATGTGGACCCACTTATGGTTCAATTAATGGTCATTTTCTTTCCCTCAAGACTTGGCTAGTCATCAACTCTTCTTAGAAAACTTTACTAATATAATCAAGCTGCATTAGATGCTGCTATTATGTCAACTACCTTTTCCCATTTCAGCACTTATAAGACATTATGTAATCATCTTTTAACATGCTTACCTGCAGCCAAAATACTCTGGCCTTCTGGAGGCTATTAAGCACATTTGATTCACTTCCAGGTCTCCAGCACCACGTGCCAATCTTTGGCACCTAGTAAGGGCTCAGTTAACATTAATTGAATAAATAAGGGTGTCCATGTATAAATATGACTATTCATTTAATAAGGAATGACATTAAGATCCTCCAGACAATATGAGAATAACTAGCCTATTTTGCCCACCAGGACTTGATCTGTTGCTTGATCTATTACATTTTTCTGGAATTGTTTTGCAGTTTATCTTGCAAGCCAATCATTTACATGAAAAGCATGAAACCGCATACATATTAATTTAAACCTACTCCCCTCCCTCTAATTTTTACATATTGAAACCACCTATTTTTAATGTGTGAAGAAATTTCAAATGTGAATGAATTTTCAGTGAGAAGAGTCAAACCAAGCTAGGAACTTCTGCTCCAATTTCCTTCTATCCTTATGAAGGAAGACAATGCAATCATTAAGATGGCACCAAAGGGGACTGTTTTCCTAGTAAGATTATAAACACCAATATTTCAAAGTGATTTTAGTAGTGTTCTATGAGCAGCCAGATTGTTATATTTTTCTGTTACATTTAAGTACAGTCAGTATCTTGTAATTTTTTCTTAAAATAAACAGCAATTGCTTTTGTAATAGTAATAAAATATACGCTGTTATACTACTTTGAGTTTGATGTCACCCAGGAAGTTATGTTCAACTTTTAGAAAATCTCCTAGTCTGTGGAGATTTAATAACTCCTTCCAGGTGGGTGACAAGTGCCATGTTAGGCCTTAGGGATACAGGGATGAGTGCGGCAAAGTCCTTTCTGAGATGTTCTAGTATCTATTGTGGAAGACAGGCATGTCACCAAGCCACATCTCAATACACTTCATTTAGTGTTTTTTTCATGCCTGCACACGAAGGTGATGAGACAAGGTCACCTCTTAGAATTACTTTCTGTCATGAAATTCTCTGTGGTTGTGATTATGATTGTTATTGAACATAACTATAAAAGATAAGTATGTAACATATACTTTATAATAAAACATGACCCCTATGAGGAAGTGAATTCATTTAGTAGAGGAAGATAGAACTCCCCAGTGATGTAAACAGGACACAGTTGATAAATAAACTTGGGGGAGAAATTTAAAGGAGGATCTGGAGCTCTCAAAGTTCCACCTCGGTGTCTTCATTCTCTACTGAAGAGATGCATTTTTGGAAAAAATGAACTCTGTCACTAACAAGGTTGTCTCTGGCCTATCCCTGGAGAAATGTGATTTGAACAAATTAAATTTCTTCCACTTTTAAATTGAACAAGCCAGGATCCTCAACTCTATCTCTCTTATTCCCACACTGGAATGAAATGAAGACCAAACTATAATTGTCAATTAATAACTTCAGATTCTATTATAGAACCCTTGTTGTGAAATTCAACTGCAGAGGAACTTCTCAAGAAAAGTGCAGGGCTAGGTCACTGAGAGCAAAATATGCCCTTGCCCACAGAACTGGAAATGTCCAAACAACATGGACACTGTAGGCTTTGCATTGTGGATCGTCTGTCCCTGGATAATCAGTGTTGGGCTGCTTCACCGCTTCTCACTCTCAGACCAACCCCAGGACGAGTTAGGTGGTTGGGTCCGTGAGCACACAGCTCTACATGGCATAGGCTGGTAGGACAGTGACCTACGTAGACAAATTAGATTTCTGCTACATAAATTTCTCCAGTGAGTATTTTTTAAAGCTACAAAATCCTCTATTTCCACATATAATTTGGAAATTTGAGAAACAAGAGAGATAAATGGAAAATTGATCTGATGAACGTATATGAGCATATACTTAATCTGATTAATCAGAAAAACTCAAATGAGAATAATGATTCATCAGTTTTCACCATGGGTTGGCAATAAAAAATAAATAAATGAACAATGGTAATAACCAGCCTGGGCAAGGATCGAGGAAGTTGCACACTCTCATACAGCTCTGTAGTTGACAATTTGGAGGTATGTATCGAGAGCTATAAATATGTGTATATCCTTTGAACTAGTAATTCCATACTTTGGGAATTAAAAATAAGAAAGTATTTAAGGATATGAACATAGATTTAAATAGATTCTTTATTTTTAACTTTTCATTTCTAATAGTTAAAAATAAGAAACCACATAAATATAACAAAATTGGGAATATGATTTTCTGTTTATACGTAAAACGGAAGACAATGCACCATTAAAATGACATCACAAGTGAATATTACCAGCACTACCAGATAATAGAAACAGACACTTCAAGATGCTTTCAGTGGTTTTCTTTCAGATGCTACTTTTAATATTAATATACCTTTGGTATTTTGTAATGTTCTATGATGAAAACCAGTTGCTTTTGTAATAGTAAAACAAACAATATGGATACTAAAGGCAAATATATACTAAATATCTCCCACTGTCAGCAGCAATCAAAATTATAAAGACATCTAATCTTGAAAGATTTGAACAGACAATTTTTGAGGAAAACTACGAAAATTTAGACTTAGAGTCATATCATAATGTTGGATGGCAATTGTAAAGGTATCAATTTTCCCAAATTCATGTCCAAATGATTAAATATTTATAAAAAAAATATAGTCAGCATTGCTAAAGGTGAATGGAGGGAGAGCTATAGCCTTGAAAACAAAAATCCCTCATGAGTTTTTTTTTCCCTTGTGAAAAAATAATTGGAAAAATAACGCCTATACCTTTTAAAACATAGAAGTATGGGGAAAGGATCCTTTACTTAACATTGATGGCACCATAAAACCACAGCAGTTCATGCAGAGTGATAGTAATTTAAGAAGAATCGTCAGACCAATTGATGGTACCGAATAGGAGCATAGAGATTTTATATGCAGATCTTTAGCAGGAGAAGGATTCAGAATATTCTAATATTTTTTAGAGGAGTTCTAATATCTTTTAGAGGAGTTTAGAGGAGGAATCCAGTTCCTCCTCTTTTCACTGCAGCCACAGTCTTAATTCAGGCCTTAATGATCTCTCTCCTATGAGATGACAGTTCATGCCATGTAGTAATGTGCAATTATTCTGAGATATGAATTTGAACAAAGCTTTGTGAGGCAGCTGATCATTTACAAATTGAGTCTCATTTGAAAAGTGCTTTGTTGCTGTCTTTTCATTAACTAGGAAATGTTCTAAATGTTGGCGCTTTGTGGAAAAATGTCCATCTTGTGAGAAAACAAAACTTTAGTATAATTTTAGAAGGTGCTATCTTCTGGTTGTGTGAGAATGTGTACAGAAAAGATGTGAATTGTTACAACTCTGATTTCTGAGAAGGCCAACTTCCATATCAACTATTCTGTATCATTGAACTCGCTTAATATTAAATCAGTAGGAAAAGGAAATTACCTATGGAACAAAAATATGAAATATTTATGTCTATCAAACATAAATAAATAAATAAATAAATAATAAATAAATATACTACAAACTTTATGTCAAATAAAATTTCCAATTTCCTTAAGAGTTAAATTATGCAAAAATATATAAAAAGAAAATCTCTCACAAAAATTGGGGAATATTGAATTGGTTTTTGTCTGAAAGGGTCTTTTCAATACAAATGAAGTTTTAAGGGAAAAATGGATACAAATGAGTAAAATTTCTATAAAGCAGTAAAATCCTAATTTTATAAGGCACTATTATATGAAAGGACTTTAAAAAAGAAAAGTTCAATCTTGTTATTCAAAACTGTATTCAAAATTTTAGTTTGATCTTGTCTCTGGTGGGGACCACGCCATCGCTCTTGTTCATGCCCTGGCCTTCCAGGCTCTGATGGGTGACTTAACCCCTGCCCAGCACAGGCCACTACAGATGTTTCTGTACAGGTTCAATATTTTGTTTGCTCAGTATTTGTTTTTGAGATTTATTCATAATGACAAATGTAGCTCAAGATGTATTGTATAGATATACCCTTAAAACTATTGTACCATTAACACTTTTCTATATGTTTTCTCTCACATATATATGGACATTTTCTAGGACTAAAAATCTCCATATCATAGGATAAACAGACCTTTACCTTTAATTGATATTGCCAAGTAAGTCTCCCAAAGGTTTTTAACCCATTATTCTCCCCAGAAGTGTATATATGACCTCTCTACTCTGAATCCATGATAATATTTAGCATCATCAGACATTGTTTTCTTAAATAATGCCAATCTTATGGATGTGAAAGCCTATCTCATTTTACTTTTAATTTACATTTACTGCTTACAGTCATTTATATTTCACTAGTTACTCATGTAGCCACCCATACATTATCATCTTGCATATCTTGTATAGCCACTCCTATTTTTTTGTCCATATGAGATGTTTGTATTTTTATGATTAATTTCATTACTAATATAGAAAGAAGTTCTTTACATATTCTGGACACTAATCTTTTGTTAGTTATGTGCAATGCAAGTATTTTGTCCCAGTCCGTGACTTATCTTTTCAACTCTTTTCTTCACTCCACCCCCACCCCAATGACTTTTGAGGGAATAACAATTTTAATTTTAATTAAATCAAATGTACTAGTGTTTTCTTTTTGGACTTATGCTTTTATTGTCTTGTTTAAGAAATCACAAACTTATTCTTATGTGTACATTTTCAAAAGTTTTATGCATTTAATTTTTCTTTTATAGCTTTAGCCCACCTAGAATTGAGTTTTAGGATAAGGTATGAGTTAAGGATGAAATTTTTTTCTCTTTCATTTTTCCAACACCATTGAACTATTCCTTTCCCAATGATTTGCAAGGTTTCCTATTTCTAAATTTCCTTTCATATGTGAGCCTGCTTTGTGTTCTTTTTTCTGCCTCATCAGTCAATTTGTCTGTCCCTTTCCCGCTACTACACTGGCTTAATAGCTTTTTTTCTAAATACTTACATCTGATTAGAAAAATTCTTCCCTATCATTTGCTGGGAGTAAGAAAATTGTTTTCTTTACTCTTAACACTGCTGTTTATATGAATATTTGAATTAGCTTTTCTAGCTTCATAAGAATTCCTGTTTGAATTTTGAGTGTAATTGCATTGAATTTATAGATAAATTTGGAAAAAAAACTTTATAAATTTAGCTAGAATTCTGTATACAATAGTGTGAAGCTTACTATTTCATAAATTCATTTTACATTATCATTCTCCATTTCTTTATGTTTTCTTTATTATGTCTTCGATGCCATTTTATAGTCTTTTGTTCATATAGCTCCTTTGAGAGATCTCATCAATCTTCCCAAGAATTTGTTTACTTTAATAGTATTTTTCAAAAAACATGATTTTTGGATTTACTGGTTCTCTCTACCAAATTCTTGCCTTCTGTTCTTACCTTCATAATTTCCTTCCTTTCTATAGCATTGTGGGTCTTCTTTTTTTAGTCTCTACATTTAGAAATATTTTATTTATGAAATATCTTGTTAGTTCTTTTGCCTGACTTTTGCTCCTAATGGCTTATTTTCATGTCTATGTTAAGCAAGATTTTTTACTGGAAATTTTGTGTAACTTTTCTTGACTAGGTTTCTCTATGGAAAACTCTACATCTGCTGGGGGCCCAGAAATGTTACCATGATGAACCCTCTTTTATTTATTAATTCATCACCTTCAATTTCACTAGACTGCAAATGAGTATAAATTTGAATTATAATCTTGTATGAGCAGGTACCACCTAGTTTATACGTTAAAGAAAGGTCTTACCTTCTTCCATCTCTTTGTATTCATGTACTGTAAAATGTTTAAATTAATATTTGACCCTATAAATGAGAGTATATAATTTAAAGACCCCAGTTTCTTGTAGGACTCTTAGTTCTTTAATGTACATCTTAGTTACCACGAATTGTAAAACCTGCCAATACATCAAAGTAGTCTATGCCTTCTTATTCCTCTGATTTTCAGTTTACTCTTCTTTGTACCCTGTAGATACTTATATGTTGGGGAACTTAAGATGTGTCTTAAATTTTAATGAGCTAACCCTTTGTACCAGGGAATTTTTCTATCTAGATTCCATGTTGCCAAAAACCAGAATCCTACATTGACTCTTTACACATGCATTTTTTCTTTTTCACATGTGCATACTTTTTGCTTGCTAAGTGGACCAGTAGGCTGTATTTGTGTCAGTGTAACGGTAAGAAGTAATTGGCGTGTCAGTTGTAATAATGAATATAGATGATATCGTTACCATTATTTTCACAGTTATTTTATTAGCATTTTACCTCATTACCTCATTTATCTCATTGCCTCTCTATATAAACATTAGAATCATTTTGTCAAAATCCATAAAAATTTTGCTGGGATTTTGATCGGGATTTTACTGCATCTATAGATCAAGTGGGAAAAACTGACATCTTGACAATATTAAGTCATCCTATGCATGAACTTGGAATATCTCTCCATTTATTAAGTTCTTGATTTTTTTCATCAGAATTTTAGTTTTCCTTGTGCAGACCTTACATATATATTGTTAGATACATATCTAAGCATTTTATTTTTGGAGGTGCTAATGTAACGATATTGTGTTTTTAATTTCACATTTCAAACTTGTTCATTGGTGCTATATAGGAAAGCAATTGACTTTTGTATATTGGCCTTGTGTCCTTTATCATTGCTCTACTTGCTTATCAGTTCCAAGAGTTAATCTTGTTGATTCTTTCAGATTTCTATATAAATGATCGTATCATCTGTGAACAAATGCAGTTTTATTTCTTCTTCTCAATCTGTATACCTTAATTTCCTTTTCTTCTTATTGCATTTTTCAGTATTTCCACTATGACATTAAAAGGGAGTGATGGGATGAGATAACCTTATTTCCTACGTGATCTTAGTAGGAAAGTGTCGTTTCTCACCTTCAAGTATGATGTTAGCTGAAGGTTTTGATTTGTTTGTAGATGCTCTTTATCAAGTTGAAGACATTCCCTTCTATTTGTAGTTTATTTAGAGTTTTTTTTTTATCAAGAATGGGTGATGGGAGAGACCTTCAAGATGACGGAGGAGTAAGACGTGGAGATCACCTTCCTCCCCACAAATGCATCAGAAATACATCTACATGTGGAACAACTCCTACAGAACACCTACTGAATGTGGCAGAAGACCTCAGACTTCCCAAAAGGCAAGAAACTGCCCATGTACCTGGGTAGGGCAAAAGGAAAAAGGAAAAACAGAGGCAAAAGAATAGGGATAGGACCTGCACCTCTGTGAGGGAGCTGTGAAAGAGGAAAAGTTTCCACACACTAGGAGCCCCTTCTTGGACAGAGACGGGGGTGTGGCAGGGGGGAAGCTTCAGAGCCACAGAGGAGAGTGCAGCAACAGGGAGGGGTGCAGAAGATAAAGCGAACAGATTCCCGCAGAGAGGATCGGTGCCGACCAGGACCCACCAGCCTGAGACACTTGTCTGCTAACCCACCAGGGCAGGTGGGGACTGGGAGCTGAGGCTCAGGATTCAGAGGTCAGAAACCAGGGAGAGGACTGGGGTTGGCGGTGTGAACACAGCCTGAAGGGGGATAGTGAACCACCGCTAGCCGGGAGGGAGTCAGGGGAAAAGTGTGGACCTGCCTAAGAGGCAAGAGACCATTGTTTCCGGGTGCACGAGGAGAGGGGATTCAGAGCACCACCTAAACGAGCTCTAGAGATGGGCACGAGGCGCAACTATAAGTGCGGACACCAGAGGCGGGCGTGAGACGCTAAGGCTGCTGCTGCAGCCATCAAGAATCCTGGATACAAGCACAGGCCACTATCCACACCTCCCCTCCTGGGAGCCTGTGCAGCTTGTCACTGCCAGGGTCCCGTGATCCAGGGACAACTTCCCCGGGAGAACACACGGCATGCTTCAGGCTGTTGCAATGTCATGCTGGCCTCTGCCGCCGCAGGCTCGCCCCACATTCGGTACCCCTCCCTCCCCCCGGCCTGAGTGAGCCACAGCCCCCTAATCAGCTGCTACTTTAACACCGTCTTGTCTGGGTGGGGAAAAAATGCCCTCACGTGACCTACACACAAAGGCAGGGCCAAATCCAAAGCTGAACCCCAGGAGCTGTGCGAACAAAGAAGAGAAAGGGAAATTTTTCCATGCAGCCTCAAGAGCAGCGGATTAAAGCTCCACAATCAACTTGATGTTCCCTGCCTCTGTGGAATACCTGAATAGACAACGAATCATCCCAAAATTGAGATGGTGCACTTGGGAGCAACTGTAGAATTGGGGTTTGCTTTCTGCATCTAATTTGTTTCTGGTTTTATGTTTATCTTAGTTTAGTATTTAGAGTTTATTATCATTGGTAGATTTGTTTATTGATTGGGTTGTTCTCTTCCTTTTTATATATATATATATATATTTTTTTTTTTCTTTTTCTCTTTCTGTGAGTGTGCATGTGTATGCTTCTTTCTGTGATTTTGTCTGTATAGCTTTGCTTTTACCATTTGTCCTAGGGTTCAGTGTGTCCTTTTCTTTTTTTGGTATAGATTTTAGCACATGTTATCATTGGTGGATTTGTTTTTTGGTATGATTGCTCTTTTCTTTCTTTCTCTTTTTTATTACTTTTTAATTTTTTATTTTTAATAAACTTTTTAATTTTTTATTTTAATAACTTTATTTTATTTTTCTTTCTTTATTTTTTTCTCTTTTTTTCTCTTTCTGAGCCATGTGGCTTAGAGGGTTTTGGTGCTCCAGCTCGGTGTCAGGCCTGTGCCTCTGAGGTGGGAGAGCCGAATTCAGGACACTGGTCCACCAGAGACCTGCCAGTTCCACGTAATATCAAACGGTGAAAGCTCCCCCAGAGAGCTCCATCTCAATGCTAAGACCCAGCTCCACTCAATGACCAGCAAGCTACAGTACTAGACACCCTATGCCAAACAACTAACAAGACTGGAGCACAACAACGCCACATAGCAGAGAGGCTGCCTAAAATCATAATAAAGCCACAGACACCCCAAAACACACCACTGGACGTGGTCCTGCCCACCAGAAGAACAATATCCAGACTCATTCACCAGAACACAGGCACCAGTCCCCTCCACCACGAAGCCTACACAACCCACTGAACCAACCTTAGCCACTGGGGGCAGACACCAAAAACAAAAGAAACTACGAACCTGCAGCCTGCGAAAAGGAGACCCCAAACACAGTAAGTTAAGCAAAATGAGAAGACAGAGAAACACACAGCAGATGAAGGAGTAAGGTAAAAACCCACCAGACCAAACAAGTGAAGAGGATATAGGCAGTCTACCTGAAAAAGAATTCAGAGTAATGATAGCAAAGATGATCCAAAATCTTGGAAATAGATTGGAGAAAATTCAAGAAAAGTTTAAAAAGGACTTAGAAGAACTATAGAGCAAACAAACAATGATGAACAACACAATAAATGAAATAAAAAATTCTCTAGAAGGAATCAAGAGCCCAATAATTGAGACAGAAGAACAGATAAGTAACCTGGAAGATAAAGTAGTGGAAATAAAAACCGCAGAGCAGAATAAAGAAAACAGAATGAAAAGAAGTGAGGTCAATCTCAGAGACCTCTGGGACACTATTAGACGCACCAACATTTGAATTATAGGGGTCCCAGAAGAAGAAGAGAAATAGAGAGGGACTGAGAAAATATTTGAAGAGATTATAATTGAAAACTTCCCTAATATGGGAAAGGAAATAGTCAATCAAGTCCTGGAAGCGCAGAGAGTCCCATACAGTGTAAATCCAAGGAGAAACACTCCAAGACATATATTAATCAAACTATCAAAAACTAAATACAAAGAAAAATATTAAAAGCATCAAAGGAAAAGCAACAAATAACATACAATGGAATTCCCATAAGGTTAACAGCTGATCTTTCAGCAGAAGCTCTGCAGGCCAGAAGGGTGTGGGATGACATATTTAAAGTGTTGAAAGGGAAAAACCAACAACCAAGATTACTCTATCCAGCAAGGATCTCATTCAGATTCAATGGAGAAATTAAAACCTTTACAGACAAGCAAAAGCTAAGAGAATTCAGCACCACCAAACCAGCTTTACAACAAATGCTAAAGGAACTTCACTAGGCAGGAAACACAAGAGAAGGAAAAGACCTACAAGAACAAACTGAAAACAGTTAAGAAAATGGTAATACGAACATACGTATCGATAACTACCTTAAATGTAAATGGATTAAATGCTCCAACCAAAAGACATAGACTGGCTGAATGGATTCAAAACCAAAACCTGTATATATGCTGTCTACAAGGGACCCAGTTCAGACCTAGGGACACATACAGACTGAAAGTGAGGGGATGGAAAAAAATATTCCATGCAAATGGAAATCAAAAGAAAGCTGGAGTAGCAATTCTCTTATCAGACAAAATAGACTTTAAAATAAATACTATTACAAGAGACAAAGAAGGACACTACAAAATGATCAAGGGATCAATCCAAGAAGAAGATATAACAATTGTAAATATTCATGCGCCTGACATAGGAGCACCACAATACATAAGGCAAACGCTAACAGCCATAAAAGGGGAAATCGACAGTAATGCAATGATAGTAGGGGAATTTAACACCCCACTTTCACCAATGGACACATCATCTAAAATGAAAATAAAAAAGGAAACACAAGCTTTAAATGATACATTAAACAAGATGAACTTAATTGATATTTATAGGACATTCCATCCAAAAACAACAGAATACACTTTCTTCTCACATGCTCATAGAACATTCTCCAGGATAGATCATATCTTGGGTCACAAATCAAGCCTTGGTAAATTTAAGAAAATTGAAATTGTATCAGGTATGTTTTCCGACCACAATGCTATGAGACAAGATATCAATTACCGGAAAAAGTCTGTAAAAAATACAAACACAGGGAGGCTACATAATACACTACTAAATAACAAACAGACCACTGAAGAAATCAAAGAGGAAATCAAAAAATACCTAGAAACAACTGACAGTGAAAACATGACAACCCAAAACCTATGGGATGCAGCAAAAGCAGTTCTAAGAGGGAAGTTTATCGCAATAAAATCCTACCTCAAGAAACCAGAAACATCTCAAATAAACAACCTAAACTTACACCTAAAGAAATTAGACAAAGAAGAACAAAAATCCCCAAAGTTAGCAGGAGGAAAGAAATCATAAAAATCAGATGAGAAATAAATGAAAAAGAAATGAAGGAAACAATAGCAAAGATCAATGAAACTAAAAGCTGGTTCTTTGAGAAGATAAACAAAATTGATAAACCATTAGCCAGACTCATCAAGAAAAAAAAGGAGAAAACTCAAATCAATAGAATTAGAAATGAAAAATGAAAAAAGGAGAAGTAACAACCGACACTGCAGAAATACAAAGGATCATGAGAGATTACTACAAGCAACTCTATGCCAATAAAATGGACAACCTGGAAGAAATGGACAAATTCTTAGAAAAGCACCACTTTCTGAGACTGAGCCAGGAAGAAATAGAAAATATAAACAGACAAATCACAAGCACTGAAATTGAGACTGTGATTAAAAATCTTCCAACAAACAAAAGCCCAGGACTAGATGGCTTCACAAGCGAATTCTATCAAACATTTAGAGAAGAGCTAACACCTATCCTTCTCAAACTCTTCCAAAATATAGCAGAGGGAGGAAACTCATTCTTCGAGGCCACCATCACCCTGATACAAAAACCAGACAAAAATGTCAAAAAGAAAGAAAACTAAAGGCCAATATCACTGATGAACATAGATGCAAAAATCCTGAACAAAATACTAGCAAACAGAATCCAACAGCACATTAAAAACATAATACACCATGAGCAAGTAGGGTTTATCCCAGGAATGCAAGGATTGTTCCGTATATGTAAATCAATCAATGTGATAAACCATATTAACAAACTGAAGGAGAAAAACCATATGATCATCTCAATAGATGCAGAAAAAGCTTTCGAAAAAATTCAACACCTATTTATGATAAAGCCCTCCAAAAAGTGGGCAGAGAGGGAACTTACCTCAACATAATAAAGGCCATATATGACAAACCCACAGCCAACATCGTTCTCAATGGTGAAAAACTGAAACCATTTCCTCTAAGATCTGGAACAAGACAAGGTTGTCCACTCTCGCCACTATTACTCAAAATAGTTCTGGAAGTTTTAGCCACAGCAATCAGAGAAGAAAAAGAAATAAAAGGAATCCAAATCAGAAAAGAAGAAGTAAAGCTGTCACTGTCTGCAGATGACATGATACTATACATAGAATATCCTAAAGATGTCACCAGAAAACTACTAGAGCTAATCAATGAATCTGGTAAAGTAGCAGGATACAAAATTAATGCACAGAAATGTCTTGCATTCCTATACAATAATGATGAAAAATCTGAAAGAGAAATTCAGGAAATACCCCCATTTACCACTGCAACAAAAAGAATAAAATACCTAGGAAGAAATCTACCTGGGGGGAGAAAAGACCTGTATGCAGAAAACTATAAGACATTGATGGAAGAAATTAAAGATGGTACAAACAGATGGAGAGATATACCATGCTCTTGGACTGGAAGAATCAACATTCTGAAAATGACTATACTACCCAAAGCAATCTTCAGTCATTTTTCACAGAACTAGAACAAAAAATTTCACAATTTCTATGGAAACACAAGATACCCCGAATAGCCAAAGCAATCTTGAGAAAGAAAAATGGAGCTGGAGGAATCAGGCTCCCTGACTTCAGACTATACTACAAAGCTACATTAATCAAGACAGTATGGTACTGGCACAAAAACAGAAATATAGATCAATGGAACAGGATAGAAAGCCCAGAGATAAACCCACACACATATGGTCACCTTATCTTTGATGAAGGAGGCAAGAATATACAATGGAGAAAAGACAGCCTCTTCAATAAGTGGTGCTGGGAAAACTGGACAGCTACATTTAAAAGAATGAAATTAGAACACTCCCTAATACCATACAGTAAAATAAACTCAAAATGGATTAAAGACCTAAATGGAAGGCCAGACGCTATCAAACTCTTAGGGGAAAACATAGACAGAACACTCTATGACATAAATCACAGCATGATCCTTTTTGACCCACCACCTAGAGAAATGGAAATAAAAACGAAAGTAAACAAATGGGACCTAATGAATCTTAAAAGCTTTTGCACAGCAAAGGAAACCATAAATAAGACAAAAAGAGAACCCTCAGAATGGGAGAAAATATTTGCAAATGAAGCAACTGACAAAGGATTAATCTCCAAAATTTACAAGCCACTCATGCAGCTCAATATCAAAAAAAGAAACAATCCAAAACAAAAATGGGTAGAAGACCTAAACAGACATTTCTCCAAAGAAGTTATACAGTTTACCAACAAACACATGAAAGAATGCTCAACTCACTAATCATTAGAGAAATGAAAATCAAAACTACACTGAGGTATCACCTCACACAGGTCAGAATGGCCATCATCAAAAAATCTAGAAACAATAAATGCTGGAGAGGGTGTGGAGAAAAGGGAACCCTCTTTCACTGTTGGTGGGAATGTAAATTGATACAGCCACTATGGAGAACAGTATGGAGATTCCTTAAAAAACTAAAAATAGAACTACCATATGACCCAGCATCCCACTACTCAGCATATACCCTGAGAAAACCATAATTCAAATGGGTCATGTACCACAATGTTCATTGCAGCTCTATTTACAGTAGTCAGGACATGGAAGCAACCTAAGTGTCCATTGACAGATGAATGCGTAAAGAAGATGTGGCACATATATACAATGCAATATTACTCAGCCCTAAAATGAAACAAAATTGAGTTATTTGTAGTGAGGTGGATAGACCTAGAATCTGTCCTACAGAGTGAAATAAGTAAGAAAGAGAAAAACAAATACCACATGCTAACACATATATATGGAATCTAAAAAAAAGAAGAAAAAATGGTTCTGAAAAACCTAGGGGCAGGACAGGAATAAAGATGCAAAAGTAGAGAATGGACTTGAGGACAAGGGGAGGGAGTAGGGTAAGCTGGAACGATGTGAGAGAGTGGCATGGACATATATACACTACCAAATGTAAAATAGCTAGTGGGAAGCAGCCACATAGCACAGAGAGATCTGCTCAGTGCTTTGTTACCACCTAGAGGTGTGGAATAGGGAAGGTGGGAGGGAAACGCAAGAGGGAGGAGGTATGGGGATATATGTATATGTATAGCTGATTCACCCTGTTATAAAGCAGAAACTAACACACCATTGTAAAGTAATTATACTCCAATAAATATGTTTAAAAATGGGTTTTGGTTTTTTTCAATGCTTTTTCTATATCTGTTGATATGATCATGTGATTCTTTTTATTTTTAGCCTGCTGGTTAATGGATTACATTAATAATTTTCAGGTGTTGAACAGCTTTGTATAGCTGGGATAACACCCACTTAGTTGTATAATTCTTTTAATACATTGTTCAATTCTATTTGCTAATATTGTTTTGAGGATGTTTGCATCTATATTCATGGGAGAAGTTGATCTATAGTTTTCTTTTCTTTCAGTGTCTTTGGTTTTGGTGTTAGGGTAATGCTGGCATTATAGGATGAGTTAAGGAGTATTCCCTCTACTTCTATCCTCTGAAAGAGATGATAGAAAACTGGTAAAATTTCTTCCTTAAATATTTGGTACAATTCATCTGTGAACTCACATGGGCATGATGCTTCATACATTGGGAGTTAATAAATTATTGATTCAATTTCTTTAATAAGCATAGGTCTACTCAGATTGTCTATTTCTTGTGGGTGAGTTTTGGCAAATTGTGTCTTTCAAGGAATTGGTCTATTTCATCTAAGCCATCAAGTTTGTTAGCCTAGACTTGTTCATAGAATTCCCTTATTATCCTTTTAATTTCCACAGGATCTCTAGTGATGTCCCCTCTTCCATTTCTGATATTAGTAATTAGCCTGGTTGCAGGTTTATCAATTTTATTGATTTTTTTTTAAAGAAACAGCTTTTGTTTTCATTGATTTTCTCTATTGATTTTCTTTTTCAATTTTATTGATTTCTGCTCTAATACTTATAATTTATTGTCTTCTGCTTATTTGGATTAACTTGCTCTTCTTTTTCTAGTTCCCTAAGGAGGAAACTTAGATTACTGATTTTAGATCATTCTCCTTTTCTACTATATGCATTCAGTATTATACATTTCTCTCTTAGCACTATTTTGTTTGGATCCCGAAAATTTTGATAAGTTGTGTTTTCATTTTTATTTCGTTCAAAATATTATAAACATTTCTCTTGAAATTTCTTCTTTGACCCATGTGTTCTTTAGAAGTGTGTTGTTTAATCTCCATTATTTTGGGATTTTCCAGTTATCTTTTTGTTATTGATTTCTAGTTTTATTCCACTGTGTTCTGAGCTCAGACATTGTATTATTTCTATTGTTTTAAACTTGTCAAGGTGTGTTTTTGGTCTATCTTGATGAATATTCAAAGTAGCTTGAGAAGAATGTGTTCTCTGCTGTTGTTGGATGAATTACTCTATTATATCCAGTTGATAGAGGTGTTGTTGAGTCCAGCTCTGTCCTTATTGATTTTTTACCTGCTCTGTCTGTCTATTTGTAAGAGAGAGATGTTGAAGTCTCCAACTATGTTAGTGTATTAATTTATTTCTACTTGCAGTTCTATTATTTTTTGCCTCATGTAGTTTGACACTCTCATTAGGAGCATGCACCTTAAGGATTGTTATGTCTTCTTGGAAATTGACCCCTTTATCAGTATGTAATGCCCTTCTTTTTCTCCAATAATTTTTATAGCTTTGAATTCCCTGTCCAAAATTAATATAGCTATGCTGCTTTCTTTTGATTGGTGTTAGCATGGAATATTTTTCTCCATCTCTGAATTTTTAATCTTTATATTTAAAGTGGGTTTCTTGTAGACCACATATAGTTGGATTGCATTTTTTAATCCACTCTGACAGTCTCTCTCTTTTAATTGGTGCATTTAGACCACTGACTTTCAAAGTTTTCATTGATATCTTTGGGTTAATATCTAACATCTTTGTTATTATTTATTGCCCTTTATCTTTGTTCCTATTTTTGTCTTTCTTTTTTCTTTTGCCTTAAAAGTTTTTAATTGAGCATTTAATGTGACTCCATTTTCTCTCCTTTTTTAGCATATCGATTCTACCCCTTTAAAAAAGAGTTTTCTGTGGTTGTCCTAGTGTTTGCAATATATATTTACAACTAATTCATGTTACCTTCAAATAATGCTATTCCACATCATAGGGTGTGTGAGTACCTTATATTAACCAAATAATCCTAATTTTTTCATCTCATCCTCTATGTCATTGCAGTTATTATTTCACTTATATTTCATTTACATGCATTTATTTTTATTTTACTTATATTTATTTATGTATTTATCCTTATATAGTTACCTATTTATGTATTTTTATATACTTATATATATAAATACATAAGATATTTACATAAGCATATGTAATCAAGTACATAGTCATTATTATTATCTTGAGCAATCTGTTCCTGTTAGATCAATTAAGAAAATAAAAATAAGTTTTAATTTTATCTGCACTTATTCTTTCTTCAGTGCACTTTCTTCTTTTATTTATTTTGTAAATTTAGATCCTAGATTCTCAAGCATATTATTTTCTTTTTCCCTTTAACATCGATTTTCTGTAGTCTGAAAATAATGTGCCTAGGTTTAATGTTTGGCATTTTTCTTGCTTGGTGTTCTCTGAGATTCCTGGATCTGTGGTTTGGTATCTGACATTTGGAGAAAATATCAGTCCTTAGTGTTTCAAACATTTCTTTTGTTCAATTTTCTCTTTCTTCTCCTTCTGGTATTCATGTTATACATATGTTACAACTTTTACAGTTGTCCCATACTCCTTGGATATGCCTTCCATTTTTCTTTTTATCAGTCTTTGTTCTCTTTGCTCTTTAGATTTGGAGGTTTCTATTGATATATCCTCAGGCTCAGAGATTCTTTCTTTAGCTATGTCTAATCTACTAATAAGCCCTTGGAAGGCATTCTTCATTTCTGTGACAGTGTTTTTTATCTCTAGCATTTCTTTTTCCTAAGAAAGATACCCACATCTCTGATGACATTTCCTGTCTATTATTGCATGCTGACTGACCTCCCTGATGATACCTGCTCCACCTCCCACGTCTTCCAGGCTGTGCAGAGGGTGTTTCATACCCACATGTTGGGGCAACACCATAATCCCCAAGAGGCCTCCCAGACAATGCATTGCACTTGAATTACCGCTTGCTTTTTCTTATCCTCTGACTCTAAGAACATACTCTCCAGTAGGACCTTTCCCCTTCTCTGGTCCACACCAGGGCAGAGGTTAGTCCACATTCAGTAGTGCGCTGGTAAATGTTTAATAATTGCTCTCCAGGAAAAGGAAATGTCTCAATTTGTCGCATTTGCAAGGTTTGTGGTGTAGAGACTCCCATCATGGCCTATTTCAAGTGAGCACAACACTGTTAGGAAGAGAGAAACACATTCAGAAGTGTTCAGCCCTGAGCTGCAAACCCCAGCACCTCAGAAATCTGCCCTGGTACACACACTGCAATTAGCCTTGTTTGGCCTTTACATATCAAGTCAGATGGCACACAAAGCTACTCTCTGAAGAAACTACCTGTACTGGAATTTATTTTTCTGAGATTATAAAATGTATAGCTTATTTCTGCTGAAGGAGAAGATGATGGAATTCAGTTGTACCTGAGCAGAGATTTTATAGTCCAGGCACTATGTAAACCAAAGGTTTCTTTAAGCCTTCATCCATTTTTCTTGTTAAGCTGATGGTACAGTTGTGCTGATGTTCATAGAACCAACATGTATTTGTAAACGCTGGAGAAGACCTTAAACTTTGGGTTCCCTATTCCCTATTACTCTGATGTGAGGAGGGAGAAACAGTCCTGATGAGAGGCAAGAAGTAAGTACATGATATTCACTAGACATTCCTCTTTGAAAAGGCCTACAGAGAATATTAAGAATAGTTTCATAATTGGTTCCAGTATGTCCTTGGTGCTATAAATACCTCACTCGTTATTCAGATGTTATCAGATTGAGTTTATGATAACAATGAAGGCATGTCTCAGACAGGCAATAACGCAAGTGCATAAGTGCCAAAACACTGGAGGAAACATTGTTGGGGAACAGGTTAGTTATACAGTTTCAAAGTATCATCCAGAGACTACTTAATGCTCCAAAAGGAAGGATGCACCTTTGCAATGGAGAAATCACATAGATCCCATCTTAAACAAATAAACAAACGTCACTAATAGTGAGACCACTGATTCAGCTGCCCCTACCAGCTCCATCATCTCCATACACACGCGGCTATAATCAAGTTCAGTGAGTCTCTGAATTCCCTTCTGACAGATCCTATGGCTCTTTAAATGCAGGCTTGCTGTGTTCGGACTTCTGATAGAATGTGAAATGTAACATTGCAGTTACTAGTTGTCCTGTTACCTGTTGTGTTTGGAGGAGAGTAAATCCTAGGTGTGTGTTGTCTGCATTGTTTTTAAAGCTGGTGTACACAAACCCAACACTCTAGATGTCAAACCTGAGCTCGTTTACAGGAAGAACTTCTCATCACGAACGCTTGACACTCGCTGGGTATCTTTCTGAGTGTTTCACAAATCCTTTGTTACACCATCTCGCACAAGCTGGTAAAACTGGATTTAGATGTGTGCTGTGTGATGCAGTCAAGTCACAGTATATAATTTATGAGTTTCAAATGCATTTTATTCATTTATTTAAAAATTCGTTATTATACATAACAGGATTTATCGAGTTTTAGAAGAGAAATCATGGTTTTGTAATCCACCTTTTAAAATATCCTTGAATTTTTAGTCATCATGACATAATTTTCTAGTGAGAAGTGTTTTAAACAGATAAAGAATTTTTAATTATTTCAGGAAATCAAACTCAAACATCAATATGTAAAATCATTTAGCAGAATGGCACAAAAATGATTGATTTCCCACTCTTGGTTGTGTGTCTTCTAGGAGCAGAGTCAAGGATTGAGTGTCTCCATTTTGGGGGGATGAGGTTTAGGTGCACAGCTGAGGGGAACATTATTAAGCCAGCTACCACCAGCTTGATCCAACAGGGAAGTGCTGATTGTTGTAAAACACATACTTCAGAATTATACCCACCAAGAGTGAGAGAGCTGGGGTGTTTACAACCACAGCCAGTCAGACATTGATTAGGAGTTGTCCATGAAAGAGATTTTAGTCCCAGGCATCTCCTGTGACTGTGCTTCCAGGCCAGAGTGGGTTCTTACAGTCTGAGGACAGCCTTCAAAGATGCAGGTACCAGCCACCAGAAGTCAGCCTGGCTCTCAAGAGATGGGGGGTGGGGGACATCAACAGCATCTGCTACAAGCCCATTTATTTTCAAATGAGGAAAACATTGAAAAGACTAAGGAAGAAATAAATTATACACACACACAGATAAATGTCAGGCAAAACATCCACTCTCTAGCTTCTGTGGAGTTCAGAAAAGCCATAGTAGTGCAGTGATGAGTAATATTTTAAAGGCCCACCTCCCCTCGATGAACTCAGTCCTGTCTTTGTCATGTTGATTGAGGTGCCATCATCTAGAGTTTGATTTGGCTTCCCAAAGCATTCTGAAAAATTCCTCTAAAGTTGTGAAGGGGTACTTACCACATTTCAGACTATTTGGAGGACTAAGAGCTAATACCTACCTACACCATGCTGTGAATGAGTCTGAGTAGACTCCATTCTTCCTGATACCTAAGAGAAGGCATCGGTACTGAAGGAACACAGGGGTTATTGACATTAAGAGGAAGAGGAGGAGTTATAATGATCTACCTGATGCCCAGCCCCTGGAACATTTTCAAATACTCACTTCCAGGGTTATCTGTTCCTCTATGAAAGCTCGTTCCCCGAAACCTGTCCCTCTGGCCTCAGGGAAAAGTCCTACTCTTAATGAGGGCCAATTTCAGAGATTTGGATGTAACAATGAACAGAACTCTGCAACCAGCGGACTTGCTCTCTCCCCTGGCCTTCCCTCCACTCACTGGCCTCCTGCCTCTTCCCTGTGCTCTCATACTCCACATCTGTCTTTTCGCCTGGTCCTGAGCCCCTGCCTTGAAAGGCTCCGTTCCTCTTTCCCTTGGTGGGGACTTCTGTCTGTCCACCCCCTCCCTTTCCTAGCCTAGAAACTGAGACTCTGCTAAATGTGGCTATTTACCACCCTCTGTGCCTGCCTGGGCTTAGACTTTCCTCTATGTTCAGACCTCCGTGTTCTAGCTCTCTTCTAGAACCCTGCCTGTCAACTCTACCTGATTTTCTTGAATTGTGCATTTCCTTTCAACAAAGAACTCAAGGATGTTCCTACTTCAACTTCTACTGCATCCCACCAGCCCCAGCATCCAAGGCTCAGGGCATCAGGTGATCAGCACCCAGCAAGTACAAAGAATGCTCAGGGCAAGAGAAGACAGAAAGCAGATGGTAGTGAGACCAGCTAAGCAGAACAGGGCAGCAGCTTTTGCCTCTGCCATGAATGCATTTACACACACCGCTCCTCACTGTAATAGGGATACCTTAAGGAGATACGCACTAGCAGATGTTTGGGTGAGAAGTTCTGATATGATTGATGTAGGCACGTACTTTGCGTTTGACTTTTATCCACAGATTTAACATGCCCTGGTAAAAACAGATTTTCTTTTGAGAGTTTCACCTTGATGGCATATGTTCATCATTAGAGCTTAGAAACATGAGATTTTATTTCTCTTATCTAATAGCAGAAAACAACTCAAAGCTCAAACTCAGTGGAATAAATGTTGTAGTTTAGATTTATCTTTAAAAATCATTTACTTTTCAAACTAATTGTCAAAAATTAGTGGGACAAAAGAGGTCCAATTTTAATACACAACCAAGTGGGATGTAAATGAGTTTAAGAAAGAGAATAAAGTCTAGTTAGTGAGCCTGGAAAATACTCTTACTGTCAGATGTCTGGAGTCCTTGCTTATCTGTCTCAGCACCAAAGGAACAATAGGCAATAAAGACCTTCAGCCTGAAGTCTTGGTGCTGGTAAATTCCTTAGCAAAATTGGCTCTAGCCTGATTATTTTCAGACAACTCAAACCCAGTAGCAAAGCTAGTCTGGGATTAGTATTGCTGCTTGAGGTTGGTAAATGACATGGCTAGGCTTGGGCACCTCTGTGCAACTTCACTCACCATGGTTCTGTGGCTTTTCCACTTTCCCTTACTGTCTTTGTCTGTAAATGCAGGTTACAAGAGATACTGTTGCTTCCAGCTACAAGGTGGTGTGACACAAAGATATGATCGTGGTGTCACAACAGCTCAATCTGAAAAGATCAGGCCCAGTAGAAGTATAAATGCATGGACCATTTTTAGGTTTTAATTCTTACAAATTCAGGCATATACTGATTAAACAGGAGGAAGGCAGAGAAAAATGAAACCCGAAACGTAAAAGGGGGATGAGTGAAATGTATACAGATTTTCTATAATCTCTGTTAAAGGAGAGGTTGTGATTTTCATTTCCCCCACTCCTAGAAAAAATAAAGTCCCTTTTTAAAAACTTTATTTTATTTTTTGGCCATGCCGCACAGCCAAAAAATGCAGGATCTTAGCTCCCCAACCAGGGATTGAACCCGTGCCCCCTGCAGTGGAAGCACAGTGTCTTAACCACTGAACCACCAGGGGGGAAATATCCCTTTAAGTTTTAGAGTTAAGTTTATAATTTATAGTTAAGAAATTAAAAAAGGGTCAAGGAGGAAAGTGGAAGGGTTACATCACTAAGGAGGATTTGCCTCCCCTGTAAGAACACAAGTGTGCCCCTTTTAAGAAGCTCTTCTATCACTTTATGTATAAATATAAATAAGCCACAGTGATAGGATTTATTGTGTTTCCTAAATACACACTACACTGTACAGTTCCAGAGATGGTACAAGGCTTGCTAAGTGAGAGACAGAGGTCAGCCATGGTAGACCACCCATAGCCACAGCAATTATTTATTGTCTGTTAGTCAAACATCAAATATGGTTCTCTGCGAATAGATTCTGCTGCTTATAGAGCACAAACAATAATGGCAATAACACAATTCCTTGATTTTTAAGATATTTTTATATCAATTATCTGAGTTGTACAAGAATCACCCTAAGTACATAACACAGGCATGATTAACCCTGAGTCCTCTATGGTGAGATGATTTCGTGGAGGTCAGGGATCAGTGTTGGCAGAATAAACACAGGATCCTGAGATGAAGTCTAGAGGTCATTTGAACAGCTCTATCTCTGGATTTTGCCCAGGGGATTGTAATGGTGAGAAATTCAAATTTGCAGCCGTAGCCAGAGACAAAAAAATTACTTACAATATATAGTTTCCTAACCTTATTTTTTTTCCCTTTCAAAAGTGTATACTTACTTAAGTCAACCTAAATGTGAAACCATCAACTTTGAAATTTTTGCCACTTCCTTCACCTTTCAGAAATAAGAACAGCTCTATACCTTTAGTCTATTGGTATGTTTTCCTTTTCTTCATTTAAAAAATAACTTTATTGAAATATAATTCACACATCATAACATTCACCCATTTAAAGTGTACAATTGAATAGTTTCTAGTACACTCACAGAGTTGTACAACCATCACCAAAATCAACTTTAGAAGTATTTTTACACCAAAAGAAACCCTATACCCGTTAGTGGTCTATTTTTCTCCATTTCCTCTCATCATCCCCCAGTGATAACTAGTCTACGTCTTGTCTAAGTAGATTTGCATACTGTGGACATTTAATATACATAGAATTATACAATATGTGGTCTTTGTGATTGGCTTCTTTTACCTAGCATAATGTTTTCAAGGTTTATCCATGCTGCAGCATATATCAGCACTTTATTCCTTTTCTTTGCTGAATAATATTCCACTGCATGGATATACCTCCTTCACTTATCCATTCATCAGTTGACAGAGATTTTGATTGTTTCCACCTTTTGATTATAATAAGTAATTCTACTATAAATATTCAGGTACAAGTTTAGTGTGTGTATGTGTGAATGTATGTGTATATATATAGATATATACATATATATATATATTTCTTTTGGGTATATAACCAGGAGTGGAATTATGGGATCATATGTTAATTCTATGTTCAATGTTTTGAGGAATTGCCAAACTGTTTTCCAAAGTGGCTGCACCATTTTCCATTCCCACCAACAGCAAATGAGGGATCCAATTTCTCTACATCCCTGTCAACACTTATTATTACCTCTTTTTGGTTTTAGCCATCCTGGTAGGTGTAATGTGGTATCTCATTGTGGTCCCTAAATTTGTAGAAGTTTACTGAAAATATGAACAGTAACAGGATACTTACTAATTATAGTAATTATTGTTCATTTCTATTGGTTTAATGATGATGACAGGAATGTTCCTCAAAATAATTTGAGAAGAAAAGGGGTTGGGAAGGAGAGTATAGATGAAGCAAGATTGACCATAAGTTGATAATCACTGAAGCTGGGAAATAGGCATTTGGACACCCATTTTACTATTTGCTCTGCTTTTTTCAATGTTTGAAATTTTCTATTTAAAATACTATTTTTAAGTTTACTGTAATCTTATATTAAAAACTTTTAGCATCCTGGTGTGAAATTCACCTAGATTTGGACAACTGGGTTTATTTAAAATGACTGTATGTTCTCTAATCAACTTTGTATCCAACTCAGGTTTAATTTTCCTCTATAAAACACTTAATTTTTTTTATTTCCAGCAGGCTTATCAGTTCCTTTAATGAAGAAAATGGAAACACAACAAAAATTATATAACTTTCTCTTATTTTATAATTTTTTGCTAGATTCCCCTGGCCTATCAGTGGTTTCAAGCCTCTGAAAAAACAGTATTCCACAATGATATTTAAGACAGTCAGTAGCTTTTGTAGTAGTAACTTCTGAATGACATCCACTGTTAGAAATTCATTGAACATTGCAACACAGTACTAGCATATGTGTATATTAGTATGAAAAATCCTTTCACGCTGCTTCTCTATTCTTTCTTGTTCTACTTTATTTTTCTCTATTATATATTTTTTTCTTAATTATGGCCATGATACATTAAATTGATTCCATAAACATAGTGAATCATAGTTCAAAAAACAATAGCTTGAAAAAACATTATTTTAGATGGAGAAATAACAATTATTATCTTCCTAAAGAATCTAGTAGAGTTTTCTTGAAATTTCCCAAAATAACTGTGTTTGATTAATACAATGATCCAATAATTCTTAATAAAACCAAACCAACTTATCCAGTACTTTGTTTCACTCACATTTCTTCTTCCATTAAAATTGATGGTTACGTTCATCATTTGGTACTCAGCATTACATTGGATCTTTGGTCTAATTTATTTCCATGGGTGGTATAGCAAGCCAAGAATGGCATAAAAGCTAACAGAGACTCCTAAACAATTTATATAATCTAATACAATCTTCTCTTATTTCAATAAAACATTGTGACTCAAAGTTATCAAGCGATTTGCATTAAGAGATAGCCAGCATTGCTACAAAAATCCAGGGCTTCTGATTCCTAGACCAAGTCTTTGATGGATGAATTTCTTTTTTTTTTTTTTGGAATTTTATTGAAGTATAGTCGATTTAAAATGTTGTGTTTAATTTCATCTGTACAGCAAAGTGACTCAGTTATACATATACATTCTTTTTCATATTCTTTTCCATTATGGTTTATCACAGGATAATGAATATAGTTCCCTGTGCTATACAGTGGCACCTTGTTTAGCCATTCTATATATAATAGTTTGCATCTGCTAATCCCAAACTCCCAATCCTTCCCTTCTCCCCCTCCAGCCTTGGCAATCACTAGTCTGTTCTCTATATCTGTGAGTCTGGTTTTGATTCATAGATATGTTCATTTGTGTAATATTTTAGATTCCACGTATAAGTGATATCATATGGTATTTGTCTTTCACTGTCTGACTTACTTCACTTAGTATGATCATCTCTAGGTCCATCCATGTTGTTGCAAATGGCAATCTTTCATTATTTTTAATGAATGATTTAATGGCTGAGCAATAATCCATTGTATATATATATGTATACATGTATATATATATATATATATATATATATACACACATATATGTATACCACATCTTCTTTATCCATTCATGGATGGATTTCTGATAGTGTGACCAATTATCAGATGGAAGCCATTTTCATAAGAGATTATTGTGGATGTATATGTTTCAATTACTGTTTTCCTCTACAAAATCTGTTTGCAACACTAGGTAAATCGAAATCAACTAATTAAAAAATTGTGTCCCCCAACAAGGTGCAGTTATGTGAAAATGGTGAACAAAGAAAAATGAAATAATACATTATCGATCTTAAAAAGTTGTTTTCACAGATTCTCCACACTTAGTTCTTCTTTTTTTTTTTCCCTCCCCTCCTCTCCCCTCCCCTACTTAGTTCTTCTTAAATGCTAATTGTACGATTCTCAAACTCACTTTTGCCATTTCCTCACTATTCTTGTTTTTTAAAACATCTTTACTGGAGTATAATTGTTTACAATGTTGTGTTAGTTTCTGCTGTATAACAAAGTGAATCAGCTATACATATACATATATCACCATATCCCCTCTCTTGCGTCTCCCTCCCACCCTCCCTATCCCACCCCTTTAGGTGGTCACAAAGCACTGAGCAGATCTCCCTGTTCTATGCGGCTGCTTCCCACTAGCTATCTATTTTACATTGGGTAGTGTATATATGTCAATGCCACTCTCTCACTTCGTCCCAGCTTACCATTCCCCCTCCTTCTGGCCTCAAGTCCATTCTCTACATCTGCATCTTTATTCCTGTCCTGTCCCTAGGTTCTTCAGAACCTTTTTTTTTTTCATTCCATATATATGTGTTAGCATACAGTATTTGTTTTTCTCTTTCTGACTTACTTCACTCTGTATGACAGACTCTAGGTCCATCCACCTTACTACAAATAACTCAATTTCGTTTCTTTTTATGGCTGAGTAATATTCCATTGTATATATGTGCCACATCTTCTTTATACATTCATCTGTCGATGGACACTTAGGTTGCTTCCATGTCCTGGCTATTGTAAATAGTGCTGCGATGAACATAGTGATACATGTCTCTTTTGGAATTATGGTTTTCTCAGGGTATATGCCAAGGAGTGGGATTGCTGGGTCATATGGTAGTTCTATTTTTAGTTCTTTAAGGAAGCTCCATACTGTTCTCCATAGTGGCTGTATCAATTTACATTCCCACCAACAGTGCAAGAGGGTCCCCTTTTCTCCATACCCTCTCCAGCATTTGTTGTTTGTACATTTTTTGATGATGGCCATTCTGACCTGTGTGAGGTGATACCTCATTGTAGTTTTGATTTGCATTTCTCTAATGACTAGTGGTGATCAGCATCCTATCATGTGTTTATTGGCACTCTGTATATCTTCTTTGGAGAAATGTCTATTTAGGTCTTCTGCTCATTTTTGGATTGGGTTGTTTGTATTTTTGTTATTGAGCTGCATGAGCTGCTTGTATATTTTGGAGATTAATCCTTTGTCAGTTGCTTCATTTGCAAATATTTTCTCCCATTCTGAGGGTTGTCTTTTCGTCTTCTTTATGCTTTCCTTTGCTGTGCAAAAGCTTTTAAGTTTCATTAGGTCCCATTTGTTCATTTGTGTTTTTATTTCCATTTGTCTAGGAGGTGGGTCGAAAAGGATCTTCCTGGGATTTATGTCATAGAGTGTTCTGCCTATGTTTTTCTCTAAGAGTTTTATATTGTCTGGCCTTACATTTAGGTCTTTAATCCATTTGGAGTTTATTTTTGTGTATGATGTTAGGGAGTGATCTAATTTCATTCCTTAAATGTAGCTGTCCAGTTTTCCCAGCACCATTTATTGAAGAGGCTATCTTTTCTGCATTGTATATTCTTGCCTCCTTTATCAAAGATAAGGTGACCATATGTGTGTGGGTTTATCTCTGGGCTTTCTGTCCTGTTCCATTGGTCTATATTTCTGTTTTTGTGCCAGTACCATACTGTCTTGATTACTGTAGCTTTGTAGTATAGTCTGATATCAGAGCGCCTGATTCCTCCAGCTCCGCTTTTCTTTCTCAAGATTGCTTTGGGTATACGGGGTCTTTTGTGTTACCAAACAGGTTGTGAAATTTTTTGTTCTAGTTCTGTTAGAACAAAACCATTTTTAGTTTGATAGGGATTGCACTGAATATGTAGATTGCTTTGGGTAGTGTAGTCATTTTCACAATGTTGATTCTTCCAATCCAAGAACATGGTATATCTCTCCATCTGTTTGTATCCTCTATATTTTCTTTCATCAGTGTCTTATAGTTTTCTTCATACAAGTCTTTTGTCTCCTTAGGTAGCTTTTGTTCCTAGCTATTGTATTCTTTTTGTTGCAATGGTAAATGGGAGCATTTCCTTAATTTCTCTTTCAGATTTTTCATCTTTAGTGTATAGGAATGCAATAGATTTCTGTGCATTAATTTTGTATCCTGCAACTTTACCAAATTCATTGATTAGCTCTAGTAGTTTTCTGGTAGCATCTTTAGGATTCTCTGTATATAGTATCATGTCGTCTGCAAACAGTGACAGTTTTACTTCTCTTTTTCTGATTTGGATTCCTTTTATTTCTTTTTCTTCTCTGATTGCTGTGGCTAAAACTTCCAAAACTATGTTGAATAATAGCGGTGAGAGTGGGCAACCTTGTCTTGTTCCCGATCTTGGAGGAAATGGTTTCAGTTTTTCACCATTGAGAACGGTTGGCTGTGGGTTTGTCATATACAGCCTTTATTATGTGGAGGTAAGTTCCCTCTATGCCTACTTTCTGGAGAGTTTTTATCATAAATGGGTGTTAAATTTTGGTGAAAGCTTTTTCTTCATCTATTGAGATTATCATATGTTTTCTTTCTTCAATATGTTAATATGGTGTATCACATTGATTGATTTGCATATACTGAAGAATCCTTGCATTCCTGGGCTAAATCCCATTTGATCATGGTGTACGATGCTTTCAATGTGCTGTTGGGCTCTGTTTGCTAGTATTTAGTTGAGGATTTTTGCATCTATCTTCATCACTGATATTGGCCTTTAGTTTTCTTTTTTTGTGACATCTTTGCCTGGTTTTGGTATCAGAATGAGTTTGGGAGTTCCTCCCTCTGCTGTATTTTGGAAGAGTTTGAGAAAGATAGCTGTTAGCTCTTCTCTAAATGTTTGATAGAAATCACCTGTGAAGCCATCTTGTCCTGGTCTTTGTTTGTTGAAAGATTTTTAATCACAGTTTCAATTTCAGTGCTTGTGATCTGTTTATATTTTCTGTTTCTTCCTGGCTCGCTCTTAGAAGGTTGTTCTTCTCTAAGAATTTGTCCATTTCTTCCAGGTTGTCCATTTTATTGGCATAGATTTGCTTGCAGTAATCTCTTATGATCCTTTGTATTTCTGCAGTGTCAGTTGTTACTTCTCCTTTTTCATTTCTAATTCTGTTGATTTGAGTCATTTCCCTTTTTTTTCTTGATGAATTTGGCTAGTGGTTTATCAATTTTGTTTATCTTCTCAAAGAACTATCTTTTAGTTTCATTGATCTTTGTTATTGTTTCCTTCATTTCTTTTTCATTTATTTCTCATCTGATTTTTATGATTTCTTTCCTCCTGCTAACTTTGGGTATTTTTGTTCTTCTTTCTCTAATTGCTTTAGGTGTAAGCTTAGGTTGTTTATTTCAGATGTTTCTTGTCTCTTGAGGTAGGATTGTATTGCTAAAAACTTCCCTCTTAGAACTGCTTTTGCTGTATCCCATAGGTTTTGAGTCATCATGTTTTCATTGTCATTTGTTTCCAGGTATTTTTTTATTTCATTTTTGATTTCTTCAGTGATCTCTTGGTTATTTAGTAGTGTATTGTTTAGCCTCCAAGTTTTTGTATTTTTTGTAGTTTCTTTCCTGTAATTGATATCTAGTCTCATAGCATTGTAGTCTGAAAATATAGTTGATACGATTTCAATTTTCTTAAATTTACCAAGGCTTGATTTGTGACCCAAGATATTATCTATCCTGGAGAATGTTCCATGAGCACTTGAGAAGAAAGTGTACTCTGTTGTTTTTGGATGGAATGTCCTCTAAATATCAGTAAATTCCATCCTGTTTAATGTGTCATTTAAAGCCTGTGTTTCCTTATTTATTTTCATTTTGGATGATCTGTCCATTGGTGAAAGTGAGGCATTAAAGTCCCCTGCTATGATTGTGTTACTGTCAATTTCCCCTTTTATGGCTGTTAGCATTTACCTTATGTATTGAGGTGCTCCTATGTCGGGTGCATAAATATTTACAATTGTTATATCTTCTTCTTGGATTGATCCCTTGATCAGTATGTAGTGTCCTTGTCCTTCTTTGTCTCTTGTAATAGTCTTTATTTTAAAGTCTATTTTGTCTGATATGAGACTTGCTACTCCATCTTTCTTTATTACCATTTGTATGGAATATCTTTTTCCATCCCCTCACTGTCAATCTGTATGTGTCCCTAGGTCTGAAGTGGGTCTCTTGTAGACAGCATATATACGGGTCTTGTTTTTGTATCCATTCAGCCAGTCTGTGTCTTTTGGTGGGAGCATTTAATCCATTTACTTTTAAGGTAATTATCGATATATATGTTCCTATTACCATTTTCTTAATTGTTTTGGGTTTGTAATTGTAGGTCTTTTCCTTCTCTTGTGTTTCCTGCCTAGAGAAGTTCCTTTAGCATTTGTTGTAAAGCTGGTTTGGTGGTGCTGAATTCTCTTAGCTTTTGCTTGTCTCTAAAGGTTTTAATTTCTCTGTTGAATCTGAATGAGATCCTTGCTGGGTAGAGTAATCTTGGTTGTAGGTTTTTCCTTTCATCACTTTAAATATGTCCTGCCACTCCCTTCTGGCTGGCAGAGTTTCTGATGAAAGATCAGCTGTTAACCTTATGGGAATTCCATTGTATATTATTTGTTGCTTTTCCCTTGCTGCTTTTAATATTTTTTCTTTGTATTTTGGGGGGGGGGTTGTTTGATTAATATGTGTTTTGGTGTGTTTCTCCTTCAATTTATCCTGTAAGGGACTCTCTGCCTTTCCTGGACTTGATTGGCTATTTACTTTCCCATATTATGGAAGTTTTCAACTATAATCTCTTCAAATATTTTCTTAGTCCCTTTCTTTTTCTGTTCTTCTTCTGGGAACCCTATAATTTGAATGTTGGTTCATTTAATGTTGTCCCAGAGGTCTCTGAGACTGTCCTCAATTCTTTTCATTCTTTTTTCTTTATTCTGCTCTGTGGTAGTTATTTCCACTATTTTGTCTTCCAGGTCACTTATCTGTTCTTCTGCCTCAGTTATTCTGGTATTGATTCCTTGTAGAGAATTTTTAATTTCATTTATTTTGTTGTTCATCATTGTTTGTTTGCTCTTTAGTTCTTCTAGGTTCTTGTTAAACTTTTCTTGTATTTTCTCCACTTCATTTCCAAGATTTTGGATCATCTTTACTATCATCACTCTGAATTCTTTTTCAGGTAGACTGCCTATTTCCTCTTCATTTGTTTTGTTTGGTGGTTTTTTACCTTGCTCCTTCATCTGCTGTGTACTTCTCTGTCTTCTCATTTTGCTTAACTTACTGTGTTTGTGGTCTCTGTTTCGCAGGCTGCCAGCTCATAGTTCCCGTTGTTTTCGGTGTCTGCCTCCAGAGAGTAAGGTTGGTTCAGTAGGTTGTGTAGGCTTCCTGATGGAGGAGACTGGTCCCTGTGTTCTGGTGAATGAGGCTGTGTCTTGTCTTTCTGGTGGGCAGGACCGCATCCGGTGGTGTGTTTTCGGGTGTCTGTGAACTTAGCATGATTTTAGGCAGCCTCTCTGCTAATGGGTGGGGTTGTGTTCCTGTTTTTCTAGTTGTTTGGCATGGGGTGTCCTGCACTGGAGCTTGCTGGCCGTTGGGTGGAGCTGGGTCTTAGTGTTGAGATGGAGATCTCTGGGAGAGTTCTCGCCAATTGATATTACGTGGGGCTGTGATGTCTCTCGTGGTCCAATGTCCTGAACTCGGCTCTCTCACCTCAGAGGCTCAAGCCTGACAGCTGGCCGGAGCACCAAGACCCTGTCAGCCACATAGCTAAGAAGAAAAGTGAGAAAAAAAAGAAAGAAAAAATAAATAAATAAAATAAAATAAAGTTATTAAAATAAAACATTAAAATATATATTATTAAAATTTAAAAAGTAATAAAAAAAGAAGACAGCAAACAAACCAATAAACAAATCCACCAATGATAAGATGCACTAAAAACTATTCTAAGGTAACATAAAAATCAGAAACTAGTCAGTTGCCTACAGCAAACCCCAAGTCTACAGTTGCTCCCAAAGTCCTCTGCCTCAATCTTGGTTTGATTCGTTGTCTATTCAGGTATTCCACAGAGGCAGGGCACGTCAAGTTGATTGTAGAGATTTAATCCACTGCTCCTGAGGCTGCTGGGAGAGATTTCCCTTTTGCTTCTTTGTTCACACAGCTCCTGGGTTTCACTTTTGGATTTGACCCTGCCTCTGCATGTAGGTTGCCCTCTGGCATCTGTTCTCTGCCCAGACAGGATGGGGTTAAAGTAGCAGCTGATTAGGGGCCTCTGGCTCACTCAGGCCGGGAGGAGGGAGGGGTACAGAATTCAGGGTGAGCCTGCGGCGGCAGAGGCCAGCATGACTTGCAGCAGCCTGAGGCAGCCGTGTGTTCTCCTGGGGAACTTGTCCCTGTATCATGGGACACTGGCAGTGGCGGGCTGCACAGGCTCCCAGGAGGAGAGGTGTGGATAGTGACCTGTGCTTCCACACAGGATTCTTGGTGGCTGCAGCAGCAGTATTAGCGTTTCATGCCTGTCTCTGGGGTCCGTGCTGATAGCCACTGCTCACGCCTGTCTCTGGAGCTCATTTAGGCTGTGCTCTGAATCTCTTCTACTCACACACCCCCAAACAATGGTCAGGTTGGGCAGGTCTAGACTTCTTCCCAGACTACCTCCAGGCTAGCTGTGGTGCACTAACCCCCTTCAGGCTGTGTTCATGAAGTCAACCCCAGTCCTTTCCCTGGGATCTGACCTCCGAAACCTGAGCCTCAGCTCCCAGCCCCCACCCGCCCCGGCGGGTGAGCAGACGAGCCTCTCAGGCTGGTGAGTGCTGGTCGACACTGATCCTCTGTGCTGGAATCTCTCCGCTTTGCCCTCTGCACCCCTGTTGCTGCGCTCTCCTCCATGGCTTTGAAGCTTCCCCCCGCCAACCACCCCTCATCTCCACCAGTGAAGGGGCTTCCTAGGGTATGGAAACTTTTCCTCCTTCACAGCTCCCTTCCAGAAGTGCAGGTTTTGTTCCTATTCTTTTGTCTCTGTTTTTTCTTTTTTCTTTTGCCCTATCCAGGTACGTGTGGATTTTCTTGCCTTTTGGAAGGCTGAGGTCTTCTGCCAGGGTTCAGTAGGTGTTCTGTAGGAGTTGTTCCACACGTAGACATATTTTTGATGTATTTGTGGGGAGGGAGGTGACCTGCATGTCTTACTCCTCCACCATGTTGAAGGTCTTCCCCTCACTATTCTTACAATGTTTATTCTGTTAGAAGCTGACCACATCGTCAACAAAATCTGATTGAATTCCAGACATGCCTTAATGTTTACAAAGCAACTCCTATGGGTTATATTATGTTCCACCACAAAGCTATGTTGAAGTCCGAACCCCCAATACTCAACATGTGACCTTATTCGTTAAAAGAGCCTTAATAGAGTTAATTAAGTTAAAATTAGGTCATTAGGGTAAGTTGCATTCCAATGTGATTGGTGTCCTTATAAAGAGTAAAAATTTGGAGACAGAAACACACACAGGGATAATCCCATGTAAAGATGAAGGCAGAGCTGGCCCTGAACCAAGAAGACAGAGCAGAATGACATGCTCTCACTTCCTCTTGTGAGAACACCAGAATCACAACAAGCTGCTGGACAGTCATCGACAGGAAGACACTGGAACTCACCAAAAAAAATACCCCACCTCCAAAGACAAAGGAGAAGCCACAGAGAGACGGTAGGAGGGGCACAATCACAGTAAAATCAAATCCCATAACTGCTGGGTGGGTGACTCACAGACTGGACAACACTTATACCACAGAAGTCTACCCACTGGAGTGAAGGTTCTGAGCCCCATGTCAGGCTTCCCAACCTGGGGGTTTGGCAATGGGAGGAGGAATTCCTAGAGAATCATACTTTGAAGGCTAGTGGGATTTGACTGCAGGACTTCGACAGGACTGGGGGAAACAGAGACTCCACTCTTGGTGGGCACACACAAAGTAGTGTGCACATCGGGAACCAGGGGAAGGAGCAGTGATCCCAGGGAGACTGAACCAGACCTACCTGCTAGTGTTGGAGGGTCTCCTGCAGAGGCAGGGGGTGGCTGTGGTTCACTGTGGGGACAAGGATACTGGCAGCAGAAGATCTGGGAAGTACTCCTTGGTGTGAACCCTCCCAGGGTCTGCCATTAGCCCCACCAAAGAGCCCAGGTAGGATCCAGTGTTGGGTTGCCTCAGGCCAAACAACGAACAGGGAGGGAACCCAGCCCCACCCATCAGCAGTCAAGCAGATTAAAGTTTTACTGAGCTCTGCCCACTAGAGCAACAGTCAGCTCTACCCACCACCAGTCCCTCCCATCAGGAAACTTGCACAAGCCTCTTAGATAGCCTCATCCACCAGAGGGCAGACAGCAGAAGCAAGAAGAACTACAATCCTGCAGCCTGTGGAACAAAATCCACATTCACAGAAAGGTAGACAAGATGAAAAGGCAGAGGGCTATGTACCAGATGAAGGAACAAGATAAAACCCAGAAAAACAACTAAATGGAGTGGAGATAGGAAATCTTCCAGAAAAAGAATTCAGAATAATGATAGTGAAGATGATCCAGGACCTCAGAAAAAGAATGGAGGCAAAGATCAAGAAGATGCAGGAAATGTTTTACAAAGACCTAGAAGAATTAAAGAACAAACAGACAGAGATGAACAATACAATAACTGAAATGAAAACTACACTAGAAGAAATCAATAGCATAATAACTGAGGCAGAAGAACGGATAAGTGACCTGGAAGACAAAATGGTGCAATTCACCGCTGCAGAACAGAATAAGGAAAAAAGATTGAAAAGAAATGAAGACAGCCTAAGAGACTTCTGCGCCAACATTAAACACAACAACATTCGCATTATAGGGGTCCCAGAAGGAGAAGAGAGAGAGAAAGGACCAGCGAAAATATTTGAAGAGATTATAGTCAAAAACTTCACTAACATGGGAAAGGAAACAGCCACTCAATTCCAGGAAGCGCAGCGAGTCCCATACAGGATAAACTCAAGGAGAAACACGCCAAGACACATAGTAATCAAATTGGCCAAAATTAAAGACAAAGAAAAATTATTAAAAGTAGCAAGGGAAAAACGACAAATAACATACAAGGTAACTCCCATAAGGTTAACAGCTAATTTCTCAGCAGAAACTCTACAAGCCAGAAGGGAGTGGCATGATATACTCAAAGTGATGAAAGGGAAGAACCTAAAACCAAGATTACTCCACCCAGCAAGGATCTCATTCAGATTCCATGGAGAAATCAAAAGCTTTAGAGACAAGCTAAGAGAATTCAGCACCACCAAACCAGTTCTACAACAAATGCTAAGGGAACGTTTCTAAGTAAGAAACACAAGAGAGGAAAAGGACCTACAAAAACAAACCCAAAACAATTAAGAAAACGGTCATAGGAACATACATATCAATAATTACCTTAAACATGAATGGATTAAATGCTCCAACCAAAAGACACAGGCTTGCTGAATGGATACAAAAACAAGACCCATATATATGCTGTCTACAAGAGACCCACTTCAGACCTAGGGACACCTACAGACTGAAAGTGAGGTGATGAAAAAAGGTATTCCATGCAAATGGAAATCAAAAGAAAGCTGGAGTAGCAATACTCATATCAGATAAAATAAACTTTAAAATAAAGAATGTTACAAGAGATAAGGAAGGACACTACATAATGATCAAGGGATCAATCCAAGAAGAAGATATAACAATTATAAATATATATGCCCCCAACATTGGGGCACCTCAATACATAAGGCAACTGCTAACAGCTATAAAAGAGGAAATTGACAGTAACACAATAATAGTGGGGGACTTTAACACTTCACTTACACCAAAGGATAGATCATCCCAAATGAAAATAAATAAGGAAACAGAAGCTTTAAATGACACAATAGACCAGATAGATTTAATTGATATTTGTAGGACATTCCATCCAAAAACAGCAGATTACATGTTCTTCTCAAGTGCACATGGAACATTCTCCAGGATAGAGCACATCTTGGGTCATAAATCAAGCCTCAGTAAGTTTAAGAAAATTGAAATCATATCAAGCATCTTTTCTGACCACAATGCTATGAGATTAGAAATCAATTACAGGGAAAAAAAAGTAAAAATCACAGACACACCGTGGCTAAACAATACGTTAATAAATAACCAAGAGATCACTGAAGAAATCACAGGGGAAATCAAAAAATACCTAGAGACAAATGGCAATGAATACACGACGATCCAAAACCTATGGGATGCAGCAAAAGTAGTTCTAAGAGGGAAGTTTATAGCTATACAAGCCTACCTCAGGAAACAAGAAAAATCTCAAATAAACAATCTAACTTTACACCTAAAGGAACTAGAGAAAGAAGAAGAAACAAAACCCAAAGTTAGCAGAAGGAAAGAAATCATAAAGATCAGAGCAGAAATAAATGAAATAGAAACAAAGAAAACAATAGCAAAGATCAATAAAACTAAAAGCTGGTTCCTTGAGAAGATAAACAAAATTGATAAACCATTAGCCAGACTCATCAAGAAAAAGAGGGAGAGGACTCAAATCAATAAAATCAGAAATGAAAAAGGAGAAGTTACAACAGACACCGTAGAAGTACAAAGCATCCTGAGAGACTACTACAAGCAACTCTATGCCAATAAAATGGACAACCTGGAAGAAATGGACAAAATCTTAGAAAGGAATAACCTTCCAAGACTGAACCAGGAAGAAACAGGAAATGTGAACAGACCAATCACAAGTAATAAAATTGAAACTGTGATTAAAAATCTTCCAACAAACAAAAGTCCAGGACCAGATGGCTTCACAGGTGAATTCTATCAAACATTTAGAGAAGAGCTAACACCCATCCTTCTCAAACTCTTCCAGAAAATTGCAGAGGAAAGAACACTCCCAAACTCATCCTATGAGGCCACCATCACCCTGATACCAAAACCAGGCAAAGATACTACAAAAAAAAGAAAATTACAGACCAATATCACTCATTAATATAGATGCAAAACTCCTCAGCAAAATACTAGCAAGCAGAATCCAACCACACATTAAAAGGATCATACACCATGATCAAGTGGGATTTATCCCAGGGATGCAAGGATTCTTCAATATAGGCAAATCAATCAATGTGATACACCATATTAACAAATTGAAGAAGAAAAACCATATGATCATCTCAATAGATACAGGAAAAGCTTTTGACAAAATTCAACACCGATTTATGATAAAAACTCTCCAAAAAGTGGGCATAGAGAGAACCTACCTCAACATAATAAAGGCCATATATGACAAACCCACAGCAAACATTATTCTCAATGGTGAATGACTGAAAGCATTTCCTCTAAGATCAGGAACAAGACAAGGATGTCCACTCTTGCCACTCTTATTCAACATAGTTTTGGAAGTCCTAACCATGGCAATCAGAGAAGAAAAAAAAAAAATAAAAGGAATACAAATTGGAAAAGAAGAAGTAAAGCTGTCACTGTTTACAGATGACATGATACTATACATAGAGAATCCCAAAGATGCCACCAGAAAACTACTAGAGCTAATCAATGAATTTGGTGAAGTTGCAGGATAGAAAATTAATGCACAGAAATCTCTTGCATTCCTATACACTAATGATGAAAAATCTGAAAGAGAAATTAAGGAAACACTCCCATTTACCATTGCAACAAAAAGAATAAAATACCTAGGAATAAATCTACCTAGGGAGACAAAAGACCTGTATGCAGAAAACTATGACACTGATGAGAGAAATTAAAGATGATACCAACAGATGGAGAAATATACCATGTCCTTGGATTGGAAGAATCAACATTGTGAAAATGACTGTACTACCCAAAGCAATCTACAGATTCAATTCAATTCAATCCCTATCAAATTACCAATGGCATTTTTTACGGAACTAGAACAAAAAAGTCTTAAAATTTGTATGGAGACACAAAAGACCCCAAATAGCCAAAGCAGTCTTGAGGGGAAAAAACGGAGCTGGAGGAATCAGACTCCCTGACTTCAGACTATACTACAAAGCTACAGTAAACAAGACAATATGGTACTGACACAAAAACAGAAACATAGATCAATGGAACAAGATTGAAAGCCCAGAGATAAACCCATGCACCTATGGTCAACTAATCTATGACAAAGGAGGCAAGGATATACAATGGAGAAAAGACAGTCTCTTCAATAAGTGGTGCTGGGAAAACCGGACAGCTACATGTAAAAGAATGAAATTAGAACACTCCGTAACACCATACGCAAAAATAAACTCAAAATGTATTAGAGACCTAAATGTAAGACCAGACACTATAAGACTCTTAGAGGAAAACATAGGAAGAACACTCTTTGACATAAATCACAGCAAGATCTTTTTTGACTCACCTCCTAGAGTAATGGAAATAAAAACAAAAATAAACAAATGGGACCTAATGAAACTTAAAAGCTTTTGCACAGCAAAGGAAACCATAAACAAGACGAAAAGACAACCCTCAGAATGGGAGAAAATATTTGCAAATGGATCAACAGACAAAGGATTAATCTCCAAAATATATAAACAGCTCATGCAGCTCAATATTAAAAATACAAGCAACCCAATCCAAAAATGGGCAGAAGACCTAAATAGACATTTCACCAAAGAAGACATACAGATGGCCAAAAAGCACATGAAAATCTGCTCAACATCACTAATTATTAGAGAAATGCAAATCAAAACTACACTGAGTTATCACCTCGCACCAGTTAGAATGGGCATCATCAGAAAATCTACAAACAACAAATGCTGGAGAGGGTGTGGAGAAAAGGGGACCCTCTTGCACTGTTGGTGGGAATGTAAATTGATACAGCCACTATGGAGAACAGCATGGAGGTTCCTTAAAAAACTAAAAATAGATTTCCTGTATGATCCAGCAATCCCACTACTGGGCATATACCCTGAGAAAACCATAATTCAAAAAGAGTCATGTACCAAAATGTTCATTGCAGCTCTATTTACAATAGCCAGGACATGGAAGCAACCTAAATGCCATTTACAGATGAATGGATAAAGAAGTGGTACATATATACAATGGAATATTACTCAACCATAAAAAGGAACGAAATTGGGTCATTTTTTGAGACGTGGATGGATCTAGAGACTGTCATAGAGAGTGAAGTAAGTCAGAAAGAGAAAAACAAATATCGTATATTAATGCATGTATGTGGAACCTAGAAAAGTGGTACAGATGAACCAGTTTGCAGGGCAGAAATTGAGACACAGATGTAGAGAACAAACGTATGGACACCAAAGGGGGAAAGCCGCGGGGGGGTGGGGGTGGTGGTGTGATGAATTGGGCGATTGGGATTGACATGTATACACTGATGTGTATAAAATTGATGACTAGTAAGAACCTGCTGTATAAAAAAATAAATTAAATTAAAAAAATTTTTTTTAAAAAAGGTGAAGGCAGAGGCCTGAGTGATGCTTCTGCAATCTAAAGGTTGCCAGCAAACCCCCAGAGGCTAGGTGAGAGGGGTGGAACAGATTCTTCCTCACAGTGCTCAGAAGGAAGCAGCCCTGATGACATCTAAATGTCAGACTTCTAAGCTCCAGAACTGAGACAATGCATCTCTGTCCTTGAAGCCATCTAGTTTGTGGTCCTTTGTTATAGCAAACCAAGAAAACTAATACTGTACCTCTTCTGGGAAACCAGTATATTCCTGAATATGTCAGTTATCTCTCACAAGTTAGTGCTTGACCCCCAAGTTTTCATGGATGAGTTATGCAGAACAGTAATGAGCATTCAGTGCAGCCCTGGGGACTTCAGTCCCTCCCATACCTCCTTTCTAGCCCTGATGATGGATGCCCTGCCTCATTCACCCAGAGCTCCAGTTCCTCATCCCTAGCTGTTCACCAAACTTTTCTGCCAAAAGTCCTACCATCACATGTAGGTAATTAAAACTCACTGTCCTCTCATAAGCCAAATAAATTTGAGCTTTTCTGTTTTCAACCTCGAGACTAATTTCAGCATTGTGATACTTTCAAAAGAAATCTAAACTGAAAACCCAAATCTTTAATAGTCACGCAGATCTTTTCTGAAAGTTACCTTGATGGAGAGAGTCATTCACCATACACAATATAACACATAGCATTGTTGCTGTTTAAAATCCTGCCTCTGTCCCCTAGATTGCCTGCCCTGTTGTATTTGTCTTGTATCCTCATGTCTAGCACATTACAGTGTTCAGGAAATGTTTCCTTTTTTTTCTGGTGTACAGCAAAGTGATTCATTTATATATTGCATATGTATGTATACATATGTACATATATATTCTTTTTCATATTCTTTTCCATATGGTTTATTACAGGATATTGAATATATTTCCCTGTGCTACACAGTGGGACCTTGTTGTTTATCTATTCAGGAAATGTTTCCTGATTTAACGATTTAATTTCCACATGCAGGGACATTCTTATTCAAGGTTACTTCTACTTATTGATCTTGGTTCTGTTCGCTAAACCATATGGAAGAGGTCTAACCTGTTTTACCATGAGAGACTTTAAAATATGTAATAACCATTAAATTACCCCTAGTGTGTCTTTTTATCTAAGCTTTACCAATCAGCCCAAGCTTTCAAAAGTGCATATGAAAAATTCCTCATGAAACTGACTTTCAAATCCCTATCATCACTTCTGTGTTTACATTGGGTAGCTAAGAGCACTTTCTTTTTTCCCGTGCTCTGGACGTCTATAAGCGCAACTTCATGTGTAGTGTTGTCCCTCTCGGTGTTCTTTTACTTATTCCTTCCATAAGTGGACCATGGATATTTCCACACAGTTGTGGATGCAAACGTTACAAAGGAGATATTGCTATAGCATCGCATCAAGTGTTCTGTGGGATGGCAACTGTCTGTTTTCCGCCTTCACTGGATAAGGGTTTTAACCAGCTTTGAATCCACTGTTTCCTCCTAGTCAATAGATATATGTTGGACAACCTCATCAAATTCCTTTCCTTGCTAGTACTATGATTCACCATGTTTATGGCGTTTCTCTGTTTTATGAGACAGAGAGGAAGAAGATTAAAAATTGTGGAGAGGAACTTACAATTTTATCCCTCTTGCAATGACTGTTTTGACAGATACTTCCCTGACTTTCTTTTTCTCCACTTTTCAAACTTTTAATCCCTTGAATTTATATAGTTTTTTTCTTCAGCTCTTCATGATGTTTCCCACAAGGCACTTAACAGTCTCTGTCACTGAGAAAGAATATCGATCCTAGGAAGGACACTGATTTAAATGTCTGTAGCCAATCGCATAGAAATGTGACTAAATTCCACTCACTTAAGTTTAATCTCTTCATGTTAGACAAGTTAGCTTTCCCTTCTTTAAGAAGAGATGATTATATCTGTCTGTTATATGGAGAAGAAACATGTGAAATCACCTGTATGGATAAATCTCTCCATCAGAAATGGCTCTCCTCCTATCACTGAAATACATAAAGCTCTTTTAGGGCTTTCTGAGAACCAATATATAGTATGAAAGTTGAAAAGAGTTCATAAAGTTGCTAGCTGCTCTAATCGAGTTCTATTAGTATGGAGATATTACAGAAGTAATAAGGTTTGTCAAAGGTCATTATACCTATATGTATCTACCCATCCATTCAAGCAATTATAAAAATGCATTCAGCTTATGCTGTGAGAGATATAAAGATGAACCAGACACTGATGATATCCTTGAAAAAGCCATAGTCAATTACAGAAGACAAGAGAATGGATACACACTTAAATAAGATGATACAGGGAAGACCCTACACATACTTGGAGACATGGTCCCATGCAAGTGTCAAAATTAGCTCTGAAAGTAAGATAGTATTTAATAAATTAGAATGTGGGGAATGACTCCAGAAGTGAGAGTAGAGAGAATAAAGTCTCCTGGGCAAGAAATCAAAACACTCATGATAGGAATATCCAGTTCATTCCAGTTAGTGAAAGAACTACACGATGCTGTGTAATTGGGATGCGATGCCATCATGCATCAGTCATATCTGCACACCAGCATGGGGAGGAGGAGGGCAGGAGATGGACTTCTAATGAGGGCGTTTGAGTCAAGAAATAGCATGGCAGAATCATGAGAAATTACTGGTGTTTATTCCCATAATTTCTAATGAGTAACACCAGGCAAAATCCCAAATTCTTTAAGGGCTGCATTATTTGAAAGCAAATTGGAATTTTTGTGGGTGCCCTAGATGGCCCGCAATATTATTTCAAACTGTGATGCCCTTAAGAAAATAAAATTCCTAGTGGGAAATGACTAATTTGAGGAGTTGGTAAGACCAGGTTTCAAAGGTGAACTCTGTCCTTTATGAGCTGTGAGGAGTTTACACGTGAACTGACCTCACCTACAGTATGCTATAGATAGTAGGGACACAAATAGTGTCAGGAATGCTCAGAAATCCAAACTAGCTGACTGGTATAAGATGCATGACAAGCAGAAAATCTTGGAGGAAGTCAGCAATATTTTTCTCCACGTTCTCTTTCCTGAGATGTTTAGAAAGGGAAAGAAATGGCATGTGTAGATTAATTATTTCGGATGAGTTTTGATCACACTTTCTTCCATAAACAAATTACTGGAATGTTAACTATATCTATTTATACATGGGATATATGGCAATCTTAAAAATAAAATTCCTCATCTCCCTTAGGCTTTCCCACCTCCTTCCCTCATTGGATCGGTACCCTTTCAGGAGGAGCAGGAGGCAAAACTGACAATACGGTGATAGGATTGTCAAAAGATGCAAACTGCCATCTCTATATAAAGAGAGATAGGACAGCTTTCCAGAGGCAGATAGAGGACATCTTTATGGAGGCCAGCTCAGTCCTTCTAAACTGGGTTTCTATTTGTTTTATGGTTCTACCAGTTTTCTTTCTAGCAAAGCAAGTCCCTCTTTATCCTCAGAATTTATTTAAGAGTAAGGACATTTTATACCAATCAAATCCAACTTCTATGAACCAGAGAGAATGTACCTTGAGGCTAATGAGCTCAGAGCCCCTCACTTTCACAAATATGTACTTAATTTTCTATTAGTAAACCTTCTTTAATTTATAGAGAATTTCCTAAATTATACAAGCTTCAAGCCACAAGAAGCCCTTGAATATACAGTTAGTGAGGTCAAGCCAAGCCCTCTTTCACCTCTTCCACTGGCTCCGAGATCCCGACGCATGAAGTGCCAAAGACTCTGCCCAACATCCTCCTCAGACTCATTTGTCACACCTCCTCTCATTCACCATTGACACTTGCATCACTACTTGACCATGTCACTTCTCACACTGGGGATTTTATGCAAACTCTTCTCTCCAGCTGGAATGCTGTTTTCCCTGAATTGCCCTTCCACATTCAACTCAAATGTCACCCCTGCAAAGCTCTCCCACGATCTCTAGGGACAACGTCTTTCATTCCTAATGTACTTGCAGAGTACTTAGTCCATTCTCTAGTCTAGCACTCTCCATATTGCCTTGTAATTACCTATTGTGTGTCCCTCCTCCACATCACACCAGGAGCAGGGACCTCGTCTCTACTACTTCTTTATTCTGGGAGCCTAGCACAGTGCCTGTCCCACAGTGGTGCTCATAAGTAGCTGGGGGAATGACAGGCCCCCTTCTAGAGACCATCACTTGACTTCATTCTGTCCTAATGTCACTGAGGTTAGAGGCAAGAGGAACATCACTCACTGAGCCTGCTCCTCCCACAACCAAGTTTTCATTTTCTCTCTGTTATCAACATGATCAACCCTCCTGCTTTTATCCTCTATTGATTGCAGTCACAAAAACCTATTTCAGAATAATTTTCCAACCTCATCTCCCTTTCCACAAGCTAACGGCATATGCAAATTTGAGTTTAAAAAGTAACTGCTTTGGGACTTCCCTGGTGGTGCAGTGGTTAAGAATCCACCTGCCAATGCAGGGGACAGGGGTTCGAGCCCTGGTCAGGGACGATCCCACATGCCACGGAGCAACAATGCCCGTGCACCATAACTACTGAGCCCGCGTGCCACAACTACTGAAGCCCGTGCGCCTAGAGCCTGTGCTCCACGACAAGAGAAGCCACTGCAATGAGAAGCCCACACACCGCAACGAAGAGCAGTCCCCGCTCGCCACAACTAGAGAAAGCCTGAGTGCAGCAACGAAGACCCAACACAGCCGAAAATAAATTAATTAATTTTTTTTAAAAAGTAAATGCTTTGGATGAAGGTTTTCTACAGCATAAAGGCCAGTTGAATTAGCTTGGCGTACATCTGATCTAAAAGAAGCTGGGCAGTTTCACTGATTTTTCGCGACTACCTCCATCTATCAATATATATCTGAATAAGCCACGCACTGTTCCATAGGTGGACGTGAGCAAACACTCTGAACCCAGCAGGAAGGAAGGGAATGGTGATGCTGACCTCTATTTCCACCATTAACTGATTCACTCATCCATTCATTTAGCATACAATTATTACACACCCAATAAGTGCCAAGCACTGTTCTATGTTTGGGGATATAGAAATTACCTAGACTCAGTGTTTGCCTGGTCAAGGCATCTAAAGTTCAGAGCAGCGAGCACAGCTCATGATAAATAGTTCTGGTCTAATTTAAGAAATGCTATAATAGTAAGTGTTTGGGGGTAGAGTAAGTTGAGATAGACAAATAGAGAGGAAATTTCTATTGGAGTTTGAAAAATGAATACAATTTGAAATATAGATAAGATAGATATCATAAGGGGTTTGGACTTTATCTTGAAAGTATGGGTATCCATTGAAGGGTTTTAAAAAGGAGGGGCATGATCTTTAGAAAGATCACCCTGATGGAAAAGGAGAAAATAGAATACCAGGATGTCAGAGTGGAGATGTGGAGCGCATTTATTCTCCTAACCTAGATGATAAAGTGATGAGGGTCTAGAGCTAGGAAAGTAGGAAAGGTAATGGAGGAAAAGGAAAGAACCTCAAGGATATTTAGGAATAAGCATCCATAGGACACTGTTCTGGATGAATGTCAACAGTGAGAAGAAAGAGTCATTAAGGTGCTTATGAGATTTCTAGTTGGCACTGAACTAGAAGGTAGAGGAAGACTGAAATGAGTGAGAATTCACATAAGGTGACAGCAGTATGGCCAGAGAGAAACCAAATGATTGGCAAAACAGAAACTTACAGTCACCTTTGAGAAGCCAGGGGAAAATGGGGTTAAAAGTAAAAATGAACTCATGAAGCAGAAAGCTTATAAGCTTATAAAACCAGACCAACATGTAATAGGACAAAGAAATAGATCAGGAAAATCAGTTCATAACCAAGGTTGTGAATAATGAGATGCGAAGAGTCTATTTTTATGTGGTTCTGGTTCTGTGATAAGGAGGATTTCGGTTCCCACAAGCATGCACGTTTTCTCTGTCTGTCTCCCAAATGAAGACAGAGGGGATTCTCCTGGTGAGGGCAGAGAATCCAGCCTGGTTCTAATTAGTGGATCAATCTCAACAATGAAGAGCCTGGAGTAAAAAATTCTCAAGAGTTGTGGGTTTAAGTAAGCTTTATTTTAGATGATTATCCATAGGTAGCAGACCCCAGAGTCTAGAAAACAAACATTCTTGAGAAACCAGCTTCATCTCCAGAGGACATGCACATAGAAATGTGGTACATGCCTTGGGAGTCCATTGCTCATAGGGCTGAGGATTCCAAGTCTGAAAGAATATCTACTTTTAACACCCATGGCTATGTTGTTTAGGACATTGTAAGAAAGAGTTACACAGTCGGATGCTAAGTAGCTAGTTATTTCATGACACTTATTTTCACTGACTCAGTTTTCTGTCTGTAAATTGGGGATAATAATTCACATTCCTTGAACTGCAGCCAGAATTAAATGAGATCTAAAGGGCCCAATACAATGCCTCACACATAGTGAGTATTCAATGCTGGTGATTACTATTCCCCTTGATCCATCATTCATTTTGTTTTGTTATGATTTGTTTGCACAGGAATTGGTCTAGGCTGGGGTGTAGGGATGAGCCTTCCCTTGGAAGAATTTAAGGAACTAAGTGTGAAAAAATGGGACTAGGAGGACAAAGGCAAGGGAGTTAGGTCATGAGGCTGTGACCAAATCAGAATTTACAAAAAAACGTTTTCTCTAAATGAATACAATTTCTTCTAAAGAGAAAAATGACAAGGCTGGAAATTCACTCATCAATGCTGTCATATGTCCTAATGAAGCAGAATCTCTGAAACCTGGGACAGTGCCAACAGAGGAGACTTGGAATGGCCAAGTCTGGCCCATGGGTGTGATCAACTCACCAACCATCCAGAGATAGGGCGATTACTCACATTTTTATGAACAACTAATTGCTAAAGTAGCAGCTTGCTTGAAAGACAGAAACATCTTTTTGAATGCAAGCTGTGTAATGAGGGAATTGCTTGCCTAAGCAAATTTTGGGTTAATGGAATACAGACCCTTCTGTCACCATGAGCAGCGTCTGCCTGCATTAAGATTAAATTGTGTATATTGCAGACTGCCCTACATTTTTGCATCAAAAAGAGAGCAGAGAGATGACATTTGCAGTAATTTGGCTAAGGGCTCTAGCAACCTAATTAGAAATGTTCAGTGCTACAAGTTCACAAAATTGTATTGTGGCAATTGCTCTTGAAAATTTAATTCTGAAAATGCAATAAGCAAAACCCGAAACTGGTAGATAACTTAGCACATGTTCTGAGAATAAGTTTGGTGTTAGAAGCAAGAACATAAAAAGCTCCAGGCCCTCAAGGCAATGAGAATGAAGCCCCTGTGTTCTTTGAGCCAGATCGTCCTGTCAAGGCCTGGTTCCTGGCTTCTTGAGGTTCAGCTATACTCAGGTTTTTCTCCTCTCCCTACCCCACACCTTCCCACCCCTTTCCCACACTGTATCTGGGACAGTGGTTCCTGAACCTCAGTTAGAATAACCTAGAAGGCTTGGTTTAAATTCTCAACCTCTTTGGATATATGTCTCTTTATTAATCCACTCAACTTATGACTTTGAATGCTTACCCTGTGCCAGGCACCATCTTCCCATCAGCTTTCAATATTTTGAGCTCCTTTTAAGAAAGACCATTATCAGTTTTACTACTCTAGCCACAACAGTGCCCTGGATGTTATCTTCATGATATTCATGATGGATATGCAATAACTATGAATTGATTTTTTTCCCTCTATACCAGTGATTCTCAAACTGAGTGTGCATCAAAATAAATTTAGGAAACTTCTAAAACATACCCGTGCTTGAGCCCTATACCAGATCAATCAAATGAGAATCTCTGGGGTGAGGTCCAGGCATCTATGTCTTAAAAGCTGCCCAGATGATTCAATGTGTAGCTCAGTCTGAGCCCCCTGTGCTGCATCCTTGGGTCTCAAACTTGAATGCAGAGTCACTTGGAGGATCAATTTTGCATACTCTGAGGCTTCAGATCTAGAAACTCTGATTCAGCAGATTTGGGGTCACAGGACCTCTTAATTTTATGAAGCTGCTTCTGGCACAGGTGATTCGTGAAGCTACTTTGAGGAAGTGCTCTTGAACCAATCTTGAATAGGCAAGAGTCATTTAAGGAACTTAGGTCAGTCCTTGGGCTTCCATGGTGTTATACATGTTAGTCCCTCAATCTACTCTTCTACTCATCCTTCAAGACCCAGTGTCCTCTACAGAAACTTCATGATGTACCCTCCCCACCATGAGTAACTGATCTTTGCCTTCTTATTTGTCTCTGAATCCTTAGCTCCTGGTCTGCTTCCTGATATAAAATAAGAAACTCTTAATACACAGGAAATTGAATGACTCAGCTTGGGTCAGGGTTATTACTGCTAGCCCTAACCTTGTAGCTCAGGAGAGACAAACTATTTCTTAAATCTAAATTCCTGTCCCAGCATCTTGTCAAGTATCCTGGGAACAGGGTCTCTAGACGTCATGTCCTGGCTTATCTTATCATTGTAGGAGCTGGAGTCCTGGCCTTAACCCTTAGCCTGGTATCTGGATCTGACTATCCAGTAGCAGGCTTCACTAACAGAAACTTCTTTTCTGCAATTCTAAATTTCACCTTGTATCAGTCAGCTTTGCTGCAGTAACAACTGACCTCAAGAATCTCAGTGGCTTATAAAAACAGAGTTTTATCTCTCAGTTGCAATGACATGTGGGCTGAGTGACAACATGGCTTTGCAGCTGCTTCAAAATCCAAGATGAAGAAGTATGGATGTTTTCTTAGCAGAAGGAACAAGGGAATTATTGACAGAAATCATGGAATGTTTTATAAACCTAGCATTATGTCACTGGTTCTTCCAAACTTCATTAATCAAATCATATGGTGTGGCCAAACCTGATAATGAGACAGGAACAATGTTCCCACAGAAAGGTCCCACAAGTCACATGGCGACAGACAGGAATATATAGTTCTTTTATAGGGAAGAGGAAGCACTGACTTCTGAGGTCCCGTCGCTGTAAAATCCCTGCCCATGACACTAGCCTCAACCTTCCTGGTAACGTCCATGATGCCAATTACTTCACGTGCCTACACCTTCCAAAATCTGCCTCTTGGACTATCGTCATCTGGACCTGTCTTCTCAGCTTCTTTGTAGAAACATGTTTCTCCAGTTTCCATTTATTCTAGTGCATCTCTTCAGTATGGTCCTATCATGTTCAGCCATGTCCTAAAACAGAGGTTGCTTGTGGGCAAAATCCAGGCTGCTGCCTCTTTAGTACAGCCCATGGCACTGCTCTAGCAAACTAGCATTTTGAGTCATGCAAAGCAAGCCAGAGTTCTTTCCACTCCAGGTCCCCATTCCACCCCTAGATGCCTTGCCATTGGCCACACCCTGCACTAGTTGCAACCTACATGTTGGGAACTCTGCTCTTTGGTAACTGCTGGGTACTGAGTGGTGGGGTCTTGGACTGGAAGACAGAGAAATCTGGAATCTCAATGAGTAGCCCCAGCCAACCTTGCTAGTTAAGAAGGCCAGGCTCTCTGGAAGAGAAAAGGGCATCTGGATCTGGTGTTGCACAACAATAAAAAGTGAGGGAACACTTCCCCTGACACAGCCTGACTCCCTCCTCCCTCCAGTTGCAGATCCTCTGAAGAATATCTGTCAGGACCTGAGCCCAAAGCATGCTCACCACTCCAGATGGCCCTGGACCACCCCAGGCCAATGGGGCTTTTTTCTAGTCTCCCTTGTTATATCAACATCCACATAACATCCTCAGTTTGGCCCCTTGGCCCCCAAAAGTCTAAAATAATTACCATCTGTTCCTTTAGAGAAAATGTTTGCCATTACTGCCCTAAAATATAGCATCTCCTTTAAAAAGTGAGCTTCAAAACTGTTTCTAAAAATGGTCCCAAAGACTTACAGTGTTTCACTGTTCTACCTGGTGCAATTGTTACAAAACAAATATGAAACTGATTCCATCCAGGACTGCTGATTTCTTTTTCATTTTCAACCTGTCCCAGGAGAATAGCTCCAGGCTCGTGGAGTCTGTGTCTTTGTTTTTCTGGGTACTGATTGAGACATAAGGTAAAAAACTGAAGTGGTGAGGAAACAACAGAGGATTTATTTGTGGTTATTAGCATTTGCCAAAAGCAGTTTTCCCTGAATTTGTTTAGGGCCCACAGTGTAGCTGCCCCTGAAAGCAAATAACCGCACCCAACTGGCCAAGGTGCCCTCCGTTTCCACCTTCATTCGGCTGGTGCCTTGGCCATCAGTGGCAAAGATTCATCCAATGCCCTGGTAGAAACACGTGACCAGATCCTTCTTGTTTCCTTCCTTTCTGATGGAGGAAATAGGTTTACAAGGTATAAAAGAGATTGGACTTGGTGTAGCTCATAAATTTCCTTCACTAAGTACATAGGAGTGGGATAGTATAGCCTAGCGGTTACAAGATAGATTCTTCTACTGCCACTTAATTGTTATGTGACTTTGGGCCACTTACTTAACCTCTTTGTGCCTGGTTTCCTTGTCTATTACCTATTATACTAATTGAATATAATAATCGTTCTCATCTTGCAGCCCTCCAAAAGTGTTAGCTTCTCCCTTTCACTATACTGTTCTAGGGCCAAGGACCTCTTAGTTGAATGAGGCAGGTTCACAGTTCAACAAGATGAAGAAGGTGCTTATGGAAAAAAAAAACCTAAAATATAAGGGAGGAAGTGAAACATGAGAAAGTGCAGATAATATACCACAACCATTCAGAGCAAGAAGTAGCATTACTGCCCATCCTGGATCCCAAGGCTGACATCTGGAGCCACATCATCTGAATAGGAATTGTGCAGGCAGAGTTGGTGGTCAAAGGAATATCATATAGAACAAAGAATAGAAACAAAAGCCATAGAAGGTCAAAGCTAAATCCCAACGATCACCCATTTTATAGAGGAGAAAGCCCTGAAATGGGAAGGGTAAGCGTGCATTGGTGGAGAAACAGCCAGATGGAAGACTACTGATGAGCTAATATTTAACACAAACTGTAGGAGCTTATAATACATTGTACAGTTAACTCATTAGTATATAGATATTTACCTAAAGTATCAAAAACTTAGATGAAAAATATACATTTAAGAGAGACATATCAATCATGCTTTACTAGCCTAGCTATAGGGCAATCACTAAATAAATTCATCTGGTTGATCCAGATCATAGGTGTCTTGTGTGTGTGTGTGTGTGTGTGTGTGTGTGTGTGTGTTTTAAGTGTGTGTGTTTGGGTGTGTACACATGTTTATCCATTATTGCCTAATCAGTGACAGCCTAATCTGAGTCAGAAGGCCTCAGTTTGGTTCCAAGTAGAAGTGGTTCTTTGGAACAACTTCTAGCCTGTGCAATCTTAGAACGATTGCATAACCTCTTTGGTGTTCAGCTCCCTATCTACCCAGCCCTGCCTATTTTACTGAATTGTTGCAAGGATTAAAAGAACAGAAAGGTCAACGTTTGTTGTTTTTTTCTCTGTAGAAGTCTGCTCAAGAGTGAAATACCATGATTACTGGGACCCGCCCCCCTACACATACCTGTACGGCTTCTATTTTGCTGCCTGTTTTTGACAGACAGACTATATATGGGGCAGGACATCACAGCATATGAGCAGCAGGGCCACTAGGAGGGGCGCTGCAACCATGAGCATTTCACCTGCTGTAGGTAAAGTGTTTAATGTAATCTTGGAACAAGTGATGAAAAATGATCAGCTTAAAGTGCTTAAGAAGGTTGAAGTTTTCAATGCTTTTCATAATTTGAAAAAAAGAAAAAAGCACCAGTACAGCAGTTACCCAACTGGTTGGACATTGGCATCACTGAGAGAAGTTTTCAAAGCCCCACCAAACCCTGCTTAAGAAAGTCTTGGATGGCTCATAAGAACTTGTTTTTAATTCATCCCAGTATGTCTTACTTGTAGCCAGTCTGAGAGCAGCTAGACTATTCATGCACAGTGTGTTTTGTCCGGTAAAGAAGTGGTGGTCTTTACACACAGGACTGTTGGTTATAAACTCTTCCTCCTAAAAATATTTTTCTCAGTGCATCAAGAAAAGGCCCCAAGAGGACTTTTTAAATAGTTCAAAGAATGCTATTTCTATACACTTTTAGTCTATCCCTTCATTCAAAGCTAAGGGAATAAGCTAAGCTCGTGCATCTTGCCCTAGTGATTTGTTTCCACAATAGTTTTGGGTCCTTTTCCCAAAGGATCAATGAGTTATCCTCAAATCCAGAAACTTCAGTAACCAATCAATCAATTAATCAGTAAAGTTGCTGTTTATGACTGCTGGCCCAAGTTGTTTGTGTGATCTATCATGATATATTTGGGTGGCGGTAGAGGGGTCTGTATTATGACTTCAGAAGAAAGAAGAGGGAGCAATGTCAGAGACAGGATCCATTCTCCCCCTGATCTAACAATGCTGACCTCCACTCAGTTGGATAATGACCAACTGCTTCATGTGGTTAATGTGTCTCTGGGGAAAACATCTGTTGGGGGTAGAGAGCTTACATACCAGTGTTCTCCCACCTGCCCTGGAGACTACTGAGACCAAGAAGCTGCCTTATTAAAATGAGAGAATGCGGGCAATCCACCCGTCTCCTAACACTTTGGTATTTATATTTCAGCATCTGTATGACAGGACACGCCCTGAGAGGATGTGTTCAATTGATGTATTTTTACTAATAATTTTAGAGCATCAGTGTTTACTATTTCCATGTGTTTCTTGGTGATTCAGTGGCTCCCTCTTTTCTGATGTACAAAATAGCTTGATACAAATCCGATGCCCAAGTTCAAAGTGAAAATTCAATTCCATAAATAATCTTAAATGTCCACTGCAAGCTTGTATAATATGATGCTATGACTTGGACTTTCAAATTTAAAAATGAAGTGTTCACCGTTAAGTCACAGCATGATTCATCGGATAAAGTTCACAATTTGGGAGTCAGAAAGCTTTGGTTGCAACACGTTTTCTACCACAGGCTGACTTTATTGTGTGGGTCACCACTCCTTCCTGAGCCTCAGTTTCCTTATCATTGAGATGGAGATAACAATGCATCGTGTCTTGCTTTATTGTTGTGAGGTATAATGATAATACATGTCTTATACACCAATTTGGCAACTTTCATATGATAAGAACCTGATAAATATTGGCTACCATTGTTATCAGTTGTACTATTAGTAATATCATAGTGATGATAGATACTATTTCAGTTTTACAGAGGTATTAATATTTACTGAAAATAATGATGTTTCAAAGAAATGTATAAGTAAAAGATATAAAATTCTCACCTCTCAAAAGGGGGGTTATTTTGAGTAAAAAAAAAAAAATACAGCGTTCCAAGAGGGTTAGCACAATTAACTCCTACCAGGTAAAATAGCTTCCAATTTCCAACAGCTTTCACACCTGTCTTTCACAATGGCAAAGTGATTAGGAAAGTTCAACCATTTGTCTAGAGACACAGCTGCTCAGTAGAAAAGTCAAAAATTCATCTAGACCCATTATAACCTGTGGATTCTATGTGCCAAGTGCTTTTCTCTTGGAGGCTGTGGAGTTGGGGTGCGTGGCGGGGAGGAGCTCTGGCCCAGGAGCCAGGAGGATCTGAGCTCTCCAAGTGAGTGCTTCTCTCACGGTGCCCAAGGGCAAACCATTTATTTCTTGAGGTACATTTTTGGGTTCCTCTGTTTCCCACACTCCATCTACCACATACAAGTACCTGAGAGATAATGTAGGGAAAGGGCTAGCTGCACTGCCTTGATTCCTAGTATCTCTCCTGATCCCCCAGTCTCCTTACCCAGTGGGGCCAGACACAAGCCTAAAGCTGCCTTCCCATCTTCTGTAAAGTCCAGACCCAGCCCTGCTTCTTTTGCATGAGTCCTGCCCACCGCCTTGAGTCTTCCTTTGTCAAAGAGGCCTCCTACTCAGAGCTCCTATTCTCCTGCCCAGTGTCTACTTCAGTGATGACTCTGACATCTTCTGGGCGTATATCCAGAGAAAACTGTAATTCAAAAAGATACATTCACCCCAGTGTCCATTGCAGTGCTATTTACAATAGCCTAAACGTAAAAGCAACCTAAATGTCCATTGATAGATGAATGGGTAAAGAAGATGTGGTGTATACACACACACACACACACATACACACACAGTGGAATACTACTCAGCCATAAAGAAGAATGAAATAATGCCATTTACAGCAACATGGATGGACCTAGGGATTATCATACTAAGTGAAATAAGTCAGACAAAGACAAATATCATAGATATCACTTATATGGGAATCTAAAAAAATGATACAATTGAATTTATTTGCAAAACAGAAACAGATTCACGGACATAGAAACAAATTTATGGTTACCAAAGGGGAAAGGTGGGGGGAGGGATAAATTAGGAATTTGGGAGTAACGTATACACACTACTATATATAAAATAGATAAACAAGTACCTACTATATAGCACAGGGAACTATACTCAATATTGTGTAATAACCTATATGGGAAAAGGATATATATATATATCTGAAAAAGAATATATATATATAACAGAATCACTTTGCTGTACATCCAAAACTAACACAACATTGTAAATCAATTATACTTCAATAAAAAATTAATATAAAAAATGAATAAATAAATACATAATCTAAATGTTCCAAAAATTGGTAAAAAAAAAAAAAAGAAAGATTCATTGTATGTCTCAGAAGCCCTTGTTACACTTAAAGTAGGAAACGCAGTGAGCGGTGCTGGGAACTTCTTTGGTTCTCAACAAGTATGTATGGATGGGTTACTCAAAAACAAAAGCAAAATTAAATGAAGAAACTACACTGCTGTTTAATGTGTGTTTGAAATTGAGCCACTTAAGTCCTGTGTTTCTTCATTTACTCTTTAAAATGTACTATCCTCCCAAAATGACCCTGTTACTTTCCTATAGATGCTGTAGCAAATTACCACAAACTTAGTGGTTTAAAACAACACAATATGTTCTCTCCTAATTCTGGGAGTCAGAAGACTAAAGCTAAGGTGTCAGCAGGGCTGTGTTCCTTCTGAGTCTCTAGAGAAGACTGTATTATATTTCCCTGCCTTTTCAAGCTTCCAGAGGTTACCTACATTCCTCGCCTCTTGGCCGCTTCTTCTGTCTTCAAAGAGGATCACTCCAACCTCTGATTCCATTGTCACTTTTTTTTCTGACAAATTTGACCATCTTGCCTCCTTCTTATAAAGACTCTTGCAATTGCATTGGGCGCACTCTGATAATCCAGAATGATATCCCCGTCTCAAGAGCCTTCATCACACCTGCAAAGTTTCTTTTGCCATGCAAGGTAGGATATTCACAGGTTGCAGGGATTAGGATATTGACATCGTGGGAGTCCATTACTCTGCCTACCAGAGGCCCCTGCTTCATAGAATTCTGTGAGAGTTACAGAAATATAAGGGGCAATGATAATTCATTAGTATTTATTTTTATGCCTATAATCAGAATAGAAAAAAGACAAAGTATTATTACTCTTTCACCAACTCACCTGAGTCTAAAAATCACCTCTCCCTTCCTGATCAGCTGGTTTTATAATCACCTCTATCTCCCTGTGACATGCGGACATGGGGCAGGAAGAACAGAGGAAGAATTGTTAGGCTCCTTTTTGTCCCAGAGTGGAGTATAGGTCACTCTCTTTTCAGCATTTTCTTATCTATAGCATTAACCCTGTCTGACACTTCCAATTGCTTTGTCCCATTACTCAGCTCAATGGACCCAGGGTCTGCCAAAGAATGACATGGGACCTATTTAAAACTAGGAGCTGAACTCAGTGGTCTCCAGCTAACTTTCAATCTCCCAGATCCCAGTTCTTTCCTCAAACTCTCTTAATTGTGCTTGCTTCCCATGATGGTGTCAGGTGTAAAGTTAGATAGCAACTCTTCCATTCACGTATTGCAAGTTTTCTATCTGCTGGCGTTTGAATGGGACAAAACATGTCTCCTGAACAAAGATCTGAAGGTTTTCTCTCATTTGTTCACAATTGTTTAAAAGTCTCACATAGCTATTTGTGGCAGTCTGAAGACTCCATTCTGTGATTTTCATTAACTTTCTAGAAATCCAGTTTGATTTTCCTAAGTACAGAAGTCAGTACCATAGGAAGAGGCTTGATTTTTAGCCAGCAAAATTCAGATCATCTGAGTGACTACATGAATTCTGAAATCACTGAGAATACACTGAAACTTCTTTCATGGGTGCTTATTATGGGTTGAATTGTGTCCCCCAAAAGATATGTTGAAGTCCTAACTGTTAGTATCTCAGAATGTGACCTCATTTAGAAATAGGGTTATTACTGATGTAATTAGTTGAGATGAGGTCATTGGCCCCAATCCAATAGGACTGGTCTTGTTAGAGGGTAAATTTGACCACAGAAATAGACAAGCACAGAGGGAAGACAATATGAAGACATATAGTGAGAAGAAGTCCATTTGACCACAGAAGCAAGGATTGGACTGACAGGTCTACAAGAAATGCCTGCCAACACCAAAAGCTGGAAGAGGTAAGGCAAGAGTCTTTCCTATAGCCATTGGCAATCGTAACCAACATCTTAATTTCAGACTTCTAGCCTCAAGAACTGAGAGACCACACATTTCTATTGTTTCAGGCCACCTAGTTTGGGGTGCTTTGTATGACAACCCTAGGAAACTAATGCAATGCTTAATGTACTGATCATTTTTGAAACAAAAGTTCCTTCTGTCTACTGAAAACCGTGATAATGATAGCATTAGTGATCATGAAATAGTAGCAGTAGAAGTAGTAGTAGCAGTTGTTTTTGTTGTTGTAGTTGTAGTAGTAATAGTAGTAATAGCCATCATTTATACAACGTATACAACTCTTTTTTGGGTCAGGTACTACCTAGATAATTTAATATATTTTTATTACAAAGAAGCAAAGTCTCATGTTAAGGAGGTCTTGCAAAATTACCAAGTTGGTAAGTGCCAGGGGCAAGATTTTAGCCCACAGTCTTCTCTTTTGACTAACTCATTCAATTTCTCTCCCTCCAAATTAAATGTGAACTTATTTCAAAGGCATTTTAGGAGATATATATATCCTAAATTCACCACAGCTTTTACCTGTGAACAAAGTGAAAACTGTGAACTTTTAACTTTATGAGCAAGCAATTAGAGGAATGAAGTTAACTTTTTATGAACACCTGCTATTTGAAACCCATGTGGATCTGCATACATTGTATCATTTAATCCTCACAACTATTATCTCATACAGTAGTATTTCAATCTTTACCTTTCATGAGAAAACCCAGGCTCAGAGGGACCTAAATTGCTATTTTCTTAACTATAAAATGGATAAGATGTGGTTCTTGTAGTACTGCTAAGCAGTGCTCTATTTTAGTAGGAAAAACACTAAACCATGAGCTAGAAGATTCATGTTCATAATTCTGGCCCTTGAGTTGGCTGCACATAAACCTACTGGATCTCTACTTCCTAAACAATAAAAGGAGACAATATCAATTTCTCTGCACACTTTATAGAACTGTTATGAGAATTTAATGCAGTAATTGTTGGGAACTTCTTACACACTCTATAACATATATTAATTTAGGGTAATTTTATTTATAATGAAAAAGAGTAGAAAAAGAATGGGAAAGGAATATTTGATAGAGCTTTGTAAGTTCCAGGGAACATCACAAACACTATCTCATTTAATTAACACAACAAGCATGTCTCAATTTTTATTTTTAAGAATGCATAACCTCTGGTGAGGCCAGTGCCTGGATCAACCTCACATAGCAAAAAAGTGTTGGAAACAGAAAGGATATAATAATGAGAAAAGGTAGCCACAACCCCTAGCTTACTGGCTAATTGGATAGAGGAACATTAATCACAAAATCAAATATAAAATTACAGTGGCAAGGAAGGTCAAAAAAGGAAAGTACACAATATTTTATTCTTTGGGAAGCTATAGCCACCATCACACCACAGTCTTTATGGCAGAATTGAGAACACATTACACACTCAAAAATGTCTTCTGGGTTCATTTACCCAATTAGAAGAGGGTTTTCATTCAGCCCTTTTGACCAAAGTAGGCTTGAAATTCCAAAAGCCTAATCTAATATGCAGATGCCCAACTGGGTTACTCTTGCTGTTGTTTTGCGCTAGCTCAAGGTTCCATGATTGTGTTGAGAAGATAAAATGTACTTCGATGCCTCTGGGATAAAAGGGTTTTGCAGTCATCCTCTCCCCTCCCAGCCCTGAGTACTGTTGGCCACCTTGTCATTTTGTTTACCCCTCTGGGCCTACCATTTCATGACTGGTCCTTCCCTGGGGTGAACGTAATCTTCCACTAGCACCTTCTCACTCAAAGAGAAGGCATCCGAGGTATTTAGATGAAGTTCTTTGAGCATCAAGACAGTCAGTGTCAAGGGCTTTGATGTGGTAAATGCAATTAGGCACCAATTAATAGTAACTTTCTTGGTCTGAGGAGGCCAGACTTCTATAATTGAAAGAAAGCGGTGGAAAACTTATTAATAACGATGAGAACGAGGTGATGATTATAATAATAAAAAGTGATGACATCAACAACTACAGAAACGAGAGCAACTGCCACTTGTTTAGAGCCTGTTCTAAGTTGATGTTTTTGTACATAATCCATAACTCACAACAGTTTTATAGGATAGTATATTCAGTTTGGAGAGGAGAAAAATGAAGACCCTGGTCACAGACATAGCAAATGACAGTGTAAGAGTTTGAAGCCTTCCCAGTCACCCTTCTACCTCTGAAACTGATCTCACAGCTGTAAATTTTGAGGCCACGCCCTGACTCTAGCTCATTTATCTGGATCCTATCATATTGCGTATTTCATGCCATTCTTATCCCCTACATATCTAGGTCCTATTCCTATCCCTCGAGCCATTCAACAGAGAGAGACCATCTGGAACCAACCCCTTTTATCCTTCCCTGACTTTACGAACCACTGCTTTCTAGACACACTTAGTACCAGTACTTCGTGAGTCACCTCTCTACACACCAGACTGGACTCTGGAGAACACAGCCGATAGGATCAAGGTTGAATTGAACATATGCCTTTGGACAATATATTTTTAATTATGGAACTTACTTTTTGAATAGAATCTGTTCTCTCAGCCCTTGGCTCTCCCAGTTTTGTCTTCATTCCTTTTTCCATTTAACTTCTGAGGTCCCAACATAACTTGCTATAATTTTTTACTAGGTGTGAAAACTGATAAGGGGATTGTACTCAACTTGGCTTTTTAGTAATTGTTGCAGGGACATAAGTCTAAATTTTTAAAAAATATAATACCTTGAGGTAAGAAGAACATAAATTATCTCTCAGCAAGTGGGAAAAAGGACTAATTTACTAATCATTATAAGGGATCTAAAACCCTTATGTCATAGCTTTCCAGTAAAAGATGAATTAGGAAACATGGCTTGGGCCACAGGCTAGTTAACTTTTCACTTTTCCCACAAACCTAAGATAACCAGTACATTGGGTACTTTCAAAATGTGGAGACGGAATGTGTCTTGGCATTGGCACCCAAAGCAAAAGGACAAAGTTGAAGAGATAGATTAAAGCGTTTAGGCAAATTGATCCATTAAAAAAATGGTCCAAGAAATTTTAGGATATTATTTTCTAAGCAGCCATTCCTCCTCCCTTGGGTAGAAGCACAAAAGTAGTTGAGTGTGAGTCTGAACTCCCTATGATAGGCTGAGATTAGAATGTAGGGAGAGGAGTATGGATTTTTCCTTCTAATATCCTCAGAAAATTTTTCTCTTGTCCGTAGTAGTTCATAGCAAAGTTTCAACCAAGTTGTGTCTGTTTACATTCTCCTCGGAGAACAGGTCAAATTTGGGCTTTCTTAGGTCAGCATTCTGATATGTGTCTCTGATTCTTATGTATACAGAAATGGGCAAATCAGTCCAGTAATAATTATATATCTAAGAGGGAATTAAGAAAAAATAAGAGGAAAGGAGAGTTTTATTAGAAATTCTCTCTTCTGTAGCATGTCAGGAGAACGTAAACACAGCACACTCCTCAAGACCAAGTGAAGAAGACTTGCCTATGCCTGACCCAGTGCACAACACACAGTGTTTGAATGATAAATGGATGGATTATAATACCAAGAGTATGTTCCAAATGAGAGAAAACTATTAGGTAATGGTAAAGCTCATAAGTGATGAGCTAAAGTACCTGGGTCTAGTGTCATCCTGACACTCATACGGCCCTCGGAAAATTATTTAATGTTCCTCGGTCTCATATTTTTCACCTATAAATTAAAGTAATATTTCCATTGACTTCTCCATATGGTAGTTCTTTAAGTTGTCTAATAAACAAAATATTTCGTAAATTATAATAGTTTGACTGCCATCCCCTTAAGGCAGGATGAGGTTTGGAGTGACCTTCTTCCTTCTTGCACTCTCCTTCGGAACCTGCAGAGGAGTCCTAGGGCTCTGATCCGTTGGCCTATGAAGCCGTCAATCCAGCGAGCCCTCTGGCATGAGTTGGTGGATCTGAAACCCACTGCTTCTACATCACAGCTTGAATGTGGCTGAAGAGGCTGTGGATAAAAGCCTTCTCTGTTCTTTATTGGAATGATAGCTCCTTTTTCTTCTTTCTTTGGTTTAGCCATAATCTCATGCTCTGGGGATTGTGCTAGACAGAAAGCAACTTCCAATCTGGCTTGGAAAAGCCCTCTTTCCATTCAATTTGCCTTCTTTCTTCCTTTTCTACAATACCTGCTAAGCACCTACCTACTATTGACATGTCATGGCTCAGCATGGTGTTCTATAATCTATGCCCAATTAATCCATGCCCTTAGTTTTACTTTAGATATTCTATTTGCTGACTTAATGTTTTTTTATGAGTTATTAATTGATAACTTTTTTTCTGATCATCTTCTGGCAAAATGTTAGAAAGAAGTTGGAGCAAGCCATGTCTGTTCTGTTTCTAAAGAATCTTGGCAAGGTAGAGAGGTGACTATTTCCTCAACAGCCATCTCCCATGAATCTGATAATCTGGTAAACTCACAAAAGTTTCAGTTAGGTTATGGAGCAGGGCCAAACCCTTTCTTTCCCTTACAAAATCCAACAACTTGTGATGTATGCAAGACTCTTGACTTCTATCACTAGAGTTGCCCCAGACTTCCTTCCTTTTTACTTACCATTCAGCTAATAAATATGGAAAGAAACATACAAAGATATTTAAGCTTTTGTTTCACTGTTTTAGGATCAGACTCTTCCCCTCTAAAATCATTTTTGCATCTCACTGCTGATAATAATTTTATTAGAAAGAGGGGCAATCTGATTGAAAAATGGTTAAAAATAACTATAACACCAAATATTTTATTCCTTTTTTTATAATGAAAGTTAAAAATCTAAGGCAGATCGATGAGTAGAAATAACACTGGTCTGATACAGAAAGTCTTGATTCCCTTCTTTGTTCATTATTATCTTTTCAACATAAAACAAGATATTTATAACTATCTTACTTTCCTCACTGTTTGGTGATGCTTATGAAATTAAGTATTATGCAAAAAAGTACTTTGTAAACTTTAAAATATGATACAAATGAAAGAATGATTTTTAATAAAGAGTTTCCAATATCGTAGGATTGATTTTCTTCCTTTCTATAGTCAGGAAAATATTTTAGGACCTCAAATTTCACATCTATAAAAAGATGCTTGTAGAAAGTACAATACAGGTCCTTTCTAGTTCTAACATTAGGTCATTCTAAGTGGGTTGGACATTTCATCCAAGATATGTTAAGGGAATAAAGCGCTTTCCTAATCAAAGAACTTTTCGAAAGAGAACACTTTGAACCTTCCTTATGAGTCATTTCACAGTTGGGGGACGCCTTTTAATTTTATTTTCAACCGTCACCAATCAATCACTGAAGGAAGGAAAACAACATGAGTTAGAACCTTTTAAAATGCCTTAACAATTAAGCCTAGCAGAAAAATTGTCTATGATTGAGGAACTCACTTATTTTCATAAAATTTGGATGCCCAAACTGTCCACTAAGTTGATACATGTAAGAGGCAAATGCAGCTGAATAATTTGCCAGAAAAGTATATAAATGGGATACTAAGACTGCTTTCTTTAAGAGAACATAATCAGCCCTGGTTACAGCAGAAATAGTCCTTATCCTTGTCCTAAGACAACTTTAAAGAAGCCATAGGCTCCTAAGAATACATTTTAACAGCACCCACCCCTAATTTTAAGGGTAAGAAATGAGAGGAAGATGAAGTGACTTATTCAAGGTCATACAGCAATTTGGCAAAAGAAACAAATTTAGATATAGTTTACAACTCCAATTACAGTATAATTTTCCTATAGAACATTTTTTAAAATTATTTATTTATTTATTTATTTATTTATTTATTTATTTATTTATTTATGGCTGCATTGGGTCTTCGTTGCTGTGTGCTGTGCGCGGGCTTTCTCTAGTTGCCACGAGCAGGGGCTACTCTTCGTTGTTGTGTGAGAGCATCTCATTGCAGTGGTTTCTCTTGTTGCGGAGCACAGGCTCTAGCAGCACAGGCTTCAGTAGTTGTGGCACGTGGGCTCAGTAGCTGTGGCTTGCAGGCTCTAGAGTGCAGGCTCAGTAGCTGTGGGGCACAGGCTTAATTGCTCCGCGGCATGTGGGATCTTCCCAGACCAGGGCTCGAACCCATGTCCCCTGCATTGGCAGGCAGATTCTTAATCACTGCGCCACCAGGGAAATCCCCTATAGAACATTTTTAATAGGAAATTGCCTTTGTGGAAGAGTCATACTCCCCAGGCATCAAGAATTTAAAAGTGACAAAAGCTCAGCATCTTAGTGTATAGTAAGCAGTGTTTTTTGAATAGTGCATTTTCTATTAAAAACACTGTGATGATATCTCTTCTCTTTCTATGCATTTGGGAATAATCATAAATTATAATTAGTTGACAGATCACTGTGTTTACAAAATGCTAAAGAGAGCTATTGTCCTTGGGCACTGGGCAATCAACAGAGGACTTAGGCTCTGCCATGGACCAGCTATGAGAGCTTATATAAATTAGAAACTCTACCATTTCTAGTTCTCATAATGAGTCATCTGTGACTGATATCAAAAGTTCAAATATTAGAGAAGACCCCAGAATTTTCTATCTGTTTGCTGATACATGAGCCTCTACCCCATCCTTTAAATCCTATAATTATGTTGATACAAGTTGTCTCTGACTTCAAAGGTCCTTGAGAAACCCAGTTCAGGACACTGCTCAATCTCCAGTGTCCTTCAATAGCCACAGTGTAATGATGATTTCTAGTTATCCCCTCCCATAGTCTTTTTCCAAAATATCAGACCTGAGAAATGAGGCAATTACAGTCTACCAAGGGGCATTGACCTTGTTAAAACCAAAAGACCCTTTGTTAGTTTTTTTTGGAGGAGGAACACCATTTTTAGAAAGCAAATGTCTACCAAATAAATTGCATTTATTCTATAATGGTTAACTCTTTGTTGTTGTTGTTATTGGGGAGAGAAATTTGTAACTGACAATAATAGCTTCCTATCAGCATGCACTTTCCAGCTGTAATCATTTCAGCCAACTTGAAAGTCCAGTAAATCTGTGTGATCTTGTTGAAAGGTAATGCATCATCTCTATTTTAGTATTAGACATGTTGAAAAGTTCTGTAACACCTCGGATATTACCAGTAACAAGCTGGGGAAATTCCTGCTCAAAATTATCCTGATGGCCCCCTAGAATTGAGAAATAGAACTATCTCCTGATACTCAGTACTTGATGGAAAGGCCTAAGTAGATAATCGAACTCTACTCAGAATAGAAGGAAACATAAATATCAGGAAGAAACTGAGATATTCAGGTTTTGTTCATTGTTGATTAGGCTAAACACCACCAGGTGAAACACATTTTCTTGGTTACATTTTGTGGGGGTGTTAATGCATGCTTAACTCATGATGAGTCAAGAGTATATCTCAGAGAAATGTTGAAATTTTCCCCAGTAAAACTTGAAAACTTAGAGAACCCTGTGGTTTGAACAGTCTTCTTTTAGAACTCTTGCCTCTAACCATATGGTTGCTGAGTAATACGTATTTTTAGGAGGATAGCGCATACCATACACCATTGCAATCCTGATAAAAAGAACTAGCTCTTCACAGTCATACATCAACAGTAATTAAAATCTCTGTGCTCTAGCTCTGAGGGAGGGTTCTGTGACCCCAGGAAGCCCTGGGATTTCTCAGGATTCAATTTCTGCATCAATCAATTGGAAAGGTTGAACTCGATTAGTTTGAACACATTAGGGCATCTCTTGAGGTCCTTTCCAGATCTAAAGTTCTAAGAATCGTAGGTCTCTATAATAATACCTTATCTAGATTTGGTTTTTCTGACATCACAACCCTCGCTTTCTGAAGCAGAGAATTCTTCCACAGACATTACCAATTCTACACTCTTTGCTCCATCTTATTATATTTTACTTATTTATTTATTCTTTTCTTCACTCAGTCATTCAACAGACTTTTATTAGATACCTACTTTGTGCTGGGTATGGAGCCAGCAACTACAGAGAGAGGGATTATAAAGATACAGGGTCTGACTTCAAGGTGCTTAGGAGTAGTGGTTAAAGACTCAAGTAATTGGGTGCTTATAATTGAATGTGGTCTAAGTGTTGTGGTGGAGAAGCACTGGTGTAATGAACACACGTCTGAACACTGGCGGCAGGAAGGAGCTCCCAGGAAAACAAATGACTCTCAGAGGATAAATACAAGTTAGCTGATGAAGAAAGAATACAGCGTAATGGGCACAGCCATGCAGACGTTTATTACACGGTAAGGAGTTTATCAAAGATGAAGGGTAAGGTGTGTGTTGCACAGGGTGAGTAGGCTTGACTAAACACAGAGCTAAAGAATCAGGCAAGGCATCATCACATGAGGCAGGCTTTATGAGTGTGGCAATGAATTTGGATTTCAGCTTAAATGTAATGAGAAGTCATTGGAGAATCTAAGCAGTGAGGTGACATTGTCAGATTTGCATTTTAGAAGGATCACTTAGGCTGCAGAATAAAGATAAAAGATGGCAGGGCAGAGGGAGAGGGCAAAGAGAGCCTGGCAGCAGTAGAGAAACCAGCTAGGAGGCTTTTGGTAAAATTCAAGAGAAGGCCTGAAAAGAAAAGAAAAGAAAAGGAAAGAGAAAAAAACTGCAGGAAAACTAAGGCCTTGAAGAAATTGGAGAGATAGGAAAGAAAAATGATGATAGGACATATGGACACTAAGGGGCGAATGTTATTGTTAAAACTCTTTGGATGTAAAATTCCATCTCAAGTCACCTTATAAATTAGAGCAAGTATAATTGACCACATGGTAAGCCTGTAGAGGTCCACAGCTGCACTTTGCATCTTTCCCTGTAGACCCTTTACTGAGGTTTTAATGATTGGGAAAAAACAGCGTGACAAAAATCCTTTCCCAAACAAAAATATGCCCAAACCCCATTAGACAGTGTGTAATGAAATGTTACAAATGGAGGATTACAAGGGAAAAATATAAATGACCATAAATCCAGGGGGAATCAACTCTTCTTTCCAGATTATATTCAACTTTAATAAAGAAACTTAATACGCACATGCATTCCTGCCAGCTTTCGATATGGCCACTGCTGATCAATAGCGTTTATTTCTAGACAGAAAGAGGGGCTGGGGAGGGACGTCAGAACAGCATGTTGGTGCTAAAGCTTGTGAGTAATGACACAGTGTGGCAGGTAATGAAGATTTGAGAGAGGAAACAGCCCAGCAAGCCTGTCTTTGTCTCTGAATATCAAACTGTGTGTCTCTCCTCCAAATCCTATTAACACATCTTATTCTACAACTGGCTTTTGGGCTTCATGTCATCTCAAAGGAAAACAAAAAAGAAAATGCTGTTTATTTTTCCCTGTGTTTATGAATCTAAAAAACTCAAAGCTTTGAAACTGGACAAGAAATTTTGGTCAGAGGCCAATTTCACCTAAGGGAAGTATGAACTTACAGGTAATCAGAGCTTTCCCACTCTGGGTGGTCTTGGGAAGAATGGGGGCTATGATTTTTTTAATCTATAAAAATATATAAGAGGAAAGCAGATGAACATCACTTAAGAATACTGGTAAGAAGATTCCTGCTTCGGGGCAAATTTAGGCTAAATTAATTCTGAAAGGTCCTCATAAATCCCCAAAACTCTCTTCCTCCATTCTTACCTTTCTTTCTCTATCTTTGTTTTTTCCTCCCCCTCACTCATTCTTTGTTTTAAATGTATACAATGTGGGGCTTATTTTCAAAAAAATACTTAAACATAGCTTACAGAGATATTGATAATAAAACACAATATAAAGAAATGGAGGCAAAATAAAAACAGGAAAATAAGATGATAGTAAGAGATGGCTCCATATCCAGAATGTAAACCGTAAAATGGTGTGTAGTTCATAGAGGTGAGGATACATCTTGTTTGGTGCTTGTGAGTGACCAAAGTAATTTGACTCTAAGACTAATAAAGGGAGAAGTATAAACATAATGGCAAAACTCAGTCTTTTAGTGAAAAGAATAAGCTAGTTTCTTAGAAGAAACAACATATTTTCTTGGTTCTGACCTCTAAATTTCTCTTAGGAGTTCTCATAAAAATAAGACTTTGTGATTATGGTAGATTACATCCTCAAAGTATTGCTCTAATTATTCCTACACAATAATGTTTGTGTGATAGAAGATTCTAAATTAAGTTCAACCTGTCAAGAGATAATTAACCTCTCAAAACAGGGTTCATTATCAAGTTACCTTTCTAGTCCATTCAGGGTCAACACATATCTGGCTCATTGTTGGTTTTTTTCTATAGGTTGTTTCTTGGATAATGAATGAATGAATGAATGCAGAAATGAATGAATGCATGAATAAGTATTTTTGGTGGATCTAGTTTTCCTGCTATAGTGAGGAATATTTTCCTCTTTCCCTATTGGTAGGAAAGTTTTTTGACTTTTAGTCAAAAGTCCTCATTGCTTTCTATTGTATTTTATCATTTTATATTATAATGCTAGAACAATAATCTAAATTACCAGTAATTTAAATGCTTGTTGTATAAATTTTTAGGTATTTTTCTTTAAAACTGGCTCAGAATAAGCTGAGGTATAATGGCCCTGTTGCAAAAATTTGGGGGAAGACAAACAAGAAGAGAATAAAGAGAGAACCACCCTGGAGAAAATACCAAATGAAAAAGGTCTGAATTCAAGTTTCAGTACTACTCTTTACCACTTTTGTACTTTTGAGGAAGAAAACCAATCTGAGTTCCAGTCTTCTCATCTCTATAAGGAAAATGTCAATACTACTTCCCAGTTTTGTTGTGAGGCTTAAATGAAGTAATGAAAACCAAAATGTAAATTGTTATGCCTCATACAAAGACAAAGAATTACTACTGCTATAGTTTTTATATGGAAAAAATTTTAAGTAATTAGAATTTTCATAATTAAGCTAACAATTGGATTCCTAAGGGCACAATGCCTTTGGAATATAGACAGATTTTTGCTTATCCAGAAGCTTTCTGTAATTGTCTCAGGGATGCAGTGGAAAGATAATATAGAAAAGAACAAAGGTGTTACTTTTTCTCTACCTTTCTGAGCATCTCCCCGAAATCAAACAGTATTTTCTAACAATAAATAATCACTGGGAAAAGCAATGGGAATTCTGTTTTCAGATACAAGTAAAGTTTTTCTAGTAGCAAAGGCTGGAGAAGAAATGTCTAATAGAATAAATTATCTAGGGCAATAGGATGTGGAAGTTTTATTGTTAATGGTCAGGAAAACCGTGATTATACAAATAGGGAAATTTCCATCAGCCAGAAATATTTTTCTTCACACTATATCTATAAAAATGATTTCATGATAACAGATAGGATGCTAGACTATAATCTGGGTTTCATGTCACCCTCATTCTAGGTTCCTGTGTTTTCTACAGACCTGAAGCCATTACATTTCCTTCACGAAGTCTTTCATGATGTAAAAAATTAAATTTTCTCTTGTTTCTGAAACACGGGACATTCTTATCCATCCCCAATAATTTCTATTAAATACTGTCTATTTTTTTAGGTATTTGTAAATTTCACTTATTTGATCATTGACTCAACAAACTTTTATCACACATCTTTCATTATGTTCTAGGCATAATGCTTAGGTGTACACAAGACATAGAACTCAGGAGAAGATAAAGGCATAAACATTTTGTCCAATCAACATTATAGGTGCCCTGATAAATGCATAGGTTATAATGGGGGAACAAGATCAATTCTACCTGAAGTGGTAAGAGATCATTAAATGTGGTGCAGAAGAGGTGACATAAAAGCAATATGAAGTGTCCTGAAAGTTAAGGATTAGCCAAGAGGATTGGTGTAGGCGTAGGGTGTTTCTGACAGAAAAATCAACATTAGCACAGGCATTAAATGAGACATCTACATGTGTAATAAGAAACTGCAAGTAATTGGATGGGACTGATGAAAGACAGGAGGCTTCAAATAGGGCATGGGCTACATGAGGGGGTACTTTGAATGTCATGCTCAAGAATTAGGTTATGTGTACCAACTATGAGACATCTGCATGAAATTCACTAGGAGCATGATCAGATTTGTGTTATGAACAGGTCAACCCATGCCAGAGCAAGAATGATGTGTATGAGTAGGAGAGAGAGAGAGAGACTAGTGAGAAAGCTATTATAATAGGAGAGAAAAAGATGCATACCTGTATACAAGACTCTGCAGGGCTAGGTAACTGCTTGGATTGATTATAGAGGAGTGTAAGAGAGATGGAGAATTCCAGGCTAACTCCTAAATCTCTGGTGAGATGCCTAATTGCTTCTTGGTGACAGTCACCAGAGATGGGGAACTGACAGGGAGAGCTGACCTGAGGAAGAGTGGACATTCCATCTGGCTAAGCAGATTTGGGGTTCTATGCAGCTCCTAAATGGAACGATCTCCTAGGTGGCTGGATATACAGATCTGGAGTTCAAGGAGTCTGGGCTGAGAAAACAGATTTGAGGATCATCAGCGTTTGGCTGAATTTTGAGCTACAGTAGAGGGGTCAGTCAGGAGACTGAGGGGGGAAATAAATGCCAAGACAGAGCCCTACATAATGTATCAAAATAAGAAGACCCAGCAGAGGAGCTTACAAACAATGTCAGAGAAAAGAGAAGAGTCAATCAGAAGAGATTTGTAAGCCATAGAAAGAATGAATCAGGAAGAGTAACCAATGGTATTGAGCCCATTAGAGAGGAAAGGGCTTAAAACTGAAAAGAACCCTATGGATTTGGCAATTACAAAGCCACTGATGGCATTTTTATAATGATGTTTCAGTGGAAGCAAAGCCAAACCACAGATGAGTAAAAATTGATGGGAGTCCAGGAAGTGGGGACCGTGGTTTGGTGGAGAAGCCGGTACGTGAAGGGAAGGAACGTGATGGATTAGAGTCCCTGACACAGTGGCATGTTAAGTAAGGGATCCTTTAAGAGAGATTTGTGATCGTTCATAGTCCACACATAAGGAGTCAGCGGTTTAAAATAAGGGAGAGAAACAAAACTCAGGACAAGTACTCACAAACTCACATTGTAGAAAAGGGACTGGTGTCATAAAGGTATTCTAGATATCAATGATTTAAAAATACCAACAATTTAAAAGAAATATAGACAAAGATTATGAAAAGAAAGCACATCTTTGGCTCTTTAAATATATGACAAGATGCTTGATAACACCCACAACCAGAGAAAAATTAATTAAACTATATAGAGAACCGTAGTTTTTCACTTAGGGTTTTCAAAAGTCTAACAGTTTGTTAAAAGTACCTGCTGGTGAGGCTGTAGGAAAGTGGATATATGTATGACACTGCAGAAGGCTATTTTGCTGTATCCATTAAAATCATTAATGCAAATAAATAAATAAATAAATAAATAAATAATAAATAAATAAGGGAGAGAAATGTAATAACTTGGTGAGTCAGTATTCCAAAGGAATCCAATCTAAAAGTAGTTGTAGCCTTCAATAGTATCATTGTCTTATTTTCACACTAGACTTTAAGATTTTGGAAATAGAATCATTCAACTCCTTTTACCTTCAGTTACCAGGAACTTCTTAGTCCATAGTATGTATTCAGAAAACATTCAATGAGATTTGGACATTTCATGAGAATTAAACTAAAACATAAGTATAAACGAAACTCTGAGATATTTAAGTTAATAAAGACAATTGTTTTATGTTCCTGTTATTTTATTGAACGGGATAGGGAAATATATCTACAAGTTTTAGAAAGCCCCCATTCTCATGTCAGTTTCCTTCACGACAGTTCTATTGTAATTACTGTAGCTACAGCAACGCTGTAATTGTAAGGTTTGTCTACAGATGAAATTGTGTCATTGATCAAATATGTGGACCTCCTTGTAGAGAAATTCCACATGTCTGAAAGGTATCTGGGTAGATGGCCATATAGCTGGCATATTCACAGCTAACACCTTCATAGTCATTTGTATTGGGGAACAGCATTGTCCTTTAATTTAATTTGAACATTTTCAGATAAATAATATCCTTCCCTATGTTGGCATTGTTGTGAAATGTGTGATACTTGAATGAAAGGAAAAATAAAAAGCTGACATATCATTAGGAGAACTTGTATTAGTGTCTTCTAGTCTTCTTTTTTCTCAGGCTTCAATAAATTACCGGGTTAGCTCCTTGGGTTCACAAAATGGCTCATTTATGCTCTTTGGAAACAACATCACCTAGGGCAGGAATCTGGATGGAAATGTGACAGCAGAGACTGATGGGATGAAGTGGGTGTTGTATAAATTTAGGAATCCTAAAAGCTAGTTACCTGAGAAAACAAAGTAGGTAATTGAAAAGTCAAGGAAAGGACTCTGGATATTGAAAGAGTCAGCACCTTGCAGGAATCTTAAGTGCAAATAAGTTTCTTTTCCGATACCAGGATGAACTTGGGGAATCAGAAGACTGCTATTTAGCCTTTGTTTGGCATTAATCATCCATGTGACCTTGGCCATAGTCTCTTCTCTTTTATAGGTCACTATATAGAGAAATAATTAGTGTACAATAAAAAGATATAAAGAGATTATTTACCCATGTTTTTATTATCAGCCTGAATTTATAGCACCTAATGTAGATCAGCACAGACCATTTAAAATTCCAAATTATTCACATCAACTATACGTTTCCTCTGGACATGCATACTTGCATACATGGACAAAATCCTTATGTTAAAGCCCTAACACCCAGAGGGACTGTATTTGGAAATAGGGTCTTTAAGGAGGTAATTAAGGTTAAATGAGGTCATAAGGGTGTGGCCCTAATCCAATAAGACTGGTGTCCTTATAAGAAAAGAAGGAAGAGACACTAGAGACTCTCTCTCTCTCTCTCTCTCTCTCTCTCTCTCTCTCTCTCTCTCTCTCGCTGTCTCTCCACACACGCATAGAGAAAACGTCATGTGAGGACTCAGAGGAAAGGTCTGAGTCTGCAAGCCAGAAAGAGAGCTCTCACCAGAAACTGAATTTTCTAGCACCTTGATCTTGGACTTCTTGCCTCCAGAAATGTGAGAAAATTCATTTTTGTTAAGCCGCCCAGCCTGTGGTAATCTGTTATGGCACCTGAGCAGACTAAGGCAAATACTATAACAAGATTCTATCTGATCAATTTAGATACTGGTTTATGATTTATAAGTCAATTATCTTAGCATGTTTTAAAAGACCGTTCATGAGCCCAAACCACTTTGTCTAGTTTCTTAGCCTCACCTCCCACCATTGCTCACCATCTTTATAATTTTTTGACCCATTAATGCCAAATTGCTTGCTTACATGCTAAATTGTTCCATGTTTCTGTGCCTTTTTGTACAACATATTTCTTAAATCTGGACCAGGTATGTAGAACATCATACAACATAGCACACCTTGTTTAAGTTATAGATCTCCCTTCTTATTAAATGTGTGATTGGGAAAGTTACTGCTCCTCTCTGTCTTAATTTTGTCTTCTGAAAATAGAGATTATCATAGACTATACTCAATAGGGTTTTTCTTAGTAAATTTTTCTACAAAATACATTTTTCTACTAAATCTCAGTGGCTTATGGCAACAAAATTTAGCTCTTTTTCATATCACATTTTCATCTGTGGGTCAGTTGCAGTTCTGCATGACTCTACCTGATTCTGCATGGCCCTGTTCCATGTCTTCTCATTCCAATACCCAGGCTGACGGGGCAGACACCGTGTTGGACACACCCATTCTCACTGCCAAGAAAAAACTAACTGAAACATGCAATTGCTCTTCAAGAGTTTGCTTGGGTGGGCATAGTCACATCTGTTCCTATTCCACTGGCCAATGCAAGTCATATGGCTAAGCCTAAAGTTAATGGGATAGGGGACACTTCTTCCAGAAGTAGACAAGATACGTAGTAATGGGGAGGGTTGAAGAGTCCTCTCACGAGAAAGGGAAGAAGTGACTATCTGTGAATAATAATACAATCCAGCACAGGGATCGTATAAGGATTAACAGAGATGATATCTGCTCATGGTAAGCGCTAAATTATTGTTATTATTTTAGTTAAAGTCCTGAGCAGATGTTATGTCTTCTCAGATCGTATAAGGATTAACAGAGATGATATCTGCTCATGGTAAGTGCTAAATTATTGTTATTATTTTAGTTAAAGTCCTGAGCAGATGTTATGTCTTCTCAGAAGTCCCCTGGACACATCTCCACCTACCCTCCACCCCTAAAATGGTCAGTTATCTCCTCTGCACTAAAGTTTTGCATCATACACATGCCACTTTGCAATTCTTTTCTGTCCATGTTTTATTTCTCTTTTATGAAATTGAGGGACTCTGTCATCATTCACTAATTCAATCAACACTTGTTGAAGGGCTATTACTATGCTAAGTGTGGCGAGGGTGGGATAAGGAAAGAGGCATAGTCTTCAACGATAAACCTCAGAGTCCCAAGGGAACAATAAACAAGTACACAGACAATCCAAATATAGCATAAAAGTGCAATAATAAGGCAGGCACCTGATAGTAAATATTGATTTCATCTGAATTAATTATATTTCCTCTGTGCTGAGCCAGTTCTACTTTAGCTTCCAGGATCAAGAGCTCCTCTTTAGGACTCTTTATATCTTGTCTTGTTCTCGGTACAAGCAAATGGCTCCTCAGTACTTAGTGATGTCCAAAATAGGCAGGAGAATCTCTTGAGACTGAAGTCAGAAGTAGAAAACCAAAATGTAAACAAGAAGCAATACAAAAATAAGAGTCTGGCTCAGGTTTAATAGGAGTTCCACTGCTTACCATTTCACATTACTAATGGCTTTACAGTATATGTCTGCTCAAAATTGGACTTCACTCAAAAAACAACTGCAATTTACTAAAAAAGTTATTCATAAAAATTTATCTTTTGAGGTAAAATGCTGAAAAGTTCTACCCTGAAATATTTTCTACTGATCTACATATACAAGTATAGAAAGTATTTTTTGAAACCATGTTAAGCACCTGTATGTAACTTTACCGTGGAATCTTTATAAGTTGTGTCTAAAATCAATTTTATGAGTCATAATTTGTGTATAGTTAGGAATAAAATATTTTAAGATCTCTAGAACAATTCCTTTAGTATAATAAAGAAACCCTGAGTATATTTAGAAGCAATCATCCATTTATACAAAAGATATTTGGTGGGTGCCTTCTACGTGCCAATAACTGTGAACTTATTTAGGAATAAAGAGATAATTGAGAGAGAGTTGCTATCCTCAAGGAGTTCATAATCCAGTGAGAAAACAGATATGTACATGGTAATGATAATAAATCTTTGTACATGAAAACAAGAAAAGATACCTAGGAGAGTGGGGATGAAAAACAAGGAGTGGGTACCTCTACTTGGTAGATATTAGGGAAGCATTCATTAATGTGTCACAAGTTGCATCTTGAATTTTGCTTGGCTACGTAATAACTACAAATATATCTTAAAATGAAGGATAAAAAATATTTAAATTGTATTTTTTGTATTTGTTTAAATTTCCCTGAAACAGGGAAAATTATTGGTTAAAAATGAAAATATTTTTCATTCATCATTCATCGCCACCTGCTAGGATTATGTTTTGCAAACTTCTAATAATAATAAATAAGCTAAGATGTTTATGTTTTATAATGCATTGATAATTTTCATATGTTTTTATCTTATTTAATCATCACAACAGTTCTGTAAGTTAGATGTTATGATCCCCTTATCAAAGAAATTTTTATTCTAACCGTAGGCCTTGCAGCAGAAAACAGAAGCAGGTTTTGAAAGCATTATGGTCCAGCATATGCTGTCTCCCCAATATTATATATAGCTTCTCAGTCGGCTTTGAAGCATCCTCAGGATGACCGATGAGAATTATTTAAACTTTCAAACCTTTTGAAATAGAAATGAAAATGCAATCGGCCTTAGAAAGTGAAGTAGTAAATTTCAATGGATTTACAGTTAAGGAGCACTGATAGCCTCACAAACTTACTTATGTGATCTTTTAAAAATATCCATGATAATAATTATAATAGTAAATTTTCATTAATAATATATTAACATAAAATATTTTATTGTGCTTTGGAGATGGCAAGTTGCCCTTACATACATTATCTTATCTGATTTTCATTTTGAGAAGTTGCCAGCATGAGCACTTGTACTTTTCATTTGACAGATGAATAAACAAACAGAAGGTAAAGTAGAGACATATATCCAGTTACTATGGCAGAGCTAAGATGGAACCATGATGCTTCCTAAGCCTCTGAAATAACTAATGCTTGAATATCTAGAATGTAAAACACCCAACTTCTTTAAGACATGGAGCAGATCAAAGACTCACAGGGGCAGGGATTATCCTTTTATCTGTTTATTCCCAGTGCTTAATGCAATATCCAGCAGGTGCCTAATATTTGTTGATGCCTAATAAATGATTGGGTAGTGAACAATGATAAAAATGAATAAAGGCATGCTCCACTTTTTCTTTTAACTAGATATAAAACAACGATTCTATGATGCCCAGCAGGAGGGTAAGCTAAAAGTCAGCAACCCAAAGTCTGTTCATAATTAGTAGATCTTAGCTGGTAGTAAGTCAGGTACATAAAACACACACACACGCACACACGCATGCACATGCAAACACACAGCCACGTAATCAGGTTACTTTACACCAAATCCTATTGTGATCAAACTCTCCAGTATGTAAGGGTTCACTGTACATTCCTGATAATTTACCTCCCTATGAAGTACTGAAGCTTTCCTTTCTTCTTCCAGCACCCTGACTCTGCTGTCTATCACCTGCATTACAACTCTCCAACACCCACGTCATGTCACTTTGAAAACAGCAGAGGAACTCGAAGCTAAGAGATCTGGGTGGTAACAAAAAGCTCCTACTTAATAGTTGTGTGACTTTGAAAATCTCAGTTACGCCATCTGAATGTTAGTTTCCTCACCTGGAAAATGGTACTTAATATCTACGTTGAAGGATTGTTTTAAAGGATTAAGACAACATCTTAAAATCACCCAGCACGGTGTATACCTAGAGTAGGAGCTCAGGAAATACTGGTTCTTAATATGCTACAACTCTTAGAATAGGCTTTTGTCAGCGGAAAAAAATAGCCAGCCTTTCTTCCCAGAAGCATTTGGAAACAGAATCACCCAGTGCCCACACTAAGGAGAGCCAACATTCTGCTGAAGAGAGGCCAGAGCTGGGAATCACTTGGAAGCCGTACCGGAAAGGATGCCCGCTTGATGTTGTGACATCGTGCACCAAAAAAGTGAAGCCCCACGGTCCTGCTAACTGAGACCATTTGCAGCCACCGTCATCATCAGTTTGAGCACATTTCTGAGGCAGAATATGAACAGATGGTGGTATTTCTCAATTACAATCCCACGGCCATAAAATTTGGCATATTCTGGCACCGTTTTCACCCTGAAGAAAAGTGATGTTTAAGGAAATGAAATACCAGCTGTATGAATCCCAACCAAGAGATGAAAGAGAGAGAGAAAGGAGAGAGAGTGCTCGACTTGGAGAATCGCTGTAGTCCCCTCCTCAGAGCACAGCCGGCACAGATTAAAGACTAAACACTTGGGTGTTGGAGAGTCAAAATGCAGGTGATGGAGAGCAGAGTCAAGATGCTGGAAGAAGAAAGGAAAGCTTCAGTACTTCATACATATCAATCCTTTCCAAGGAGGAAGCTAACATAGAAAACCATTTCAGGTGCATAATTAGAATAAATCTGCCTTCCATGCTAGGATTAGCATAGAAAATGCGATTCAAAAAATAATTATTATAAATAACATTCAGAAAGATAGGGAGGAGGAAGAAATGAGGACAAAATTATAGTCCTAATAAGTGACAAAAATTAAGCTAAGTGTTTTACTAATAGTTGCCCATTTAATCTTCATCAGGTAAGTATTTTATCATCAATAACTATGCTTTTCTTAACTTATAAAGAGGCTCAGAAAGGTGTATTACCTCCACCAAGGTTACACTGCTTAACTCCAGATTTCTGGTATTTCAGTTGTTGTGGTTCTCAAACTTGAACATGTATCAGAATCACCTGGAGGGCCTGTTGAAACACAGACTGCTGGGCCCCATCGCCAGAGACTCTGGCTCAGTAGGTCTGGAGTGGGGCCCAAGAGCTTACATTCCTCACCTTTTCCTAGGTGATGCTGCCGCTGGTTCAAGGACCACACTTTGAGAACCACCTTGTGAGGCTGTAAAAGGCTAAGGTTCTTTATTTAGTTGTAGGCTCTTGTTTCACCCCAGATTCAACTAGTCAACAAAGGAACAGGCTGGAATCATGACTGAATGATTAATCTCAGGCAAAAAAAACTGCTAGAGGGTGTTGGCAAGTCTCATGCATACACTGTGAAGTAGATTAAACAGCTTGCAGTAAAATGTATGCACAAATCTTTATGACCCAGTAAAGACTCTGAGAAGGCAAAGAAGGAGGCATCCAAAGATCAGATGAAGAAGGGAAATTAGAGGCAGAGAAATTAGAGACAAGGAATGGGAGGTGGGGAGGAGAAAACTGAGTGCCTCACAGAGGTGTCAGAGGGAGACGAGGATGCAGGTGTTACGACAGGGTCAAGGAGCCAGTGAAGGCTCGGGGAAGTGCCAGGAGTAAAGCAGGACAGGCTGGATTTTGGAATCAGATTCAAAAGCAGTCAAAAGAATCAGCTACGTCTCCTGTTGGGTCAAGTAGCTGTATTTCTATTCTCGAGCTAAAATGGCCTGGCCTGGCAGAAAGTGTTGGTATTTACCTAACATCTAGCCCCCTCCTTTGTCTTGCTACCAGATCCCTGATTCTTTTCAGCTGGGGCTGCACCCAGCCTCCAGGCGTACATCAGGATTTGTCTAAGCAGCCGTCGTTCACGGGGTAAAAATGTAGCTGAGTTCAAGCCCAAGACACAGAAAAAGTTTACTAAGTGACTTCCAGAAATTATTTTCCCTTGTGATAAAAGAGATAGATCCACAAGGAAAAGATGTTGTTCCGGCTTCAGACTCTGTGTGTGAGGGTCGGATGCTTAGATTTACAGCAGCCACCTTGCAGACCTGAGGGGAAGATGGCAGTTCCAAGGTGGGAAGGCAGTTGGGTTCTTGAACTGCAGCCCTCCAGATTTCATGTTAAATAGGATTATTCATTGCTGTGTGTGTGTGTGTGTGTGTGTGTGTTTTAATGGTTAAGAAACTAACTGATACAACTGGGAAATTAGATGTGATTTTTAATAGGACTTAGCAAAACTATGGCCAGGTCTCTCAATAACTGCAGTGTTTGGGTAGCAAAGACAGACCCTTTTTTCTCACAGAACATTTGAGGACACAGTAAGCTTTCTAAATTGTTACTCTTACCATACAAGTCCCCTAGTTAAACCCTTTCGTGAAGCTACTTTATATATAGGGTCCTTCACATTCTTTCCTATGTCTCCAGTCTATTTCATTACCACTAGGTGCCCCCTCCTATATGTTTTAGTCATTCCAAATATCTTGCTTTTGGAAGTTACCAAGCTATTATGCAACTCAATGCCTTGGGATTCTGTGCCCTCTTCCTTTCCTATATTGTATCATCCTTCCCTTCACGTGCACGTCCTCACCTGGATAACTTCTACGAATCACTCAAGACTCAGGTCAAGTAACACCTCCCCCAGGAAGCCTTCCCTAACGCTTCTCATGCTGGCTTCGGGGCCCTTCCCTGTGTTCCCACCATATGCCTGCTTTACCTTTCATTGAATTCAGCCATCACACTGTATTGAGATAATCAGGTAATAGGTACATCTCTCCAGTTAGATCACAAGATCGCTAAGGGAAGGAGCTGTATGTTTTCATTTTATATTTCTATTTAGCACCTAGACACATAATTGGCCCTCACTGCAATTTTTAACTAGAAATAAACTCAATTAGAATTACAAACACCTATCAATGAAATTATATTCTACTTCTAGTAACTCCCAATAACAGACACTTTTCAAGCAATAAAAACAATGAAAATCCACTACATACACTACCATAATTGTTACATTCCAGGCTGTCGCTAACAAATGAGTGATCTCCAGAAGCAGAAAAAACTGTGAATTTGATTTAAGTTGTTTCCACTGAGAGTGGAAATCTTTTACCCTTCCAAAGTAAACGTTAATGAGAATAATATCAGCTGTTACTATAACGTGTATTGTCATTCGCAAAGCACTTTGTAAGTGCTTTGTATTATATAATCTTCACACAAACCCTGGGAGATAAGTGTCATCATTTTCTTCCAGCAGATATAAAAGCTCAGGACCCCTTTACAGTCTTAAAAATCATTGAGGACCCCTAAAATGTTATTGGGTGTGGGTTAGATCTATCAACATGTCTCTCATAATTACTATCGATAACTACTGTATTAGAAACTAAACAATGAGAAAAAATTTAAGTTATTTTTGGTCATTTAAAATCATCATAAATCCATTTCATGTTAACATATTGTTTTAAGGGAAATTAGCGTTTTACAAAACAAAAGTGTAGTAAGAAGACTAACATATTTTGCATTTGGGTAAATCTCTTTAATTCCTGGCTTAATAGAAGACAGCTGGATTCTTACATTGGCTTCATTCAATCTTTGCAATATCACATGTCTTGTAGACTCTGGGACACTCCACTGTACACTCATGAAAGATGGATGGTGAAATGGCAAATAATGTCAGTGTTAGTGTGGGTATAGTTTTGGCTTTACTTGTGTATCCTCAAGGGAACCCAGAACCATACTTAGAGGACTGATGGATCAGTCTGAGAGAGATTAAGTGACTTGATGGAGATCAAACAACCAATCTGTTCATAACCCGGGATTTGAGCCTGAGCCATTTAATAGTAAGCCAGCACAGAACCGTGTGGTAGAGACTGAATCCAATGGGCCACAGGCCTTGAATTATTGTGTTCAATGAAGTATGTGCAGATGTCTGAGATGATGATTACATAATTACTAACCAATAACTAACACAGGACAAATCACACTGCTTTGCTGTTTTACCAATTCATCAGCTAAGATAATAACATGGCATGAGAATCACCAGGGTCAGTCAGCTGTGAAATGGCTGTATCTCACAGGCACAACTAGGCAGAGGTCAAGACTGCTGTTAGTTGTGAAGTTGAGGACTTTGGTGGACTATTTCTGGAAAACTAGAGCTTAGTCCATTTCTGGAAAATTAGAGCTTATAATGAGACTGAGAATGAGGTTCTTAGAATCCAAATATGGTTGAAATCCAAGAAATCCCACATGCACCAATTATGCAGATATTTTAATTGCATTTGTTGCAAACTCAAGGAGAAGATCCCAAAGCAATAAGAATTTAAATATGAGAGAAATCTCTAAAACACTCCCCAGGGCATTACGCTGACATGTGTGCAATGCTTCTGATGAAGCAGGAAACCCCACATTCATTCTAAGTTTGAAAGCAGATCTGGGAAATGGAGGCATCACTAAGACAGACAAGTGGGGGGCAAAAAGCTTATGTGAGGATATTTGGTTTATGCTCATATTTACTTAGACTTAGATATGATCTTAAGTCAAAAATATAAATCAAGTGGGCTGACTAAAAGAATTAATATCTATTATTTCAATAAATATTTGAGTGTCAAATACATTCAGGAACAGGGACATTCCCTGTGGATTTTAGGATAAGACAAGGTCCCTCTAGGCAAGACTGACAGCTACAATATGGTGAGACAATTTTGATGGGATTAAATACACATAAGTAGCAGTTAACTGTAGCTGGGTGGGAAAGACATAAGGAATAATGGCTTGCTTTTGGAAAGAGAAAAGCCTCTATTAATCCCTGAAAGATGAATAAGAATTATCTAAATGAAGAAAAAGATGGACATTTAAAAAACCCATATATGTCAAGACAAGTACTAAGTGTTCAAATTAATGTAATCTCATTAAAATTTAATAACGCAAGTTTGATATTATTTTTCCCATCTTATAGATGGCAAAAAAATGTGGTTTATAGAACTTAAGAGCATTGCCCAAGGTCATGCACTTAGTAAATGGCACATAATCTATGAACATAATCTATTTGAGTTCAAGGCACTTTTCACTGTAGTACAGCAGGATGGCATGGCATAGACACAAAGATATGAAGATGCACAGTACATTCATTGCAATGAAGTGTATTCAGAGCATGTATTCAGAGACAACTGTACATGGAGAAGTGGTAGAAGACACAACTAAAGAGGTTTGTAGGACTAGATCCCAGAAGTGATGGAAACTTTCTCCAGTAGGAATGTGGGAACTCAAATTCACATTTTCAAAAGGTCTTTCATGCAGAACAGTTTTAGAATACTTGTTTTAAAAGGAAGAGGGGGATAGTTATCTACTATTTGTTGTTTATTTGAAAATAGAGTTGAATGCTAATAAATGTCCAGAGATTTCAAAAGTAACATATTAGGGCTGTAAACACAGTAAAAGATTATTCCAATGCTCTGTTTATGTTTCAAGAACACCAAAGGGAAAACTGTTCTTATGGTCCAAAACCCTGGTTTATATACCCATATCTCAAGTGGTCATGATTATGGTTGGAATGGAAATATAAAAAGTTTAAAGAGACTCCACTCCCAGCATTTTGTCAGAGCTTTCCCTTTAAGATGAGCTCTGTAGGGAGGGGCTCGTGCTAATTTGGGGATGCAGTTAAGATCAGTTGTTCCAAAGGCAAATCCGCTGCAGAATACGCTAACACTAACCAAAGCCCTCCACGCTGCCATACTTAGGCTTATAAACCTGGCCCATACCTGCTATAATTCTTACCAAACCAAACTTGGGTCTGCTTCCCCACGGGCGGTAAAACCAATCTACTGACACTGGGCTGTGATGAAGGAAAGTGCGGCGTTTATTGCAGGCTATAAGCAAGAAGTCTAGGGCAGCTAGTGCTTAAAAGACCTGAACTCCCTGAAGGCTTTCAGGGAAAGATTTTTAAAGACAGGGTGAGTGAGGGGGTTTGTGCAGTGTGTGATCAGCTCGTGGACATTCTTTTGATTGGTTGGCGGTGAGGTCATCAGGAGTCAACGTCATCGTCATCAACCTTCTGGTTCCAACCGGTCTGGGGTCTGCGTGCTTGTGGGCAGCATACAGTTCACTTCTTCCACCTGGTGGGAGTTTCAGTATCTGCGAAACAGCTCAAAGGACATGGTTCCGAATACGATCTATAGCCCTTGAGGAGGAACTAAAGGTCCTTGACATTGTTTAATGGCTGAAGTATTATTATTTTGTGTTGCTTGACTGTTTTCCTTTCTTTCTGCATTTTCTCACTTCTCTGATTAAATTTATTCTTTGACTAAAGTTTTTCTACAGACAAAAGGCAGGTGGAGGACTTTTGGGGGCAGTTCTGTCCCGGGGAAGACCTCATAGGGTCCTGCCCAGTTACATAACCTCTTTAGGAGAGCAAAGCCACAATGGCAAAAGGAGATCAGAACTCGAGAAACTGGTGCACTCTTCACAGGAGGAATAAACCAAAGCAGGTTAATAACAAGAAATGGGGTCCAGCCACGCTGTGAATTTTGGGTACAAAATTGTAAGCAAAGAGGAACTATTCAAAGATCAAAGAAGCCAATATTTGGTGTTGTTAAAACGGACACACAGATTAGTGTAAAGGAAGCCAATATTGAACAAGAAAAAAATGGATAAAAGTGTGTGGAAAATTTATATGAGCTATAATCCTAATGTACTTGTATGAGATACCCTGAGTAAGGCTGATCTCTAGTATTCTGTACTTTGCTATCCTTTGGGTGGATTCTGAATGGAAAGGGCAAAGCTGTATATCACCCTGGATTTAAAAGAGACCAATCCCACATGCTGAGCATTAATTTGGCTGCAGTCAGTTTTATATAGAAAGCTGACCAGGCTACAGAAATCTTCACAATGCCAGAACTGGGTTATTTTCTCACCCTTTAACCTCATATGAATTATTTACATATGAAAAGAAAATTCTCTCAGTTATGTAAGAGAACGAAGAAACAACACCCTAATAGCAACAGGAAGCACCCAGGTCTTGGTTTCAATACTGTTCTCTAATAAAAAGTCAGAACTCCATAGAGAAATGTCTGATTCTAGGGCTGGGGGAGGAAATACACAAGATGAGCCTGAACTACCTTGTAAGTACCAGAAAATAAGCGCTAAAAAATAAAGAAAACCCACCTTGATGATTGATGGGAATATATCTAGGGGACGCAAAAGTCAACGGAAAGAGATCCCAATCTGCAACATTGGAATAATCTGAGGAAGAAAATCAATAAAGTCGTATTGGATTATACAAAATATGAAATATACATGGAAGATTCTGGGAGGATGGCTGAGCACCAGGAACCTGTCTCCCCACTCTGACAACAATTGCACTGGTACAATCTGATGTAACTGTTTTGGAACTCTCAGGTCTATTGAAGGTTTGCAACTTCCAGGGGAAGGCTTAGGTGGTAAATTGTGGTTAATTTTTGTCAGTTTCAGTTCTTAGCATTGTACCATCACCCATCCCCCACCCTCAGCCCCAAGGCAGGCCTAAAAGTATAAAACTCTTAGAAAGAAACATAAGGCAAACTTCACAACATTAGATTTGACAATGATTTCTTGGATATGACACCAAAGGCACAGGTGACAAAGGAAAAAAATAGGTAAACTGGACTTTATGAAAATACAGTTTTGTGCATCAAAAGACACTATCAACAGAGTAAAAAGTCAACCCACAGAATGGAAGAAAATGTATGTAAATCATATATCTGATAAAGGATTAATATCCAGAATACTGAGAGAACTCCTACAACTCAACAAGGACAGAAACAACCTAATTAAAAATGGGCAAGGGACTTGAATATACATTTCTTCAGAGGGATACCAATGGCCAATAAGGAAACGAAAAGATGCTCAGCTTTACTAATCATTAGAGAAATGCAAATTGAAACTACAGTTTATTCCAGTATGACTACAGATACGATCTCACACCCATTAGGATGTCTATCGTCAACAAAAGTGTTGGTGGGGATGTGGAGATATTAGAACCCCTGAGCGCTGTTAATGGCAAATGTAAAATGTTACAGCTTCTGTGGAAAACAATGTGGTGGTTCCTCAAAAAATTAAAAAAGGAATTACTGTTTGATTCAGCAATTCCACTTCTGGTTCATACCCAAGATAAATGAAAGCAGGGTCTCAAAGGGATATTTGTACATGTACATGTTCATAGCAGCATTATTCACAATAGCTAGAAAAAGGCGATAAACTAAGTGCCCATGGCTGTATGAATGGCTAAGCCAAATTTGGTGTATAAATATAACAGAATATTATTCAGCCCTAAAAAGGAAATTCTGACATATGGTACAACATGAATGAACCTTGAGCACCTTATGCTAAGTGGAATTAGCCAGTCACAAAAACACAAATGCTATATGATTCCATTTATATGAGGTATGTAGAGTAGTCAAAACCATAGAGACAGGAAGTAGAATTGTGCTTGCCAGGGGCTGGTGGTTAGTGTGGGTGTAGAGGGAAGGGGAGGGGTGTTATGTTTAATGGGTATAACGTTAGTTTTACTAAATTAAAGAGTTCTGAAGATGGATGTTGGTGATGGCTGCACCACATTACAAATGTATTTCATACCGCTGAACTGTACACTTAAAAATAGTTAAGATGGGAAATTCTACGTGTATTTTGCCACAATAAAAAAGTAAAAATAAATAGATAAACATACGTGAGTTTATACTGATAAAAATAAAATATTATAGATAAATAAACAAACAAATAAATGAAGGAAAGAGATAAATCTCCCATGCAGAAGAATTCCAAGTAATTTGTGCAGACACTATGCCCTCAAGGACGAAGAGCATACTTCCACTCCTTAAGTGTGAATTGGGTACAGTTACTTCCTCTACATGAGCACAGTATGGAAATGGGGGGGGGGGGAGATATTTTTACCGCAGGAAGACCTAACAAGCACTACCTCAACCAGGTGATCAAGGTCATCATCAACAGTGGTGCTCCGTGTTGATAGTGTATCCCCTTGATATGATGTGATTAAAATAGCACTTAACCTCTGTGCTCTTTCTTCCAAAAACCCATAGCCTCAGTCAAACCATGAGGAAAAAAAACATCAGACAAATTCCAGTGAAACGATATTCTGCAAAATACCTGACTAGTACTGCTCAAAACTGTCAAGGTCTTCAAAAGCAAGGAAAGTCTAAGAAAGTGAAAGGAAACATGACTGAGTGTAATATTGGTATCTTGGATGAGATCCTGGAACAGAAGTATGACACTAGGTAAAAACCAAGGTAATCTGAATAAAGTATGGGACTTAGTTAATAGTAATGAATTAATATCGGTTCATTAATGTCAACAACTGTACCATATGTGTATAAGATGTTAATAACTGAGGAAATTATCATCACTTTTTTTTTGTAAATCTAAAACTGTCTCAAAAAATAATGTCTACTTCTAAAAAATAAAGTTTTCCCACTCACACAGGATACCAATGTTTTCCTTTTTCCATTGACCTCAATTTTTGCCACATGCAGATAGGCACTTGGTGGAGTTTATAGCTGTAAAGGAAGTACAGTAAGTTGGTAATCTCTTGCCAACTTAATTTTATAGACTGAATACTTCTCCTGCAAATAAAATTAATCTAAAACATATTACATGTTTAATGTAAATTCGGGGTAAAGAATAAGAATATGAAGTTATCAAGAAATAGTCCCAAAAAAGTGAGAGGAAAAGGCAATATCCCAACTAACTCAGAGCTACCACTAGAGGAAAAGGAAACCTCCCACATTTTTTTCCTAATTAATCTCTCCCCTATGTACCACTGCCTATTGCAGCTTCAACAGGATATAGCCCCCTAAATCTTACCATCAAAAGCTAAAGGATAGAGCAGTTGATAATAAAGAAATTATGAAGTACTTTAAAAACTTCAGCCCCTCTACCAGCCCCCTACACCAAATGTGATTAGAAATATCATTTGTTCCAGTCTTCATTTGCTAGGGATGGGGTAAAAGGGACAGAGGCATGGGGTTCCCTCGGCCTCTGTAATCCCCCCCACTCCTGGAAGGGACTCCTGATAGGAGAAGAGACGTAGTGTCTGCACCACAGCACATAAAGTCTAATTTAATCCTGAGTCTGGTCTTTCCACATCTTTATAAATACGAACCAATAACAACGATAACAAAACACTCAAGAAATATATAAAGAGAAACAGCAACTCAAAAGACAAAAGAGAAATCTGAGCTAAGAAAATAGAAAATATTATTATAAAATGCTAGACATTAAAAAGTTAAAACATTTAAGCAGATATTTATTAAACTAATAGCTGTCAAGTCTGAAAAAGGGGGAAGGAAGGGGGAGAGAATGATGAAGAGGAGTTATTGAAAATAAGATTTGATTGCAAAATCAATAAAATCATAATAGTAACAGTACATATCAGAATGGACATCGCTGAAAACAAACTATGTCATTTAGAAAACCAACTCAAAGTCCTAGAATATGAAAAAAAAAGTGAAGGAAACTATGAGAGAGAAGATCAGAAGACATGGCTGGTAGATTTAAGGAAGTCATTATCCATATAATAGGACACTGTAAGAAGAGAACAGAATAGATGTAGTGAAAGCAATTTTTAAAGGAATAAAAGAAGGCAAATGGCCTGAGCTGATGAAAACCTTGTCTTCACATTAAGGAAATCTTCATCTACACATGTCGGAGGGAATGTTCCTGAATTCTAAGAATAAAGAAGGAAATCCTTCAAACAACTAAACATGAAAAATAGGTACTTAAAAGAGTAGCTTTAGTTATTAAATAAGCAAAAGTAATTCAAAATAAAACAGGTTGAATAAACCAATAGCGATAAGAGCAAAAGTTAAGATATTAAAAGGCAAAACATGTAGATGAGAGGGTTAAATTAGAGACAGCTCTTTAAAGAGATCATTAAAAGAGAGAGACCACTTGTAAGCCTGAACAATTAAAAAGTGCTGATATACAAACATAAGAATGAGAAGAAATACAACCCAGATACAAAGGACTTTCTTTAAATAAGGGAATGTTATATACAGTTCCACGACAATAAAATAAATATCTAAATGAATTTGATAACTTGCCAGGAAAATATAAGAAAATTGAATTCAATAGAAAGTTAGAAAATAAACTTGTTGGACAAATAAACAAAGGAGAAATTGAAAGCCAGAAAAATTAAAATGTCAGACAGTAAATACACAAATACTTAAGTGCTCTTCACTCATGGCAAAATTAAGAGGGGAAAGGTTTGCACTTCCCACTTTGTAAATTTATATATTTTTTAAAACCAGTTTTCTCTTTATATGCTTTATTTTATACGTAAAGAAGTAAAAAGAGAGAAGATAGTACACAATTACTATTATTCATTACAAGCTAAGAACTGGGTTTATTTCCCAGTTCATATATATCTATATATTTTTAAACCATTTTTTTTATTGAAGTATAGTTGATTTACAATGCTGTGATAGTTTCAGGTGTACAGAAAAGTGATTCAGTTATATATATTCTTATATATATATATTACATTATACATATATTATATATATATATATATATTCTTTTTCCATTATTGGTTATTTCAAGATATTGAATATAGTTCCCTGTGCTATATAGTAGGTCCTTGTTGTTTATCTATTTTATATATAGTAGTGCATATATATTAATCCTAAACTCCTAATATATCTCTCCCCTTTATCCCCTTTGATAACCATAAGTTCATTCTTTAAGTCTGTGAGTCTATTTCTGTTTTGTAAACAGTCTATTTTCTGTTTTGTATCACTTTTTTTAGATTCCACATATAAGTGATATCATATGATATTTGACTTTGCCTTACTTCAGTTAATATGATCATCTCTATCCATCCATGTTACTGAAAATGGTGTTATTTCATTATTTTCTGTAGCTGACTTGTATTCCATTGTGTATGTATACCACATCTTCTTTATCCATTCATATGTTGATGGACATTTAGGTTGCTTCCATATCGTGACTATTGTAAAAGTGCTGCTGTGAACATTGGGGTGCATGAATCTTTTCGATTAGTTTTCTCCAGATATGTGCCCAGAGTGGGATTGCAGAATCAAATGTTAGCTCTATATTTAGTTTTTTAAAGAACCTCCATTCTGTTCTCCATAGTGGGTGCACCAATTTACATTCTCACCAACAGTGTAGGAAGTTTCCTTTTTCTCCACACCCTCTCCAGCATTTATTATTTGTAGACTTTAATGATGGCCATTCTGACTGGTGTGAGATGATACCTCATTGTTCCTATTTCCATTTTGTTAATCGTCTTGGATTTGTTTTTGTAGGTCTTTTTTTCTCCTTTCTTCTCTTGTTCTCTTGTGATTTGATGACTATCTTTAGTGTTATGTTTGGATTCCATTTTCTTTTTTGTGTGTATATCTATTATATTTTTTTTGTGGTTACCGTGAGTTTTTTGTACAGTGGTCTATATATATATGTGCTTGTTTTAAGTTGCTGATCTCTTAATTTCAAGTGCATTTTAGATACCCCGCATTTATACTCTCCTCCCCTCATGATTACTACTTTTGATATTACATTTTACATCTAATTGTTTTGTGTATTCTTTATATATTTATTTAGCAAATGAATTAATATTTAACATGTGAATATAAGTTAATATAAAACATATATTAAAATTATACATGTGTTTATACACATAATTATATAATGGATGGTTTTAGTATATAAATATAATTAAAGTTCATATTATATTTACTTTCAATACATCTGCCCATGGAATTCCTTCTCAGGACCAGCTATGTATGTTTATTGCAGTGTGAATAAAAATACAAAAGCCCTTGTTAAAAAAATTATTAGGAATTTAAAGACAGCAGACCATTAAACCAAAAGTGGGAGCCTTTTGAGCATGGAGCCCTATGTGACTGGGCAGGTCACACATCCATGAAAGCATCTCTATTCCTACTGATCCTACTTCAAGGCTCAATTCAAATTCTGCTTCTTCTAGGAACTCTCCCCGTTACCTTAGTTGAAATAAATCTCTCCCTCCTGTGGTGCCCATAAAACAGCCCATTCTGTTTTGAGTTATGTATAGCTGAGTACAAGTGCTATCTACACCCTCTGTATTCGAGCTCTTTGAGGTTGAAGCTTTCATCTGAGACACCTGAGTATCCATGTGGCACTTAACATAATGGCTTACACATAACAGGGACTGAAAACTGTTGATCAGTTTTGAATAAGCAAATCTATAGATACAGAACACAGATTAGTGATTGCCTTGAGGGGGGTGATTTGGGGGGGAAGATGAAAATGTTATAAAATCAATTTTGGTGATGGTTGCATCTGAATATATCAATACTAAAAATCCATTGAATTATAAACTTTAAGTAGGTGAATTGTATGGTATGTAAATTATATCTCAGTAAAGCTGTTATTAAAAAAGAGAGAACCTCTTTACGACACACAAATGTCTGAGAAATAGATGTATAAATATAGTAATAAATCAGAATTGAGAAAATGTAACAGTAAAGATATAACCTTCAGAAAAACTATTTGAACAATTACCTCATAAGTTTTCCTTTGCAGATAATAAAGATAAAACGTAATGTGAAATGCCACTGCAAAAGAAAAAAAAAAAACCTAGTATCAAAATTCATTTGCTGAATTTAAGTAAACATTTGGAGTCAAAAGACTAACATTTAAACTCCAACTTCCCCATTTGCTAATATACAATTTTAAGTAATTGATTTAAGCTCATTCCATTGCAAAATTTTCATCTGCAACTTTATAGGACTGGCACTTAATACATTTATAAGTAAAGGGAAAAAGATTAAGTGCAAGAAAGTATTTTAAAAAGTGAAAGATGATTTTCAAATGCCCATGATATCTCTGAAAGTTATTTTCAAAGGAATTTTCACTCACAGAATTCTCCAGCATCTTTCTGCAAGAGTGTATCACAAGTTATTTGTTTAAAAATATAGTTTCAGCTAACGTTAGCAAAGAGATTTTTCCTATGACAGTTTTTACCAGAAACATATGTAACTGTGTATTATTGAGTTCTTAACTGTAGATAGCAAAATTCCCTCCATCCAATTCAAATGAAATAACAAAGAGTATTAATCATTACATTTCCAGGAGGGCCAGGGAAGTAGGCTTGTATGCTACATAATCAGCATAATATAGGCAGAAACAATATATTCAGAGAAATGTCAATCATCCCCCAGGACTGTTTAGCAGACACATCATTTTTTTTTTGATAGTAGAACAAGTCTTTATTTTTATTTTTATTATTTTTAACAACTTTATTGGAGTATAATTGCTTTACAATTGTGTGTTAGTTTCTGCTTTGTAACAAAGTGAATCAGCTATACATATACATATATCCCCATATCTCTTCCCTCTTGCGTCTCCCTCCCACCCCTCTAGGTGGTCACAAAGCACCGAGCTGATCTCCCTGTGCTATGCGGCTGCTTCCCACTAGCTATCTATTTTACATTTGGTAGTATATATAAGTCCATGCCACTCTCACTTCGTCCCAGCTTACCCTTCCCCCTGCCCGTGTCCTCAAGTCCATTCTCTACATCTGTGTCTTTATTCCTGTCCTGCCCGTAGGTTCTTCAGAACTTTTTTTTTTTTTTTTTAGATTTCATATATATATGCAGACACATCATTTTTGCCATAACCTCTTTTTGGCACCAAGGATGCTAGGGCCTGGACCACAGAAGCTGTAGTCAGCTGGAGTACTGCTGTCATCTTACATGGCTCAATTATTTCTACCTCCATGATTTCTGTAGGTATAGCTCCTTGAGAAAACCAGAGTCATAAATATAAGCTTAGCTGCAAGAGAGTCTAGAAAATGTAGATTTTAGCTTTCCCACATTTCCAGTATAGGCAAGCTGTCAAGAAAAAGTTTGGAGTGGGAGCTAATTTACAGTATCTACAAATGAAAAGTGAGCAAATGTGACAATGACAAACATAGAGACTGGGTTTCCTCTAACCCTTTTGCTCCTTCACCCTCCCAAGACTGAGAGAATAGTTTTAGCATTTTAACTCTGGCAACACAGCTTTCTTTTTTCCCCATGCACTGGCCATTCCTATTTACATTGATTGCATGCACGGAATAATAGTCATCAGCTGAAAGTGAGAACAATCCACCACTATGTAAGGTTTCAGGTCACCTCTGAGAGAAGCTGTCTGAGGGGAATATGCTGGCAGAATTGTACAATGTGCTCCCTGAATGCCCAAAGCGAAATCTTTATGCATGTGAATTCCAATCAAAGTGTAAGTTATTAAACAGGAGGAACCAAATAAATATAAGGTACGACATTAGGGAATGATGAAAAGGGAACAGCTCTTGGCCTGTGCTGAGACTGAGAGACAGTTGGCAAGAATCAAAAGCACGAGAGCTAGACAGAGCCCTGCCAGTCACTGAGCATGCACTTTGGGCAATCATAGCACTTCAAAGAGCTTTTAGATCCTTATTTACAAAATAAAGCTCTATCTCTCCTGTCTTAGTCATCTAGATTAAAGGAGAGTAAATGGAAATGACATTTTTTGAGTTCATTTTGTGCAAGGGGCTGAGATAGATGCACAATTATAAGAAAAGAAAATCATTTCAAATAGCTCTTACTTCAAAATGAGTTCATAGGGTATTCAAGGAGTCAGAAAATTATATAAATTAATACAATAGTCATAATTTTTTGTTTTCATAAAAAATTAGAAATAATTTAGAAATTTCTGATTTACATGACATTTATTATAAAATTAACATAAACATCAATCTATACTAAAATCTCTAGTTGATATAAAATGGGATATCTTCTAGTATATGTTCACCAAGGATTTAGCAAAAAAGTTTATCAATGTTGACAAATAATAATAATAACAACAGCAACAATCAAGTCTCTCCGGATACATTCTAAATTCCTCTTCTTCCACTTTGCAAACCCACGGAAATTTTTCAAAATATACACCATATTACTCTTGCCCCATATTGGTATATGCCAAAATTCCAATTCATGAGCGTATTCATTCACACATTCATTAGACAAAAATTTATTTTATGACTCCTATGTGCTAGAGACTGGGACAGGCCCTGGTAAAACATCGGTGAACATCAGAGATATGGTCCCTGTTCTAATGGGGTTTATACTCCAGCAGACAGGAGAGGCAGTTGTCAAGTTGTTGGGGTTTTTTTAAACATCTTTATTGGAGTATAATTGCTTTACAATGGTGTGTTAGTTTCTGCTTTATAACAAAATGGATCAGTTATACATATACATACGTCTTCATATTTCTTCCCTCTTGCATCTCCCCCCCTCCCCCCCTCCCTATCCCACCCCTCTAGGTGGTCACAAAGCACAGAGCTGATCTCCTTGTGCTATGCGGCTGCTTCTCACTAGCTATCTATTTTACGTTTGGTAGTGTATATATGTCCATGCCACTGTCTCACTTTGTCCCAGCTTACCCTTCCCCCTCCCTGTATCCTCAAGTCCATTCTCTAGTAGGTCTGTGTCTTTATTCCCATCTTGCCCCTAGGTTCTTCATGACCATTTTTTTTTTTTTTTTTTTTTTTTAGATTCCATATATATGTGTTAGCATACGGTATTTGTTTTTCTCTTTCTGACTTATTTCACTCTGTATGACAGACTCTAGGTCCATCCACCTCACTACAAATAACTCAATTTCGTTTCTTTTTATGGCTGAGGAATATTCCATTGTATATATGTGCCACATCTTCTTTATCCATTCATCTGTCGATGGACACTTAGGTTGCTTCCATGTCCTGGCTATTGTAAATAGAGCTGCAATGAACATTTTGGTACATGACTCTTTTTGAATTATGGTTTTCTCAGGGTATATGCCCAGTAGTGGGATTGCTGGGTCATATGGTAGTTCTATTTTTAGGTTTTTAAGGAGCCTCAAGTTTTAAACAGGCTTATTCTGTCTGCATAACCTCTGAACTACATTTAAAGTCAAGTGGGAGGAGATAAGAATGAACACGATCAATTATGTGATAATTGTTATAAGATGTAATCTTACAAATATGTAAACAAGCTACTATTGGCCAATAAAATGAGGAAAACTTAATTCCAAATAAAGAGACTGGGACAAACTCATGGAAAAGGTGACAGTTTAACTGGCTCTTAAAGAGTAGATTGAATCTTCCTACAGAATTCTAGACACAGAGCGGATTCTTAATAAATGCATGTTGGATAAATGAATGACTAATGGGACAGACATTCTAGGAGCACAACAGTGCAAACACAAAGAGTTGAGATAAGAATATACAGCCTACATTTGAATTTTTTTTTTATTTTGTTAAGTGCCCCTCCTGATATCCAATGTCAGCCAATATAGGAGAATTTTGAGAAGAAATTAAGACCAAGGCACTAATGGAAAATATACTTGAAGATAACAAGTAGGCTCTATTTTAACCTGGAGAGATTAGAGAAATATCATTCATAATTGAAGATTACACAAAGAAAAAAGATTCTGTTTCCAAAGAGTGTGGAGCAGCTCACCTGTTTTTCACATATATAATTTGAATTAATGGAAAATTAAGTCATTAATTTCACTACGAATGACTTCGAGCAAACTCAAGATCTAATTTCAGCAGTGTGGTGTAGGTAAAATATTGATAGGAACCTCATACTTTCCTATGTCTCCTTGAAACCAATTCTAAATATATTTAGGAGGACTAAGCATGAGAAAATAATTTATAGTTACCTACCTATCTCAGCTGTAGTAGGTGTGTCAAGTGAGAAAAATATAGAATCAATAAGAAGAGGTCAAATGTAAGGTAAAGAAGTCCTGATGCTTATCCTCAATTATACATCCTTTCACTCTTTCTTTCAAATCATGGTCACTTGGACCCTCAAAAAGGAGATCACTAACTTGGAGAGGGAAGAATTTCATGCTGAGATACTAAATCCATTGTGCAAATCCAGATGAAGGACTCCCATGTGAACCGTGTTATCCATGCACCATATGGGAAGGAGAGGCCTGATTTCTTTGTAAAAAGAGATGTCCCTCCTTGGGAGGTAGATGTCTTATGAATTTAGAGACAAGTATCAAACTGAAAGCAAAATTTAGAGCATGTCTGTGTAATGCTATATGGCCTGCAACACTGTCACACTCGTTTTCAGGGCAGAAAGGACCACTTGAATTGGGTCTGGAAAGCAAGCCTCCATGGAGGACATGATGAAAGGTTAATGTTCAAGCTGTCTGCATGGGGTTTAACAGGGTTATCTCTTTGAAGCAAAGCCATGGTCTCACATAACATCGAAGCTCTTTGCAAATGGAGTTTACCATTTTTCCAGAATTGGAGATGAATTCTCATTATACCTCTTCTGTTGTTAAAAAGCCAGTGTTAGGGACGATAAAGCTTTTAGAGTCAGTCAGTGCATCAGATAAGATGTAGCCTGCCTTGACCAAGTGATTCCGCTACTTGTAAAAATCTGAAAATGAATAAAAGCTTCATGTTCAAAGGTGTTCATCACAGCCTTTTTGTAATCATGAAATATTTGCTAGCAACCAAAGCCAAAAAATATGAAAATGGTTAATGAAACTATGGCAAAGTTATTGTAGGAAGCTACTGTGTAGCTCATACTTCAGAATTTAGAGAACTATCCAAGACATTATAGGGCAGGTACCCAGGGAGTAACAAAGATACTGGAGAGCACAAGCTCAAAGAAGGACAAGAGTTCCCCTGCTTAAGGTATTTGGGGCTTCCTACTGGGCCTTGAAAGTTGAGTTCTATTTATCAGTGGTAAAGTTCAGAGGGATGGAAATCTAGCCTATAATAAAATGCACAATGATCTTCTAGAATAGAAGGTGGAAGGAATACTTTCTTACACAATTCCCTCCTTGAAAGTCATTAATTAAAAAAAAAAAAAGTGTTAAATAGAAAATGAATCTCCATCTAAAATGAAACTAGGATGAAATGGTAATCAGCTCTTGTTGCATCATTCAGATATTAAAACAAATAAACTAAAATAAATTGGGGTAAACACTTATTCAATAAAGTATGCTAAGATCTGAGATGTAATGAGAAATAGGGAAGACCACCAATTTCATTTGGTTTATTTTGAAACAGTAAGTTCACAAATTAATAAATGAATTGTAACTGATGTCATAATAGGAACCAGTGTCATAGGAAGACAAAGGAATGGTTGAATTAAGAATGATTGTGGAGAGAGGGAACTATCTTGAATAAACTAATCCAGGAAATACTATCAGAGGAAGTGATATTTAGGCAGGAATTTGAGAATAAGAATACAGAAGAGGTTAGTGTAATTTACTTCTGACTTTTTGTGTGATTTAATTACTCAGAATTTCAGAGAGAAAATATAACTGTCTAAAGCAGTAAACAAATGGGTATGTTGGAGGTGTTGAAAGAAGGCTAATAAGATTGGAATTAGCCGGAATGAGTTACTGAGGATAAGGTGCAGTCCATGACTTTGAGGAACTCACAGTCTGGATTCCCTGCCCCTCCAATGATCGTGAATAGAGAAGAATGCAAGAAAGAGTGCTCATCAAGCACTTCAAATGCTGCTTTCTCATTTCTCACTGTGAACTCTCTGAAGGCAAGGACTGAGTCTTATCCTTATAAATGGCACATTATTGGTACCCAGTGAATAAATAAAAGAATCAGGATTAGATTTTGAAAGGAATTTTAGTATTTGTATGCTATTTTAAAATAGAATATTTGCTATTTTCTTTGTTTTATTTTTTTTCTAATCTGATTAACTGTGATTTCAAGGAGATGAACTTATATTTGTAGTCTGGAGTTGAATATTTTCAAATATGTTGAATCCATGCTATGTGAAAAGTAATGTCCTCTAAACAGAGACCTCAGATATCATTCCCCCATTAGAAACTATGAGGAAACTGAGGTTTGGGAAATTTAGGTGAATTTCATAAAATCATATGAGAGATTTGCTAAGACTAGAAACCAGTTGTTCTACTGCTAAGCCATTGCCTGTTCTATAACATGACATAGTCCTGCTAAGAAATCAGACCATGGCTGAGTTTTAAGATGAGGCACTATATTTCAGATTCAGGTTCCAAAAACAATGCAGTCCACTAAGATATCATCAACTAGGATTTAGAAAAAAATGGAGAGTGCTAAAAGTCAGTTTTATTTATGCATACCCTAGGTATGATTTCTCCACCTGACTCCAAATGATTAATGATCAATAGAATGATACCAATGTAGGTAAACAAAGGAATTCCCTAGTATGTTAACATCTAGATTATGTCCAGTCCATAAATGCAACAGTTCCATTTACTGTTAACCTATGTTTGTGAGAAAATGTACCCTAATAACTTATGAAGTATTGACTTAAAAATAAGTTTCAGAAGTAAGATCCAAATATATTAATTTGTTTGACAAACACTATGTGAAAGTTATCTTGGAAAGATTGGCATCCTGATTATTTTTTTTTGACTTGTGCCAGATACTTTATTAAATTTAATTATTAATTTTCATGGTTTTTCTTTAAATTTTTTTGAATTTTCTGCAAACACAATCATGTCATCTGTGAATATCCATTGTTCCATTTTTTCCTTTTTCAATCCTTGTAAATTATACTTCTTTTTCTTGACTTATTGCAATGCTTATGACCTTTGATAGAATGTTGAATAGAAATGGTTATAGAAATCATGATTATCTCTTTGCCAGTCTCTGGAAGAAAGCATTCAACATTTTACCAATAAGTCTAATGTTAACTGTACACTTTTTGTAGATACTCTATTAGAATAAAAATAATCCCTTCTATTCCTAGTTTACTAAGGGTTTTTATCATGGTGGATGTTGGATTTCATTTAATGCTTTCTCTGTAGCCAATGATTAATCATATGATTTCTCTTTCTTTCTTTTCTTGTTTATATAGTGTATTACATTGATTTCCAAGTTTTATGCTAACCTTGCATATCTAGAATATTGGCTTTGGTGTATTGTTATTGTTGTATACTACTGGATTTTGTTTGCTAATGTATAGTGTAGGATTGTTTTACATCTGTATTTATAGGAGAGTTTGGGCTATAATTTTCTATTTTTGTAAGGTCTTAGGTTTTAATAAGATTATGTGAAGTTCATAAATAATTGTGAATGAATTGTTTTCTTCTTTTCAACACACTGGGAGATTCTATGAAAGATTTTGGTAATGTCTTTATTATATGCTTTGTAAAATTCATCAGTGAATCCACTTAGACCTGGAGTTTTCTTTGTGTATGTCCTTCACATATATTTGTCCACTTTCAAACTCTCTTTTTTATTTTCAGGTATGTCAACTATACATTACATAATACTGCATTTTATTTTATTTTTTACCCTGAGTGAAAATCATGGACTTTTTATAAAGGAATTTAAACATTCATATTTATTATGATCACTGATATATTAAAAAGTACTTTGCCATTTTATTTTATTATTTTTATATATGGTGATTTCCTTAATTATCTTACCTCTCCTTTTGCCTTTCATTATTTTTACTGGATTAATCTTTGTTTCTATTTTTATGTCAAGTAATTTCTAAGTTAGACTTAATCTATTCTTCATTGATTTCCCTTGAATTCTTAACAGGAGGTTTCAATTTAGAATTTTATGTTAATCTTGTAAATTAACCTCTGCCTCTAAGCACAGGTATACAAAAACAGTGAAGAGCACAGACTCTGGAGACCAGCTTGAATTTGAATTGCAACCATAATACTTGCTAGCTGATATTAGGCAAGTTACCTAGGTTCTCAGTACCTCGGTTTTCTCTTTGGTAAAATATGGATAATAAGATGCCTATCTCAGATGGTTGCTTTTAGAATTAAATAAATTCCAGTTGCTTAGAATATCAGTAAATACTCTATAATGTTAGCTATTTTGAGCTGTCTTCCAAATATTAGTGGAATTTTGAGGTACAGTTTTTAGTAATTGTTCCAAATTATTATAGAATCTTTAATATTATGCCTCTCTTTTATTAGGAGCCATTTTTAATCACATAAAATTTCTTAATAATTTCTTCTGAGTTTATTGATATAATTTTGCATTCCCACTTGTAGGTAATGATAAGTATAGGGATGATAATTTTTCTGAGTTTGGAATTTCAGGTTGAAAATTTTTTTCTCAGAAGTTTGAACATTGCATTGTCTTTTGGTATGCATCTTGCAAATGAAAAAATCTGATGTCAGTATGATATACTTTATTTTCTACATAAATTGCATTTTTTTCAGAAACTTTTGGAATTAATAAACATTTTAAAAAGACTTATCCTTTGGTTTCAAAAAAAGAATACTAGCATGTGTCCAACTGTGGTCATACTTTTATTATTCTCACTTGACACCAGTTAGAACTTTTCAATCTGATCGCTTGATGCTTTTACAATTTATTTAATTCATCCCTTCCAGTCTTTCTTTCTTTTTATACATTTTCTTTTAGATGGCTATTGAAATTCCTGGATTTTTCTTTTGTGTCCTTTATATTTTTTCTCTCACCATTTATCTTTGTCTCATGAGGGAATACTTCTGTTCAATTTTATCACTCAGAAATTCAATATCTAGACATGACTCTTTTATTAGCTGATAATATTTTTAATAGTTTAAGAAGTGAGGTCCTATTTTTAATTTCCAAGAAAAATTATCTTTCATCTCTTATATTTATTCTGTTACTTCTGTTGTTGGTGGGTTTTTTTCCCTTCCAATCCTGTGTCTGGATGTAAGCATCTATGTTTGGTCACTTATCTTGAGCTCAGTATGGGTAGAGTACAAATGGGTGATGAGGAACCAGTAGGAATAGAGAAGTTATGTGTATTATGGGAGTGATCATAGGTATACTTAGACAATGAATGCCCCCTACCAACCTGAGGGCAGGGGCTACACAGGAGGATCCCTTGCTCTTCCACTCTTCTTTTTATCTCTCTCTGTCTCCTCTCTCTCTGCACTCTTCCTTCTGCTTCCTCATGTTGTTCTGTTACTCCCTCCCTCATTGAGCTATCACCTGAGGATCATGACTGCTATTGAATAGGGACAGTAAGGGTTTATAGTACACTTCATCCTCTTAAATGTCTTTTTTTCCCTCTCCACATTCAATACCCTTTATTAGATCTTATCTGTCTTCTAGATAATGCTTTTTATGTGGCATTAAATACTGTTATTATTTCATTAAATGTTGTTGATGTGCCATGTAGTTTAAGTACATTTTCTCCTTTAACTTTCATAACATTCCAATACAGGAAGTTTATCTCTATTTTAAGATGAAATACCTTGAGAACAGAAGAGTTAAGAAAATAGCCCAAAGATTACACAATTTAAGAAAGACAAGGTCCAAGATTTGAACCTAGGTCTGTCTGACAGCAAAGACCATCTTTTTCCCCTTCACGATAATGATTCAACCCACATTGTCATCTTGTGCTTTTAAGAAGCAAATATCCGTTGTATGAGTGCTATAGAATAGGTACTGTGCTGTGTGCTAGGTATATACAGGTAGACAAAATAGACCTGGTGAGCCTTGTCCTAATGAATTTGCATTATCACGGAAGGACATGGAAAGGGATTTTTAAAAGTAGAGAGGTGTCACTTGTAATCTATGCAGTGAAGGGAAAGTTCAGGGTGCAGGGAGTGAAATTAAAAGAGGAATCTATTTACTGTTGGATAGCCAAGGAGCTTCCCACTGTTCCCATAAGGGGTGACAGTGTTAGAGGCGGCATGGATGAAAGAGAACACAGAGTAGAATATAGGGAGATTGAGTTGACCACTCCAACATCATTTCTTCTGTGCTAACCACCTTTGCTCTCTACTTGTTCCTAACCTGGCTCCTTCAGTATGGCTCTGCTCAGATCCTGTTGATTATTTAAAGACCATGCTAAATTCGCACCTTTGACAGAAAGGCATTCCATATCACCCCTAGTTAGAACTACTTCCTCTGCCCTATATTTTGAATCTATTCTGTTTTCCCCTTTGAGTTTTTATCACAGTTTATCTTATGGTTGTGTGTTTGTTTCCTTCACTAGATTTTAAGTTGTTGAAAACTAGAGACTTAATTACTTTTGCATCTGTTGGAATTTATCACAATACGTAGAACATACTGACTTTTAAAAATTATCAAAATGGTTCTGAGTAAAGTATTACACATTTTGTAGTTTGGAGGCAGAATTGGAAGAACAGATATAAGACATACTCTAAATGGCAAAGAAAAAAAGAAAAAAAAAGTTGAAATATAAGGTCTTGGTGTACTACTAACCTTCAATGGCTGTTCTCCAACTTGAGTGTGCATCAGAATTACATTGAGGTCTTATTAAAACAGATGTGCTGGAATCCATCCCCTAAATTCTGATTTAGTAGATTTGTGGGTAGAGAATGTGAATTAGTATTTCTAGCAAATTCCCACTTGATGCTGATGGTCCTTGACCCCCAACCACATATGAGAACCACTTCTATAGAAGATCTTCCATCCAGAAGGGCCACATTTTTTCCTTTCAGAAATGATGGAGCTATTTGTAAGCCTTTGGACCATTACATGTACTTGTAAAAACAATAGTTGAAAGAATATAAGCAGAAGTTACTTGAAATTCTGCCCCTCTCATTATTCATGGTTTTGGACAAAACTCACTACCCTTTAGAATCCTCTTCTTTTAAAAACTGAATCAGTAAACCTATCTAGTGGGTACATTATGAAGATCTTGGAGACTGAAAATATAAGCTAAATGAATGTTACAATATGAGGCATGTTATAAATTCTGAGTAAACTGTAGCATTGCCCAGTGAAATTGGAGCCAAGGCAACCCTACTCAGGAAATCTCTGCTGTTTCCACGTTGCATCTCATCTTTTTTTGTTTCCATACTGTCTTATTTTCAGTGTTCTCAGCTTCTATCCCAGAATTTTGAATTTCCAATTTTACTCTGTGATTTGTCTTCTTTTTCTTTTCTTTTTTTCCCTTCTTCCTTTAACTCTTCTGTCCTCCCTTCCTTTCCTTCTTTCTTTTTAAAAAAATGTCTCACACTCATCATTGGAGTCTGCATTCTTTGAGATCATTACTGGTGAATACTATACAAATAACTCTATAAGTAATTATATAATAATTAGGAGAAATCCTCATATAGATTGTCAGAAAAGAACCATATATTACATATACATATCAATACAACAATATACAGATTACCCTTGAGCAACACAGGGGTTAAGGGCACTGACGCTCCACCCAGTTGAAAATCCAAGTATAACATAGTTGGCCCTCTGTATCTGCCATTCCACATCCATTGATTCAGCCAACTATAGATCATGTAGTACTGTATTATTTCTTATTGTAAGAAATTTGCCTATAAGTTGACCCACACAATTCAAAACCCTGTGTTTCAAGGGTCAACCATATCCCAAATCTTAAATCACTCGTGATTAAATATTTGTCATTTTCAGTAGGCTTGACATTTTTAGATCATTAAAAGTCTGACTGAGATGTATCATAATAGCTGCCTATTTCCTTTCTATGTTTCTCAGAACTGTTCCTATTTCATTTTCTGACCTAAAAGCTTATGAATCTGTCTGATGTCCAATGGGGTATATCTCAAAGGATTTTTAGATTAGAAGTAGGTGTTTATTCTTTTCAATTCCCTGTGATTATTGCATCAGTGAACATGGTGTACATATAAGTAAAGCCCAGAGTGGACATTTTCTAGAGAAAAATTAAAATTTGTGGTATGAAATCTAAAATATGACACAAATGAACTTAATTATAAAACAGAAATAGACTCACAGACCTAGAAAACAAACTATGGTTTACCAAAGAGGAAAAGGGGGGGAGGGATAAATTAGGAGTTTGGGATTAACAGATACACACTACTATATATAAAATAGATAAATAACAAGGACCCACTATATAGCACAGGGAACTATAATCAATATCTTGTAATAAACTGTAATGGAAAAGAATCTGAAAAAATATATATGTATGTGTATATATATGTATATACATTTATATGAATCACTTTGCTGTACACCTGAAGCTAACACAACATTGTTAATCAACTATGCTCCAATATAAAATAAAAATTTAAAAAAAGAAGAATATCTTTAAAGTAGCAATAACGAAAATACTAAAACTATGGGATAATAAAGCTTTTTTAGACATGGGCAAATGTGCACCTTAAACAATTTGACTGATAGTTTAGGAAAGGTGAATATAAAATAGTTATGCATTCAAAGAAAAACTTATAAAAAGAGAAATAAAATAAAGCAACCTATAAGAAGAAAATCCTTTAAAAACAAAAACTGGTGAACAATTAAAACCATAGAATTGATACAGCAACAGCTCTTTCAAAATTTATTTATTCAGATGATTTTTTCATTTATCCCCTCAATAGAACCAATAAAATAGTTAAAAAAAAAAAAAAAGTAAGCGGTACGAGTGTCCTTGTTTCACAGAATATTAAACCTGAAAGAATTCTTAGATGTTGCCTTCTTCAACTTCTAATTTATTTATCTTGGAAAATCAAAGCCTAGATAGAGATTATAAATTATACAAGGTCAAATAAATTTAGGCTTCTATTTTGTTCAGTTGGTCACCAACAGCTTTGAAATATTAACATGTTATGATATTAGCCCTGAAAGTGGGGACTTGATGTTCTAGAGGACACAACATTTGCAAGAACAGCTTGGGTCAAGAGCCAACCCTCAGATCATTCAATTGTGGCTAGCGTAGGGCTTACATTGGATACAATGGAGGAAGGGACAGTTCCCAGAAGATCCATTGTGTCCTTGGAGAAGGGAGAAGGTGTTGGAAAGAGAAAACAATAGATGATCTCTCTGGTTAGTGATAAGCTTTGGCAAATGTGATTTCCTTAGTTGGCACCAGATGGCAGTGATTAAAAGCTTACATTCCTTTAATTACCCTGTGAACTCTTGTAGTGGTAAAACTCAAGTTGTCTATACATTAGTACTCAGCTTGGGCTGTAAGGGTAATAAAATTCAGTGTTCTTTCATTTTAGCAGGACCTCAAAAGATTTTATCCTTTGAACTTAAAGACCAAATAACACTAGAACTGGTGTTATGTAAAGGATGATATACATACACACATATACATACACACATATATCTATATCTACATCTATATCATCTATATCTATACTTATCTATGAAATTATGAATCAGACCTTTTAGAGGTAACTGCTTTTATACTCTATCTCATAAGGGCCCCATAAGCTTTATCTGTATACTTCACTTTGAGGATTTAAAAAACATACCTAGATGTATTGTTTTAATTAAAGAGTTTAGAAAGACAATGAAAGATTTATTTTGAAAATCAGTGTCCAAATTACAGCAGAAATTAAATATAGCTCACTAAGTTATATGTGTGCACATGCACACAGAGGTACAAACAGATATAACTATATGCTTGCAATGTTTAATGACCAATTTTTCCTCAATAGAGTGCTTATAAATGATTCTCTAATATTAACTGGGTTAATAACTCTTGTGGTCTAGATATTGTTTGTTTACTTCCTTCCTTGTTTGGTTTTGGGTGTTTCTATACCATCTTTCTATTTGTTTCAGATCCCCTTTGGTCCACAATGAACTATTCTTTTCTTCCATAGCTCATGTAGTAATTGTAGAGAATGCAAAGTTTCTCTTTCCTCATTCAAAACCTCTGTCAGCTATATGTGAATACTAAAGTGGGAATGACCCCTGACCCTGAATAGGATGTGTTGGTGGGCACATGCACACATGAGAGTATAGTTGAGGTGTCAGGAGGGTGCTGGGAGTAAATGGCTTCCAGGCTCAATGACAGGTCATATTCAGCAGATAAAAAGAGCAAGGAATTGTGCTCCAGGTAGCAGAAATAACACACACCAACATCCTGGGTAAGAAGGGGCATGTCCAGTAAGTAGTAGGTGGTCAAACATGTGAGTCCAAACATCATGAGATAAATCTTGGTTATGTATAAGTATTTTGGATTCATCTATATTTGAAGAGTAATCTAAACTAAGGTGAAATGAAGAGGACTTGGAATAGAATTCTGAGAACATCAGAATTTAAAAGATAGTCAAAGAAAGAAAGTAGAAATTCATAAAACTCTGATCTGAGGATGTCTAAGGAAAGATCTATTTCCAGAAGAAGGGAGTCGTCAGCAGGGTCATATTCACCAAGAGGTAAAAGGTCAGGATTGAGAAACTTCCAATTTAGCAAAAAAGATGTTGGTTATTTCACGTCTCCTCCTGTTTCTCATTCTCCTGGCTTAGCAGGAATATTTAAAAATGGACTGCTCTTGCCATATTGGTTTTATAATTTGATCCTCTGCAAATATAAATTACATTGTCAGGGGAGGCCTTGGAAACCACTTTGTTGGCTATTTTTAATCATATGTACTAATAATTATAGTAATAAGAAAACAAATAGCTACTACTTAATGAGCATTTACCATGAGACACATATTGTACTTAGTGCCTAAAAGAGCATGGTCAGAAATCCTTACAACAATGCTGTGTTTTACAGATCAAGACACTGTAATGAATTTCTAAAGTTCATGTAATTGCAGATTTAGGGATCTATGATTTGAATTCAGGTCTTTTTGATTCTCAAGGGCTTAGTCCTTGGAGCTTCTCACTTTGTTTTTTTTTCTTTTTTCTTTTTTTATCTACTCTCATTAGTGTTCTTCACCTTTCTCTCGTCTTTCAGTACCACCTAAACAACTTCCAGATTTATATCTCTAGCCCAGACTCTTCTCTTGAGCTACCTATATGTTTATTCAGTTGCTCACTTGACATCTCTAGTTGAATGTCTTAAAGAGATTAAAAAAACTTAACATACCTAAAGCTGAACTTCTGACCTTGCTCCCTTTAAATCTACTCACAATCTTCTCCATTTAAGTTATTGGCAACTTCCTTGTTCTATATGGTCATGATGAAAACCTTGAAGTCAGTTTTACTCCTCTTTCTTTCATACCCAAAATAAAATCCATCAGTAAATTCCTCCCTGAAAACGTATTCAGAATCCAACTACCTCTCCCCACCTCCACTGTTCTCATCTAAACCACCACCATCATTTCTTACCTGAAAACATAGTAGAAACATAGTAGTCTCATTTTTTCACCCTTTTAGCTCTACACTGTGTTCTCAACTCAGTCACCATAGGATCTTTTTAAAATATATATTTAAGCATGCCATCCCTCTATTCAAAGCCTTCCAGGGGCTTTTGATATCTCTGAGAATAAAAGCCAAAGTCCTTAGTATCATCTATAAGGCCTCATATGCTATGAGTCTTCCAACTTCCTTTCTTACCTCATCTTATCTCATGTTACTCTCACCCTGGTTCACTATTTGCTACCCCAGTGGCCTCTTTGCTCTTCTTGGGCAACAAGCATGCTTCTACTTCAAGGCCTTTGCACTGGCTGTTCCCTCTGCCTGGAAAGCTCTTCTCACGATATGCATAACTAACTTTCTCAATATCTTTAAGTTTTAGTTCAAGATTCTCCTATCCAGGGAAAAGAGAGCCAAAAACAAAAATATGGAGACTTGAGAATGTGTCTTATGTTCAGATAGTATGATTAAGTTTGCAACTTATCCTCCTCCCTCCCCCATAATAAAATATAACTGACCATTTAAGTGATCCTCCCTTTCGGGCACTGACCAATTTTACAAATTTTTAATGATTAAAGACAGTCTCAAGTCATTTATAAAACTTTCAAAAGGAATTTGGACACATACACAGTCTTCACCACAAGCGTTACTGTTCTACATGGTGTCCTTACACTACATAATAACATCATTGTAGTTTTCCTAATCATGAATATCTCTGAGGTCTTAATGAAAGCAAGATTTAATCCCTTCATTTTGGTTGCTGTATACAGGATGGCCAGGAAAGCTCAACATTGCTCCTCAAAGAGTGGGAAACCATAAACTAACATTAAAACCTGTGAATTTCTTGGTCTAGATTCCAGTGGTCTTCCCAAGGGATCTTAGCGTACAGTAATTCATGGTTCACATTGCTCTTTATTTGTCTGGATGAACTACATTTTATATATTTTTAAATGCTGTATCCTCCTGTTTGGAAAGAAGAACACCAAGGCTATTATTTACGTGAAAGAAAACAATCCTTGGATTTTTTGTGGCTTTCCTCATTCCATTAGTCATGCAGAGCAAGCCCATATTGACTGGAGATTGGTGTGAGCAGCCTAAATCTGTTTGAAGGTGTATGGTCTATGTCTCCAAATCCCTAGGCCTCAGGTTGAAAGTTCATTATGCTTTTTCTCCCTGCCTTTACTTTTCTAAACAAAACTTTATTTGTTTTTCTTTCCTGAATTGTTTGTACTCAGACTATTCAATACTTGAAATACTACATAAGGCTAAGCAGGTATGATAGCCAAACCGGAAGATGACATTTACCCTGATTTATCTGTCATTTGGAATGTCAACACAGATATTAATTTAAAAGCACCACCACAACCCCACCGCAGGGGGGAAAAAAAAAATGCCTGTTGAAACTCAAGGACAATAAAGGCCAAAAGTAGAGAAGGTCTAGCTATGGTGAAGTAGAAATAGAAAGGACTGCCTTTGGAATCAGAAGATGTAGTTGGCCTCCTAGGATTCTTGTCCTTTTCTGAGCACATTGAAAGTCTTCAACCTCAGTTTTCTAAAACAAGAAATATGTCTGATTATCTCTCACCTATTCCTTACACCCATGAAATAAGCTAAAGTATTATGAAAAAAACAATGGCCTTTGATGTGATAGTGGGAACTTGATATATTTCAGTTTTACTTTTTAAATGGTCTCATCATAAGATCTCTAGATAGGAAAGTGCAAAATCTTTTATAAATTCTCATCTCTCTCTTTTACGAATATTATCCTTTAGCATATACATTGGGTAGTTAAAATGCCTTTCCATATATAATTGCTTTTTATGATGTCCACTGGTCCTACTTCTGTGTAGGCTTCTATATAGTTGTTGTGAAATTGTTTTCCTTCCTAATTTATGCTGTGCTTTAGGCTTGGAAAAAAAGCAGAATTATTTTAATACCAAAAGACCAGTCAGACAGGAGAGAAACCAGATAAAAAGTTAAGAGAATTTTATTTATGAATAGCAACATCTAAAGTAATTGGAAGTAGGTACTATAAAAAGAGTAAGCTTAGTGCTAATGAAGTTAATTTTCAATTGAATATGAAAAATAATGAAGAGTGAGTAGAGTGTGAACTATTTATTAGGCTGTGTATAAGAAGCATTTTGTAATCCACTTTGGTGTATCCTCTGTTCTTAGAATAATGCCTATGACAAAGTAAGTACTCAATAAATATTTGTTGGACAACTTAATAAAAGAAAAACATTTGAAGTGCAAAATTATAAATGCAAAAAAATTTTTATAATTACAAAAGCGATACTTTCATTATAAAATGTTTGCATGTACAGCAAATATAAGTAAATGAATAAAATTACCCTTGGTCTTATGTGTATTTGAATTTTATATCAATAGATTACAGGCTATTATCCATATTATCAATGAGTAATAAACAATTGATCATACACAAAGCCATTACTAATATAGGCTGTAAAATTTCATATGATTATTGTATTAATTATCATGATTATTACTAATTGTAATGATTGTGTTTTCTTGAAAGTTGAGATTTTATGTTAAACAAAAATTTAGTCACAATAAAACATGTGCTATATGAATCCATTCACATTTTTTAAATACAATTAAAAGTTTAGAAACTTCTGGAAGACTTCAATCCAAAAAGTTAATCATAGTTTTCACTAGGGAGAAGAGGGGCATTGGAAAGCAAATAGAATGAAATGATGGTCCACTTTATATTCTCTGGTGTAAGATTAACTTTTACACTCTTGCAATTACAGTTCCTTATAAAATTTAGGCTTATAAATAAAAATCAAGGGCTGATCATTTGCAAAGAGTCATTAAATAGACAATTCTTATGCCTCTTGGATGAAAGGGAAAAAAAGAGGAAAATAGAGTGAAAATTGTTAGTAAGAAATAATGAATGTAATCACAGGAACATAATGTGTTTTAAATTTTGTGATAGAACATTTTGTGCCATGTATGTAAATACTTTTTAAAATCGTAATAAAATGTAAGATTGTCATGAAAAATATACATTATAAAATTTAATTCAAGAAGAGGTAAAAAAACTAAATAAACCAATAAGAATTTAGAAAATGAAAAAATAAAGGTAGGCAAAACTTGACACACAAAGAAAACTAGGCTCAAATTATTTCACTAGCAATGTTTATCAACTTATTTATTAACAGATAACTTCTAAGTTATTTTCATTGTTAACCAGCATAGGAGACATGAATCTATTTTTCAATGGAGCTTTTTCATTTATTCTATGAAGCTGGCAAGATTATTCTTCTAAAAAATCAAGTCAATCACATATAGAAAAATAAAAGCAAATTTTCTTCAAGATAGATATAAAGGTCCAAAAATAGTATCAAGAATTACATATTTAAAGTGTACCATGATTAAATAGATTTACTCAAGATGATATGAAGTAGGAAAATTGTTGATGTAATTCTCTATTTCAAAAATGGAAAGCAGTGAATGTATGATATGTGTAAAATAGGCATTTGATAAAATTCAACACTGATTTAAAAAAAAATTTTTTTAAACCATTGGCAAACTGAAAATAAGAGAAACTGTCTCACCTGATAAAGAACATCTATTATAAAACTATAGGGATTCATAATTAAGAATAAATTTGCTATATCTGCTACTATTTATTCAATATTGCACTAGAGGACCTAATTAACATACAGGTAAGGAAAATAAATAGGAAGTATAAGTAATGGAAAGGATTTGAGACCTTTCTGTGAAATGCAGGCAATGTGATTTTCTACACCAAAAATTCAAAAGAATCAAAAACTTTTAGAACTAATAATCTAGTTTCCTTGTTTGGCAAAAAACAAATCAATATACACAAATCAATAGTCTTCTTTAATACCGTAACATCCAATTCAAAAATATAAATGAAAGATGGTTATAGGCATAATAGCAGCAAAAGCTGCAAAATACCTAGGAATAAACCTAATAAGAAATAAAGAAGGGTTTTAAATTACTTATAAATCTTTACTTTAGGTGATCAAAGAACAATGTATAAAAGGAGAAACATGATATGCTCCTGGATGAGAATACTCAATATATTAAATGAGTCTTCTTGAAATGATCCTACAAACTCTAATATAATCCCAATTAAAATAAAATGGATTTCTAATAGTTTGATAAGCTGTTTTAAAGATTATCTGAAAAATTAACATATCATAAATGCAAAGAAAATTTTTGAAAAAAATGAAAAGGAATTTGCTTTTCCAATATTTTAAATGCAACAAAAATTAGGCTAATTAAAACTAAATATATATACTGTTTCCTTCTTTTATTATATATGTATATACTATTATACATGTAAGAATAGACAGATGATAGATAATTATGTATGTAAGATAAAGCTGACATTTCAAATCTGTGGGGAAAGATGACCTGTTTGGTAAATTACTTCTAGATATTTGCTATCATTTAGAAAATCATAAAGATATCTCTTTACTTCATACCAAAAGCTAAATAGTATCCAATAGATTGAAGAACTATACGTGAACATAAATAAGTAAACAGATCCCTTGGAATTATAAAAAGAACGTATATAATATTATTTTTATAATTTTAGAATGGAAAAGGTTTTTCTATGTAGGACCTAAGTCCATTATCTCTAAAAGAAAATGCTTATGTGAAGTTATAAAAACATAAAAGCTTTTATACAACAGAGACATTATAATGAAAGTTAAAAGACAAATGAAAAACTGAACAAAAATATTTAACAAAGAAATGATTGATATCTGGAATAAAAACTTAAACAAGTTGATGTGTTTACAAAAACTAATAGAAACATGGACAAAAAACATGAACAGGCAATTCTAAGATAGAAAACTACAAACATGAAAATAGTCAATTCCTGTGGTAAAAAAAATAACTAAGTTAAATAACAGTGAAATATTCATGGGATATCATATTTTGTTCACCTGATTCCTAAGAAAAAAGCTTAAAAAAATCAAGTTTAGATAAAGGTATGAAAAATGTGACTTATTATCAACTGTTTGTAATAGTTTAAATGAGTGAATTTTATTTGGAAGTTCAGTTGTTATTATGTACAATAATTTAAAATACATATATTTTAAAATATTGTCATATACATTTTTGTTTTTTACTGCAGCATCATTTATAATAACAGACATTGGAAACAATCCACTTGTCCTTCAATAGAAGTTGTTTAAATTAATTATAATATATCCTTATTAAGGAAAACTCTGCAAGGACTGAGAAAAAGAAAATAGAACTGTATGTACTGACAGAAAGCCCACCAAATACACTGGTCTGGGAAAATTACTCTGTTTTGAATCCTATTCCTAGTTAACTTTTGTTTTACATAGCATTTTAATCAAGCTTATTGTACTCTTATTATACCGAGTTTGCGATAACATCAATTAGTTTTCATATGTTAGTTGAGGAATTAACTTTTCCTTTACTCTCTTTCATTTTTCACCCATCTTTACTCTTCCACACTTACACAGAATTTTGTTGATATAACCTGGGATCTGAGAGCCATATTAGTAATATTAGGTACCAATACTTTTAAACCGCATTTCCAATAATTGTTTATAATTAACTCTGCTCAGTCATTTCAATATTATCTTTTCACCAGTCCTTTCTGTTTCTTATCTTTTAACCCCACTTTTTCCATTATTTAATTTTTTTATTCAGCATCCAGTTAGCCAATTTCATTTTCATTTAATAGTTTGTGAACTGATTCTTAGAGGTATAATGACTGAATATTTGCATATCTGTGGCATTTTGTTCTATTTCTTTTTTGCAATATAGAATTTTTAGTGTACAAACTTTTTTTTCTTAACAAGCTCTGTAGATTTTTTTTCTTTGTTTCATGTTTAGGAAGGGAAGTCTGGAGCTAACTTCATTTTTGATAGTTTTTTTTTCTTTTGTATTCAGTTGATTTTTAAGTCATCAGAATATTTATTTCTTGATCACTTTTCATTAATTTATTAAACATTTTATATTCATGGAATGAAATATTATATTACTCAGCAATAATAAAAATAATGAACTTGCTGTACTTACTAACGTGGATGGCTGTTACAGGACTAATATCAAGTGAAAGAAGCCAAATAGGATTCCATTTAAATAAAATTCAAGAACAGACAAAACTAATTTATGTTGATGATGTTAACTTGAGGGCACCTTCTCGGGAGATGTAAATATTGTATATCTTGATCTGGATGGTATTTACATGGACGTACATGAATGTAGCAAATTATCAGCCTGTACACTTAAGATTTGGGAAAATGACTGTATAAACTACATCTGCTTTTCCAGATGCCTTTTGGATTTTGGAAACAAGGCATAAATTTGGTTGTGATTTGCCCACCAATTTACTGGGGGAACCAAAAAATGCCAGGTTTTAAGAGCAGCTCAGTGGAGGTAATTGCCCTCCAGCTGATTCCAGCTGCAGCAAACCGTCTCAACAACTTTTGCTCTTCTAAACTTACATGTCCAATATTTCTCCAAGTGTCAACAGTAGAATAGTATGCTGTATGTATCATATGACAAGTTTTTGAAGCAAAATTTCCTAGTATTGAAGCAAATGTATAACCTCTTGGACAAGTAACTGTTGTCCTTTTCGAAGTAGTTCTTGGATTCCTATTGGGTTTTGGTAGAGCCTAAATTAGGTTCAGACAAACAATTCCCCACCCCACCCCCAGCCTCCCAAACAAATCTGGCCTGTTTGTGAAGAGCCCAGGAGCTGGGAATAATTTTTAAATTTTTAAAGGATTGAAAAAAATTTAAAAGCAGAATAATATTTTATGATATGTTAAAATTACATGAAATTCAAATCTCAATGTCTGTAAATAAAGTTTTATTAGAACACAGTCACATTCATTGGGTTACCTATTGTCTGTGGCTGCTTTCACACTGCCACAGCAGACGTGAGTTGAGGCAACAGATAGTATAGCCCATAAAACCTAAAATATATCCTACTGATATGTGGCCCCTTATGAAAGAAGTTTGCCAACCCCTTGACTAAATGCTTGGTTATGGGTCACCAGGTAACTATGGTAACTAGGCACATCTTGGGGGTTACCTGATTCACCTGGGTGTAGACTTGAGCATTCCTAGTAGCACTCCATTATCAATCGGAAGTGTGTTTACAGGACCGGGATCATGCAGTTCTGATTTTGCAAGTAAATTGCATGAGCTGTTTCACATCTCCAGTGTTGTACTTATCTGCAGAGTGTCTCCCTCCAACTCACATTTATGGCCTTCTGGCAAGTTAACCCTAAGTCGTTAATTCAGGACAAAATTAAATCAAGTCTGGTTTACACATGGCTCTGTGGACTGTTATAGCCTTACTCAGGGGAGATAGAGTGGAGAGGGAAATGCTCCCCACTGAATAGAACTTTTGAAGTATAGCTCAATATTCACATTTGTTTAAGAAGAGATGGATTGAAGTAATAACCTACAGCCATTCGTTGGCAGTGGCTAATCATCTGACCAGAAGATATGTGGACAAAGCTCTTCCAATAGGCTTAAAATGTAAGAATATTTATGTCCAATATGATTGCTGATCAAAACCAAAATAAAACAAACCAACTAACAGAAAGAAAAATGTTCTGGAAAGGGAATTACTACCCAAATGGGGTGGGTGTGGGTCAACCCTGTTCTCTAACCACCCAACTTGTTTCCCAATAAGTTCAACTAAGTGGCTCTAGCAGCAGGGACTGAGGCTGTTTATGTGTCCACAAGTTTACCTCTTAAAAACTGACCTGGGCTTCCCTGGAGGCGCAGTGGTTGAGAATCTGCCTGCCAATGCAGGGGACGTGGGTTCGAGCCCTGGTCTGGGAAGATCCCACATGCCGCGGAGCAACTGGGCCCGTGAGCCACAACTACTGAACCTGCGCGTCTGGAGCCTGTGCTCCGCAACAAGAGAGGCCGCGATAGTGAGAGGTCCACGCACCGCGATGAAGAGTGGCCCCCGCTTGCCGCAACTGGAGAAAGCCCTCACGCAGAAACGAAGACCCAACACAGCCAAAAAAATAAAAATAAATAAATAAATAAAAATTTATTAAAAAAAAAAAATGACCTACCTTTTTCCACTGCCAAGTGCACAGTCTTTCATTTCAGCAACCAATCCTGAGCCCCAGGTAGTCTATTATGTTCTTGCAGGACCAGTCAGCTACCTAGTAGTAGATTGATTATATTTGACCCCAGTCATGGAAGAGGTAGTTCTCACTGGAAGAAGCATTTAACTGTCTTTTCATTTGCATTCCCTATTCCTTGTATTTCTAACAATACTATAATTCAAGGACCTACTGGATGCCTTTTATACCATCATGGTCTCTCATACATGGTGAATTATACAATATTTATTTTTTCAATATACTCACTGAATAGTTTAAAAAAAGACATTGAATGAAAGCATTATAAAACCCGTCATCCTGAAAGAGCTGGCATTGTATAATAGCAGGATGGGATATTAAAGATCAGTTATGGTGCTAGCTGGAAAATCACCTTCTTTCCTTCAGGTCACAGTGTTTGTTTAGAACTAGTATTCAATATGCGGTGCTAATTCTCCCATAACTATGAATTATGGGACAGGTGAGTAAGAGGTAGAATTGGGAATGGCATCTGTCAACATTCCTTCTAATTAACTACTTGCATACTTCGTGCTTTTCATCCTTGCTTACACTTGTTTCTACTGGTTGACAGATTTTAGTGCCAAGGGAAGAATGCACACACCAGGGGATCCAATAACAGTTCCACTGGTCCTGCTAGACTACGTCAGTTTCCTCCTATCACTAAGAAAGCAAACTAAAACAGGGATTATGATATTGACTAGGGTGATTGAGTCCAGCTCTCCAGGGAAAATGGAGTTGTTGCTGACTCATGGGGGTCGCAAAGAGTATGAATGGTATATAGAGAATCCCCTGGAACACAGATCAACTCCTAGTATTACTGGTGTTAAACTTAATGGTAAACAACTTCAGTCCTGTGTTATTAGGACCCCCAAGGATTCAGACTCATTAGGCATAAAGATTTTAGTCACTAAACCACAGGTTGTGTCTGAAGAACCAAAGTACTGGCTGAACTTGAAGAATATAAGGGGAAAGTATATGAAGAGAAACGTCATAAATATCAATTACAATATAGTGGACATTTGGACATTTAAGTACTATAGCATTACCTATCTTTCCTTCCTTTATGGGTTAATTACATACCTATATAATTTAACTAATGTATTCTTTTGCTTTCAACACCTTCCAACTATTTGATAAAGTATATGATGGTGTTAGTTACAGGATATTATGGTAAAATCACAGAGAACTACCTATAGGAGAAATAGATATTGCCAGGATGTGCTGAACTTGTAGCTAGGTGGAATAACTGATGATAATTTTGAAATGTCTTTCCTCATGGAGCAATTTTATCAGGGGTAAGCATTTTTTTTTAATTGCAGAATGGAAGGAAATGTGTGTTTGGATGTTTTTCACTAAAGGAGTGAAGAGTATTGACATTTGTCAATTTAATTGCTCAGCGTCAAACATCCTTTCTATCTCAGCTGAAGCTCTAAATAGATGGGAGTCAGAAGCTGAAAGAGGAAAGATATTTACTCTCCCTTCCTCCTGACAGACCATGGGTCCATGACTAACCTACAGTCAATCACTTGTTTCCACCCAGGAGGTTGAACCTTGTGAGAATGACAGAGGTGGAGAGTCTGTCAGAGGTTATCTTCAGCAGCTGTGGTGGAGTCAAGAATTCAACCATGAGAAGGTGAGTGTCCAGGAGCAGCAACAGCATTCCAAAAGATGTTATTTGGGGTATAATCTTAGCTCTGTTTTTCCTCCCTGTTTCATGCTTGAAACAGGCATGCCAGTCTGTTGCTCGGCTTTGTGAGCTACCTAGTTCCTTTTCAATAAATTCCTGTTTTGCTTATATTAGCCATCATATTCTTTCATTTGACCTCAAGATTTCTGCCTCATTCAGTGGATCTGATGGATGAGAGTCTGACAGCGACAAGCATATAGAAAACCAGGGCCACTCTCAGTAGCTTGCAAAGAGCCTGGGTCTGGAGTTCAAGAGGAGATGGTTTATTCTCAGAACTAAGAACAAAGAACAACTTTATAAACTCAGGATGGGGCCACTGGTTTCTAGGCCAAGGACTTATGCAGCAAGATAGGAGAGGGTAAGACATGAAATGACTAGAATGTATCCAGCATTTTATGTTAAATGAAGCATCTTCACATTGATTACATTTGATCATTCCTTTAATCTAGTGGTTTTCAAAGTATGGTCCCTGGGGATCCATTTTCAATGGGTGTGTAAGATCAAAACTTTTTGTATAACAACACTGAGAAATTATTTGCCTTTTTCACCGTGTTGACATTTACTGGTGGAGCAAAAGCAATTGTGGGTAAAAATATTGACAGCTTAGCATGAATCAAGGCAGTGACACCAAACTATTCAGTAGTTGTTATAGTTTTCACCACCATGCACTCTCAGGAAAAAAAGAAAAAAAGACAATTTTGCTTAAGACTGTCTTTGATGAAGTGGTAAAAATAGTATGTTTATTAAACATCTAACCTTTGAGTATGTAGCTGTTAATATTCTGTGTGATCAAATGAGAAGTACACTTAAAGCTTGGGTTTCTAAGCTTTCCACATTAGTATCTCAGTGATTTATTTTATAGTAACCCCTAGATCAAAACAGACAAGCAAACAAAAAAAATCTACCATTTCCATTTTTAAGTAGTTAAGTCCAAACAATTTAGTAGGCATTTGAAAAATTATATACATATAAACAATAATATTGTTATGTCATTCATAGATGACAAATACTTACCAATGGGATGTGCCTATTGGTCACTGCATCAATTGTTCAAACCCTGGAATCAGATTGGATGCCACTCTCCTTTCGTGTTGCAAGTGAATTTTTCCTCAATGTCCAACAGATGTTGTGGTGTTTTCCTTGAAAATATAAAATAGCCTTTGGCGTTCCTGTGAGTTCTTGGTGGTGCTTTAGCGGTGCTTCAGCATGCAGTTTGGGAAATGTGGGCATAAAGATATTTCTGCTACCTATCAACGTACAATGGTCAGCTCAAGGAAAAGCATTTGTATAATTGCTTGAACTGCTGGTTAAACTAGGCGCTTTTTTCATGGAACACCATTTTTACTTGAAAAAACAACTGAGAGAGAATGGCTATTCAGGTTTGAATATTTGGCAGATGTTTTCTCCAAAATGAATGAAGTGAGCTTGTTACATCAAGGACAACAATTGATTGCATTCTTGGCCGATGATAAAATTCAAGTTTTCAGATAAATATCAGAATTTGTAAAACTTGTATATACCACCATGGGTTTGACAGTTTTTCAGTATTAAAAGACTTCTCTAATGAGATCTGTAGTGATATTAATAAATGTGATTTTTAAAGTATTGTGTATTGAAATAGGTCAACGTTTAAAAAATCTGCATAACTCAGTGAACTGGTATTTTCCAAATAACCAATGTAACAAAAAAGATATGTGAATAAAAAATCCATTCCAGGAGCAAATAGAGAAGTAGATTTTAATTCCCCAGATTATAAAAAGTTCATTGACGTGGTTTTAGAGTCCATATTTCAACTAACCTTAAAGAAGCTACTACTTCTTCAGTTTTAGTGTAGTATCAAAGCAGAATGTCCATAATTATCTGAAAAGGTTATTCAGATAATCCACTCTTTTCTAACTATATGTCTGGAGAGGCCAAGTTTTCTTCGTGTATTTCAACCAAAAAAGAAGATAGAATGTAGAAGCAGCTATGAGAATTAGTTGTCTTCTGTTAAACCAGACATTAAAAAGACATTACAAAATGTAAAATAATGCCACTTTACTCATTAATTTTTTTGAAAAATAGTAATTTTCATAAAAATATTGTTTATGTTAACATGTAATGAAGCTCTCATTTTTAAATGAATTAATATATTTTTTAAAATTTCTCTAGTTTTGACTTCTAGTTAAATATTAGTAGGTGAAATTCACATTTAAAGAAAAAAAAAAAAGCTCTTTGTGGTCACCAATAGTTGTTAAGATTTTAAAGGGTTCCTAAGAACAAATATTTGAGAACCACTGCTTTGGCCTTTTGGATTAGGCAGAGAAAGGTTCACTACAGATGAGGAAACTATGCTCATCAAGGTTAAAAGAACATGCCCAAGGTCACAGAATGTAACCAGAAGAAGTGTCAGAATCTGGATTTATGTTGTTTCCCTGTGTTTTACGTTTTTTGTATGGTTTAGGAAAAAGTAAAAACTTAATCATACAAAAATAGGACAAGAGTGCAGTTAGAGAAACACAAAACAAGGCCAGCATGGATGTAGCAGCAAGAGCTACTTATTACTGAGTCATTGACCTTGAGCTCATAACATCTTATTTATCTAAACATTCTAAAATGGAAGTCAAAAAGCTTGAGTTGTGTGAACATAGTGCTATGGGAGAATAGAGCTAATCAGGCTTTTCAAGGGTAGGTAAAATCCTTTCAGAACAAGGATATGACCTGGGACTCTGAAATGAGGGTCATACTCTCAGCAGAGAGGCATACCCTCCAAAAACTCATTGGAAATAGCCAAGTGGAGGAAGTATGTATTTGTCTTAAAGGCTGCCCTTTGACAATATAAATGTTGAAGCCATAGTCTGTCTTCATGCTTTCTTAACCCCTGGAAGTCTCTGGGCCATTCCAGCAAGGTCTTGGGCTTGTGTTAAAAGGTGATGGATCATTTCAGGACATCATTCCCAGCCAGAGTGATCAACTGTGACGGGCTATTGCTTTTTAGGGCTTCCTCACTGTTAGCTGCTAAGTAGTAAAAGACCCCTCTTAACATTGTTTTTAAAGTTGTTTATTATTTATTTTTTATTTTCGAGGAGGTAGAAAAAGGAAGAGGTACAGGAAACACATTATCAAGGGAGTTCAAAAGCCTGAGTCCTTTTAGCTTTCAGAATAGAAGACATTTCTCTAGGCTGGGTTCCTATAAAAGAGACCTGTTTTTGTTCTTTGCTGGATGTAACAGGGAAAACTTAGTCCTGAAAGGTTTTCTGGGGCTATCCTATTATTAAAAAATCAATAGCTACACAAGATAGGGCGTTAGGCCATATTATGGGACCTAAATTACCAATACCCTTTAATGTCTATGGAATCACTGCTATTACTAGGCAATCTATCTTGGCTTTATTACCTCTTTTACTCCCTGTTATACATAAACATAGCAGCTCCGGATACATTCAGAAAGATGGGTTTCAAAACAAATGCCAACATTCAGAGAAAATCTGAATAGCCAAGAACATAGGATTTGTATTACTGGGCCCATATTCTAGTGGGGAAGACTAAATTGTGCAGGGACGCCCAAGTTCATGCCATTAATATTTTCAAACAAGGGCTTGCTGCTTTTAGTTATCAGAGAAGACTCTCTGTACATAAACAACTAAATGTTGGAAGAATAACTAAAGAAGATCAAGGTAATGTGAGGCAAAAATTCCCTTTTCTAACAATTCTGTCTCTAGTGATTTCTTACAGAAGTTTACCATGGTCCCTAAAATTTCACCATTGTTCATTCCTAATGTAGGCTAAAAATGAAAGGTTCCCGTTAAATACCAGCATGTTCCTAGCAAAATGCTTACGTGTTAGCTGGGAGAGAGAATATGAAATCAAGATGAGGAGGAGGTAGGGAGATTGATGTTGTAGGAAGATAAATCTTACTGTCTATAGGAAGTATTGGGAGTTAGGGAGAGATGGAAACTGCATTAATGAACTACTGTATAGTTTCTCCATCGCTATGGTTTGAAATCAATTGAGGTGAACATTTGCTCCATGTGGGAAGAAGGCATATTTTTTACGTTTACATGGGGAAAAAACATATTTATCTCTGTCCAGATGTAGATATGAACAAAGGGAAACTTAAGCAACAGACTTAGCCTCAAGGTTTTTCTATTATTAAAGCTTCTATGTAGCCAACATCTGGATGGAAACGTACATAGCAGCAGAAGAGTCTTTAGCTCCCAACTCTGTGAATGCTGACTAGGGAACACACATCTAGTCAGAGGGGATTCCTCCTTCTCCAAAGTCTCTGCTGCAAACTATAACTGACTCAAAACATATCTAAGGTATTCAACTGGCCTTGCATCAATGACATCTCTATATTTGCTTATTCATTCATTTGTTATTCATTCAACAAATATTTGCAGAGTATACCTACTTAATATCAGGCTCTGATTAGTGAGTAAAGTTTCCACATGGACATATGGCTGGGAAGGGCCAGATCATAGAGGGCTTTTCAAGCCTGAAGAGCTTGGATGTTAGCCTAGACACAATGGGAAGCCACTGGAGGATGTTAATAAGAAGAATGACATGGTCATATTTTAGTTTTAGGCAGATCATGGTCACCACACGGAATGAGATTGTGGGGAAAAGCTTGGAAGGAGGGAAAATTGAGAGGCTGTTGCAATATTCCAGGTAAGAGGTGATAAGGTTTCTAAAGTAGACAGAAACAGTAGGAATAGAGAGAGGGCCCTGAGCTGAGGAATAGGGACAATAAGATTTGGTGCTGGATTACCAATTCAGGACCTGATAACCCTTGGGGGCCATTGCCCTGTTGTACCTATGCTAACCGACTGTAGCTGTAATAGTGCATCTTACTTAATTCTAGACCAGAGTTTGTCAATCTAAGGTATATGGTCAAAAATGGAAGGGGGACTTGAAGGACACAGAGCCATTCTTTCCTGCTCCCCACTCTGAGATGTTACACCTTCCTGTTCACACTCTTGCACACTTCACCTTTCAATAACCATCCACAACTCAGCAGTTCTTTCCCATTAGCAAGTATGTGGGAGATCAGGTTTCTTTCTTCCTCCCTTTCTCTTTCTCTCTCCCTCTACAGCTTAAAACAGAACAAATAACAGTCAGAGAACATTGACGTCAAGCATAAGAAGCTGTTGAATGCTATTCTAGACTTTATTCTAAAACTCCCAAGGCTACAGGTTATCGGGCAGTAGATAGTCTGGTGTCATAAGCATATCACATCCTCTCTAGGATTCCTTCCATTCTAACAACGATTTTGGCATTTTGTTATCTAAACATCTGGCCTAGTCAAATAATAGGTGCAAGGGATTCTGAGAGATAAAAGATGGTCTTCTGAGATTTTCTGATGTCTTGCGTATGATTGGTGTAACTAAAGTGGACACTGCTGCAAGGAACACTAGGATGTCAATTAATAGTGTGATGAAGAATAGAAACAGGCTGTGTCTGAGTGGGTTGGGCTTTAGAAAACTTGCTTGTGGAATCTACCCTCAAAAGCCAGGTCCCGACAATGTTCTAATACATGTTATCCAGGGGTGAGTTTTTTAGGTCAGGGTTATTGTTCAAAGAGGTCCAACCTATTTTGCGATCAGAGCAGCAGAACAGGTAACAGGGCTTACCAGACGTGTGAGGGAGGAGGAGAGTTGTTGTTTCAGGGGATTATATATCAATTTAAAACATGACATTAGTATACAGGAAGATAGGGGAGGGAACTTTTTTCCCAAGGGGAGGCACTGGCAGATGCTGATCTGGTTTTGGGGCTCCAACCAAGCAGACTCTCATCCTAGATGAGAAGTAGGTACAATTCCAGTTGGTTGCACAGGGCCAGGAGGTGCATGGGACATGTAAGATTCATCCCAAGCCCTCCAGATGTTAGGTTCAGGGCAGCACAGGTAACTGCTAACCCAAATGTTGCTGGAGACTCTTAATGCACACCCTGTTTGGGGCAGAATTAACTAGAGATATTAGCAGGAAAGAACTTGCAGGTAAAAGCTGCATTGAATTCTCCATCTCTTGAGATACCAATTTTTACCGAAGTCCAAGCTTTATGAGATCTCAGTTCAGCTTTGTTTCTGCTACCTTTTTATTTTTATTTGTTTATTTTTTTTTTTAAACTTTGTTCTCATAGAATTTTTTTTTTAATTAATTTATTTATTTTTGGCTATGTTGGGTCTTCGTTTCTGTGCGAGGGCTTTCTCCAGTTGCGGCGAGCGGGGGCCACTCTTCATCGCGGTGCGTGGGCCTCTCACTGTCGCGGCCTCTCCCGTTGCGGAGCACAGGCTCCAGACGCGCAGGCTCAGTAGTTGTGGCTCACGGGCCTAGTTGCTCCGCGGCATGTGGGATCCTCCCAGACCAGGGCTCGAACCCGTGTCCCCTGCATTGGCAGGCAGACTCTCAACCACTGCGCCACCAGGGACGCCCTCTGCTACCTTTTTAAATAGACATATTCTGACTCTGAGCTTAGCAATAAACTAACTCATTCTCATTTTCTTTGTTGTCATGCATGACACACATAAATGCAGATTATCCAACACAGATGATAGATCGTGCCAACCAGATGTGACTGAATTCTCTACCTTTTATGGGGACTAGATTTTATTTTTATGACCTTTTGAGGAGGTATAGAGGGACATGGAGGGAATTAAATATGATCAAAGCCATAACAGAGACTTTTTCTAAACCCCAAATGGTTTCCAATTAACCACTAGCCCTTAAAATAGGTGGCCTATGACCATATATAATTTCTGTTGAGATACGTGCACTGATTTTTAGTGTACAGCTCAATGAATTTTTATAGATATGAATACCCTTGTTACCACTCTCCATATCAAGATAATACATATTTTCATCACCCCAGAAGGGTTCCACAGTCTCCCTCCAAGTTAAGCTCCCCTCAGAGGTAAGGCTTATTCTGCCTTCTATTCTTGTATACCAGTTTTGCTTATTCTTGAACTTCTTATAAATGGAATAACAGTGTGTAATCTTTTGTGTCTGGCTTCTTTCACTCATTGTGATATCTTTGTGTTTAATCTTTGTTTTTGTGTATATCAGTAGTTTGTTCTTTTTTTGTTCATTTTAAATGATTATACCACAATTTATTTATTGTTTTGTTTTTTTTTTTTTAGCTGTGTTGGGTCTTCGTTTCTGTGCGAGGGCTTTCTCCAGTTGCGGCAAGCGGGGGCCACTCTTCATCGCGGTGCGCGGGCCTCTCACTATCGCGGCCTCTCTTGTTGCGGAGCACAGGCTCCAGACGCGCAGGCTCAGTAATTGTGGTTAACGGGCCTAGTTGCTCCGCGGCATGTGGGATCTTCCCAGACCAGGGCTTGAACCCGTGTTCCCTGCATTGGCAGGCAGACTCTCAACCACTGCGCCACCAGGGAAGCCCTATTTATTGTTTTTTATGTTGATGGACATTTGGATTATTTATGATTTTTGGAGAATATGAATAAAGCTACTATAAACATTCTTGTACGTGTCTTTTGGTGGATGTGTGCACTCATTGATCTTGGGTATATTCCTAAAAATAGAATTGCTATGTCGTAGTAGAGATGGATGTCTATAGCTTTGTTAGATAATGCAAAAGTATTTCCAAAAGGGGTGGACAAATTTACACTCCCATCAGAAATGTGTGCAAGTTCCAATGCTTTACATCTTCAGTAACATTCAATATTATCAGTCTTTGGTATTTATCCATTCTTGTGGCTGTGTAGTGATATACTATAGTTGTGCTTTTAATTTGCATTTCCCTGATAACTAATGAGCTCTGGCCATTTGGATATTTCTAATTATTCTATAATAATTTGAAGTACTTACTTGAATTATTCTCAATTTAATAAAATTGGACTGTCTTCCTTTTTGTTACTGATTTATAGGAGTTCTTTATATATTCTGGATATGAGTTTTGTGTTGGATATATATTATGACTCTCTTATCCTTATCAATACAGTGGCTATCCACTTTCTTGATGTCTTTTGATAAACAATTTATTAATTTTAAAAAGTCATGTTTATCATGTTTTCATTTTATTATTAATGCTTTTTGGGTCCTATTTAATAAATCTTTGCTTAACATGGTCTTCTGATAGATGGCTGAATTAAGATACACTTTCTGAAAATTGGAAATTCTGATGAGTTTAACTTTCTATTTAATAGATATTAAGCTTTTAAATTTGAAGTAAATATAATTTACTCAAAAAGTGCAAAAATAGTACCCAAAACTCCTATACCCCTTACATAGTTTCTAATTGCTAACATTCTACCACATTTATGCTCTCTCTGTATGTGTGCCTGTTTCAATGTGTATTTTCGAAAATACAAGAGTACTTTCCTACATAACCACAGTAAAACCATATAAATCAATAATTTCATATGATATTACTATCCAGTACACAGACCAACCCCATTAAAATTTTATCAATCATCCCAATAATGGGACAATTTAGACAAACTGGCAAATAAACAAACCCCATTTTTCCTCTAGTCCAAGATATAAGTCGGGTTCACAGCCTGCTTTTAGTTGTCTTTAATCTCCTTCACTCTGGATTAGTTCCTCAATCATTTCTTGTCTTTCATGATAATATTTTGAAGAATAGAGACCAATTGTTTGGTAGACTGTTCCTCCTTTTTGGATTTGTCTGGTATTTCCTTATAATTAGATGGAGGTTATGCATTTTTGGCAAGAATATCCCAGAAATGATACTGTATCTTTGTGCATCGTATCAGGAAGCACATTATTTTTTTAATTGAAGTATAATTGATTTACAATATCATGTTAGTTTCAGGTGTACAGCACAGTGCTTCAGTTTTATATATTTTTATATATTCCCTTTCAGATTCTTTTCCCTTATAGGTTATTACAAAATATTGAGTACAGTTCCCTGTGCTATACAGTAGATCCTTGTTGGATATCTATTTTATATATAGCGGTGTGTATATGTTAATCTCAAACTCCTAGTTTATCCTTCCCTCACCCCCTTTTCCCTGTTGGTAACCATAAGTTTGTTTTCTATGTCTGTGAGTCTTTCTGTTTTGTAAATAAGTTCATCTGTATCATTTTTTTAGATTCCACATATGAGCGATATCATATAATATTTGTCTTTCTCTAACTTCACTTAGTACGATAATCTCAAGGTTCATCCATGTTGCTGCAAATGACAATATTTCATTCTTTTTTTTATGGCTGAGTAATATTCATTTGTGTATATATACCACGTCTTCTTTATCCATTTATCTGTCAATGGACATTTAGGTTTCTTCCACGTCTTGGCTATTGTAAATAGTGCTGCAATGAACATTGGGGTGAATGATCTTTTTGAATTATGGTTTTCTCCAGACATATGCCCAGGAGTGGGATTGCTGGATCATATGGTAGTTCTATTTTTGGTTTTATAAGGAACCTCCATACTGTTCTCCATAGTGGCTGTATCAATTTACATTCCCACCAACAGTGTAGGAGTGTTCCCTTTTCTCCACACCCTCTCCAGCATTTATTGTTTGTAGACTTTTTTGAAGATGGCCATTCTGACTGGTGTGAGGTGATATATCATTGTAGTTTTGATTTGCATTTCTCTAATAATCAGTGATGTTGAACAGCTTTTTACGAGGAGGCACATGATGTTGACTTGCCCCTTTGCCAGTCACTCTCTTGGTCTCCATTACCTCTTTGGCCTGAGTCTCCTCTCCAGCCCTGGCTGCCTCTTTGGCCCTGGCCTAGCCAAGCTTAGCAACCCTGACTTTTTGATGGAAAGGGAAGGAATGGGAACCAACTTATAATTCATAAAGAAAATAGAAAGAAAAAAAAGAGGAAGACATTTTTCTATATCATTTGAGCTTAATTTTGTTATTTTTTATATAGCCTCTAACAAAAATAATTTTATGATTGGTTAAATAATCAGCTTTAAGGAGGGATGGGTACTAATCATTGCATTGGACTTGAGATAGAAACATGGAAGAGCTGGCTGAAGATGCGCTCAGCATGAGTAAAGGGGAAGGAGGTAATATTTAGTGACCATCTACTCAAGACAAAGTACTTTTCATAATGTTTTCAGTGATTATCAATCCTGATAAAATGCTCTAAGGTAACTAGCATTATTTTCCTTTTAGTGATGAGCAAGCTGAGCTCCATTACCTGCTCTTAAGCTCACAGAGCAAACGTGTGACAGAGTCTGGATTTGAACCTAGTTTGTCTGACTTCAAATGTTGGCCTTTCCCCCCTGTTCCTAACTTTCTTACTCTAAAGCGTTGTGTGTTTAACTGATAAGTATATATAAAAGTTGAAGCATTAATAATTCTGCTTGTATTGAAGATTGACAGAACCTCAATGTCTAGAGAAGGTCAGAACATAGGAAGTGGTCCTGATAGAAAGAATGTATTGGGTTTTTAAGTTTCTCAGAGGTGTTTGGGGTCACCTTTGAGAAAAGATTTAGGGACTGCATTTCCTGGCAGGCAGGGAAAGAGGAGTTATTCCTAGCTTTGTTCTGCCAAAGGCAGAATCTTTGCCCATGGAGATAAGAATTTTTTTTCCTTGACTGTATATTCTTTATAGGAGGATAGATTTTAATGCTGGAGCAATTTCCAGTATCTGAGAAAGAATTGCTTGCTCTAAGCTGGCTGGATGCTACTACCTGTGGTGTTTTTCCCATTAAATATTATTTTATATGTAGCCCAATTGCCCTGTTCCCCAAAACTGTCCACAAAATAAGAGTACATTTCATATTTAATACCAAAATGATGATAATGTGATAACTCTTGCCTAATTGTCCTTCTTTATACTATCGTTCTTACTTTTTCTAAGGGTTCCCCAGAATTCTAACTCATGTGAGTTCAGAAAGGGGTCTCATGTGTTTTTCTGCTCAAGACTTATTTTCTTCTCACCACTGCCGAATAAAAAACAAGTCCAGGCTTAGTAAAAAGAGACTTTATTGGAAAGGATTATTTCAAGGATTACTTCTCCGATTATGTGGTCACAGTTATACTATTACAATAAGTAGAACTCTCTGATCACATGATCAGCAAGGTTTGTGATCAAGGTTAGGCAAAAAGAGTTTTTACTTTTATGGGAAATCAACAAGGCTAGATAAAACCAGGTATGTGGAAGTGGGATGAAAGGGTGGCTCGATCAGATAGCAGATTGTAGAATGTTTTACTCTGAGATCAGCCTGTTCTTGAGGGGGTGGGTTTAAGAAGAGGCTGTGTGCTGGCTCAGGACAAGGTCAGAATTCAGGGGCTTGTGGGGAGGAAAGAAACTTAATCAAAATCCGGTTAACAAGCATTTTGTTCTAATTGATGGGGGAGGAAAGCGTCATAGCCAATCATTTATGAGACAAAGAGTGAGAATTGAGAGGTTTGTGTTTGGTCTTGTGATATGTATACAAGGGTCTTATATCTGTGAGTCTTATTGGAGTCATTTGGGGAAGGATGTTTCTTTGCAGTAAGCTGTTTCCCAGAACACAAAAGAATGGGTGGGAGGTTTCTTAGCCAAGGCTATTTTACAGGACGGTAGTGCTAGGGTAAAATTTAACATTGTCACCACATTTCTGACACAACTGCTGGACATAATTGTCTTCTATGCATGCTGCTGCTGCTGCCGCCTTTGCTCGAGGCTCCAGAAGGGGACTCTTCCCTTGGCCACACCTTCCCAAGTATAGAGGAGAAGTTCTACTGATTCAACAGAGCACAGCTGAGACCAGGCTTTGGCTTCCAGCACGAAGGTATTAAAAGATGGGAGAAGAAAGAAGAAAAGCACATCACAGAGAACATAGCAACGTGTCTGGTCATGGTTATTTTTAGGTTTGGTTTCAAGCCCAGAGCACCCTTCAGTTCAAGGTGCAAAAGTGAGTCTTCATTTCCTGTCCCAGGACGAACCTCTGCGCGGGATGATGCAGTGGGATTATCCACTTCAATAAGGTGCAAATCCAGCCTCACTCAGAGAGTGACCTTGCCTTTGGGTGCCAAGTGAAGCTAGTAAGATAATCAAACCAACAAGACCACATTCCATAATGTCCAGTATCTGATATGCAGTCACTACTGAGCCCCGTCTTGTTCTTTGCACATCACCCCCTCCAGGACAAGACATAAAATAGGCTGCATATCCGGGCTTCCCTAGTGGCGCAGTGGTTGAGAATCTGCCTGCCAATGCAGGGGACACGGGTTCGAGCCCTGGTCTGGGAAGATCCCACACGCCGCGGAGCAACTGGGCCCGTGAGCCACAACTACTGAGCCTGCGCGTCTGGAGCCTGTGCTCCGCAACAAGAGAGGCCGCGACAGTGAGAGGCCCGCGCACCGCGATGAAGAGTGGCCCCCGCTTGCCACAACTGGAGAAAGCCCTCGCACAGAAACGAAGACCCAACACAGCCATAAATAAATAAATAAATAAATAAATAAATAAATAAATAAATAAATAAATAAATAAATAAATAAATAAATAAATAAATAAATAAATAAATAAATAAATAAATAAATAAATAAATAACCAAAAAAAAATTAGCTGCATATCCTTGCCCTTACAGAGTCCTTTTCATTTCGGCTTGCTTCTCTTGATAACATCTATCCAGAGAAGAACACACAGAAATTGCTAAGAATAAGCAATTATATATAGACACAGTAATCTAAATTCACCCAGAGGGGGGACAAAAAAACATTTATCTTCAAAGAAACTACAAAGAAATATTTCCTGGAACTTCCTGCCCTCACCTGGCATCTCCCACTGGGGTAACTCCTGTTCATCTTTCAAAGTTCAGCTTAAATATTCTTTTCCTAGGAAAACCTCCCCAGTTCCACCTTTAGTGGTCCTCTGCTTATAGATTCTCATAGCACTTTTTACTTCCTCACTGTGTTTAGGATATTTGTATGTATAAGTTATTTGTGTAATTTTTGCTTATTTTTTTTCTGGCTCCTAATATAGCCTGTGGACACCATTAGGAGCATATATGAGTTGTCAACAGTCTAACTTGTCTGGCACAGAGTTACTGTCAATAAATATTTGAGTGAAAATTTCTAGAGAAAAACTCTGATGGAAGATACATCTGATTAATTGAGGGAACAAACAGTGAAATACTGGGTCTGAGACATCATCATTCAAGTTGAGGCTGACCTCACTAAAAACAGTAGGTGAGACCTGATTTATATTTGCATAAATATGTCTGGCCCAGTGCTGTGTTTTTTGTTTTGTTTTGATTTTACTTTTTTTCAGAACAAAGCCACTGCCTGCCTTAAAGATAAATTGGAGTCTCCACTCTTGAGTAGAAGAAAAAAAAATGCAAAAACTTTTGAAATGGCAGTTTTCCCAGCTTCTACACCCATCATGATGTTTAAAATAATAGCTTAGTCTCAGCCAGGGTTTGAGGTTGCATATGTTATTTTCAGAACTAACGATGTATAGTGTAATTTGAGCTCCGGAAATGATAACACCTATATTCATTCCATGATTTACCATTTCAAAGCAATTTCATGTTGGCTCATTTAATCCTTGTGAGTACCTTTTGAGAAAAAAAAAAAAATTACACCCATTTTGAAAGTGAAGAAACTGCAAGCTGTATCAATTACTTGACTGGTTCAAGACCGCACAGCTGAGAACGGTTTGGGCACTGTAGCCCAGGTCTCCTGACTTTAAATCCAATGATCCAATGCACTCACCACAACTCTCCAGCTGCTGAGTCAACAAGGGTGACGCGGCCTATTTCTATCTTAGTTTTAAATAGATTGTCTTTGGCCTCCTTTTCCAGATGAGAGTCAGTTGGGTTTATCTCAAAGTGGATTCTTTTCTTTGGCTGTGAGCCTTCTTTTTCAAAGGATAATCAGAGTTGGAAAAGATCTCAGCAGTTATCCAGTCCAATGCAACATCCCCACCATGTGGCTGCCCAGCCTAGACTTGAATATCTGAACTGACGGAGAACTCACTCTTGTACGTAGTACATTGGCTTAAGATTTATGACAACTACGAGAAGACGACTATAACCCTCCTTACTTTACAAGAGGAGGAACTGAGGCACACAAAGTGTAAGCAATTTGCTCAGGGTTACATATCTGTAAATTATAGACTCTTCTTGAGTCTTCTTGCTAACTAACTTGCTAACTAGAGCCTTCTTGCTAACTAACTGACATATTACACTGCCTCCATACCTAAACAGTATATCTCCATTGCTGCAAATGAGGGCTCTGAATCTTCCAAGTATTTTGATGCCAATTTTAATGCACATGGATATGTGTCCACATAGATGAGGATTAAGGAAAGGAACACATTATTTAGAGATTTAGGTTTTGGCTCTGTTGGCAGGACCTGGCTGTTGGCAGGGCAGGATTCAACACATCCAGAGGAAATGTGTTGGCAAAAATGCTTCCTTCTTTAGATGCTCCCGATCAACCCCTGGTGGTTCTAGAAATTATCCTTTCTGGTGTAAGGCAATGATTAAAATCAGGATAGAGATCTGGCTTCATCACAAACTCTGTTTAGATTCTAAGGCAGCCCTGCCTTGCCCCCACCCACCCCAGTTTTCAATGTGCCTAACTTTAACTTCGGGTGTGAAGTGGGATGCCTAGTTACACAATCTGGAGTAGACAAAGCGCACCTTTATGTTTCTCAGTATCCGAATTCCTCTTAGTTCGTGAGCCACCTATGTTTTTCTGATACAAAAATTTAAATCTTGCAAATTAAGGTAAGTCAGTCATTTGAATTTAAAATCCAACCTCCTTTAGGTAACTACGACATTAATTCCATTTCTCCCAGGAGCTCTCCTTTCCTTCTCTTCCCCTGGCGTGGTATCAGGGTGCAGCTGTCTATGTTGGCTACCGGCTCAGGTGGGGCTGGGGTGTGGAGGGAGGTGGGCGTAGCGTCCCAGCCCATTATGTGCTCTTATCAGCCCCCACTGAGGTGCATTTCATCCTTCCAGGTCTTGGTCATAACGCCATCCCTGCTGGGTCCTTATCATCTGCTTGCCAACTCACCATGGCCTCCAGTTGTACACACTGTCTCCTTCTTGCCCCAGCTGGAGGGTTCTTTGTATTTGCTAGCTCTTTCAGACACCTTGGAACGCTCCCCTGCGGCAGTCAGGGCTGCAGAAGACTCGACGGAGCTTTCTCTGGGTCTCCTTGGAGCTGCTGCTACTCCACCCTTTGGCTCCTTGCAAAGCACAGGGATTCCCTAAACATGACACACACCAAGGCGAGAGATATATCTTCTCAGCTTTGAGATCCTCCAAAATTATTTGAGGTTTTCTACCATCCTGTCCTCCCAAAGTTTTGACTCCGGGAGTAGAACCTGAAGTAGTCCCCTTGACCAACCTCACACAGACAGACATACTTACATCTCTTCCCTAAGCTTTCCCCATCACCCATGTCCAATGCAGAACTTTATCTTACCATTTCCATGTATAGCTCCTGCACAGCGCTTAGGTCAGCATTTCGTGTTCACTATCCCATGGTTGATAGCTCAACTCTATATTCTGAGCACTAGAGTTCTTGAAGAGCTAAAATCAACAACAATGACAATGACAAAAGTCCTTTCCAATTTTCAAAGCTGTTAAAATAAGATATTGAATGAGGCTTTTCCTTTCGTCTTGGAATTTTGGTTGGAGCCCCAAACCTGGAACAGTAAGTACGGTGACGTTCTACGTAGAGCACCAAGTTGTTGCCAGTTTGCTCTTCCAGGGCTCCCGAGGGTGTTGCCAAAACAGTCTTGCAATCCCCCATCCTCCCCTCCCCAAACAACCTATGCAAATAGGAGACTAGAAATTCCAAGGGAATTGCTTAGAGGACAAGATAACTTTTCAGTGGTAGTCACACCTGAGACTTTTTCCTTTTCTTGCCCAGGGAAGGCTTCTCCAAGAGAATTAGCCAGAGAGTTTTAGGGGGTCTGCAAGAAAGGAACTGGGACCACCCTCCCCAGGTAGATGTTACTGAGCTACAGAATTCACAAGTCACTGCAGGGCAGCCCATCAGAGTTTAGTGCTCTGAGGTCATTCTTATGGGAGGTGAATACAGATGGCCTGGTGACCAGAGAATTGGTTGCCTGCTTCTAGCCCAGAAGCAGCAAGCAGTTGGAGCTACCTGAAAGCATGGCAAGGGAACGGGGAAGCCAAGGGCAGACTACCCTCCTGCTGTTTGGTGCAGTAGGATGTTTGAGAATGGCCCCAAAGGATGCTGTGAAAGGCAGCTAGACTTGAGCCAACTTTTAGATATCTAATATGGTGTCTTTCAGGGACAAGGGAAAGCCAGCAGCCTGTGGGATGAATTCCCAGGGGCAGGAATTGAGGAGGGAATGATTGACTAACTGTCCAATTGTCAAGGTCAGGAATTTGTGCAGCCATGAGGTTCTCACAAGGAATTCTGGAAAACCCAGATACGGGCCCCTCGGAAGAACATGCATGTGACATCTGCCACATGGAAAAGCTAGTCAGCACTTGCCAAAGAAGACCATGAGAGCAGGGCCTAAGAAATGACAAAGAAGAATTTGTATCCCTTTCCTATATCCTTACCCTCCTTTCAGGAAGAACCTTGAGGCGGAGAGGGAGGCATTCCTCCCATACCCACTCTAGGTCCCTGGGCTGGATTAGGGATGGGTAGAATACAAAGTTTTCATTTGAATGAAAGAAAGGACCTTTTGATTCGTTCTCAGATGGACGGAGTCTTAATGAGTAAAACAGGATTTGCTCTTAAAAACAAGGTTGGCTATAAAGTCATGGATCTGCTTGAATTGTCCTTAAAGCTTTGGAAATACATCTGGAAAAGAATAAAACTTTTCCTACAGACTGGGCAACAATGGGTTAATTACTGCCTTTGTGCCATAGGCTTTCAAGACCTATTTAAGAAGTCAAGGCAAGGATTTAACTAGAGGGTCTCTCTGGAATCTTTTGTGACCTCCCTTTTTTAATAGCCTGAAGTCTCAGCTTCACAAACAACTTAATGGCAGAATGGTGGCAAGTAAGGAAAAAATTACAAAGCAGGAAAAAAATCAGTTAATATTTAAAACCGTTTTTCTTATAAATGGGAAAATTGGGCTAGATGCTTGCTAGCGTTTTTTCTTTTAATTCTGACATTCTATTGATGCTAGTATTGTCACTTGCTTAGACAGGAGTAGGGGGTGAGAAAAGCATTCATTTTTCTTGGGATACTTTTATCTTTGGTCTTCTCTTTTCATTTTTTATCTTTTTATCCAACTAGCAAATTGATCCCAAATTAGTTCACTTTGTATGGAATTTGCCAAGAGCTTGGTGTAAGGTCCGGGCCTCTTCAGACCACTCCCCTAACCCCAGACATGTATCTTTTGCTCCTTAGATAATTGCAACAGTGTTTCAACAAGTCTCCCTGCCCCCGCCCCACGTTTGTTTCCTCTAAAACACTCCCATATTGCTGCCAGAGAAATTTTCAAAAATGCTCAGATCCTTCACTCTTATGTTTCAAATCCATCAATGGCTTTCCATCGCAAGATAAAATTTCAACTTTCTATTCTAAAATAGTCTTCATATTCAAGCCCTGGTCTAATCTCTTTATTCTCATTTATATCTTTCCTCATCCACATTGAACTTTTTATTCTTTTCCGAAAATGCCATAGATTTTGCTCCCTCTTTTAACCAAGGACCTAACCTCTCTCCCTTGCCAATCCCTGTCTTCACCCCCAACCCCAAAACACACACACACCACCCCCTTCCCCCTCTTGTGTGTTAATATCTGGCAGGACTTTCAGTCCTCCTTCAAGACCACACCTTTGCAAATCTTTAAACAGGGTTGTTTTTCCTCCTGCCCCTGCATTCTCTCCTTACTTCTGCCTCAGTGCTCTAACAGCCTTATCTCTTTGTGTATTTCCCTTCCACTAATATTTTCACATGAAGGACGAATGCAGAGTCTTCTTCACGACTTCATTCTTACAGTCTGGCACCACTGTGCAGGAAGATGCTGGGGGTACTGATTGGAGAGTGACAGAATGAAGGTAGTTTTCATTCTTTTACAGTTCGTATCATTTTCCGATATAGTCAACAAAGCAGGGTATAGCCAAGCATAATTACTTTAAAGAATGAGGACGTTATGTATCCTTCCACAATGAATGTGCTTCATTTTGGAGGTTCTTAAACATTTTGAGCCACCAATGTTTGCTTAGTGAGCTCTGTCAGACTTTTAAAGCGAAGGAAAGCACCAGATGAAATGAAGCCAGATCCAAAGAGATCTGTCTTAGGACTGGAAAGAATTGAAATAAAGTAATTTTAGAAACGCGAGTCAGTTCTCCTGTCTAGTGGCTATTTATTGTCTGTCTTTCGTTACTGGAGTCGCCCTGGGAGGGCTCAGAGAACCGTCGAGAGTTAGAGGAAGGCAACAGAGCTGATTTCTGGCCACGACTTTCTTCTGTCCCATACTGCGTGACTGACAAGGACAAGACGTACAGCTGTGTCTCTTCCTCCAAAGCCTGTTTGGAAACCATCCTCATACTGAAGGAGCTTCAGGAAGAGAAGTTACAGCCCCCATCTTCCGGAAGCTCTGTTGGAAAGTTACCTCTGCACCCAAGGACCCAGACAGTAGTCAAGACCTGATGGGCTGCAGCTTCTGAGACCTGGCGTGAGGTGCTGACTGCCCTGCCGATGAGCCGGAAGCCTTCCTGGAGGAGGGGCTGTAGCCAAGAGAAAAAGCAAGGTCGTTCAGTGGAGCGGAAGCAGACTGGTAACCAAGGGAAACCGCCATGAGACTGTGTTTTGATGCTGATCTTAGAGTCGGAAGCCGCTCACAGAACTTAGCAGAGTGAGCGAATCCTTTCACGCTGATTACGCCAGCTTCCCTGTACGTGCATCCGGCCAGAAAGCACAGCATGAATCTTCCTCCTCTGTACCTTGCTGTTTTGGGTCTCTGGCAGGTCTAATTCTGGTTTCACATCTCTTCATTTCCTCTCCCAGAACATGGCCTTCACAAAATTGACTTTTGCTGACTAACAGTTCTCTAAGGCCTGATTTCACTATCATCTAAACAAGAACACTTGGTCTGATTCATCCTGGGATTCAGGCTTTAAATATGCCTTTAGAAAAACTGACATTTATTCTGAGCTGACGGAAGTGGGAATTTGGCCTTGCCTTTTTTTCCTGCGATGGGTATTAGCTTCCGTCCCTGATTTACGAACGTTTGGGTCCTGTCAGGCAACACAAACATTTCGACATCAAACGACTTCTGGCCGTGATATCTGGCCCTTCCAACTGGCAGCAACTACTCAGAGGCAGTGTTTTTAAAATGTCATTATATATATATTCCCACCCCCCCCCCCCCAGAAGACTGATAACACTTCCTGTACCAGGAATTGCTTGTTTCCATGCAGTTTGGAATGTAGGCTGCAGCAGTCTTGGAGCGGGATTGCAGCAGGGGTGTATGGGCCTTGGAAGTTGTCTTCACAGTAAAGGTAGCAGAGAGAGATAGATAATTCCCAGAAGAGATTCATAGGCTGACAATGGAGGAGGGCGGAGCCCAAGGATTCAAAGAGCTTTCATCAACATTCTGTGAAGACAGACGCTGTTTTGATTTGATAGCATGTATTCAGTCCTGGAGACTTCAAACCCAGGCTCTCTTTATGAAGAAAGAATAGTTCAAGCTCCAGAGAAGGAGGAAAGGAAGCACTAAATTCCCCCATCACTAGCCGTCGTATTCATTCCTTAGAGCTGTTCTAAGAAATTGCCACAAACTGGGTGGCTTAAAGCGACAGAAATTGATTCTCTCACAGTTCTGGAGGTTAGAAGACCAAGGCCAAACAGTCAGTAGGGCCTGCTCACTAGGTGACTCTGGGTAGAACCCTTCCTTGCCTCTTCCCAGCTTCTGACGGTGGCCAGCCATCCTCAGGGGACTTGGCCTGCAGCTGCATCACGCAGTCTCTGCTTCTGTCCTCATAGGATGTTCTCCCTGCGTGTCTGTCTTCTATGGTCTTCCTTCTTCTTATAAGGACAGGGGTCAGATTGGATTAAGGGCCACTCTACTCCAGTATGACCTCCTCTTACTAATTACTCCTGCGATGACCTTATTTCCCAATAAGGTTACTCTCTGAGGTTCTGCTGGTTAGAAACCAACATACCATTTTGGGACCCACAGTTCAACCCATCATAGCTACTTGAGAGGTTTGGCTCATAAAAATCAAAGAAACAGGTGCCTGGGCCTTCAGAGATCAGCAAATCAAGCTACCTCCTTCCACCCACCTCTCCTGCAGTGGTCCACCCCCAGACGTCTGAGGAGTGTGGGCATTCATCTCAGGCTGGATGCATCTTCTCCAAGGCACACATGCTTCTGAAGGCTCCCGGTTTTGTTGTTCAAGTTACAGAAGCAACATGGGATAGATGAGTGGTCCTCAGAAACATACCGTGCATTAACACAGAGTCGCTCAGAGAGCGTGATGCAAGTTCTGGTTCCTGGGGCTCAAGCTCTAGAGATGCTGGAGGTCGTTTGGTTCGGTTGCAGGCGTTCAAGTGGCCACATTTTGAGAAACACTTGAACAGAGAAAAGACTCTGAATAAACTGAATTTGAATTTTGGGTTAAGTACTAACTACTATGGGGCTGTAGACAGTAATAAAGCTGGCTAAGCTTTGGCTTTTAATTTTTTTTTTTTCCTTAATGTGGAAAAGTGACAACAACACATAATATATGGGAGAATTTTAAGAATTAGAGAGATTTCAGCCTCACAACGTTGTAGCGCAAAAAAGCGTCTTGCCCTTCCTCATTCAGAAGCACCCTCCTTCTTTCTGAAGTCCTTCTGGGAATCCTGGGGCTCTTTCCCATGTGACCAGGCTCTTATGGGGACCTCTGCAGTGCCACCTCCGCTGTGGTACAATGTCAGTAGCCTTCCCCATCAGTGTTTGTTGTCAATTGGTTTGGGCAGAAACCCCTATAGATGCCATCAGGCCGGCTGGAGGGACCAGCCTTTGGCCCACCCGGTGATCCTGGTCAAGTGTAAACCCCTGATGACACTTGGGCATCTGTTCTTGCCACTGACTCTGCCACGATGACGCTCCTGGGCTATTGATTTTCACCCCTCAGGGTCTCCTCTCTCCTGCTGTGGCCCCCAGCTCCGGGCTTTCCTTGCCAAGTCTAGTTCTGGACTTTGCCCTGGAGCTGCCGTCCACCACTGTTACTTGTTGGAATCTAAGTCTTTGATCCCTGGATGCTTTCAAACTGCTCTTCTAGGTGGACCACCCCCTTTTCACTCCATTGTTCTACCATTTTGGGGCCCTAAGAATTGTAGTTCTCCTTAGTCTCAGAGCAATCATGTTCTTCTTCTCTAGGAAGAGCAGGTGCTGCCCTGGAGCAGGATGAAATCTGTTGTAGAACCAGAAGCATTGCTTCCCTTCAGCTCTCAGGTCTGCGGGCTGAGCTTGGCTAATGGGGTCAGGTTATTTCTGCTCCATAGTTCATTTCTTCTCTGAGGCCGTGCACATCAGCCCCGTGGTTCAATACCATAAGGACTTTCTTTGAGACTGAAGACATGCACGTATATTTCTGCACTCCAAATGTGATATAGTTCATATTCTTTGCAAATTTCTCTGCTCGTTCAAATCTAGTTGTTTTTTTTTTAAATTTGATGCCAGAGTCTGACACCTACTTAAAAAATAGGCAAATTCATGCCTTTCTCTGATCCATCGAGGCATTAATTTCTATGCATCATCTAGTTTAAGTGCTTGACACATAGTAGGTGATCAATACATGTTAGCTTCAATGACTTTATTATATATTAGTTGCCTCAATTTTTAAAGTCTTTCTTATATAAAGCCTACGTTTTATCCCTTAGCCTTCATTCTGTTTCCTAGGCTAGACAGAATAAATTCATTCCCTCCTACCAATAAAGTTTCGGTTCTTAAATCTTACTGAATTCTATAACCACATTTGTTATGGAGGAAATCCAGAAATTCACCAGCATTGAATATACTCAATGTTATAGTGACATATCCTTTCCTCTACTTTCCTTTCTTGCCATGTCAGGTCAAGGTCTCAGACTTTCTTCTTTTCTTAATTTATTATTATTATTATTATTTTTTAAATTAATTAATTAATTTATTTTTGGCTGCGTTGGGTCTTCGTTTCTGTGCGAGGGCTTTCTCTAGTTGCGGCAAGCGGGGGCCACTCTTCATCGCGGTGCGTGGGCCTCTCACTATCGCGGCCTCTCTTGTTGCGGAGCACAGGCTCCAGACGCGCAGGCTCAGTAGTTGTGGCTCACGGGCCTAGTCACTCCGCAGCATGTGGGATCTTCCCAGACCAGGGCTCGAACCCGTGTCCCCTGCATTGGCAGGCAGATTCTCAACCACTGCGCCACTAAGGACGCCCCTCAGACTTTCTTCTTTAAAGAGCCACTTGAGCACTACATTGTCTGATTGCCAGGGGACAGGGGATCTGAGAGACCCTAGGACAGGATCCTGTAGTTCAGTCCTTCTCCAGTTTTACAGTCGTCGAAGTGACCTTGAGGGCATGACCAGATCTGCTCCCAGAGTTTCAGATTCTGTCCGAGTGGGGCCGAAGAATATGCATCTTTAAGATATTCCCGGTGGGAGGCACCTTGCAACCCACGCTATCGCGGAAGCTCTCCGGGCCTATCCTGTCTTTCACCGGAAGCTCCACCCATCGCCCGGCTACTGACCGCGACTCGCAGCTGACGCTGCGATTCTTCCCTCAGTCAGGAGCTCCTCGTTCCGCTGCTGCAACAGTTGAAGGAAAAACTGGAGAACGTTCGTTTTCAAATCCGGCTTTGCTTCTACCAGGTCGAGTGACGACGGGTAAGTTACTTTCTGGCTTCAATGCACTTAATTCTGGAGGTGGGGGCAGGGCACATCACTCAGAGTGGCCTGAAGAGCCAAAATGGGAGAGCGTGCGTGAAAATGCCTCCCAGGAAGCAGGCTTTCAATAGTGGGTGCTACGTGAGTCAACGACTGATAAATGCCGTTGCCCGTGCAAAAGATGGGCCCTGAACTAAGTGCACAGCAATGGAAATAGAAAGGGGAAGGTAGATTTCACTGATACTGTCAGTGAAAATATGTTCATTTCGCTCAAAATATATGTTAAGTGAATAAGATACATTCCGACCTGGAAAGTACTTAGAAACGTGCGTAAGCACTAATTTCTCCATCTTTTTCATGAAGTCGACTAATGCATAAACGGTTCAAAACCTTTGTACTCTTGACTTGGTCTAGTCTTCCACATAGCCCACTCCTGCTAAGCAGATTGGAGCAGTAAATGTTCAGGTGCTTTCAATCACAGCTTATAATTAATTTGCCTAAGAAGAAAAATGTGCTCTGGTCTTGAAAGCTGGGTTATAAATCCAGGAGTGGGCGGGAGGGAAGTTTTTCCATGGAAACTGCATTTAAAAAAAAAACAATTCAGTTGAAATGAATCATGTTAGTGATTGTGATTTTGAAAAAGTGAAGACATAAAGGCTGGCATTGACATTGGTTGTAGGAAGACGGCAGAAGGCAAGGGAAAAAACATATGGTTTGGGCTGAGAACAGTCTGGGTTTGATTTTTGATTTTGCTACTGATTGGTTGTGCAAAGGTGGGTAAGTGATTTCATTTTCCTGAACTTTGGTTGTCTTATGTAAAGATTGAGATTGTCACTGTTTAAAAATTTTGTATTAAATGTTGCATATACACTACAATAATACCTTCAACATGTTGTAGATACTATATATAGGGGAGATGAGGATCAAAAAATCTGATTGGACGGTAAAACCAACTAAAGCCATCCAGCTTAAATATTGACTGTAGGAAATTTTAATTTCCCTGATCTCTCAAATTCTGGCAAATTATAAAGGGCTCTATTGCAGTGAATCCATTAAATGAGGTAAAGGGAAAGATAATTCTAGATTGAATATTGGATGCAGGCACTGTTAGTCTTTAAACAAGGACCCATTATGTTGGCGTGGCTCTAACGTCTTGGTAGATTATATAAACCAAAACCTAAGCCAGAGTCCATCCTCTCGATCATGATAAAGAAACTTAAGAACAAGCAATCACAAATAGCCAACTAGGCTTTCCCAAATAATACAGATACTTAAACTATAACCAATCAAATAATTTATCTGCTTTGCGTTCGTGTCTTCTTCATAAAAACCTTGCTCCTAGCTCCTGCTGATGAAGAACTCCTGCTTTTGGTTTGGCATTGCCTGATTTGAATCAATGTATATTCAAATAAACTCTTTTGGTGACATGCAATGAAAGGCGTGGGGAGGGCATGAGGGTTTTGGTGTATCGCTTTGGCATATTGAAGATATTTGGCATATCTCCCCAAGACATGATCCCAACATCACATCATACTGTTGGGGAGGAAGAAGTTCTCCTCTACCCTTCTAGGTTCTTCTGCCTGGCCTAAGAATTAAATTGACATGAGACAGATGAACAGGAGAAAATTGAGCGAAGTTTTAATAACATGTGTACATGGGGGAGACCCAGGAAAACTGAGTAACTTTCCAAAATGGCTGAAACGCTCACCTTAAATAACATCCTCAGCCAAAGACAAAAGAGGATGTTGGGGGTTATGGTTTGGGACTTCAAAGGGGAGGAAGGCAGTTGGCATGGAGATGGAGAAGCAAATGTTTGGTTTAAAAAAAAAAAAAATGTGTGCTGGGCTAGGCAGAGACACTGGAACACAGAGAGGAATTTTAACAAACACGCTTTGCTCCCTGTCGACACACCTAGTTCATACTATAGTTAACTGGAGATGGCTTCCCTCCCAGAACTGGTCCGCCATCTGCAGTTAGGGGGAAGGCCAAAGTTTCTTCCTGAGTCTTTGGGCCTTGATTGTTTTCAGCTTGAAGTAATCTGCATGTCAAAGAGACATTTGGGAGTGGCAAGTTTCACTCCCCTATAACTTCCTGTGTCTGTCCCCTCCTCACTATGTGGGATAAGCTCACAGCATGGAAAAATGGGGAAAATCACTCTTAGTTTGTAGTGTTCATGCCTGCTTTCTCTCTTTCTCACTTGCCTCCACTTTGTAACCTTTCATCACATGTAGTTTAATTTCCTTTAAGTAAGAGTATGTCTTATGCAACTGTATTTCAGTCATGGTGCTGGATGCTAGGAATAAAACAATAAACCTAGGATTTTCCTGTAGGGAAAATTCATTCTAGTGGAGGAAACAAAAACATAAAGAAATAATTAAAATATAGTGATACACAAAAAACATTTAGATGAAGAAGCCTCAGTAGATGTATAGATGCTTATGGATTAAAAAGAAAAGACCTCAAAAGAGGAAGTTGTCCTTTAATCAAATTGTAGAGACCAAGTAGAATTGATAGTTGGATGAGTGAAACAGTATTCCTAGGAATGATTATAATGTGAGCAAAAAAGGCTTGAAGACAGTAAGCTTTAAATTTTGTTGAGAGTATTGGGTGATTCTGTGGGAGAAATAAAGGGTGAGGCTGAAAATGTTTTTTGGATTAGATCCTGGTTGTGCCTGTGTCTTATGACGGGGACACACCTGGGGGCCAGGGAAACATTCTAGGCAGGTGTCTGGCTAGTGATTAATGCTTAAGGCCTCCTTCCTTGCCCTGAGGCCAAAGCTCACTCCTGTTCTTAGGCCTCTGACAGCAGAAAGCTCTCTGGCTTTTCCCTCCTCTTCACAGCTGTCCCTAACTTGTTTGCTGAACTTCACCTTTTAGAATTTCTCTGGTTCCTGAAGTGCACAGGGATTGATTGGAGAGATGCCCCAAAAGAAATACTACTGCGCAGAAGTTTTCTGAAAAGCTGTAGGAAACAGGCTACTGGGGTCCTAATGACAGCAGTAACAGTAGGGAATAAATAAAGGGGTGAATTGGAGGATATTCAGGAGAATATCTATTTTCTATCATAACTGATAGAAATTTGTAACTGGATGTGGGTAGTAAGGAAGATGGACATATATGACTTGTACCCCTGGGTTCAAATGATGACACAAACTAAGATAGGGAATTAATATACCTGGTTTATTTTTCTTAATTGTGATTTATTTTACCAGCCTTCTCAGGGGAATTGTTCTCATCTGTTTTCCCTTAAGTCCCTGAAACCAGTGAATGGGAAAAAAAAAAAATTGCAGCCACGCTTTCCAATGGATCCTGCTATATACAGGGGGGGACCTCTACACTCTGACAGAGGTGCCTCCTTTCACTCGGTGCACTTGGGCAGGTGAGCGAAGGATGTCTGGTAGAGTGGAAAGCAGCGGTCTGATTTTGCCTCCCAGCGTATCTGGCAGTAGCTCACCATCTGCCACCGCGAGCATTTCACAGCTGCTACTGCCTTATAATTAGGTTTACTCAAGCCTTGGAGGGGGTCCTGCAGTCAAGTGAGTGTGACTGCCGAGTGCTTCCTGCCTCAGGCCTCTTTACCTGTGAGGTGGGTGGAACTGCTGTCAGGTGCCCTTACAAACCAGTTGTAAATTACTTTCCCTGAGCTAATTTGCCCTCCTCTGATGCCTGGGGAACGGAGGGCTTGGGGTGGGGAGGCCGAGATTAGAGGCAGGTGTGAAGGCTTTGGTTAACAGCCTTGAATTCTCAATAAGGTAGCATGGTTTCCTTCTCTCAGTTTTCTTTGGGGTTAGTTTTTATTTGCTTGTTTTTGAAGCTGACTGGCTTTTTGTTTCCCTCTTTCAGTTTGATGGTCAGAATGATTCCACATTTGGTGGGGTGCCTTTGATTCCATTCCTTGGGGAAGCAACACACTGATAGGATACCAAAATGTACATTAATTATCAAGCTACATAAACAAGCAAACTCTGATATGGATAAATCTATGATGAGGTTGTTTCTGAAAAGAAAATTAAATATTGAAGATAAATAATTATGGCTGGAAAAAGTTCTCAAGATTGATTTTCATGCATTTGCATTCCCCCGCTTGTTATGTGAAGCTCTCCAGTGAATGCGAATTCTATTCCATGCTTCTTCAAAGACATATGGAGGTTTCAAGGGAACCTTTGCTGCTGGTACCTATCTGACTTGTCCAAGGTCACACAGGAAGTTGGTGGTAACTCAGACCTTATCCTAGGTTTCCTGACTTTCTGTAAGATGTTACGGAAAAACGCAGAAGAACTTTTTGGCCAACCCTATACTTTCTATGCCCTTACGTGTGAGGCTACTTCTGCCTCGCCTGAATCTGGCTTCTGTTGCCATTTCCCATACAAAGAAAAGGAAGTTGATAATGGTAGAAATAAATACCACAAAGGCAAAGGAGACCAATAAAAGGATTAAAGGAACGACACAGGGGAAGAGATTACAGGAATTTAATCTGTTACATGCAGCTTTGGGCAAAGGAGAGAAAGGGAAGGCGACTATTTACACATTGTACAGAGCTGGAAAGGGAGGATTTGGGGAGCCCAGACCTGGCAGTGGGTAAATGAGTCTAGTCAGGACATGGGCTTTCAGAAAAATCACCTGGGAGAGGAGCAGGCTGAAGACGAGGCAAGCATCATTCAGCAGCAGTAACCAAGAGTAAGAAGAGAGAGACCTTAAGGCAGCGGTTAAGGCCACCCTAGAGACTTGATTAGCATCATGTGCTTGATTTCCAATTGCAAAACCCTCGGAACAGAGAGAAGATGAGTGGAAGGAACTGCCCCAGGGAAGGTTATAAACTACCCATGGTGCCATGAGGGAAGGTAGTTCTTGTAGCTGTGGGTATCCAGCTGATGGAGGTCGGAGGGCCCTTCCTGTTTTCAGGGCTGCATTAATGGAGCTCCCTGCTCTCCCCGCTGCAGACAGGTATTCTGGAAGCTTGCTCCTGCGTGCAGGTAGAGAGTGTGCTATCAAACAACCGCATGGAGGCCTAGTATTTTCAGGGACAGGCTTGACATAAAAAGCTGATATATTTTATTTAATAAACCTAATCTAGTCTAAATTTCCATCACGTTCTTAAGTCACAACTTCAGAATACAAAATGCGGCATACTGTTTATGCCTAGCAATGGATACGTACATGACTACCATGGTTCCTCCCTGGGACATCTGAATTTCCTGAAATGGACTTTATTTTAAAGATAAAAATTGTAAAATGTCAATGAGTTGCATAAAATGCTACAAGCAGAAGAAGTCTGGGGCATCACCTGGAGCAAAGCCATCATGCAGATAAGGCTCAGAGAATTCTATCCTTTACACAAGACTGCGCAGCAAGGGAGCCGAAGCTGAGCTTGGGTAGTATTCTTCTCACCAATTCATAGTGCCTTTTTCTGCTTCACTTGTTCTAGCACGGGCTTCCCTTGTTTGACAGACGCAGGGGAAGTAACTAAAACGATGCTGTTTTAGTTAAACACCATAGATTCATATTTTGTCACTATCGTTCTTTTCGTCTTTATTAGTTCTTAGTGAAAATTGTAATATTCAGTTTGAAATTGAAACTACCCAATTATACCTACAGTGTTGTCGATGTAATTGTTCAGTAGTAGTGTGATTACTGGAGGAATATGGAGCTGTTCTTATTAACTGGATGCAAAAGAAAGAGTGTGAACACAAAGCATTCCCTGGAGTGAGTTGCATTGATTTGAGAGCTCTGTTGAATGGTACTTCTTTTAGAAAGAGCCATGAGAATCGAACAACTGTGTACAAAGAGGAAATGTAACCCTACCTAGTTTTTTGCAATTACACAAAACCTTGATTTTTTTTAAAAAAACCAGATGATTTAAAAACATTTCTAAAGCATAGCTCCAGTGAGACAGTTTAAACTAGTAGTAACCTTTAATGAAATGAATTAAGCTGCAATCTGATGGAGTATAATTCCAGCAGAAATTAAGCTATGGGGATCAAAATGTTTTCTCAAACCAGCTGAACCAATTTGATGGTGAGGAGTAAAAGGGTGTTAGAACTTGATCTTATAAAACAAACTTATAAGAAGCAAAGCAATTACCAAATAAAGTTTGTAGCCTGTTGTAAGCACTGTTGGATTTGGGGCGGGACAAGTCACTTCTGAAGTATAGTAGACTTATTGAAGAAAAAAAAAAAAGTGAAGAAAAAAAAGAAAAAGCAGACCAGGTAGCTATAATGCATTCCTCAGTGAGTCACATGTAAAAAAACAAAACCGAAAACCACCAACAGAGAACAGCATGCCTGAAAGTTTTCCTCCTTTAATATTCAGTGTTTAAACTCATGACATATATAATATATATATTTAACATCTTTATTGGAGTATAATTGCTTTACATTGTTCTGTTAGTTGCTGCTGTATAACAAAGTGAATCAGCTATACGTATACTTATATCCCCATATCCCCTCCCTCTTGCGTCTCCCTCCCACCCTTCCTATCCCACCCCTCTAGGTGATGACATATTTTTAGGGCTGTTCCAAACAGAGCAAGCAAGGAGGCCTTATTCTTCTTCAGTTTTTTAAGAGGGATTTCTTACTGGTAAACTCATTTTGGACCAACAAGAGCTGGTGATCCTACAGTATGTGGATTTTTCTTCTTTTTTTTTACTGAAGGCTTTAAGGTCAATTAAAAATCAGTGTGGAAGGAGCTCATGCTCAGAAATGAGCTCTGTTTAGCCTGTTAGCACAGACGTATGATATTCCACAATACAAAAGAATGTCTCTGATGTGTCCAAATTAGAGTTTTGGCGAAACATTTATCTGAGCACAGTTGATGATTCTTCCTCTGTTCTGATTTGAATGTTCTTCTGTTGTCATTTGGACTCCATGGTTGACTGGTCTATTTCTGTGTCCCTACATCAGCCCACGTTGGACCTTGTTCATGATATCAATATGGACTGTAAAAGCTTTTGTCCTCCAACTGCAAAGGCTCAAACTTTATTATTTTTATGTATTCATTTTACTTTTGTTAGCAGAATTTTTTCTGGCAGCTTTATTGAGATATAATTGACGTACAGCACTGTAATGTTTAAGGTGTACAGCATACTGATTTGACTTACATACATCATGAAATGATCACAGTAAGTTGAGTAAACATCATCTCATATAGACACAAAATTAAAGAAATAGGGAAAAAAACATTTTTTTCATTGTGATGAGAACCCTTAGGATTTACTGTCTTTAGAAGGTGCATATATAACATACAGCAGTGTTAATTATATTTCACATGTAGTACATTACATCCCTGGTACTTATTTATCTTGTAACTGAAAGTTTGTACCTTTTGACTGCCTTCATCCAAGGCTCAATCTTTGAAATAGAGTTTTCCTATAGCAGCTTACTTATATGTTGAGTCTGAAAAATACAGGCTCATAGAAACATTGTAGAATGGTAGTTGTCAAGGGCTGAGAGGCAGGAAAAATGAGGAAGGTGTTGGTAAAAGGTACAAACTCCCAGCTGTAAGACGAATAAGTTCTGGGGAATCTAATGTATAGCATGACGACTATAGTCTACAATACTGTATTATATACTGTGTTATATACTGAAAATTAGAAAGAAAATTAGAGTAGATCTTAAATGTTCTCACCACACACAAAAAATGGTGATTATGAGAAGTGATAGATGCATTAACTAACTTTATTGTGATAATTTCACAATATATATGTCATTATCACGTTGTATACCTTAAACTTACATAATGTTATATGTCAGTTGTATCTCAGTAAAGCTGGAATAAAAAGGAGACAAAAAATAAAATAGAGTTTTCTTTAACTGCATATTGACTGCTGTAGCTAATGGATTTCATCACCCTTCACATTCTTGCAAATACAGAAAATAACTGGACGTAGCTCTTTCTCTTTCTATGGGGATGTTATGTGGTGGCTGTAAAGAGCCAAGCTTTCAGTTCCATTTTTTTTTAAATGTATTTATTTGTTTTTATTTTTGGCTGCGTTGGGTCTTCGTTGCTGTACATGGGCTTTCTCTAGTTGTGGCCAGCGGGGACTACTCTTCATTGTGGTGCGTGGGCTTCTCTTGGTGGTGGCTTCTCTTGTTGTGGAGCACGGGCTCCAGGTGCACGGGCTTCAGTAGTTGTGGCACGTGGGCTCAGTAGTTGTGGCACACGGGCTTAGTTGCTCTGCGGCATGTGGGATCTTCCTGAGCAGGGATCGAACCCGTGTCCCCTGCATTGGCAGGCAGATTCTTAACCACTGCACCACCAGGGAAACCCTCAGTTCCATTTTGATGAAAAGAAATTTATAAAACTTCTTGGTTTAGGTAGGAGAACGTGACTTCTTGGCTTAATGTCAGTGTTTTATGGCTTACTTTCTTTATCCCATAAAAAATTAACAATGATATTATCTAGTATGTTCCAGGTACTGATAGGTGTTTGATGTAGCGAACTGGTCCTGAAATAGCAGAAATTCAATAAACATTTGCTGAGATAATGAATAATAACCACCTCTTTACAACTAGTGACAATCATCTGAATGAGTAGCTCTCAGCCTCCTTTTCAGCCTGAGGAGAGAATTAGGAGAAGATAGACAAGTTACTGGAGTTTACAGCCATAGAAAATTAGAGCAATACAATGAAACTTGGCTGTTTAAAATATCTTTAACAACTTATTTGTGGTTACATTATTTAGATTTCCTGACCACTAGTAGTCAGTTCAGCAGACATGGGCCATTTATCGAGATGCCATTTGAAATCTTTGAATGCTTACCTTGAAAGTAATCACAAATACTATGAAACCATCTGTATTTCTACTCCACTTAGTCAAAACCCATGCAGATTACACTTAGGAAGACTCACTTTTTTTTTTTTTTTAAACAAATTAGTAGCATAACATTTACATAGGAGAGTGAAGAGTTAGTAGGAGCTATTTCTAAGCTCCTGTAGTAAACAAAAGTAATAATTACAAGTGAATCTTATTTATTCATTAAAGAATTCCATGAATATTATCAGTTGATAGGTACCTGAATTGATAAATATATATATTCCTTAAATATATATTCCTTTATGTCTTTTGTTCTATTCCAGTAAAAAAAAAAAAAGAGGAAGAGGATGAGAGAATGAAATTTGAGTGTAGAAGTAATTAATCTGTTCTGAACTTACAGTGATAAGTAGGGCTACTTTTGCACTTCTAGGAAAATGTTTGTAACGTGGATGAGTTGCAAAGAGATCAGTCTGAATTCTTGAAAAGTCAAAAGCATTTTCATAGCAAAATAGGAAGTGTTTGTTTCTTCAAGTGATTCTCTTGATTGAAAGATGTTCCCACCACCTCATTCTCCTTGCTGGCTCCTTTTTCCCTCCCAAAAAAGCTGTTTCCTAGTGATAGTGGACCCACTGTTGCCTACAGCTATAAAAGCAGCCTCTTATTAGCTAATCAGTTATTAGAATTGATTGGTAAATAAGTGTTCTCTATAACCAGGAGGAGGAAATGAGATTCTATAGATTTCTCTCGTTCCTCATTATGTTTGTAAAGTAATTTGGGTTTGACTCCTGCCTGGATATACAGCTTTGCTCATTTTGCATTTTTCTCACCTGACAGCCTTACAAGGACAGAAGCTTCCCATTCTCTCATCATGGTACTGATGCAGGGGATTCTGAGTTGAGCTTGGGCTTCTTCTAATGACCGATTACTAGTTTTTTAGTCTCTCTTGCTTTCTCTCTCATGTTTCAAAGAAGTCTTACTCTAGAAGTTGACCCCCCAACTGAGTCTTAAATGATGGGTAGGAGATAACCAGGGAAAGGAGTGGGAGAAGTTGGGGGCTGGGCTGCATTATGACCTTTGTGGACCCTAAATATTTTTGTCTTCTTCCATCAATTTCTCTCTTCTCCCCTCCCTCTTCCCCTCCCCCATCTTCTCTCTCTGTCTCCGTCTCTCTCTCTCTGTTTTAATGTGATGGTATAAAGATGAATATAATCCAGGCTCATTACATTAACTTTTCTGATGTTAAATCAAATTAAATCATTTTCATGCGCCCCTAAATGTATTGTGGACCCTGTGTACCGTGGCCACTGTGTGTAAGGGATGGGTCAGCCCTGAGTGCAGAGAGCCACGAGGGCTTCTTAAAGAAGTACAGCTGAACAAAGATGAGGTGAGAAGGAGGGGGAAGAGTGAAAATCATTTCTTGGGAGCATGTGGGGGATAGGCCCTGAAAGCCTTCCTAAGGGGATTGGTGTTCACCTGAATGTTAGCATGTGGCTGAAAATGAGATATTCAGCAGATTCAAAAAACATTTGATAAGGTTCTTTTTAATGCCAAGTCCTAGCCAAGGAACCTATCTAAATGATCTCATTTAGTCTTTACAATGTGTCTGTGATCATTGGTGCTTTCGTTATTTACAGATGAAATAATGGAACCGGAAGGCGGGTCAGACTCAGGTGGAGAGGAATGAGGCCCAGCATCTGAACTTTAATAAACAGTCAAGATTGTTCTGATATAGATGGCCCATGGGCCATACTTAGTGAAACATTGAGTTTTGTTTGTTTCCTGGCTCAAAGTTACTTGCGTGTGATGTGGTGATGTCAGTTCCCTCTCTGAATCTCTGAGTACTCGTTTCCTCATCTATAGAATAAGGGAGGGTCAACTGCAGGGATTGCTATGAGGATCACATGAGATAAGGTAGATTTAAATACTTTAACTTATAAAACACTGAATGAACTTTTCATTCTCTTGGCTTCAAGCCTTTCATGGAATGGATGTGACACGTAAATAAATAGTTATCAGCATACATTTATAACTAAATGTATAAATTTATATATAGTACAGATGAATAGTGATAACCTTCTCTCTCCCTGCCCTCCCTCTCTCTGCCTCTCTTTCTCAAGAGAGAAATCTTCCTTACATTTGCAGAAGGCTTTGGACGGGCACCAAGAATACCAACCCATACTGCATTGAGAGATATTCCTTGATCAGTTATGAAAAGGGCTTTGACCGAGTAAGGGATTCAACATGGTTTTTGGTATTTAGTTTGGAAACAGGTTCCCATTGTAGCTTAGTGAGTCCAGTGCACTTGCTATTCATTAACCAACATGGAAGAATAGTAATATTTTAACAACTCAGATTGTTATGTATGTGCCCCGAGGAGGAACTAGGACTGTTTTATCACTGAGCTATCATTTAAGCTATCATTACTTTTTTCTTGACTGCTTTTGTTTCTGCCTTCCCTCACTTCCCTAATTAGTAACTGCTTGAGTCTGCTCTTTGGCACTCAAGGAAGGCCAAGGAAACTAAAGCTTTTTTCAACAAACAAGAAGCGGGGGACATGGAGGGGCTTTTGTACCCAAGAGGGCTCCACAGGGTCCTGCAAAGTTTCACTCCTTGCTTAACATCAGAGTTTAATGTCACCAGCCGGGACTTAGAAGCTGGTTGCCTTGGCCTCACAGACATGGTTGTGGCTGGGGACGTGGTTTGCAGTGGGGACAATGGGACCTTCCGAATAGGTGCACTCCCAAGGCCCAGCCTGGAGCTCACTTCCGGCTTCTCCTTCCCTGCCTCTCCAACTTACAGGATGTTATTAGGAGGTTGAGGAACACACAAGGCTTGACCCCATCTGCTTCTGCTTTACCCCATCTGTTCACAACTCCAGGTTTTAGCCTACTCTCTCTGCTGGGTTGTCACTGAACATAGCCGGCGTCTCCAGCCAGCTCCAGGGCCCCTGCAGTCTCTGACCCTCCCACAGAGATCACCTCGACAGGCTGGGAAAACTGTAACTAAGACTCTAGGAAATAGTCTTAGCACTATTAGGAAACGAGCTTAGCACTACAGGAAATGATACCCGTTTAAAGCTCCCCAGGGGCTAATTCTCCTTCCCCGGGAAGAAATGGGCTAATGGCATTTTAATGCTTTTTTGTTTTTCAAGAAATAATTTTGCTTCATTTAAACAACAGAGGAACTTGAAAACTTTGTCTGTTTGGTCACGGTGTTTGAAAGGTATGTTAGAAACAGTTGTAGCTCTGGGCAGGAAAACATGTTTTGACAGTTCAGAACTGAGTCAAACCTGCATTTGGGTATACACTGAACCTTTAGTTCAAATAAATGATTCACTTTTCAGTGCCAAAATGTAGAAATATTCCAACATTTTTTCCTTCTCATCTTTGCTTTTATAAAATGACAAGCCGGAACTTTAGGGCCCCATAACAAATAATTAACTTCAGACTATTCAGAAATGTTGTCTGTCATATTCCGAATAGAACTAGTGATGTCTTTGAGGGTAAATGTTAAATTTTAATTCATTGTAGGGTGAAAATGGGTTCTACTGATTGTTACTCTAAAGAAAAGGTGTGCATGTGTAAAGAACATGAGATTTGGAATGGCAAGGCAAGGATTTTGGTCCTGGCTTTGCCACCTACTAGCCCTGACCCCTCTGGGCAAACTCATTTATGCTTTCTGGGTCTTAATGATGTTAACCGGGAACATTAATGTCTATTTCAAAGACTGGTGGAGATTTAATAACAATATATGTGGATTATATAAACTGTAGAACATTATAAAAATATTAGTTGATATTTACCTTTGCCCTCCCCAAGCAGGAACAATTTGTGGTGTAAAAGTCTGTATTCTTAGTTTGACACTTCTCGAATCCTGAGTGAATTGGCTCAAAGGTTATTGAGAAAATAACACATCACCGCTAATTCATTTCCATTCGTTAATTATTGAATAAGACAATTTAATATTTTATGTCAACCTATAGTGTTGTTGTAACCATCTGTATTTGAGGGTGATAAACTCAGAGAGTATTAGAACTATGGAGTCTTGCAGATATCTCGTTCAAAGCCCCCCTTTATGGATGTGTAAATTGAGGCCCAGAGAGGGTAAGCAGTTGCTTGGAGTCACCAGCTTGCTGTTGGCTGAATGAGGGCACCGATGCTCAGGCCCCTGCCCCTCTGCCTCGCAACTCACCAGACCTCTATCCACGGTGGTTTTAGAAAGGGGAAGAGGACAGCGGAGGCGGGTGTGAGTGTAGGACTGCACTTCCTTAGGGGCTGAATGGGATATCCTACACTTCTCAGTGTTGCCGAAACCCGGACTCTGTACACTGGCACCAGTTTGAATCTCAAGAATTTTGGGTGAAGTAGAAAAGAATAGCTTTATTGCAGGGCGCCAAGGAAGGAGTCCAGGGCAGCTAGTGCTTAAAAGACCTGAACTCCCCGAAGGCTTTCAGAGAAAGGTTTATAAAGACAGGGTGAGGGAGGGGCATTGTGGGGTGTGTGATCGGCTCGTGGACATTCTTCTGATTGGTTGGTGGTGAGGTCATCAGGAGTCAACATCATTAACCTTCTGGTTCCAGCTGGTCTGGGGTCTGCGTGCTTGTGGGCAGCACACAGTTAACTTCTCCCACCTGGGGGGGGGGGGGTTCAGTATCTGCAAAACAGCTCAAAGGAGATGGCTCAGAATATTATCTATAGCCCTTGAGGAAGAACTAAAGGTCCTTGACTTTGTTTAATGGCTAAAGTATTATTATTTTGTCTTGCTCGACTGTTTTACTTTCTTTTTGCATTTTCTCATTTCTCTGATTAAGTTTGTTCTTTGACTAAAGTTTTTCTACAGGCAAAAGGCAGGCGGAGGACATGGGTAGGGGTGTTTTCTGGGAAGACCTCATAGGGTCCTGCTAGGTTACATCAGGTTCCCTGGCACTCCCTGCCTACTTGTCTGTGTTTGGTTCTTAAACTCTCTGTAGGAGGTTTTCTGGGGTGGAACTTTGTACCATAGAAAGAGAGCTCGCCCCCAACTAGCTGCTGCTGCTAGGACAAGCCTTTTAAACTATTTACATGCGCTGAAACCCAGGATCCTCACCTGTGGTTTTCCATAGGCTTAAATGCAGTAATTTATATAAAGCATATGGGATAATAGCCGATAATGGTAGATTCCAACATTGGTTATTTGACTGAAGGCTTTCAACTTAGTCTGAGTCTCCTATGGAGAAATGACTTGCCCTTAAAATAAAGGAGGTTTCTGTTTGCTTGCTTTTGTAGCTAAAAGTGAAAATGTTAAATATTCTCAAAGGCAATGGAGGGGGGAAGGACCTTAGCGGTTTCCTTGTTAAATTCTTCATCCGTGGCTGGTCACGTCCATGCTGACAAAGGTCAGAGGGACAGGCAGTGTGGCCCCCGTGCTGTGCTAGGCTGTCTCCAGATCTTGTGGAATCAGGAGGAGCCTCTGACTTTCTGCTCCTGATTGAGGGAGATTTTCCATTGGTCCGTGTGGCATTTTAGCCGGCAGGTGAGTTCCTTAAGTGCTTGCTGACAGTCCTTTGATAAGAGAGACAAGGTCGTCATTGTATTGTGAAGGTCTCTGAAAGAGAATTTCTGAAAGGTGTCCCAAAACATCTTGTTTTTATGGCTAATGGGCCCCATTCAGGGTTTCTTCCAGATGACTGACGGCCTTCACTAGCGTCTGCCTCTCTCCATTCTGATGCTGACAGAAAGGAAGTGTCTTAGAGCCAGATGTGGCCACTAATGCAATGTGACTTTGTTCTTATTCTTTGAAAGGAGAAAAAATGCTGTGAAAAACAGGCCCAGCATTTGGAGGGTTTGACTCTTAGGTCGGATTCTTGTCAGCTGTGAGATCGTAGTATAGGTCTATTATTTGATATCTTTGAGATTCATTTTCCTTTTCTCTTAAATTGGGGTAATTATACAGTTTGGGGTGATAGACAGGATATGGGCTTAGCCTCGAGTAGGTCTGGTTCAAGTCCTGCCCACCAAGCCATACAGCTGGAGTTTTGAGGCAGGCAACTCAGTTTGATGAGTCATTGTTTATCCGGAAAGGTACATCACCGTACTGTTAGGGAGGATCAAATGAGATCATGTAAGTTAAATGGCATCAAATAGATGTATCAATAAGTGTCAGTTTTTCCCCTCTATTATATAGTGATATAGCAGATTGTTAAAATAAGTGGTGAGTGAGAGCATAGCACACAACAATAAGTAGAGAGAACCATTTTGATAAATTACTATCTTTTCAGAAGACAGGAAAAACAAAGTTTCTATTCTTAGTGTAACCAGATGCTTTACCAAAGGGTTTCCCTGGAGGTGATCAGCATTTTAGTTTTCTTTCTGTGGCAGCAAAATGCTTTTCTTCTTAGTATGAGCCAGAGTGGAGAGTCACCCTGAAATTCCTAAGGATACTTTCTTAGAATAGGAAATCATCTTCGCATTATTGAAGTGTAGGCGCCCTGACAAAGTTGGGTAGAGAAAAAATATCTTTAATTTTCCAGGAATAGGATTTAATGAGGCTTTTATTATTTTTTTTAGAAAATTCATAAAGAAGGTGACCCAGTGTTTTTGGAAAGTTGATAATGGGGTGGGGGAGGCATAGTAATTCTAGATTCTTTATTTGAGACTTCTGGGCTGCTTTCCTTCTCAGACACGTATGCTAAGATTGCTAAGTGCTATCAACTGAATCCCACGTTCAGAAAAGTGGAGTCATCCTTTCGTCATGAACCTGGGATTCAACAAGCAGAAATATCATTATTATAGTAGATGAACATCACCAATCAGATTGTGTAGGGTAAACTTCAGTAAAGATACGGTGTGACCATAGGAATCTATGACAATAACAGACTAGTGGAATCCAGCTTATTCCATGCTTGGCATTAACAGAGGATGCAGCTCTTTGGGTGAAGCATGAAACTGGGGTTCTTGAATAATTTAAGGGATGGGGTACACATATTAATATTTAGAGGGGAGTATTGGATTTCCTGCTAATAAGGAAAGGGGGTTCCAGTGATTTGTAGGGAAAAATAAAAATACCGTGACTTCGTTTGTATTCTCAGTTTGTGGAGACTATTACATTGGTTATATTAGGCTCTATTCTTTTATATTTCTGTTTTCAATGGCATGTCTTATTTCCAGTATACTTCGTATCCTCCATCCAAACTTTGAAAATTATACATTGCCTTGCACGTGGACCAGGTACTTCATGCTGTGTTAAGAGAGCCTATCATGCAGAATGTCCCTACAGAGCAGCGGTGGGAGGGCTGTGAGGGAGACAGGTGTTCATTCTGAAGACTGTGCATGTGAGTTACTATCATTAGGAAGAAGGAAAATGAAAATAAGACCAAACTCATTTCCACTGACATCGATCTGACCTTCAGTTGGGTGTCCTGAGCACAATTTTCTAAGCAATATGGTGTTTATTATATTAAACAAATTACAAAAATAATACCTTTCACTATAATTGAGACTGATTCTGCTTTCATTCTCTTTGTAATTGTGGTACTTTATTTATACATTTAAAATTATGGAAAAAAAATTAAGTGTACCCTGAAATCAGAGAGTACTCAATTTACTTTATTCTACTTTGATTAATTCAATTCTGAGTTGCTTTACTAATTATTTGAACTTGTAAATAGAGAAAAAGTTTCACATTCAGAAAAAATGGATTTTCTACCAATTTTGGAGTCATTGTTTGCTTGAGTTGGCATGGGGTAAATTGCTGTAAACCTTTGAAGTAAATCTTCAGAGTGATGAGTAGAGTTTTGCTTGCCAGTTCTCTCCAAAAATTAAATAAATAAATAAAAGTGAAATAAGTAGTTGGAGAATGGACATGAAGTGAAGGAAGATTTTTCCCAATAAAGATGCTTTGGATTTAGGGATTTGGTACATACTGGTCTGGCCATATAACTATTTTGAATTGGAACGTAAACAAGAGTTTTATTTTTTTAACCATAATTTTGTGTGATTAACTCTTTTTCAAGTCATGACTGAGTTATCTGATGGGGAAGATTTTTTTTTAATCGACTGTTTTTTAAAGCAGTTTTAATAAGTTCCCAGCAAAATTGAGTAAAAGGTACAGAGATTTCTCGTATACCTCCCGTCCCTACAAACGCACAGGCTCTCCCATTATCAGTATCCCCCATCAGAGTAGTACCTTTGATGAAACTACATGACACATCATAATCATCCAGATTTCCTAGTTTACATCAGGGTTCACTATTGCTTTTGTACATTCTGTGGGTTGGACAAATAATATAACAACATTTATTCACCATTATAATATCATACAAGGTAATTTCACTGCCCTAAAAGTTCTCAGTGTTGCACCTGTACATTCCTCTCCCCACTACCCCCTCCCAACCTCTGACAATCTCTGATCCTTTTATTGTCTCTGTAGTTTTGTTTTCCAGAAGGTCATATAGTTGGAATGATACAGTATCCTTTTCGGATTGGCTTGTTTCACTTAGTAATAAGCATCTAAGTTTCCTCCATGCTTTTTTTCATAGCTTGATTGTTGATTTCTTTTTAGTATCGAATAATACTTCATTGTCTGGGTGTACCACAGTTTATCCATGAAATGACTGAAAGACATCTTGGTTGCTTCTAACTTTTGGCAATTATGAATAAAGCTGCTATAAACATTAGTGTGCAGGTTTTGTGTGGACTTAAGTTTTCAATCCATTTGGGTAAATACCAGGGAGACCAATTGTTGGATTGTATGGTAAGAGTATGTTTAGTTTTGTAAAAAACTGCAAAACTGTCTTCCAAAGTGGCTGTACCATTTTGCACTTCCACCAGCAATGAGATAGAGTTCCTGCTGCTCCAGGTCTTTGCCCACATTTGGCATTGTCAGTGTTTCAGATTTTGGCCGTTTCAATAGGTATGTTGTGCTATCTCATTGTTTTAATTTGCATTTCCCTGATGACAAATGATGTGGGGCATCTTTTTATATGCTTATTTGTCATCTGTATGTCTTTCTTGGTGAGTGTTTGTTAAGATCATTGGACCGTTTTTTAATTGGGCTGTTTGTTTTCATATTGTTGAGTTTTAAGAGGTCTTTGTGTATTTTAGACAGCAGTTTTTATCAGATGTCTTTTGGAAATATTTTCTCCCTGTCCTGTGGCTTGTCTTCTCATTCTTTTGAGAGTACTTTTGCATTGCAGAAGATTTTAATTTCAGGGAAGTCCATATTATCAATCGTTTTCTTCCTGGATTATGCCTTTTGTGTTGTATCTAAAAAGTCATTTTCATATCCAAGGCCATCCAGATTTTCTCCAGTGTTGTATTCTAGGAGTTTTATAGTTTTATGTTTTTTGTTTAGGTCTGTGATCCATTTTGAGTTACTTTTTATGAAGGGTATAAAGTTCTGTCTTTAGATTTTTTTTTTTTTGCACGTGGATATCAACTTGTTCCAGCACCACTTATTGAAAAGATTATCTTGCTCTATTGTATTGCCTCTGCTCCTTTGTCAGAGATCAGCTAACTGTATTTATGTATGTCTATTTCTGAACTCTCTATTCTGTTCCATTAATTTGTCTATTCTTTCACCAATACCACACTCTTGATTGTTGTAGCTTTGTAATAAGGCTTGAAATGGGGTAGTGTCAGTCCTTCAACTTTGTTCTTCACTGGCTATTCTGGTTTTTTTTGTTTTTGTTTTCTGGGGTTTTTTTTTTTGTGCTTACATATAAACTTTAGAATTAGTTTGTCAATATCCACAAAATAACTTACTGAGTTTTTGACTGGGTTTGTGTTGAGTCTATAGATTAAGCTAGAAAAAAAAAATACTATCTTGAGAATATTGTTTTCTTATCCATGAAAACGGAATATCTCTCCATTCATTCAGTTCTTCTTTGATTCCTTTAATCAGAGACTTGTAGTTTACTTCAAATATTTGTTGTACATATTTTGTTATGTTTGGATTTACCTAAATATTTCATTTTTTGGTGTGTTAATGTAAATGGTATTGTGTTTTTAATGTCAAATTCCACTTGCTGATTGCTGGTATATAGGAAAGCAATTGACTTTCATATAATAACCTTGTATCCTGCAACCTTTTTATAATTGCTTATTCCAGGAGGGTTTTTTTGCTGATTCTTTTGGATTTTCTATATAGACAGTCATGTCATCTGTGAACAAAGACAGTTTTAGTTCTTCCTACCCAGTCTGTACCTCTCATTTCCTTTCCTTGTCTCATTGTATTAGCTAGGACATTTGGCATAATGTTGAAAAAGAGTGGTGAGAAGAAACATTCTTTCCTTGTTCCTTATCTTAGTGGGAAACCTTCTAGTTTCTCACCATTAAGTATGGTTTAGCTGTAGGTTTTCTATAGATGTTCTTTTCAAGTTGATGATGGGGAGGACTTTTAATGTAATTTTTAAAATATGCTAAGTTAGATAAAGTGTTAATGTTCTATTTTAAAGGTATAAAGATTTTTTCTCTTATAATGGAAGAAATAGGTGCTTATTATACCACTTTACAGCAATAGAAAGACTTAAAAGGAAAAAAGGAAAATCCCCATAAATCATACCTAATTTTTGGATCCAGAATGTTTTCTATTGATGTTCATGTATGCCTATCTATTGGATTATCCATTCACCCACTCACCCATCAATTCATCCATCCATCATCTTTAAAGTGTCTGGTTCTCCCTCTCTTCTTTATAAAAGCGTGCCTCTCTTTCATTAGAATAAACTAGTGTTATGATTTTGCTATCTCTCTTGAGCTCTTTGTATTTGCTGCCATTTTTGGAACAGTTCTTCATTCTCTTTTCAGCTCCATGAGGTGCTACCCTTCTCTTCTGCCAGTTACTGCCTTAAGCTAGTCACCCCGAGGGTGACCTCAGTCCCATGGAGCTATCAGTTTGATGGGATAGAGGAATCTTACTTTCCCTTTCCCCTCTGTCCTTGCAGTCTCCCCCAAGACTGCCAAACTAGACTACAACTACATATATTATTGATTTTTCTACTCAGGTACTAACATGAAATAACTTTTTTCAGAAAGATTTGTGAATATATTCTTCTGAGGTTTTACATGTCTTTACAATTTTTTTTTCCTTAATAATAATAATTTAGTTTACAATAAAATTCTGGACTCACAATCCTCCCCCTCCCCCCAGAATTCAGAGTTGTTTTCAATTTTTTTTTCTGGTTATATCTCCCATAAGTTTTATTTCTCTATCTTTGTGCTTTGAATTTGGGGAGAATTTTGGCTGTCTTTTCATTAATTCAGTATGCAATTCTGTCCATTATGGTATTCACTACTTAATTTTTTTAATTTTAATTTTTGATATACTTTTTAATTTCTTCTTTGCCAAAAGAAGCCAGTTTTATTAATACTTTATTAGTGCCTCAAATCCATCTGTCTGTCTGTCTATCTATCTCCCATTGTGATTTTCCTGTATCTCAAATTCTTGTTTATTAGACAATATTTACTATGATTTCTCAGGTAATCTTCTTTAGAGTGGCCAATTTTCTTCATGTATCTGGTGGTTTTTGCTTGTCTGCTCACCTTCACAAATAAAAATCTGTGTTGATCATGTTGATAGCTTCCATGATTCCCCTCAGCACATACATAAATTGTCGTTGAATCCCTCAGCAGGTGTCTCAGGATGGGAGTTCTGTTGTAATGAGGTGAAGTCCTGCACTTTTTAGCACACAGTCATGAGAAACACAGCAGACTCTTGCAGAAATAGATTTCTTCACACAAACTAAAATAATTTCGTCATGGTGCTGCTTCCTTGGTTTGCTTATTCTGCAACTATTATGTAGGGTCTGCCCAGGCAAGTTGTTTGTATATAGTAATGAACTCAGTGAAATTATTCCAGTTTTTCTCTTTCATGATTAAAAATGAAACCATTTAAAGCTTCTTTTTTTTTTTTTTCCCTAGAACATTCTTAGCTTTATATCATAGCTTAGATATTCAGTGCTGATACGATCTATACAATTTGAACTACAGTGATATCATTGACATTATTTACTAGATATCTTTTTTTTTTTAACATCTTTATTGGCGTATAATTGCTTTACAATGGTGTGTTAGTTTCTGCTTTATAACAAAGTGAATCAGTTATACATATACATATGTTCCCATATCTCTTCCCTCTTGCATCTCCCTCCCTCCCACCCTCCCTATCCCACCCCTCTAGGTGGTCACAAAGCACAGAGCTGATCTCCCTGTGCTATGCGGTTGCTTCCCATTAGCTATCTATTTTACGTTTGGTAGTGTATATATGTCCATGCCACTCTCTCACTTTGTCACATCTTACCCTTCCCCCTCCCCATATCCTCAAGTCCATTCTCTAGTAGGTCTGTGTCTTTATTCCCGTCTTGCCACTAGGTTCTTCATGACCTTTTTTTTTTTTTCTCTTAGATTCCATATATGTGTTAGCGTACTGTATTTGTTTTTCTCTTTCTGACTTACTTCACTCTGTATGACAGACTCTAACTCCATCCACCTCACTACAAATACCTCCATTTCGTTTCTTTTTATGGCTGAGTAATATTCCATTGTATATATGTGCCACATCTTTATCCATTCATCCGATGATGGACATTTAGGTTGCTTCCATGTCCTGGCTATTGTAAATAGAGCTGCAATGAACATTTTGGTACATGACTCTTTTTGAATTATGGTTTTCTCAGGGTATATGCCCAGTAGATATCCTGCACTAGATACATGAACTTGCTTGGTCCAAGAGTGGTCAAGAGAAAGCTTTTTAAAAATAATTGGTTGCTTTTTAAAATTTATACTTTTGCTATTTGTGTGGTTATTAAATTGTGCTGAACAAATCTGATCCTTTCTAAACAATTATTGTTCTTTAAAGTGCGATAGGTGAATGATAGTGTTTGAAAAGAGGATGCAGTCTCGATGTAAAGGGTATAGAGTTTTATGTATGTGCACATGTGTATAAAAACAAATAGGCATACTTGAGATGGGTATTTTTATTGTTATTCAGATAGTTTATATCAGGGGTTGGCAAAGTACTGCCGCTGGCCAAATCCAGCTGGCAGCTGTTTTATAAATAGTTTCTTAGATCACAGTCATGCCAATTTGTTTACACATTGTCTATGGGTGCCTTCATACAACAGCAGCAGAGTTGAGCAGTTTCAGTAGAGACCATATAGCCACAAAGTCTAAAGTATTTACTCTCTGGCCCTTTACAGAAAATATTTTCCAACCCTTACTCTATATCTATGCATGATTGGTCTATTTCATCTGTAAACAATGAAAAAAGTGTGTTAAATATTCCCATTCATGTTGTATTCTTATCATATTTAATTTTTGCTTAATACATTATTACCCTTTATTGCTTAACATATACAAACATGAAGTCATAATTTCTGATTGTCCCATTAATAATTATAAAGTGGAGATTTATTTTTCATGATTCCTAATATTAGTGTTGAAACTGCTGCTCCTTTTTTGTTTGCATTTGCATGCTATTTTTTTGTTGTTGCTGTAGGTCTTGTTTCCCGCCAAGCTGCAAACATTTTAAGGTACTTTGTTTAGGTATGTATCTATCACCCGGTGTGGTTAACCAGTTGTGGTTACCTCTCACATGAATATGTGTAATGTTTAGATCAGTTTTCTTCCAGCCTGTAGCTTGTCTTTTCATCCTATTAACAGTGTTTTTTGCAGAGCAGAAGTTTTAAATTTTAATAAAATCCAACTTACCATTCTCTTCTTTTCCTTATCATGTTTTTGTTGTATCTAGGAAGTCACCGCCAATGCCGAGGTCATCTAGATTTTCTCCCATATTATCTTCTAGGAGTTGTATAGTTCTACATTTTACATGCAAGTCTATGATCCATTTTGAGTAAATTTTTGTGAAAGATGTAAGATCTGTGTATACATTCACCTTTTTGCATGCGGATGACCAGTTCCAGTGTCATTTGGAGACCGTCTTTTCTCCACTGAATTGCCTTTGCTCCTCTGTCAAAGATCAGTTGACTATAGTTGTGAACGTCTATTTCTGGGCTCTTTTGTTCCATTTATCTATTTGTTTATTCTTTCACCAATACCGCACTCTTGATTTCTGTAGCTTTATAGTAAGGCTATAGTACTTGGGCAGTGTCAGTCCTCCAACTTTGTTCTTCTCCTTCAATCTTGTGTTGGTTAGGCTGGGTCTTCGCCTCTCCATATAGACTTTAGAGACAGTTTGTCAATATCCACACAATAACTTACTGGGATTTTAATTGCCTCTGTGTTGAAGTCCTTGCCCCTAAGCAGCAATTACTACCTTTGCCCTCCTCCCTTACTGCCCTGTATACATCCCCTCATCTGATGCAATTTTCCACTCTTTTCTTCCCTCTTCAAATCTTCCATCAGGCACTCTGCAACTTCTGGACTGTTATCTGTCAGTGTTCTTATACTCAGAACCTCTTTTTCTGAGCATTCCTTCTACTACTTTGACTGAAGTAAAATAAGGCTGCCCATGAGGACATTACTTTCTTTGCTGCTCTTTCCAAATGAAGCTGAGTGTGTGTTTTTGTGGTCTGGTTTCCTCTCATCTGAGGGCCAGGAGTTTGGTCAGGTGTCCCCTTGCTCCTCTTTGCTAGTTTCAGATCATTTACATCCTTCCTTCTCTTGGGGAGTGTGGACGGATCTCCTCCTCTTTTGAAGCTCTTATATCATCAAGGTAGGACCTCTTCTTTCCCCCTGGTTTCTGTCTTCTATGAATGAACTTGTCTTTTCTTCATTTCTTTTTACCTCTAGGACCATAGTCTTTCCATCTCAATTTCTGTTGTCAGGGACCTCAGCATCTACATGAATTAATCATCCAACAGTCTCTCAGTTTGTTATCTCTTCAACTCCAGTAATTTATTTGCACCCCAGTCAGAAGTTTTATTCCAGAATTTATCATCATCTAAGACTAGATAACTTCTGAAATTATAACAGTAAACATCTTAATTTCCATCTATAAATTCCTATTTTTCTTGCCTTTAAGAACCCCCATTTATCCCTGTGCTTTTTATTTTAACCTCATCAGGGATTCAAGCCAATGATGCCATCACTTTCTCACTGCTAATGAATCTCCCACTTTTCAGCTGTTTGGTCGTGAATTGCTTGATTCATTATCATTATTATTAATCTCTTAAAAATTCTGTCATTTCCTTTGCCTTTATCTTCCTCTCTTTTACTCATCCTAGATGAAAATTTTGATCCATATCTTCGAGATCTGCACCTGAGCAGCTGACTCTGGCTGAGGAAAATCACACACATGTGCTAACAAGTTTTATTTTCCCTACATGATCATTAAGTTGAAAGGAGAATTGCCTAGGAGTCCTTCCATGTGTCTCTAATATTTCTTTTTGTCATGGTCCAAAACGACTATCTTAAAGCTAATTCTCTTCTCAAACCATCTCTTCCTCACTCTCAGCTGATGACCTAGCTTCACGTTTCAAACAGAAAATTGAAGTCATCAGATGTGAATCGCTTTATCTTTTTTGGTATGGGTGCCCGCTTAGTATATACTAGGTGACAGCTAGTATTCCTCTCTCAGGTGTAGATGTCTAGGATCAAAAATTTTAAAACTAAGACATGCCTCCATTCACTACTTCCAAGCTGCTTATATGTTCCATTAACATTCTTTTTGAAATAAGTTCCTGAGAAAGGGGAAAGGAAGTTGAACTTTCCTTGTACCAACGATTGCTGCAAATGTTCCAAACTCTCCATTTAGGAATCTTTTGCCAAAGGAACGGATTTGGACATGGGAGTAATTACAACACAAGAAGCCAAAAAGCACCTGCATGCATGGATAAAACCTGACCCCTGGGGTAGGATGCAGCTTAAGGTCTGCACTATCTTTGTGTGAAGCTTTTTTCTTTACCCGCCGTAATATACTACACATCAACCCAGTGTCTTTGCAGACTCATATCTCCTACCAAGACTGGCCTTCAGTCATAATGACAGCAGAACTGGGCAACTTCTGGCCTCCAGTGGTGATTAGAAGACACTACTCCAGCTGACTTCCCCAAGTCTATCGGGAGAAACAGCCACCCGATTTTGGGGAAGACTAATGGTCTTCACACCACCAGTCCTGTATAAACTTGCACCATCGTTTTTCTTCTATTTTCAATGGAGAAAGCATCTCTCTACCTTTTAATGACTCCACAATTAGATTCCTTTCCTTCTTGCTCTTCAACAGCCTTCGTCTTTGGCTAGTCACTCTCTACTGCATCATTAAAAGAATATTTATATATATATAAGTATATATATACACATATATATAAAACTGAATCGCTTTGCTGTACACCTAAAACTAACACAACATTGTAAATCAACTATATTTCAATTAAAAAAAAAAAAGTCTTAGCTTCTCTAGTGAATCTTTCCCAATGTCTTAGGAGCATCCTTTAGCCTTTTATATCTGAAAAAAAAAAAAAAGAAAAATAATCCCTTGACTCTGTCTCCCACAGGTTTACTCCATTAACTGTCCCATTTCTTGGTTCTCTGTTAATAGACTTTTCAAGAGCCATTCTCTCCATTTTTCTTCCATTCTTTAGCGGTCACTGAGAGCTCTGTGTGTGTTTTAATTTTGAAGAGTTAAAAAAAAATTCAGAAGGAAATGCCAATACCCAACAACAAGAATTAATAAAAATATTTTATCATGTAAGCTCCAGTCATACAATGCCTGGGGGGAAACTTCCTTTGTTACCAAATTGGATTATTAAGTCTCCCTCTCTAAAGGAAGCTTCTATCTTGATTTGGGTGTACCCTTCCACACCACTTTTTAGTTGTGCTTTTTTTCCCCTCTTAATTTGCCTTAATGCTGTCATGTTGTATATGTCTCTCCACAGTTAATTATTTGATTTAGCACATCCATCACCTCATATAATTATTATTTATTCTTTCAGTGGTGTAAATGCTAAAGTTCTACTCTCTTAGTATGTGAATTTTTCTATAGCGTAAACCAAGGAGCAGGTTTGCTATGTAGTAGGATATGTTCATTTCAATTTCACTAGGTTTCTGATTGCTCTCTCAGTTCATTTTATAAATTAATATTCATACTACAGAGAGTATGAAAGCTTTGGTTTGCCCTCATCTTGGCTAACACTTTGTAACATCAAACTTATCGAGTTTTGCCAATCATCCGATACCTGTGCATAAGCCTCTCCTTGTTTCACTTCCTACTTTCCTGCGAGGTTACATGTTTTTATATATTTATTGGCTGCACCTCTGGGATTGTCTGTTCATTCAGTTAACTCTTTTGTTCATTTTTTTTCTGTTGAATTATTTTTCTTTTAAATATTGATTTTTATGTTTAATGGAAATATTCTCTCCAAATGTGGCCCTTTTCAAACTTTGTATATGGTATCTTTATATTACAGAAATTTAAAATTCTGATAGAATTATTGATCTTTTCTGTTTTTTTAATCTGTCTTATTTAAGAAATGCTTACATTTTTAGATGTCCTAAAGATATTTCTTCTACATTTTTTAAGTGTATTACAAGTTTTATTCTATTTATTTATTTTCCACAATTTTTTTTTTCTTTTTGGCTATGCCATATGGCTGTAGGATCTTAGTTCCCTGAGCAGGGATTGAACCCGTGCCCCCTGCAGTGGAAGTGCAGAGTCCTAACCACTGGACCACCAGGGAATTCCCTACAAGTTTAATTATATAAATTAGATATTTTATGCACTTGCAGTTTATTTTCTGTATGATGTGAAGTATTGCTTTAGATCGTATTTTCCATAAGGAAAGCTAACTGCGTCAATATACCTTTTATCGAAGAGTCCATCATTGCACAGGATTTGTATGCCATGCACACCAGGTACTGATTTCCACATTTTCCTGAATGACTTTCTTGTCTCTCTAATTGATTCCCTTTACCTGTCAACTTCTAAGCCTCTGCCTTAATGTTTTAATTACCATAGTTCATAAAGTCTTAAGTCTAATAGGGCAAGCTATCTTGGTTCTTTTTTATTTTTTATAATCATTTTGGAAAATATTAGATAATTGCTTTTTCCAGTAATTTCAGAAGTGGTTTACTTAGTGACATGAAAAATCACGTTGAGATTTTGATTTAAATAGTCTTGAATATATGGATTATTTTGGGGGAGAACTGACCACTTTAGGATAGTGAGGTTTCCTATCCGTAAACAAATTATACATGCTCATCTGCTTGTTTAGATAACTCTTTTTTTATCTCCTTCTACAGCGTTTTATAACTTTCTTAATGTGGATATTATACATTTCTATTAGGTTTCTTTCCATATGCCTTATAATTTAAGTTGCTGTTCCGAATAATATCTTTTTCTATAAAATAAATTGTTGGTGTATAGGATTGACATTTATCTTTGAATGTGGATCTTGAATTCAAATTTTATCAGTTTTTGGATTTTCTATGTAAATTATCAAAATATTCTACAGTAATTAATATCTTTCTTTTCTGGTTCTGCAGAACTCTTCGTAAGATGGTTATCATGCTTCTGCTTAACAGCATGCAGTGTTGTTGTTTCATGAAATGTCAAAGTGTGGAGAAGGATGTTTATTGGTGCTGAGTAGCCTGAGGATGGACTCTTAGAAGGGGCACAAAGTGTGAAGATATTTGTTTCTTGGCACTGCTTAACCCAGGGCATCTACTGCAAAAGAAATGGGCAAGGTGACCCTTTGTGTGAATGTTGGTTACTCTGTTGTCCCAGCCACATTAGTACTTGCTCACTGGGCCTGGAAGTCAATGATTGTTGGTATTTTCTGTCCCCTTTACGGGGGGAGGGTGAAAGTGTATTTGTTTCTTTGAAGGATAGTTTTATAGGAACAAGTATAAAATCGTTATGGATATTACATGGAAGTTCAAATATGTGTATAAAGGTATGTGTGGAAATTGACTAGACTCCCAGCTTTGCCTCCCATCTTCATATGCTGTAGGAACGATCTTTAGATATAGACCCTGTCATTCCTATGCAAAACATCTTCCACCAATGACCTTCCATTGTTCTTCAGTAAATCCAAATGCTTGACCAAGGGACCACAAGGCTCTGCCTGATCTGATCCCCACTAGTCTGCTCTGTACCCACCTTAGCACAATGCCTGGTTTACCTCGGGTGTGTTTGGGTGTACACAGTGGTCCTGGAGCAGGAGATGGAGGCTGTGCATGGGCTCAACAACATGCATTTCCCCTCCCCAAGGATGTCACGGCTACTTCCAGTGCTGATGGCCTTACCTCCCAACAGCAGAGACCAATAAAGAGCCTGGATAAGAGACACCATTCCCTAGGAGAACCAGCCAGCCACCTGGCAACAGCTTGATGATAGTGGACTTCATCCTGCAGGGAGTGGCTATTATTTTTCATCCCTGGAATAATCATATACTTTGGATATGGAGTTGCCTCCCCTGCCCCGCCTGACTGCTATTGGTACGCCAGCCTAACCATCCCTGAGCTCACAGAAAGCCTTCTTCTCTGACATGGTATTCCGTACAATATTGCTTGTGACCAAGGTACTCACTTAAAGCATAAAAAAATCTATCAGTGGGCTCTCACTTACAAAATTCTCTGCTTTTTCCATGTATCCTATCACCCCAAAATCATCTGGCCTGACACATATGGAATGGACCATTAAATCTCCAGTTCCACTGGTAATTGTGACACAACATTCCCAAGGATGCAGTATATGGTTTGAATCAGCCATCAGTCTATGGCTTTACTTCTCCAACAGCAAGAAACATGGACCTAGGAATGAAGTGGGAGAAGGGGAAGTGCTCCCTTTCACTATTTGCTGTATTTTTGATAACCACTTCTTAACAGTTTTGAACTCTTCTGAAAATGCTTCCAACAGGGGACTAGTTTGGAAGTTGAGATTGCCCCAGGACATTTTATTTATTTATTTATTTTTTAACTTTTTTTTTTTTTAAACCATCTTTAGTGCTCTTTTATTTATATCCTCCCAGTAACTCAAATATATCATGCCACATAGTGTCATATTGAACCGTGTGTTTTAAGTTACAGTGCTGTTCTGAGCTTCAGAAATGTCCATTTCTTTTTTGCCCCTTGGCAAAATGGGCTTCAAAGCTTACAAATTTAGGTGATACTTTATGACAGCATCATTTGAACACAGTACTGGCAACCTGGAAAGAAAAGTCTTAAACCTCCTCCCCATGGAGCCTCAGGGATTTGTGAGGGCACCCAATATCAAAACAGAGTCTCTAAGCACTTGGTGGAGGTTTGCTTAGCTGTTCCTTTTCATTAACCCCCTGGCCATTTTTAACTCCAGATGTCAGCAAACCAGTGGATCAAGAACTGGCTGGGAATGATTGATTTTGTTTACCAAAGAAGGATTGGTTATTTGTGATCTAATTAGGTTAAGAAGGACTTTGGTTAGAACTGGAGGCTTCCTTGGTGTGCCTCTTAGTAGTCTCATATATTATGGTAAAATTAATGAAAAATTACAAATAACCCCAAATCAGGACCATTGTTTCTTGTTTTTTGTTTTTCAGGGGTTTTGGGGGATCATTTCTGCTGGCTGGCTTTTCTTTTTGTTTTTTGAAGTATAGTTGATTTACAACATAGTGTTAATTTCTGATGTACAGCAAAGTGATTCAGTTATACATATAGATGTTCTTTTTTTAATATTCTTTTCCATTATGGTTTATCATAGGATACTGAATAGAGTTCTCTGTGCTATACAGGAGGACCTTGTTGTTTATCCATTCTGTATATAATAGCTTACATCTGCTAACCCCAGCCTCTCACTCCATCCCTCCCTCAACTCCCTCCCCCTTGGCAACCACATATCTGTTCTCTATGTCTGTGAGTCTGCTTCTGTTTTGTAGATAGGTTCATTTGTGTCACATATTAGATTCCACATATAAGTGGTATCATATGGTATTTGTCTTTCTCTTTCTGATTTACTTTACATAGTATCATAATCTCTAGTTGCATCCATGTTGCTGCAAATGGCATTATTTCATTTTTTTTCATGGCTGAGTAGTATTCCGTTGTATATATATACCACATCTTCATTATCCCTCCATCTGTCGATAGACACTTATGTTGTTTCCATGTCTTGGCTATTGTGAATAGTGCTGCTATGAACATAGGGGTACATGTATCTTTTTGAATTACAGTTTTGTCTGGATATATGCCCAGGAGTGGGATCACTGGATCATATGGTAATTTTACTTTAAGTTTTCTGAGGAATCTCCATACTGTTTTCTATAGTGGCTGTACCAACTTACATTCCCACCCACAATGTAGGACTGTTCCCTTTTCTCCATATCCTCTCTGGCATTTGTTATTTGTAGACTTTTTTTTTTTTTTAAAGATTTATTGATTGATTGATTGATTGATTGCTATGTTGGGTCTTCGTTTCTGTGCTAGGGCTTTCTCTAGCTGTGTCAAGTGGGGGCCACTCTTCATCGCGGTGCGCGGGCCTCTCACTATCGTGGCCTCTCTTATTGCAGAGCACAGGCTCCAGACACACTGGCTCAGTAGTTGTGGCTCACGGGCCTAGTTGCTCCACGGCATGTGGGATCTTCCCAGACCAGGGCTCGAACCCATGTCCCCTGCATTAGCAGGCAGATTCTCAACCACTGTGCCACCAGGGAAGCCCCTGTAGACTTTTTAATGATGGCCATTCTGACTGGTGTGAGGTGGTACCTCATTGTAGTTTTGATTTGCATTTCTCTAATAATTAGAGATGTTGAGCATCTTTTCATGTGCCTATTGGGCATTTGTATTTCTTCTTTGGAGAAATGTCTAATTAGGTCTTATGCCTATTTTGGGGGGGGTTGTTTGTTTTTTTGTTGTTGAGGACCATTGTGATTTAAGATCTTTCAGGTAACCAGGTGAGGAGCTAGGTGAGGACAAAGGGTACGTGGAATTGATAGTGAAAGAAAGAAATTACAGACATCAACTAAGATTTCATGACTAGTTACGATGAAGAGAACTGCAGCAACTTTGCATATTTTCTTTCTTGCTTGTTGTATAGGTGTGTGTAATATATAGCTGTGTATACTCCCTTACATGTAAATATAGACACATTTATAAATATTAATCACTTTCCTCTCTCTTCCTTTCCCCCTATTGTGTTTTATTAAGATTTTTGGTGATGCAAATGTTCATTGCAGCTCTATTTACAATAGCAAGGACAGGGAAGCAACCTAAGCGTCCATCGACAGATGAATGGATAAAGAAGATGTGGCACATATATACAATGGAATATTACTCAGCCATAGAAAGAAACGAAACTGAGTTATTTGTAGTGAGGTGGATGGACCTAGAGTCTGTCATACAGAGTGAAGTAAGTCAGAATGAGAAAAACAAATACCATATGCTAACACATATATATGGAATCTAAAAAAAAAAAAAAATGGTTCTGAAGAACCTAGGGGCAGGACAGGAATAAAGATGCAGACGTAGAGAATGGACTTGAGGACACGGGGAAGGGGAAGGGTAAGCTGGGATGAAGTGAGAGAGTGAAACGGACATATATATACTACCAAATGTAAAATAGATAGCTAGTGGGAAGCAGCCTCATAGCACAGAGAGATCAGCTCAGTGCTTTGTGACCACCTAGAGGGGTGGGATAGGGAGGGTGGGAGGGAGACGCAAGAGGGAGGGGATATGGGGATATATGTATACGTATAGCTGATTCATTTTGTTATAAAGCAGAAACTAACACACGATTGTAAAGCAATTATACTCCAATAAAGATGTTAAAAAATAAAAAGGCTTTTTGATGATGGCTTACAATTTATTTTTATACTATAGGATGTTCAAGTGGGATTTTGAGGAGTAAATAACATTGCCCAGAGGTGGATATTCTGACTGTTGCTCAGACTGGAAATCAATGGTTGTTGGTAATTTTCTCTCTCCTCTTTATGGGGAGAGGGGGAGAGTGTATTTGTTTCTTTGAAGGACAGTTTTATAGGGAAAAATATAAAATTCTTAGGGCTATTACATGGAAGTTCAAATATGTGTATAAAGGTATGTATGGAAATTGAGCAGATTCTCAGCTTTGCCTCCCATATTCATATGCTGTAGGAATGATCTTTAGATATAGACCCCGTCATTCCTATGCAAATCATCTGCCACCAATGACTTGCCCTTGTTTTTCAGTAAATCCCAATTCCTGACCAAGGGGCCACAAGGCTCTGCATGATCTGATCCCCACTGCTCTGCTCTGTACCCCCCTTAGCACAATGCCTGGTTTACTTTGGGTGCTTGGATACTGATTAAGTGAAAGTCCCACATCCCTCAGGTCTTTGGAAGTATCTTCCTGGGAAAGCTATAGGACACTGCATCCTTCCATCTTTGAAGGCCCTCCAGCAGAGTATTATTATCCAGTGCCCCTCTAGGACACATTGAGGATCTCTTGTATTTGCGCCAGCCTCACCTGTATGTCCTGACCTCTTATCTACCCTAAATGTAACTGCTCGTTGAAAAAAAAAAAAAACGCATCGATAGGATTGAGGTGGGGGGAATCCTGTCACCCACTTTCCCCACAGCATCATGTGTTCCTGCCTACTTCTTCCTTAAGAGAATAAACTCTTACCAGCAAACATTCTTTTCCAGAAATCATAGGTCACAAAACCTGGCCCACTCTCTTATAAATAGGCCCCCTCAAGACATTGCACCATAAAACAAAACAAAACAAAACACAGACCTTTACTGAATAAGTTTTACATATGGAGCAATTTGGCTGAGGCCCAAATCTCCTCTTGTGGCTTCTGACTTGCTCTCTGCTCCCCTAAGGTACTCTCTGAACCTGCTACACCAACGTGGACATGGTCATATTTTGGTTCTGAGGCCACCACCAGGGGCTGGGAGGATCCTGCCAGGTCCTCAAGTTCTGTTATCCAGTCCGAAAACATAAGCCCTTTTGTGAGTAATTAAGAGTCCACGGCAACGGCCATTCATTTTACTTAAAACAAGTAAATTGCAAATAATGTATTGAGCGAATACAAACGCTATTTCCATATCAGAAGCCATGTCCGTGAGTTTTATGAGGACTCTAAATTCAGTATTCTACCAAGAAACCTGGTCCCCACGCCGGCAAAGCTGGACAGTTCTTGTAGCCCAAGCGTGCTCACCAGTAATTGAAGTTCCTACGTGTCGTGTCACGTACAAGGCGTCAAGACTGTTATGAGTTAGTCGTGCTTGTTAATTACTGCTATTCTTGCTTTTAAATTTAACATGGCTGTTAATTGACCACTGTTACTGTCAATGTTGCAGGTGGTTTGATTAACTCTATAAAGTATGGTGATACACATTTAAAAACAATAATATGGTTTTCCACTTGTCTAATGACTAGATTTTAAAACTCTGTTTTCACTGTGGTGCATTCAATCACAAGAGATTTCCCTGAGCACCTGTTTTGGGTCAGTCCTGTTCTGAGCGTGGGAATACAGCCCTGAGGAAAGCAGGCCAAAGTCGCTGTCCTCATGGCTCGTACACGACTCATCCGTACCCTATCGTTAAAGCAAATGTGTGACAGTCTCTCTTCTAAGGTTTGCTTTTATTTTGACTTCGTTTCGATACCTGAGTTTGTTACCAAACATAAGTTCGTGTGCCCGATGTACAGGGAGGCCAAACAAATGGAAAAGCTGGAGTTGGGAACAGAGAGAAAGGTTTATCGCATGGCCAAACAAGGAGAGGCTCATGCCCCCCCAAACTCCCAACGGGTTTCAGCAAAGCATTTTTAAAGGCAGGGTGAAGGAGGGGCGTCCCAGGGGATGTGATCAACTCGTGTACAATTCTCTGATTGGTTGATGGTGATCAATCCTTAGGCACCAGAAGGTCTAGGGGCTACTTGCTTATGATCATCAAGTAGTTAATTTCTTCCATTTAGTGGTGGTTTTGGCATCTGAAAAACTAAGGAAATATGCATCAGATACTATTATCTAGGTACTTCAGAGGGGAGCTAAAGCAGAGGATTTGAGGGAGAGGTCTGTTCTGGGAAGGCCCCACAGGGTCCTGCTTGGATACTGGTTCTTTTTCAACTGGATAAAAGGATGGTGTAAGTGATGTCCTGGAATTTTTCTCATCAAAGTGAAATACAGTCAGAACAGTTTGGCACTTCAGCACTAAATGATGTCCAAGTTCCTATGGTTCCCTTCTTCAGGGATATTGCTCAGGGCACTCTGTTTTGGATAAGATGCTAAAACATCATTCTTTCAATGGTCTCAAACTAAACCCCACAAAATCCTGCTTTACTACCTGCCTAAATCTACTAATTTGTATCCAAAGTTCCCTCCATAAATTTAATTAATTCAGCCTAGCCATCACATGGCCCTATGCCAGCAACTGAACTTCTTAGACTCCCCCTTAAGCCTGCACCACCTCCGTCTCTCCAGGACCAAGCTGGGCTTTTGTTTCCTGCTGGGTACTTTAGCTGAAGCCTCCCTGCATGTTTTCTGGGCAGTGAATACAATTCCAGTATAGGCAAGCCAGCTCCTGGTTGAGCCAATGTGAGTTGCATAGCATGGGAACAGGCTTTATAATCATTACATTCATTGGTCTGAGCTGTACCTCTTACGGGAAGTTGTAATGAGGCTGTCTGAGTCACTGCTACTCTCCAAGTAACAGATACATCTTAACACATGAAGAGTTTCCAAAACCACCCCATTGTTCTGTGTATGAGTATGTGTGTTTCAATTCCCAGAATCCGTTTATATTGACTTAGGAGTCATCCCAGGGAAAGAGCACAAGCTTTTAGGCTGGTCATACCTGCTTTCTATCAAGGATCCAACTCCTCCTGGCTGTTTGATGGGAGGCATTTTTACTCCATCTTCTTTGTCATGTGTAAAGTGAGAAAACTTATGTCTGTGTTGTAGATTTTAAAGTTAAAATCTACAACGTAGACATATATGTAGACATATAAACTAGTAAAATTACTAGCACCGAATTGGCACTTAGTAGATACTCAAAACATATATTAAGTATCCAGTAAGGCGTAGTGTTCTGCCCCTTCATTTCTGAATTTGAGGAAGCTTCGAATCAGTCCCAGTTATCACGGAGCAGCGTTTAAATCTGTCTCTGAATGTGTGTGTATTTATGACAGATCAGGCAGTGAGAAATGGAAGGATCCTCACAGATTAGCCAGTCTCATGGTTTAATTTGTTTAATGTACAAAATATTTTCTTTAAATAAAAGCTCACTTGGTATCCCTGATGTGAATAGATGAAAGAGGAACTTTGCTAGTTGTAACAGGAGAGAAAGCCTGGAATTCCGTCTCCCCTCAGATTTGAGCCAGAAGGTCTTCAGTGAACTTCTTTGACTCCATGAAGTCTAATTTGAAAGCTTCTAACCACATTGTCGATTGTAGACAAAAGACTTTCCCAAGATCACCAGCTAGGATTAGGATCTAGGTGGGCAACTCTGGGCCCAAGTTTTTATGTTCGGCTTATCTATTTCATTCAATGAATAAACATTTACTGAGGACAGACCATTGCGCCCGGCACTGTGCCACGTTTTACAATAGTTAAAGGTAATAAAGTCTCAGGCCTGCTCTTGAGCCCATGAACTAAAAGGGAAGTAGCTGACCACACCCTCAAATAAATTCAAGGTGGAATCCAAGACATTCTGATAGAGGGAGCACAAAATACCATGGAGAAGTGAAAAGGGGAGTGATTTGTGATTGTTGACCCATGAAGTTGTGGAGGCCAAGAGTAACTGCTTCTAAAGAGAGCCTTTAAAGAATGGAATAATCACCAGGCAGACATACAGAGAGAACGTGCCGAGAGAAAGATAGAGGAGGCACAAAGGCATAGAATCAGGAAAGCATCTTCTAGGAATAATGAATGTTTCTAGTTTGTTGGACCATAATTACACAAGGGGAAGTGGCGAGGCCTAAGAATTTTATTTTAATTTTGTTCAGTGTTAGGTAGGGTCTTGAATGCCCAGCCAAGAGGCTTGGACTTGATCCTGCAGGCAGTGATCAAGTGTGAGGATTTGAAGGAAATATTTGGAGCTGTGTTTCAGGAAGATTGTTCTGATGCTAATTTGGAGCAAAGTCTGCATTTAACAACCTAAAAATAATTTTGATGACTCTGTTATTTTAATGCATCTATCCTAAGGAGTTAAATTCTCAGCAGTTCATATTTCCTGTTCTCTGTTCCACCTAATCACTAAGGATGTATTTTTTTAAAAGTCTGGGGAGAAGAGAAATACACTACTATTTACTGAGTACTTCCTACCTAATAAATATTATTCATTCTTCATACCTGTGATCTCTCAATGTGGGGCTTATACCCCTGGTGTTCAGACAAGGAAACTAGTAATGAAATACCTTGTCCAAGTCACACAGTTAGTAAGGGATAAAGGTGAGAGCCTGACTCAGGTCTGTAGACTCTAAAATGTGTGCTTCTGCTCTCTATGAGTCTCTAGAACAGAATTAAGCAATCAGAATCACAGCTGTCTCAAGCAGTGTCTGGAAGCTAAGAGTGACCTAGAGGCAGGGCACAGATTTTCTCTTCATAAGGAAAGTGTTTCTTTAACAGAATTCCCAACAGCGTTAGTCACTGAAGATTCACTCCCTTCAAATCCTGTTGTGAGGTTGCATTAAGACCTGGGAACTTGTGCAAGGCCCTGAGGATAACACGCAAAATAAATGGAGCTAAAATCAGGGGAGGCTTGGGGAAAAAGACAAAAGAACCTTCTGGGAAATGGCATGCCTGAAGACTAGCACCCTAACTGGTGAATGCTTTGAAAAAACATTTGCTGTTACTTGAGTCTGGGCCACAGGGTCTTCTGCTAACATGGTCTGAATGCGTCTGTTCAGGGAAGAGTTCACGCATGCGCAGGGAGGAAGTTCACTTGGACTTAGGTCCAGGAAAAGAGAAACATACAATCTCATGATCCATTGTCACTTCTTCCTCATCTTATTCACCTCTCTTGCAAACACAATTTCATCTGTATAGATGACTCGAAACACTGAAATGGAAAATTCTTCACCCCATATAGAATACTATCACTATATTAGCGTGGGATAGTCATGAGACCAGGAGCTATCTATTTTGATTGCCTGAGTTCAAATATTGGTTCTCATACTTACTTGTTAGATGATTTGGGGCTTATTCATAAACTTTGTTAGTCCTCAGTTTCCTCATCTGTGAAATGGAATGCTAAAACTGTTTACCTCATAGAGTAGAATAAGTTAATACGTGTAAAAGCACTTAAAACAATGGCGGGCACATAGTATGCACTACATAATAAAAACTTTGCTATTGTTTTAATATTATTATTGCCACTAATGATGTTATGATAATGATGATATATTCTCCTGCCTAGAACACTACTGTACAAAATAGATACTAGATGATACTTGTTGAGTGAATAAATGGAGTAATGAAAATTCTACCAAAGTAATTTCTACCAGAAATTTAATTAATTATTATCAAAATAATATCAAGCCACAAAGATCTCAGGATTGACTGTTCACTGAGGCAAAGATAAGCATTCCGTATATTAGGATTCTTGGTACTCAAGAGGACAGGTGATTAGGGCTTCATATTCTTTAGACCTTTAAGTATAGAGGACCTAAATAAAAAGTGATGTTTGGGGTAAACACCACAAATAATGTTGCATTCTGTACAACACCTGAAGATTTCCTATAATGACCAAAAATATATATATATATATACCCATATTAAAAATATATATATATATGTAAATATGTATATAACTGATTTAGCACTGTTAGTTAGCAACAAAATTCTTTATGGTGCAAAATTTTATTTTTTTTTTAAATTTTTTTGTTGGAGTATAGTTGATTTACAGTGTTGTGTTACTTTGTGCTGCTGTACAGCAAAGTGAATCAGTTATACATAAACACATATCCACACTTTTTTAGATTATTTTCCCATATAGGTCATTACAGAGTATTGAGTAGAGTTCCCTGTGCTATACAGTAGATCCTTATTAGTTATCTATTTTATATATCGTAGTGTGTATATGTCAATCCCAATCACCCAATTTATCCCTCCCCCCTGCTTTCCCCCGGTAACCATAAGATTTTTTTCTACATCTTTAACTCTATTTCTATTTTGTAAATAAGTTCATTTGTACCATTTTTTAGATTCCACATATAAGCGATACCATACATTTGTCCTTCTCCGACTTACTTCACTCACTATGACAATCTCTAGGTCCAACCATGTTGCTGCAAATGGTATTATTTGGTTCTTTTTTTATGGCTGAGTAATATTCCATTGCATATATGTACCACATCTTCTTTATCCATTCCTATGTTGATGGACATTTAGGTTGCTTCTGTGCCCTGGCTATTGTAAACAGTGCTGCAGTGAATATTGGGGTGCATGTATCTTTTTGAATTATGGTTTTCTCTGGGTATATGCCCAGGAGTGGGATTGCTGGATCATATGGTAGCTCTCATTTTTAGTTTTTTGAGGAACCTCCATACTGTTCTCCATAGTGACTGTACCAATTTACATTCCCACCAGCAGTGTAGAAGGGTTCCCTTTTCTCCACACCCTCTCCAGCATTTATTGTTTATAGATTTTTTGATGATGGCCATTCTGACCAGTGTGAGATGATACCTCATTGTACTTTTGATTTGCATTTCTCTAATAGTTAGCAATGTTGAGCATCTTTTTGGCCATCTCTATGTCTTCTTTGGAGAAATGTCTATTTAGGTCTTCCACCCATTTTTTGATTGGGTTGTTTATTTTTTTATTATTGAGCTGCATGAGCTGTTTGTATATTTTGGAGATTAATCCCTTGTCAGTCACATTGTTTGTAAATATTTTCTCCCATTCTGTGGGTTGTCTTTTCATTTTGTTTATGGTTTCCTTTGCTGTGCAGAAGCTTTTAAGTTTCATTAGGTCCCATTTGTTTATTTTTGTTTTTATTTCCATTACTCTAGGAGATGGATCAAAAAAGATCTTGCTACAATTTATGTCAGAGAGAGAGTGTTCTGCCTGTGCTTTCCTCTAAGAGTTTTATAGTATCTGGCCTTATATTTAGGTCTTTAATCCATTTCGAATTTCTTTTTTTTTTTAACATCTTTATTGGAGTATAATTGCTTTACATTGTTGTGTTAGTTTCTGCTGTATAACAAAGTGAATCAGCTATACGTATACATATATCCCCATATCCCCTCTCTCTTGTGTCTTCCTCCCACCCTCCCTATCCCACCCCTCTAGGTGGTCACAAAGCACTGAGCTGATCTCTCTGTGCTATGAGGCTGCTTCCCACTAGCTATCTATTTTACATTTGGAGATGAATATATGTCAGTGCCACTCTCTCACTTTGTCCCAGCTTACCCTTCCCCCTCCCCGTGTCCTCAAGTCCATTCTCTATTTTTGGTGTTAGGGAGTGTTCTAATTTCATTCTTCTACAGGTAGCTATTCAGTTTTCCAAGCACCATTTATTGAATAGACTGTCTTTTCTCCACTTTATATTCTTGCCTTCTTTGTCATAGATTAGTTGACCGTGGGTACATGGGTTTCTCTCTGGACTTTCTATCCTGTTCCATTGATCTATATTTCTGTTTTTGTGCCAGTATCATACTGTTTTGAGTACTGTAGCTTTGTAGCAATAGTATAGTCTGAAGTCAGGGACCCTGATTCCTCCAGCTCCATTTTTCTTTCTCAAGATTGCTTTGGCTATTCAGGGACTTTTGTGTTTCCATACAAATTGTAAAAATTTTTGTTCTAATTCTGTGAAAAATGCCATTGGTAATTTCATAGGGATTGCATTGAATCTGTAGATTGCTTTGGGTAGTATAGTCATCTTGATAATACTGATTCTTCCAATCCAAGAACATGGTATATCTCTCCATCTGTTTATGTCATCTTTGATTTCTTTCATCAGTATCTTACAGTTTTCTGAGTACAGGTCTCTTGCCTCCTAAGGTAGGTTTATTCCTAGGTATTTTATTCTTTTTGATATGATGGTAAATGGGATTGTTTCCTTAATTTTTTCTGATCTTTCGTTGTTAGTGTTTAGGAATGCAAGAGGTTTCTGTTCATTAATTTTGTATCCTGCAACTTTAACAAATTCATTGATAAGATCTAGTAGTTTTCTGGCAGCATCTTTAGGATTTTCTATGTATAGTATCATGTCGTCTGCAAACAGTGACAGCTTTACTTTTTCTTTTCCACTTTGGATTCCTTTTATTTCTTTTTCTTCTCTGATTGCTGTGGCTAGAACTTCCAAAGCTATGTTGAATAAGAGTGGTGAGAATGAACATCCTTGTCTTGTTCCTGATCTTAGAGGAAATGGTTTCAGTTTTTCACCATTGAGAATGATGTTTGCTGTGGGTTTGTCATATATGACCTTTATTATATTGTAGGTTCCCTCTGTGCCCTCTTTCTGGAGAGTTTTGATCATAAGTAGGTGTTGAATTTTGTCAAAAGCTTTTTCTGCATCTATTGAGATGATCATATGGTTTTTTTATCCTTCAGTTTGTTAATATGGTGTATCACATTGATTGATTTGCATATATTGAAGAATCCTTGCATCCCTGGGATAAATCCCACTTGATCATGGTATTTGATCCTTTTCATGTGTTGTTGGATTCAGTTTGCTAGTATTTTTGTTGAGGATTTTTGCGTCTATGTTCATCAGTGATGTTGGCCTGTAATTTTCTTTTTTTGTGATATCTTTGTCTGGTTTTGGTTATCAAGGTAATGGTGGCCTTGTAGAATGAGAATGGGAGTGTTCCTTCCTCTGCAATTTTTTGGAAGAGTTTCAGAAGGATAGGTGTTAACTCTTCTTTAAAAGTTTGATGGAATTTGCCTGTGAAGCCATCTGGTTCTGGACTTTTGTTTGTTGGAAGTTTTTAAATCACAGTTTCAATTTCAGTAGTTGTGATTGGTCTGTTCATATTTTCTATTTCTTCCTTGTTCAGTCTTGGAAGGTTGTATCTTTCTAAGAATTTGTTCATTTTATCTAGGTTGTCCATTTTATTGGTGTATAGTTGCTTGTAGTAGTCTCTTATGATCCTTTACATTTCTGTGGTATCAGTTTTAACTTCTTTTTCATTTCTAATTTTATTGATGAGTCCTCTCCCTTTTTTCCTTCATGAGTCTGGCCAGAGGTTTATCAATTTTGTTTATCTTCTCAAAGAACCAGCTTTTAATTTCATTGATCTTTGCTATTGTTTTCTTTGTCTCTATTTCATTGATTTCTACTCTGATCTTTATGATTTATTTCCTTCTACTAACTTTGGGTTTTGTTTGTTCTTTCGCTGTTTGCTTAATGTGTAAAGCTAGGTTGTTTGAGATTTTTCTTGTTTCCTGAGGTAAGATTGTATTGGTATAAACTTCCCTCTTAGAACTGCTTTTGCTACATCCCATAGGTTTTGGATCGTTGTGCTTTCATTTTTATTTATCTCTAGGTATTTTTTGATTTCCTCTTTGATTTCTTCAGTGATCCATTGGTTGTTTAGTAACATATTGTTTAGGCTCCATGTGTTTGTGCTTTTTACATTTTTTTTTCCTGTAATTGATTTCTTATCTCAGTTTTGAGGTCAGAAAAGGTGCTTGATATGATTTCAATTTTCTTAAATTTACCAAGGCTTGATTTGTGACCAATGAAGTGATCTATCCTGGAGAATGTTCCATGTGCACTTGATGAGAAAGTGTATTCTGCTGCTTTCAGATAGAATGTCCTATATGTATCAATTAAGTTTATCTGGTCTAATGTGTCATTTAAGGCTTGTGTTTCCTTATTGATTTTCTGGATGATCTGTCCATTGGTGTAAGTGGGGTGTTAAAGTCCCCCACTATTATTATGTTACTGTTGATTTCCCCTTTTATGGCTGTTAACATTTGCCTTATATATTGAGGTGCTCCTATGTTGGGTGCATATATATTTACAATTGTTATATCTTCTTATTGGATTGATCCCTTGATTATTCTGTAGTATCCTTCCTTTTCTCTTGTAACAGTCTTTATTTTAAAGTCTATTTTGTATAATATGAGTATTGCTATTCCAGCTTTCTTTTGGTTTTCGTTTGCATGGAATACCTTTTTCCATCCCCTCACTTTCTGTCTGTATGTGTCCCTAGATCTGAAGTGGGTCTCTTGTAGACAGCGTATATACAGGCCTTGTTTTTGTATCCACTCAGCCAGTGTGTGTTTTGGTTGGAGCATTTAATCCATTTACATTTAAGGTAATTATTGACATGTATGTTCCTATTGACATTTTCTTAATTGTTTTGGATTTGTTTTTGTAGGTGTTTTTTCTTCCCTTCCTCTTTTGTTCTCTTCTCTTTTGATTTGATAACTATCTTTGGTGTTGTGTTTAACAAAATTCTTAAAAAGCTTTCTTTTTTTGATCCTTTGATCCAGTTATTCCACTTACGAGAGAAAATACATAGTCACAAACAAAAAGTTTTATGCACAAAGATGTTCACCATATTATTTATAATAGCAAAAAAAATCTTCAATTAGTTAAACATCTAAATATAGCAAAATGAATAAACAAATTGGCAAACATTCCATGAAAAGCATATTAGCCAGACTTTTAAAATTTCATATGCTCAGAATGTTGTTCACTTTACCCAAAGTTCTCTTAGAAGAAGAAATTTGTATCAGTATGTAGGAATGATTGGCCATTTGGGTGTGGGGGGTGGGTGTGGGGAGAGAATAAGAAAAAAACGCATATCTAGAACATGTTTTGCTTAACCTAGGGTCTATGAACAGATCTAGACAGTCAATGAGCCTTCTGAATTTTATGCAAAATTCTGTTTGTATGGATAGGGTCTGTGGTATATAGCAAATTTTATGTGCACGTCCATGACCGCTCCACAGGGTAAGCACTGGTGTTTGGGAGAACTTCTAAGTCCATACTGATGTACTGTGAGTAGATTAGCTATAGACCCATGTACCAAGAGAAGACAAAATATATCTGATATCAAATCTATAGGCATGTCACTCAAAGACTCATAGGGATGGGCAAACTATTGCCCATGGGCCAAACCTGACCATGTTTATTTTTGTATGGCCTATAGCTAGAACTTTAAAAACTATTTTTAAAGACTTATCGGCAGGGGTTGGGGGGTAGGGATAAGGAAGAAAGGTATGAGACAGAGATCACGTGTGGCCTGCAAAACTTAAATATTTATTCTGATCCCTTACAGTTTGCCAACCTCTGTAATTAGAACACTGCCAAGTTGCGGAAGAATTTCAATAGACAATCTCAAATCTGTCCTTCAGTTTTCCACAGAAAGTGAAATTTAACATAATTTTTCTCAAAATCATTTGAAATAGTTGAGTGATTGGTGAATGGCGTTAAAGACTACTGAACTGAATTGTCTGAAGTTGAGTTTTCCCAACATTAAGTTCATTGAATCTTAGATTGGAAAACAAAAGGGAGATAATAAAGAGTATTCATTCTTTACACAAATAGGAATCTATGTACAACCAAACTGAGTCTTTGGTGTAGATCTACTAGAACCTTCATTAGGTAAGAATGTTGAAGGCTAGCGATTATGTATATTTGAAAAAATTAAAAATTTTATTTATATTTAAGTATTGCATAATGCAGACTAATTTAGGACTTAGCAAGGGATTTGAGCCTCATAAAATATCTGGAAGTACTTTGGCATTCTAGTTCCATAGATTGCTATTCGTGCTTCTTTACACTAAAGAGGCCTGTCCTGGTTTTTGGGTCAGGGTTTAGTTTGGCTCACATATCTTATTTGATAGGCCTTCACGGATTCACTCAAATTAATGAGTCTTTCCTGTATTTGGGTAATGAAAGGCCTTTGCAAAGCGTATGCGTTCTGCTCCACTTGTCAGGTGTGACCAGAAGATTCCTAACAGTTTCAGGAGGGAAAAGAACATCATTTGATGGTCCAATTTGGAGGGTATTTTAGGAGAAGGTAGTCTAGCAGAGCACCGTGGAAATCTTTGAGACTGCCACAAACCAAGGGTTTTTCTGGGGTCTTTGTTGATTTATGGGTGAGCCAGCGTGAAGCAGTGGAAAGAAGATCAGAAGACCCATACTCAGCTCTCTATTTGTGTGAACTTGAGTGAATCAGTTTATTTCCTTGGGCCTCAGTTTCCTTAAACATAAATTGAGAGGTGTGTTGGGTGGGGCTAAGTGATTTAACATGATCTCTACCCCTTGGTTCCTTGTTGCACGGTTATGGCACTGTTCTGAGACCATCCTTGGATCTCATAGTAATCCAGGCCCTGAATCCTGTTTTTCTCTGGCTCCAGGCCAGGTCTGAGCTCTACCTAGTGGTCACTAGGAATCAAGGGTTCCGTCTATACATCAGTGCTGTGGTATTTCTTCAACAGGCTGGCCTTCCTCACACCAACCCTAGAGAATGTTGTATATAGCTCTACTCCATGATCTCTCTCCACTTCACTCCATTCCAGCCCACATACATTCTCTATTTAGACTTTTCCTGAATTCTACACATGTTAAACATAGGATTGATCATTCATTTATTCAGTCTAATATTTTTAAAATTCCAAATAATCAGAACAATTTAACCAACATTCATTTTTGTCTCAATAGCTATGTACCAGGCTTTTGAAGACTTGAGGTCCATCCTCATGCTGGCCTCAGGAATAACAGAACCCATATCAACTTTTTTTTTCTTATTTTTTAAATTGAAGTATAGTTGATTTACAATATTGTGTTTATTTCTGCTATACAACAAAGTGATTCAGTTATACATATGTATATATCCTTTTTAAAATGTTCTTTTCCATTATGGTTTATCATAGGATATTGAATAGAGTTCCCTGTGCTATATAATAGGACCTTGTTGTTTATCCATTCTATATATAATAGCTTACATCTGCTAGCCCCAGCCTCCCACTCCATCCCTCCCCCAGCCCCCTCCCCCTTGACAACCACAAGTCTGTTCTCTATGTCTGTGACTGTGTTTCTGTTTCATAGATAGGTTCATTTGTGTCATATTTTAGATTCCTCATATAAGTGATGTCATATGGTATTTGTCTTTCTCTTTCTGATTTACTTCATTTAGTATGATAATCTCTAGTTTTATCCATGTTGCTGCAAATGACATTATTTCATTCTTCTTATGGCTGAGTAGTATTCCATTGTGTAATATACCACATCTTTCTTATCCGTTCATCTGTCAATAGACATTGAGGTCATTTCCATGTCTTGGCTATTGTGAGTAGTGCTGGTATGAACGTAGAGGTGCACATATCTCTTTGAATTAGAGTTTTTGTCTGGATATATGCCCAGGAGTAGGATCACTGGATTATATGGTAATTCTATTTTTAGTTTTCTGAGGAACTACCATACTGTTTTCCACAGTGGCCGTACCAACTTACATTCCCACCAACAGTGTAGGAGGGTTCCTTTTCCTCCACACCCTCTCCAGTGTTTGTTATTTGTAGGCTTTTTAATGACGGCCATTCTGACTGGTGTGAGGTGATACCTCATTGCAGTTTTGATTTGCATTTCTCTAATGATTAGAGTTGTTGAGCATCTTTTCATGTGCCTATTGGCCATCTGTATTTCTTTGGAAAAAAATGTCTAGGTCTTTTGCCAATTTTTCAATTGGGTTGTTTTTTGTTTAGTTGTATGAACTGTTTGTATTTTGGAAATTAAGCCCTTGTCGGTTGCATCATTTGCAAATATTTTCTCCCATTCTGTAGGGTTTTTTTTGTTTTGTTTATGGTATGTCCTTTGCTGTGCAAAAGCTTTTAAGTTTATTTAGGTCCCATTTGTTTATTTTTTTGTTTTTATTTCTATTGCTTTGGGAGACTGACCTAAGAAAACATTGGTATGATTTATGACAGAATATTTTGCCTATGATCTCTTCTAGGAGTTTTATGGTGTTGTGTCTTATGTTTAAGTCTTTAAGCCGTTTTGAGTTTATTCTTGTGTATGGTGAAAAGGGTGTGTTCTAACCTCGCTGATTCACACGTGGCTGTCCAACTTTCCCAACACCACTTACTAAAGAGACTTTTTCCCACTGTATATTCTTGCCTCCTGTGTTGAAGATTAATTGACCATAGGTGTGTGGGTTTATTTCTGGGCTCTCTCTTCTGTTCCATTGATCCATATGTCTATTTTGCTGGCTGGATTACTGTAGCTTTGTTGTACTGTCTGTCTGAAGCCTAGGAGGGTTATGCCTCCAGCTTTGTTCTTTTTCTTTAGGATTGCTTTGGCAGTTCTGGGTCTTTTATGGTTCCATATGCATTTCAGGGTTATTTCTAGTTCTGTGAAAAATGTCATGGGTAATTTGATAGGGATCACATTAAATCTGTAGATTGCTTTGGGTAGTATGGCCATTTTAACAATATTAATTCTTCCCATCCAAGAGTGTGAGACCCCATCTCAATGTACTGCCCTAGCCAACCAGACACACTGCACCAGGTGGAATTCTCTCACCTCACACTGAATTAGCATTGTGTCAAAGTAACTTGACACCAAAATATTGTTTCAAACCTTGGGATTAGTTACTCTACCCCATGACTGTCAGGTTACTCCACATACTGTTGGTCTAAATACTTTCTCTTCACGTTGTTCTGTACTTCCCTAAACCCCCTTCTTGGGTTCTTTCTGCTGTTTCATTCAAATCTGCATTTTTTTTCTGGTGAACATGCTTGCCTACACATGGAAATACTTGGCTGTGCATTTCCTCTGTTCTAACCGCAACTTGGCTTGGCCCTGAGAATTCCCCTTCCCATGTGTCTCTAACACAGGACCACTAGTCAGTATCCTTCCCTCACCCCGTATTGCTCCAGATCTTTTCATCTTTGTGTGAAGCCCTGTCATAATTGGAAATCATACATTTACCTCCACACAGATCACATGAAATAACAATTGAAGTTTTTTGCTTTTAACTGGAGAGTCACGCTGATGATTATCACTGTTTGAATTGTTAATCTGAGCTTTTTGGTAAAACAAACAATCTCTCTTTGTCAACACAAATACAGAGGAATAGAATCATTACATAAATAATGAAGTTTGCTTGGCAAAACTTTAAAAACAAAGAAATTCTTAGAGGAACAATTTAACAAAAAAGGTTCCTAGTGGTGAAAAGTTGGAAACCAGAAACTTCAATTGCAGCATATTTACTTCTTCCAAGACCCCCTAGGCAGAATGCTTGAACATTAGAAGGGCTGCCAGGAAGTTTGGGCGGGAGCCAAGCAGGCGGCCAAGCTGAGATGCTAGGCCGGGAAAGATATCAATCAGGTCAAACCCGCCTGGCTGGTTTATGACTTCTGGAAACCTCCAAGGTTTATACACACTAGCCCTCAGCTACAACCATCCCACTTCTCCTTGCCTGTAAATTTGAGAGTTAGTTGGTGAAACTGTAACACTTATTTAAAGTAACTCAGTCACTTTACAGATGAGGAATCTGATGCGTGAGGAGGAAAGACTTGTTCAATGTCACGGAGTCAGGAGAGGAACTAAAACTCAAGTCACTTGTTGTCTCACTTGTTTCTGTTACACAACAGGAGACCATCCACATTAAATCTACATGTCCAATTGTTTAATCATTGTGAATAATTGAATCCACTGATTTCCTTTTCTTGCAAATATTTTTTGAAATGCCTAGTTGTTTATTGTGCTATAGATGTAGTCAGAGTTCTTAACGTATACTTCAGTTAGGTATATCAAGATGTTAGATGAAGATCTAGAACTTAGGAAAGCATATATATATATATATATATATATATATATATATATATATATTTTTTTTTTTTTAAAGCAATCATCCTGGTCTCAAACAGCTCTCAGTCAGGTGTGGGAGAGACACTAAACAGATCATTCCAGGATAAGGCCATCATTCCTGGGAGGGTGTTGTGTATAGGACATAGAACGTGAACAGCTGTGGTTGTGCATGTGGGAACAGATGACATCAAGGTGGAAAAAGGAATTTAATTACAACCTGCCTTTCAAGATTCCAAAATGTAAATACTATGAAGTATATCTTCCCCAGAGCACCCGAAAAGGGAGAAAAGGCTCACAGGTGTATCATATCACGGGATCACCACGGTGGAATTCAGGAAGGAGATGACTTCAATTAACGTTCGTGATTCGCTTTCCCAGCCTTTTGGGAAGAGTGGCAGTGGATGAGCTGACCACGCTTGTGTGTCTGTGAGGGGGATACGAGCTCTGTTGTTGGCACTTGTGACGTGGAGGTTGAATCAGGACGTGCAGTAACTTTGTGCTCATGAGCTCCCAGCAGCCTGACAAAGTGGAAAGAACGGGATTTAGAGCCAAGAAATGTTCTACTAAAATAGTAGTCTTTTGACGTGAAGCTCATTATCATACTTACCCAAGCTTCAGTTTCTTCATCTTTAAAGTAAGGAGAGCCAGAGCCACTGTGCAGGATTTCCAGAGGATAAACACAAACGGGATCATATATGAAAGGCATTTGGCACTTAAGGGGACCACTCATCATTCTCCTGCCCTCTTCTCTCGCTGCTGGGTCCATTAAAGGACCTCCCCAGCAGGACACCCTATTCCCTGTATCACCCAGAACATCCTGTTCACCACAGCCAGTGCCCCTCAGCCCATGCTTTCGTACCTGCCACTACTCTGATTGATTGAAAAAAAAAAGAAAAGGCAACTTGTCAAATGCTGCCTTTACCTGGAGAACCGGGTGTAAACTTTTCTGAAAGCACTCAAGGCCTTGCCTAACCTGCCTTGCCACCTAGAATGCCCTTGTTTTTCTCCTCTACCCCTTCAACGCCTACAGATTTCCTTACAGTTCAGCTTATACACTCAGTGCCTTCTCGAACATCCCCAGGTCATGTTGGCTCATACTTGTAGCACCCTCTTTGGAACTACGGCATGTATTGGCCATGCCATTAATTTAGCACATTCTTTTTTATAGCCAAATAATTCTCAGTTCTTTAATGTGTGAAGCCTTTGTGGTAGGTGCCTTAAGTACTTCTGGATTGTTCCACATGTGAGGTCTCTTCTCCTCAATTAGACGACAAGTTTCTCAAGGGCAGGATAACGCCACTTAGCACATATGTTTAATATTATCCACAGGATGTATGAAGTGGCATGGTCTAGAGAGAAGAACAAACAGTATTTTCTTTGAAACAGGAGGCGCTTAGGTTTTGAGTACGCTGGTTATATTTAATTAAAATGATTAATATAAATAAATAAAAGCATGAATTTTCTCACCTCCAGCTTCTTGGGGATAAAATATATAGGTCAACCCTAAAAGATACAAATCTCGTATCTGCTGGTTCCTTAGTCACCACCTTCCACTCCAGATGAATGTGCATAGCCTGAGATGGAAAGAAAAAAACCCAGGTGGCAATTTAGTAAAGTTTTGACAAGCAGGTGTGCTCGCCACCCTTGTCAGTTCCCAGCACAGCATGAGGTCACCTGAGCAATGGACTTGAAACACAATTGAAACAAGAAACACAATTGAAACAAACAAGAGTAGATGGTGAATTTCTAGCCTGACTCCTCCTAAACCTATTCTTTCTTGGCCTCCCTTTGAAGTTCTGCAAAAATAAGGCTGATGAAGGGATTCTTTCATGTTCCCCAGGCCTCCTGAAACCTATCCTAACACCTCCCACATTCTGTGCCTTTTCAGAACCTGGCTAAGGAAAGCAAACACACACGCATGCCCCCCTAGAGTCCTCCATCACTGTGTGGGCCTTTCATTTCACAGTCCTCTTGAAAGTGTTATTTGTGAAGCTTAAAATATGCGAGCTTTCAGGGGGAGGAGACAGTTGCTCTGGAGAAAATAACACACCAGGATAAACCACATCACGTTGTTTCTTCTGGGACACATTTTGTTCTGGGAAAATGTCCTAATAGACTCTGAGTTCAGTGTTACTGCATATCACAGCACTGTGCCTGGGAAAATACAATGATATTTTGTTTGATGATATTGTAGTGAAATACTAGCTCTTCAGAACCATAAGCAACAGACTGATGTGCAACATCTATTAGAAATACTGAGCATTGAATATCTAATGTGTCAAACAGCTCTGTGTACAAGATTGGTTTCAGGGAGGGGAAGCAGACTTCATAAACGAAGGTGTGATACAAATTTTAGCACAATACCAGCTGCTTTTTTATTCCAAAATGAAAAACAGAGGTGCAGCTTGCTGGGGAGACAGTACAATACAGTGTACAAAGCACAGTCTTGGGTCACAAAGACCTAAACAGTGGTAAAGGCACCATGATTTATGTGTTCTACACCTTTGGGTGAGTCACTTAGCTTCTTTGTAGTTTAGTTTCCTGATTTTACACATAGGTGTAATAACTCCTTCATATGATTTTTCTCTTACTTTTTATGGTCAATATAATAATGTACAGCTCCTGAAATATGCTAAACAGTTAATGGTCATTGTGGTTCTTGTCATTATCATGATGAAGGATCAACAGATGTTGTGCAGCCTCTGACAGAACTGCTGCCCCAACATCTTTCTCACCAGCATCAAATCATCTACCCTTACACACAGGGAGAGCAAGACCATGACAGGCCCCTGGCATTCTCATGACTGCTGAAGGCACTCTGACTTTCCCTGAAGTCTGCTGATAAGAAAACTGTAAAGAATGAGAAACATATAAGCTGTTGGGATTTATGGGCTATGAGCATTCATGATCTCCTCAAGAAACCCATTTCTTTACTTTATAGGCAGTTTTAACTACCAATACAGTGCCCCATAACCAAAACTTTAGACTCCTATCCATCAGAAATTCAAAATTTTTTCCTTCAATCTTTGTATATATTAATCTTATATTACTGCTGACTTAGTGGTAACACAAATTTATCATCAAACAGTTCTGTCAGTCAGACATCTGACACGGGTCTCACAAACAGAGTGTTTGCAGGGCTACATTCCTTCTAGGGTTAAATCCATTTTCTTGCATTTTAAATTCTCTAGAAGTCACCCACCTCCCTTGGCTCATGGCTCCCTTCCTCCACCTTCAAAACCAGCAACATTACATCTCTCTGACCCCCTCTTGGCCTCCCTCTTCCACTCTTAAGAACCCTTGTGATTATGTTGAGCCCACCTGGACGATCCAGGATAACCACTCTGTTTTAAGGTCAGCTAATTACCAACTTAATTGTATCTGCTACCTTAATTTCCCTTTGCCATGTAACCTAATATAGTCACAGGTTCTAAGTATTTATTAGGATATGGGCATTTTGGGGCTAGCTATATTATTCTGCCTAACTCAGTTTGGCTTTAGATCTTTTTCCAAGAAAAGAAACAACTGCAAAGAACCAAGTTTTGCCATCTACCCTCACAAACAGGGAGAGAAGGCAATCTAAACATTTAAGCACCAATTGTGTCAGTCACTTTACAGTTGTTAATTCATTTAAGCCTCAGGACAGAACCCTTAGGTAGGCTAGAAGGACCTGCTTGCCTCTCTCTCCCTATTTCTGTAATCCTAGAGTGGACCTTCATTGCACACATATAAATTCTGAGACTAAAGAAAATGCTATGAAAGAACAGAAATCAGAAAGTTTGTGACTGAGAAGGTCAAAAAAGTTTAATTTGATATCCTTTTTCCAATATTTATTGATCAACATGTATTTCCCTGTTCTAAATACTTCTTATGCATGATCTTATTTAATTCTTACCAAAGCTCTGACAGTATTATCTGTATGTTAAAGAAAAAAATTATTTCAACAGTTAGTAAAATTGTTCAAGGACACATACTGGTAATAGGCAGGATTGTAATTTGAACCCAATCTGCCCGACTTGACTTGAAAATGCATGTGGAGAGAGATCAAGAACAGGAAGACTGTGAGCTCACCTCCTCCCACAAACACACCAACATTCCAACTACATCGAGAATAACTTTCTCTCAGAACAACCTGAAGACTAGCAGAACAGCTCTTCTACAACGAGTGATACAACACACATACATACACACAGACTGGTAGGAGGGGAAGAGAGAGAAGTGACCTAATTTGGACCCACACCCCCAGCAGGCAACCCTGAGTAGGAGAGGGGTATCACAAGCTCAGAGATCCTCTCTAAAACATGAAGGATTCAAACCCCATATTGGGCAACCCAGCACTGGGGTCCAGCACCAGGGAGACGAGTGCCCTTGGCTGATTTTGAAAACCAGTGGGGCTTACTGGAGGGCTTTAGGAAATTGAGACTGCTCTTAAAGGGTGCACACACACACAAACTTGCTCTCTCCCCGTACCAATGCAGAGGCAACAGACTGAAAAGTGCGTGGTGCTCTGGCTGGCATACCAAGACTGTCCAGTACACCTCCTAGCCCATATCAGGCTGCTGCTCCAGCCCCACACGCCACCAAGGCAGTGGCTGCCAGCATGCCCCAAGAGAAGCTGTGGTTTGCACCAGGCTCCAGCTCTAGCTCCACCCTCTGCCAAGGCAGGGGTCACCAGCAAGCCCTGGGAGAAGCCCCAGCCTGACCTGGCCTCTATTTCTAATCCCTGACCCCTTCTTGGATCCAGCTTGCTCACACCCTCCAAGGCAACAGCCCTGGCACACCCCAAAAAAAGCCCCAGCCTGTGCTCATTTTAGCTCCACCTCTCCCAGTAAAGCCACTGGGTGTATGCAGACTGCATACATAAGGGCACTCCTTTGAGTCCAGGATGGGTAACTGTTTTGCCTCATTTCATAGAGAAAAACAAAGTCAAATAAACAAAACGAAAAGCAAAGGAAATATGTTCCAAAACAAAGAACAAGATAAAATCTAAGAAAAAAAAAATCTAATGAAACTGAGATAACTAATTTACCTGACAAAGAATTCAAAACAGTAGTCAGTGCTCACTGAACTCAGAAAAAAATAGAGGAACATAGTGAGAACTTCAAGAAAGAATTAGAAGATGTAAAAAAGAACCAATCAAAGCTGAAGAATACAATAACTTAAGTGAAAAACACACTAGAAGGAAGCAACAGCAAAAAACACTAGAAGGAAGCAACAGCAAATTAGGCAATACAGAAGAACACATACATAAGTGGCCTGGAAGATAGAAAGAATAGTGGAAATCACACAATCAGAACAGCAAAAAAAAAAAAAAAACTAATGAGGATAGTTTAAGGGACCACTGGGACAACAACATCAAGTATACTAACATTTGTATTATAGGGTTCCCAGAAAGCAAAGAGAGAGAGAAAGGGACCTAAAATGCATTTGATGAAATAATGGCTGAAAATATCCCCTTATCTGAGAAGGAAATGGATATCCAGGTCCAGGAATCACAGAGAGGAGTCCCAACAAGATGAATCCAAGGAGACCCACACCAAGACCTATCATAATTAAAACAGCAAAACTTAAAGAGAAAATTTTAAAGGCAGCAAGAGCAAAACAGAGTCACATAGTAGGGAGCTCCCATAAGGCTATCAGCTGATTTTTTTTAGCATAAATTTTGTAGGACAGAAGGGAGTGGCATGTTATATTTAAAGTTCTGAAAGGGGGGGGGGAACCCAATGATACTCTACCCAGCAAGATTATCATTCAGAATTTAAGGAGAGATAAGCAAAAAATAAGTTCATCACAACTAAACTGACCTCATAGAAAATGTTAAAGGGTCCTCTTTAAGCAGAAAAGAAAAGGCCAGTAACAAAAATAAAGAAAATATATGAGGTAAAAATCTTTCTGCTAAAGACAAATATATAGAATAGGCAGTGTATCAAACACTTTATAAAGCTAGTGCAAAGGTTAAAAGATAAAAATTGTAAAATCAACTATAAATATAATAAACAGTTATGAAATATATATAAAGATATAAAAATATAATATCAAAAATATAAAATATGGGAGGGAGTAAAAAATGTAGAGCTTTTAGAATGTTTGAACTTAAACAATTATCAGTTAAAAAAATAGATAAGATATTGATAGATATTAACCTCATGGTAACCACAAACCCAAAACCTATAATATATGCACAAAAACAAAGGTAAAGGAACCGAAACATAACATTAAAGAAAATCATCAAACCACAAGAGACTAAAAGAAGAACTGAGAATAAGTACAAAACAAAACAGAAAACATGTAACAAAATAGCAACAAGTACATACCTATCAATAATCACTTTAAAAGTAAATGGACTAAATGCTCCAATCAAAAGATAGGGTGGCTGAATGGTTAAAAAAAAAGACCCATACAAATTCTGTCTACAAGAGCCTCACTTCAGAGCTAAAGATACACACAGATTAAAGGTGAGCGATAGAAAAAGATTTCCATGCAAATGGAAGTAAAAAGAAAGTTGGGGTAGCAATACTCATATCAGAGTAGACTTTAAAACTGAGTCTATAACAAAAGACAAGGGCATTATATATCATTTATCATTATATATAATGATAAAAGAGTCAATCCAAGAAGAGAATATAACATTCTCAAACATATAACCTAATACAGAAGTACCTAAATATATAAAGCAAATATTAACAGACATAAAGGGAGAAATTGACTGTAATACTCCATTTACATCAATGGATAGATCATCCAGATATAAAATCAATAAGGAAACAGTGGCCTTAAATGACACATTAGACCAGATGGACTTAATAGATATCTATAGAACATCCATCCAAAAACAACAGAATACACATTCTTTTCAAGCACACATGGAACGTTCTCCAAGATAGATCACCATGCTAGGCCACAAAACAAGTCTTGGTAAATTTAAGAAGACTGAAATCATATCAAGCAACTTTACTGACCACAACAGTAAGAAACTAGAAATCAACTCTAGGAAGAAAACTGGAAAAAACACAAACACACAGAGACTAAACACCATGCTACTACAAAAGTAATGGGTCAATGAAGAAATCAAAGAGGATACCAAAAAAATACATTGAGATGAATGAAAACAGAAATACAACTTTCCAAAATCTGTGGGACACAGCAAAAGTAGTTCTAAGAAGGAAGTTTATAGCAATACAGGTCTACCTAATGAAGCAAGAGAAGTCTCATATGAAAAGCCTAACTTTCCACCTAAAGGAATTAGAAAAAGAAGAACAGAGGCAAAAATTAGCAGAAGGAAGGAAATAATAAAGATCAGAGCAGAAATAAATAAAATAGAGACCAAAAAACAATAGAAAAGATAAATGAAACTAAGAGCTGGTTTGTTGAAAAGATAAACAAAATTGATAAATCTTTAGCCAGACTCATCAAGAAAAAAAAGAGGGGGCCCAAATAAGTACAATTAAAATGAAAGAGGAAAAGTTACAATCAATATGACATAAATACAAACAATGATAAGAGAATACTATGAACAGATATACGTCAACAAATTGGAAAACCTAGATGAAATGGATAAATAACTAGAAATATATTATCATCCAAGACCAAATTAGGAAGAAGTAGAAAATCTGAACAGACTGATCACTAGTAATGAAACTGAATCACTAATCAAAAAACTGCCAACAAGCAATAGTTCAGGACCAGACTTCACAGAGGAATTCTACCAAACACTTAAAGAAGAGTCAATACCTATCCTTCTCAAACTATGTCAAAAGTATGAAGAGGAGGGAACACTTTCAAACTCATTCTACAAGGCCAGCATTACCCTGATACTAAAACCAGACAAAGACACCACAAAAAATGAAAATTACAGGCAAATATCCCTGACGAACATAGATGCAAAAATCCTCAACAAAATATTAGCAAACTGAATTCAACAATACATTAAAAAGATCATACATTATGATCAAGTGGAATTCATCTCAGGGATGCAAGGATGGGTCAATATCTACAAATCAATCAACATGCTACACTACATTAACAAAGGATAAAAATTACATGATCATCTCAATAGACGTAGAAAAAGCATCTGACAAAATTCAATATCATCTCGATACAAGTTCTCAACAAAGTTAGTAGAGATGGAAAATATCTCCACATAATAAAGGCCATTTATGACACACCCTAGCTAATATTTATTGGAAGTTGTAGCCACAACAATCAGACAACAAAAAAGGAATAAAAGGCATCCAAACAGGAAGGCTAGAAGTAAAACTGCCACTATTAGAAGATGATATGATACTATATATAGAGTCTACCTAAAGACTTCATAAAAAAACTGTTAGAATAAATGATTTCAGTAAATTTGTAGGATAAAAAATTAATATACAGAAATGTGTTGCATTTTTATACACTAAAAATGAACTATCAGGGGGCTTCCCTGGTGGTGCAGTGGTTGAGAGTCTGCCTGCCAATGCAGGGGACGTGGGTTCGAGCCCTGGTCTGGGAGGATCCCGCGTGCCGTGGAGCAACTCAGCCCGTGAGCCACAATTGCTGAGCCTGCGCGTCTGGAGCCTGTGCTCCGTAAAGAGAGGCCACGATAGTGAGAGGCCCTCACACCGCGATGAAGAGTGGCCCCCACTTGCCGCGACTGGAGAAAGCCCTCGCACAGAAACGAAGACCCAACACAGCCATACATACACATGTACATAAATAAAAAGAATGTAAGCAGACAAGAATCTCATGAAAATATTTTTTTAAAAAATGAACTATCAAAAAGCAAAATCAAGAAAACAGTCCCATTTAAAATCAAATCAAAAAGAATAAAACACTTAGAAATAAACTTAACCAAGGAGGGGAAAGACCTATATGCTGAAAAATAAGACATTGATGAAAGAAATTGAAGATGGCACAAATAAATGGAAAGATATACCATGCTCATGGATCACATGAATTAATAGTGCTACAATGTCCATACTACCCAAAGCAGTCTACAAATTCCATGCACTCCCTATGAAATTACCCACAGCATTTTTGACAAAACTAGAATAAATAATCCTTTATTTATTTAAAACTTGTGTGTGACCACAACAGACCCCAAATAGCTAAAGCAATCTTGAGAAGACAAAGTTGGAGGTATCACATGTCCTGATTTCAAGCTATACTACAAAACTACGGTAATCAAAACAGTATGGTACTGGCACCAAAAAAGACACATAGATCAATAGAACAGAATAGAGAGCCCAGGAATAAAACCATACAATTAATCTACAACAAAGGAGGCAAGAACATACAACAGGGAAAAGACAGTCTCTTCAATAAGCAGTGTTGGGAAAACTGGGCAGCCATATATAAAAGAAACTAGAGCATTTTCTCACACCACATCCAAGAAAAAACTCAAATGGATTAGACTTAAACATAAGATCTGAAACCATAAAAATTCTAGAGGAAAACACAAGCAATACACTCTTTGAAATCAGTTTTAGCAATATTTTTTGGAACTCTCTCCTCAGGTAAGGGCAACAAAAGCAAAAATAAACAAATGGGACCTAATAAAACTAAAAAGCTGTTTCACAGTGAAGGAAATCAACAAAACAAAAAGGCAACCCACTGAGTAGTAAGCAAATGATGTGTATGATAAGGGTTTAATATTCAAGATACATAAGGAATTCATACAACTTAATATAAAAAAAAGCTGATTAAAAAATGGGCAGAGGGGCTTCCCTGGTGGTGCAGTGGTTGAGAATCTGCCTGCCAATGCAGGGGACACGGGTTCGGGCCCTGGTCTGGGAAGATCCCACATGCCGCAGAGCAGCTAGGCCCGTGAGCCGCAATTGCTAAGCCTGCACGTCTGGAGCCTGTGCTCCGCAACAGGAGAGGCCGCGATAATGAGAGGCCCGCGCATTGTGATGAAGAGTGGCCCCCACTTGCCACAACTAGAGAAAGCCCTCACACAGAAACGAAGACCCAACACAGCCATAAATAAAAAAAAAAAAAAATTAAAAAAAAAAGAAAGGGCAGAGGACCTGAATAGTCATTTTTCCAAAAAGACATGTAGATGGCCAACAGGCACCTGAAAAGATGCTCAACATCACTAATCATCAAGGAAATGCAAATCAAAACCACAGTGAGATATCACCAACACACTTGTCAGAATGACAGTAGTCAAAAAGACAGAAATAACTGTTGGAGGGAATGTGGAGAAAAGAGTACCATAGTACACTGTCAATGGGAATGTAAATTGGTGCAGCTGCTATGGAAAACAGTATGGAGGTTCCTCAAAAAGTTTAAAATAGAGCTACCATGTGATCTAGCAGTTCTACTCCTGGGTATATATCTGAAGAAAATGAAAACACTAATTTGTAAAGATATATTTACCCCAGTGTTAATTGCAGCATTATTTATTATACAGTAGCCAAGATACAGAAGCAACCTAAGTGCCCATCAGCAAATGGATCGATAAGGAAGATGTGAGATATACACACACACTGGAATATTATGCAGCTATATAAAAGAATGAAATCTTGCCATTTGCAACAAGTATAGACCTGGAGGTTTTTATGCTTAGTGAGAAAATCAGACAGAAAGACAAACACTGTATGTTTTCACTTATATATGGAATCTAAAAAACAAAACAAATGAACAAATATAACAAAATAGAAGCAAACTTACAGAGAACAAACTAGGGCTTACCAGAAGGGAGAGGGGTAAGAAGAGAGGCAAAATATCAATAGATGAAGGGGATTAAGAGGTACAAACTGCCAGCTATAAAATAAATAAGTCACAGTGATGTGCTGTACAGCACAGGGAATGTAGTCAATATTTTATAATAACTTTGTATGGTTTATAATCTACAAAAATATTGAATCACTACATTGTATACCTGAAACTAATATAATATTGTAAGTAATATAATGTTGTTAAGTCCACTATACCTCAATTTATAAAAAGAAAAACTATGTGTTAAACCATTATATAAACAGTCTCTAATATGTTCAGTCACAGAGCATCTATTGAAGACTAAAGCTTGAAAGGATTTGAATTCAAATTTAAAACAACATATTTAAGCCATATCAGGATGAGTGTTTAGCCTCCGATGATGATTTCACTGAAGGACAGAACACTCCTTTGGAATGGTAAGCAGAGGATGTTCAAAGGGAAAAACAGGACCCTTCGCCCAGCAGAGGGGAAGAGGCATACATTTGGGAAGAGATGATGACTGAACAGTGAGGCAGAGGAAGGACAAGGTACCAAAAAGAAAACGGCATGTGTAAAGGCACAGAGATGTCAATACTAGTGGAACATAAGATGTGAGAAAGAAAATGAAATGGAATAGGTAGACAGAGACCAAAACATTTCGGTCTTTGAAGGCCATGCAAAGAGTTGAAACATTCTGAGCAGAGAATTAACATGGGCAGATTTATAGTTAAAAAGAATGTTGGGCAATTGCGATTGAGTGGAACGGGGGCTAGACACCAGACAGAGACGTGTTAGCCTGACGCCAGAGCCTAGAGAAGAAATCTTAAGGCTTGAGCTAAGGTTAATTAGTACTGATTGAGAGAAGGGACCAAAGTGAGAATAATCCAGGGAATTTTAGAATCTCAGCCCGTCCTGAGACAGTTGGGATGCTGTGTTCCCTGGATAAGTGGCAACTTCTGTGAGCAGCTTGATACCTGTGGTGAGGTACATTGAGGTGACCTCAGAGGTCCCCTTTTCTCTAAGACCGTAATTGAATTGCTCTAAAGTGCCAAACCTCCTCTGAAGAGGAATAATTTAGAGGCTGTCTTAGCCTTTACACCTGTCCTCAGCCTTTCTGGAAGATGATTTTATTTTCCAACTGAAGTCAGTAAGAGTTGTTACGGTTTTTACATCAAGCCCAGGATGGAAACTCCAGGTAATGTTCTCACTGGATTGCACACAATTCATGGTGTTTTTGTCTGTCTGTTCAGGGAGAAAAACATTATTGGACTTCTGTGTTATAGAGACGGGTGGGGAAGGCACACACAGATCAACCTAAGTACATTTTCACATTTCCTTGCTAATGGCTCGACAGTGCTTCACAGATGGATAAAGATTTTACTGAAAAGGACAAAGTTTATCGTTCAGCCTAATAACGGTGCAGACCTACCATTTTAGAATTTCTGTGAACATGCATCGATTTCATCACTATCTCGTTGCACAAGAAGTATTTGCTGAATGACTTCTTCAAGGAACAAACATGTTTTGGACCCTTCTATGAATCAAACTCTGGGGAGGTATTGGCTAGTTACATGGCTACACCATACATGTGACTCAACCTCTGATCTCCAGTTCATCCTCTATAAAACAGGATAATATGAACTAATGTAGCAAACACAACGTCAGGAAGAAATGATTCACCAGAGATACACCTAAAGTTACAACACTGGGCAGGTAAAGTTTGGAAGAAAATGTTTGATTTAAATAGTATTGTACAAAGAGGGTCAAGGCATCCATTTTCTGCCCAAACAGTAGTTCATTTCTGTGTAAAAGAAGATAAATCCCCCTTTAGGCACAGAACACATAAGCAACAGGTTGGAGCATAGAACATTGAAAGAAGAAACAGGGAGCTGTGGGTTTTGCAAAGGTGTGACTTTATTCCTAAAGTAATAAATAACTAGAGACAAGCATTCACAATTCGTTTTGGAAAGAATAGAAATAATAATGAGATTAGCAACTTGCATTTGTTGAGTGCTTTCTATATGCCAAGCACCATGTTAAATGCTCCTCCTAGAATGATTTCAATTTTAATCTTCACAATACTTATTACTTGTTCCTTATTTTACCATAAGAAAAATAAAGCTTAGAGAGGTAGTGTGCTTGTCCAATGTTGCACAGCTAGTATATTAACATGAGTCAAGTTGGCACTCAGCTATCCAGCTCTACCTAGAGTCCAATGCTCCCCCGGATCCTATAATGCAGAACCTCAGCCATCTCCTTGACTAAGCTAAAAAGACAAAACATTTTCTTCAAATGATCCATACACGTGAAAGTAAGTATACACAGGCCAATGTGAAGTAGGGGCAAATATGGAACATACGCAAGAGAGTTGGTAGAATGGGACAATGCCCAAAATGAAGTGAAAAAGTATCTTCTTAGAGTTTCCCTCCACTTCTTAGTGAGGAACTACTTGAAAAATAACAGAATATTACTTCATAATAGACTGTGTATCTGTGTAGTATGTGAATACGCAGCAAGAAAAAAATTTTTTAAGTAGATACATGAAACCAGTTCTGATGGTAGAAGCTTCTCCCTTTGAATATTTTGGGGGTTAGCATATGGATAGTAAGGAGTGAAAATGGTCAATTTCTTATCTTTACAATGATGAGGACTTTGAGTGGAAGAGGAAATGATGAAACTTAAGTACTTACAGGTTTGCCAGGCTACTAAAAGATGAGTAAAGAGGTAAATGGCCTTTATCTTTGGAGAGCATGTTGATAAACCACTTAGAGAAGATAGAAAACTAAATTCTACACGTAAAAAAAACAGTGAGGGGGACTGAGCTACAAGGAGGCTTTTGAAGAGGAGTGGCGAGCCTGAGCATGGCTGGGTCCTGGTGCCTTGAGAAAGGTAGCAAGAGGAAGGATTTCCAAGTGGTGAGATGTCAGAAAGACACGCATCTCACGTATGATATATTAAAGATAAAATATATGATATAAAGTGAAAGACAACTTTGATTTTTATTGTTTCTACACTGTGATCTCTAGCTACTCTATTCTTCCTGTAATAAAATTAATATATTTAATTTTATGGTATGCATAATATTTAATTTTGTTTTCACTGTTACAAATTAAAACTCAATCACTGCCCCCCAAATTTTTAACGAAGTCTATGTTTTACATACAACCATTTCTAAGAGAACTCATAGAGCACAAATTGCATGCCACTCCTGGATGGGTAAGGAGAAAGCAAACACGGGACATAAGAGTTTAGTGCAAGCAGAAAATTGGATCAATTTTATCCAAATCTCAAAGGACAGATGACCATAGCTAAGATCTGTCCTCTATATTACGTTCACTAAAATAACTGAATTACATGTTATAATTGTCATAAGCACCCAGCAATCCCTTTGTCATATTCTTAAAATCCTAATTAGAAGGAAACTTCCAGAAATTATTTTACACAGGTATCTAAGGTAACTTAGAGCAGTGAATAAGACAAAGACCTTTCAAGTCAGACAGCCCAGGACTGCGAACTAAGCAATTCCATGGACTAGCCCTGTAACTGAGGCAAGTCACGGAACATCTTGAAACTTTGATTTCCTCATTGGTAAAATTAGGTTACCAGTACTTCTCTCCAGGGTTATTTTAGGAGTTAGATAACATAAGAATGTAAATTACTTACTTCAGAACCATATGTATTGAAGGTACTCACCCTAGAGAAGGGCATGGGCCAAAGTCTGGTACAGAAATTTAGGAAAACCAAATTAACCCTCAGAACAAATTATACCCCAGGCCAGCTGGTGTGCCCAAGTAACACTAACATCCAAAAGTGTTCAAAGGACATGTGTGTGAAAGTGTTCTGTCAGCTCTACAATACTTTTAATTTTTTTTTTATTGGAGTATAGTTTCTTTACAATGTCGTGTTATACAATACTGTAATTTTTAACGTTGCTCTTTTCCCAACAATACAGAGCTATACAGTAAACTCCTTGAGACTAGACCCATATCTGCACTGTTCACCATTCAATAGACAGCCAGAATTTTTAACTATCCAGGAAGGATTTGTTTTCTAATTGAATAAAACTAAAAACCAAATATCTTAACAATGGTGGCTGAATTTAAAGTATCCTCCTGGCACTCTAAAACACCTGAATGGAAAAAAAAATCATAAAGCATTTAGAGCACCATCAGCCTTACAGAAAAGAAGAAATATGGGAATGGGTTTTCTGGAAGAATTGTCCTTCATTGCCGAGGATGATGAATGAAAAGGCTTCAGGCAGATCAGATAAGCTGAACCAAAGGAAGCAGTGCCAATATGTGAGGGCTCATTAAGGAGCCCATGGTCCCCTCAGCACAGCATCACATGTCACAAGGGATGTCACGGGTCATGAAATATAGGCACTTGCAATTCCCCACTGGGATCGTATTTATCTTGAATTATTTACCACCCGATTTCCTAACGGTGGGAACAGGCTAATAAGGTGGTTTTTGTATAGGGCTTGGGGGTCCTCAAATTGTAATTAATCCACCTCTAGGAGATCAAATGGGTCTGACAGAGCCACCATCCATAAATTACTACAATTAGTGTCTTTATGGCATCATGCAAGTTTCATGGCATGAGAAACCACATTTCCAGAAAGAACAGTCAGTGGAAAACACTTTGGAATAGATTGCTTCTGATTCCTGTAAGGTGGCATTTCTTTCAGCTACATTAGGTCCAATCATTAGGGTGAATACTATCCATTGGGGAGATGGATGACAGAATTTTAAAGTAGGCAAAAGTGAGATGGCTTTTCATCAAAGATTGCATTCTAGTCCCAGAAACCATACATAGGGAAAATGGCTGTGGCAGAAATAATTACAATTTGAACGTGTAGACTGAATACTTCGTGACCTTTCAAAGATTCTCCCTGTCACCTTTGGGATGGAGTCCAAACTCCTCAGCAAGCTGGTTCCTGCTTCCTTCTCCAGTCTTATCTTCCCCCCTTAAATATTGCTCTCTGGATCTACTGAACTATTTGCTGTTCCCAAAACACACCATGTTTTATGTTTGGGGGCCATTTTTCTTTCTGTCTCCTGTGCCCGGAAGTCTTTCTCTTTCTGCCTGGCACAACTGAGTCCTTAATGATTCAGTTAAAAGGCTGCTTTCTCAGATCCCCTCAGGCATGGTTGCTAACTCCCTCCTTCCTGCCTTCAGCATCTCGTAATTCACCTTTCTTATAATGCCCGGTACCCTGCACCGCCACTGTGAGGTTAAGATCAGGACTATGTCTCATTCTTCCCTTTTTTTACCAAAGTCTGCCAGAGGTTCAGGCTCATGGCAATGTGCTTTTTGACTACAGGGGATGCCGCAAATCCCAGCAACTCTCAAGATAATATATATCAAATATAACAGATATGAATTCCAAATTGGATGCAAAAATATAGTGTTAATTTTGCCGTAAGACGGATTAACAAAAGATGTCACAGAAATGCTAATCCTGTAGCATTTGAACTGGCCATAGGGTTTGAACTGGCCATTATAATTGAGAAATGTGCAAATTTATGTATTGAACTAGTTGTACATTTGTGGGTAACTTGTTCCTTTTACCTGGAATTTTCTCACCTCTACATATCCAAATTTCATTCTTAATTTAAGCTCACCCAGCAGCTCCTCTTTGAGATTGTTGATGGTAGTTTCTGGAACACCTTATCTCACCTTTCTCTGAGTTCCTGTACTTTAATAGCTTTTCTCTTGTAGCACTTATAACTACCTCCTTTCATAATGTAATTGTTATTGTAATTTATTATGTAACTTATGTAAATTATTAAAAGTGATATTTCTCACTAAATTAGAACTTACTAAGGGCAGTATTCTGTGTGCTCTGTTCTGGATATCTATTACCGTGTAACAACCCCCAAAATTGCTTAAAACAACAAAAATCATTTATCTCTATGATTGCTGGGGGTCAGGAATTTGGGAATTGCTTAGTTGGGCAGTGTTGGCTTGGCATTTCTCATGCAGTCATAGGCAGACAGTGGCTGGAGCTAGAATAGTGGAGGGCTAAAACAGCTGAGGGCTAACTGGGCATCTCTTCTCTTCATGTACTCTCAGTTCTCTGTGTGTTTTCTCCACATGAATTAGTTTGGGCTTCCTCACAAGATGGCAGCCTCAGACTTCTTAAATGGCAAGTCAACAAGTAGCAAGGCAAGGCAAGTGTCCTGAGACAACCAGAAGCTGTATTGCTTTTATGACCTTAGTCTCAGAAGTCAGGGCTGCTGAATTCTATTAGTTAATTCAGTCACAAAAGCCTAATTCAAGGGAGGAAGGTACACATTCTACCTCTTGAGGGGGAGAGGGAAAGTTCTGGAAGAGCATGTGGGATGGGAAATATTTCTGTGGCTATGTTTAGAATGTGCAATTTGTATTCTGCATATTTTTTATCCTTATTCCCTACCATTGGTTCTATTTGCCTGGACTTGAGCTCAGTAAATACAAATGGATGAATTAATGGTTGCTGAGTTCCATTAACATTGACTGGTACTAATATTTGTACCAGAAGTACTACTACTTCTCTTATCTAATCTCAACTATCAGTTGCTTGTCCAGAAGAGGGGGAAAAGTAAAAGATGCATGTTTTATTAACCCTAATGATCAGGAAGAGTCGAATATATATTACTCCTCTCAAAAGCAAATTCAGGTCAGACAAATGTCAATTTCAATTATTTTAGTAGTTTTTTGAGTAGCTATTCAGAAAAAGTATATGGTTATTTTTCCTCTTTCCTAAAAGTATAAATTTTTATTTACAGTTCTCATATCTACCCAGTTGATAGAAGGTTCTAACTATTTCAGTGTTTTATTGTTATGTAAGATGGGAACTTCTATAGCCCAAGTATTAATATATGTATGTATGGGTGTGCATTATGTGTGAGTATGTGTGTGTGTGTGTGTGTATTAGTTGTCAAGGCAAACATTTTGCTCTTTGGCAAGAGTGGAGTTCATTGAGTTCAAGAATGTTCTGCACAGCTATTCTACGTTTTGAAACACATATTTGTGTGGTGTGGTATTTGTAAGTTGTGTGTACAAATCTAATATAATATATATTTAAGAAATAATATATATCTAAGAAATATATACACAGCATACATATTTGAGCAGAAAACTTAAAGTAACAAACTCTCATATTGTTTGTTTAAAATTTCTCTGCCCAAGACTATTTATTTGAATAACTTATTACATTTTACTAGAAATTACACAAAAATGTTGTCTTCTTTCATCAATTGTCAGTTTCTTGAATGCAGGAATTGTGTCTGACACTTCACTATGACCTGAGCAGAGTCTCCATGCCTGCTGAGTGACTAACGGACACTACATGAGTGAAGGAGAGCCCAGCAAAGCTGCACTTGGCACCCAGTAAAAGGACAAAGATCGCAAAATCCAGCCACGGGTTCCTGATGAGTTATAATGGCACAAAGCTTTGTTTAACAGTTAGCTTTGGGATGAAAAGGTAAACACGAACACAATATTATAGTGTATGAATGTGTATTGTAGATTCTTTTTCTGCCATGGACACCTTGGAAAAGTTATATAAAATTTAGGGGAAAAACATTCAGAACCACACAGCCTGTTCCAGGAGATTCTAGTTCTTTCTACAAGCAGGTAAAGGAGAAGCACCCTGCAGGATGGTGCAGCTTGATACCACCTTAAGGCTCCAGCTTCAGGCTCTTAAAGTCATCTAGCATTTTCCTACCTCACAAGGTAATTTAAAAAGATGAAAACATATAATATCTATAAGAGTATTTTAAATGTCAATGAGGACAAGCCAAATGTAAAAGACTGTCACAAAAGATTCTAATTTATAGTTGTCCTATAGCAGTACCACCAGCTCACATTCAAGACCCTTCAAAATCAGACCCAAATCTACCCAACTATTTTTGTTTCCACTCTTCCCCAGCTTAGACTTTAACTCCAATTAAGCAAAATGAGTCATTAACGCCTACATGGACCAAGTCCATATCCAGGTTCTGCCCCTGTACCCCCCCCCACTTCACTTTCTACTCCCTGATATTTTCTTCCCTGTACTGATAGAAATTTTATCAATTTGTTAAGTCCCAGCTTCAAGTTCATTTTCTCCCACATATGCTGTTCTTTCATGGATCGTATGGTATAGTATAAATAAATGTTGTGGTATGAATAACTAGGTTACCAGAATATCTGGGGTTTCATTCCATTTGGGCAATTTACTAGTTTAGAGTCCTTGGTCAGAACACTTGGCCTCCCTCATATAAAATGGGGCTAAAGACTATCTCTTACTGAGTTCTCATCACCAGACCACTCAGTGAGTCAGTCAACCTTAGGAACTATACGAGGAGCTGCAGGACATAAAAATGAATGTGACAAAGCTACCGTCCTCAGAAAGATCAGTCTCCTAGGAGAGACAGACAATTAAACTAACAGTAATACCATTGAGTCCTGGGTACACCATGCTCTGGGAGTACAAAATAGCCTGCAGTTATTTTCAGCAATAATATTTATCTTAATAATAAGACAGATCCACACACCTGCTAGTAAGGAATGTTCGGATAGACATGGAAAGTCTGAGTTCATTTGCCATAGATTGAATACCTGCAGTAGGAGAAATGCAAACATGCAGAAAAAACTCTTTCCCCTCAGTGTAGCAAGTCAGCATGGCCCCACTGGCCCTGCATCATTCCTCAAAGGTGGTGAGCTGTGGATTCTGAAGGAAGAGGTGGAAGGTGCTCAAGATCACATGTCTTCTGGATGATGGAGACAGAAATCAGGTCCACTTCCCATTTGGAGAAAATGGAGAGACAGCAGAAGCAAGAAGAACTACAATCCTGCAGCCTGTGGAACAAAAACCACATTCACAGAAAGACAGACAAGATGAAAAGGCAGAGGGCTATGTACCAGGTGAAGGAACAAGATAAAACCCCAGAAAAACAACTAAATGAAGTGGAGATAAGCAACCTTCCAGAAAAAGAATTCAGAATAATGATAGTGAAGATGATCCAGGACCTCGGAAAAAGAATGGAGGCAAAGATCGAGAAGATGCAAGAAATGTTTAACAAAGACCTAGAAGAATTAAAGAACAAACAGAGATGAACAATAAAATAACTGCCATGAAAACTACACTAGAAGGAATCAATAGCAGAATAACTGAGGCAGAAGAACAGATAAGTGACCTGAAAGACAGAACGGTGGGATTCACTGCTGCGGAAAAGAATAAAGAAAAAAGAATGAAAAGAAATGAAGACAGCCTAAGAGACCTCTGGGACAACATTAAATGTAACAACATTCGCATTATAGGGGTCCCAGAAAGAGAAGAGAGAGAGAAAGGACCCAAGAAAATATTTGAAGAGATTATAGTCGAAAACTTCCCTAACATGGGAAAGGAAATAGCCACCCAAGTCCAGGAAGCACAGAGAGTCCCATACAGGATAAACCCAAGGAGAAACACACCAAGACACATAGTGATCAAACTGGCAAAAATTAAAGACAAAGATTATTGAAAGCAGCAAGGGAAAAACGACAAATAACATACAAGGGAGCTCCCATAACGTTAACAGCTGATTTCTCAGCAGAAACTCTACAAGCCAGAAGGGAGTGGCATGACATATGTAAAGTGATGAAAGGGAAGAACCTAAACCAAGATTGCTCTACCCAGCAAGGATCTCATTCAGATTCGATGGAGAAATCAAAAGCTTTACAGACAAGCAAAAGCTAAGGGAATTCAGCACCACCAAACCAGCTCTACAACAAATGCTAAAGAAACTTCTCTAAGTGGGAAACACAAGAGAAGAAAAGGACCTACAAAAACAAACCCAAAACAATTAAGAAAATGGTCATAGGAACATACATATCGATAATTACATTAAACGTGAATGGATTAAACACTCCAACCACGAGACACAGACTGGCTGAATGGTTACAAAAACAAGACCCATATATATGATGTCTGCAAGAGACCCACTTCAGACCTAGGGACACGTACAGACTGAAAGTGAGGGGATGGAAAAAGATAGTCCATGCAAATGGAAATCAAAAGAAGGCTGGAGTAGCAATACTCTTATCAGATAAAATAGACTTTAAAATAAACAATGTTACAAGAGACAAGGAAGGACACTACATAATGATCATGGGATCAATCCAAGAAGAAGAGTTAACAATTATAAACATATATGCTCCCAACATAGGAGCACCTCAATACATAAGGCAATGGCTAACAGCTATAAAATAGGAAATCGACAGTAACACAATAATAGTGGGGGACTTTAACACCTCACTTACACCAATGGAGAGATCATCCAAACAGAAAATTACTAAGGAGACACAAGCTTTAAATGACACAATAGACCAGATAGATTTAATTGATATTTATAGGACATTCCATCCAAAAACAGCAGATTACACTTTCTTCTCAAGTGCACACGGAACATTCTCCAGGATAGACCACATCTTGGGTCACATATCAAGCCTCAGTAAACTTAAGAATATTGAAATCATATCAAGCCTCTTTTCTGACCACAACGCTATGAGATTAGAAATCAATTACAGGGAAAAAAACGTAAAACACACACACACATGGAGGCTAAACAATACACTACTAAATAACCAAGAGATCACTGAAGAAATCAAAGAGGAAACCAAAAAATACCTAGAGACAAATGACAATGAAAGCACAATGATCCAAAACCTGTGGGATGCAACAAAAGCAGTTCTAAGAGGGAAGTTTACAGCAATACAAGCCTACCTCAAGAAACAAGAAAAATCTCAAATGAGCAATCTAACCTTACACCTAAAGGAACTAGAGAAAGAAGAACAAACAAAACCCCAATTTAGTAGCAGGAAAGAAATCATAAAGATCAGAGCAGAAATAAATGAAATAGAAACAAAGAAAACAGTAGCAAAGATCAGTAAAACTAAAAGCTTGTTCTTTGAGAAGATAAACAAAATTGATAAACCATTAACCAGACTCATCAAGAAAAAGAGGGAGAGGACTCAAATCAATAAAATTAGAAATGAAAAAGGAGAAGTTACAACAGACACCGCAGAAATACAAAGCATCCTAAGAGACTATTACAAGCAACTCTATGCCAATAAAATGGACAACCTGGAAGAAATGGACAAATTCTTAGAAAGGTATAACCTTCCATGACTGAACCAGGAAGAAATAATAGAAAATATGAAGGGACCAATCACAAGTAATGAAATTGAAACTGTGATCAAAAATCTTCCAACAAACAAAAATCCAGGACCAGATGGCTTCACAGGTGAATTCTATCAAACATTTAGAGAAGAGCTAACACCCATCCTTCTCAAACTCTTCCAAAAAATTGCAGAGGAAGGAACACTCCCAAACTCATTCTATGAGGCCACCATCACCGTGATACCAAAACCAGACAAAGATACTACAAGAAAAGAAAATTACAGACCAATATCACTGATGAATATAGATGCAAAAATCCTCAACAAAATACTAGCAAACAGAATCCAACAACACATTAAAAGGATCATACACCATGATCAAGTGGGATTTATCCCAGGGATGCAAGGATTCTTCAATATAGGCAAATCAATCAATGTGATACACCATATTAACAAATTGAAGAATAAGAACCATATGATAATCTCAATAGATGCAGAAAAAGCCTTCGACAAAATTCAACACCTCTTTATGATAAAAACCCTCCAGAAAGTAGGCAGAGAGGGAACTTACCTCAACATAATAAAGGCCATATATGACAAACCCACAGCCAACATCGTTCTCAATGGTGAAAAACTGAAACCATTTCCTCTAAGATCAGGAGCAAGACAAGGTTGTCCACTCTCACTACTATTATTCAACATAGTTCTGGAAGTTTTAGCCACAGCAATCAGAGAAGGAAAAGAAATAAAAGGAATCCAAATCGGAAAAGAAGAACTAAAGCTGTCACTGTTTGCAGATGACATGATACTATACATAGAGAATCCTAAAGATGCTACCAAAAAACTACTAGAGCTAATCAATCAATGAATCTGGTAAAGTTGCAGGATACAAAATTAATGCACAGAAATCTCTTGCATTCCTATACAATAATGATGAAAAATCTGAAAGAGAAATTAAGGAAACAGTCCCATTTACCATTGCAACAAAAAGAATAAAATACCTAGGAATAAACCTACCTAGGGAGACAAAAGACCTGTATGCAGAAAACTATAAGACACTGATGAAACAAATTAAAGGTGATACCAACAAATGGAGAGATATACCATGTTCTTGGATTGGAAGAATCAATACTATGAAAATGACTATACTACTCAAAGCTATCTACAGATTTAGTGCAATCCCTATCAAATTACCAATGTCATTCTTTTACAGAACTAGAACAAAAAATCTTAAAATTTGTATGGAGACACAAAAAACCCCAAATAGCCAAAGGAATTTTGAGGGGAAAAAACAGAGCTGGAGGAATCAGACTCCCTGACTTCAGAGTATACTACAAAGCTACAGTAATCAAGACAATATGGTACTGGCACAAAAACAGAGATATAGATCAATGGAACAGGATAGAAAGCCCAGAGATAAAGCTACGCACCTATGGTCAACTAACCTATGACAAAGGAGGCAAGGATATACAATGGAGAAAAGACAGTGTCTTCAATAAATGGTGCTGGGAAAACTGGACAGCTACGTGTAAAAGAATGAAATTAGAACACTTCCTAACACCATACAGAAAAATAAACTCAAAATAGATTAGAGACCTAAATGTGAGACCAGACACTATAAAACTTTTAGAGGAAAACATAGGAAGAACACTCTTTGACATAAATCACAGCAAGATCTTTTTTGATCCACCTCCTAGAGTAATGGAAATAAAAACAAAAATAAACAAATGGGACCTAATGAAACTTCAAAGCTTTTGCACAGCAAAGGAAACTACAAACAAGACGAAAAGACGACCCTCAGAATGGGAGAAAATATTTGCAAATGAACCACGGACAAAGGATTAATCTCCAAAATATATAAACAGCTCATGCTGCTCAATATTAAAAAAACAAACAACAACTCAATCCAAAAATGGGCAGAAGACCTAAATAGACATTTCTCCAAAGAAGACATACAGATGGCCAAGAAGCACATGAAAAGCTGCTCAACATCACTAATTATTAGAGAAATGCAAATCAAAACTACAGTGAGGTATCACCTCACACCAGTTAGAATGGGCATTATCAGAAAATCTACAAACAACAAATGCTGGAGAGGGTGTGGAGAAAAGGGAACCCTCTTGCACTGTTGGTGGGAATGTAAATTGATACAGCCACTATGGAGAACAGTATGGAGGTTCCTTAAAAAACTAAAAATAGATTTACCATGTGATCCAGCAATCCCACTACTGGGCATATACCCAGAGAAAACCATAATTCAAAAAGACACATGCACCCCAATGTTCACTGCAGCACTATTTACAATAGCCAGGTCATGGAATCAACCTAAATGCCCATCGACAGACGAATGGTTAAAGAAGAAATGGTACATATGTACAATGGAATATTACTCAGCCATAAAAAGGAACGAAATTGGGTCATTTGTAGAGACGTGGATGAATCTAGAGACTCATACAGAGTGAAGTAAGTCAGAAAAAGAAATATTTTATATTAACGCATATATGTGGAACCTAGAAACATGGTACAGATGAACCAGTTTGCAGGGCAGAAATTGAGACATAGTTGTAGAGAACAAACGTATGGACACCAAGGGGGGAAAGTGGTGGGGGGTGGGGGGGATGAACTGGGAGATTGGGATTGACATGCAGACACTGATGTGTATAAAATTGGTGACTAATAAGAACCTGCTGTGTAAAAAAATAAATAAAATTCAAAAAACAAAAAAAGGAAAGTGGAAGCAGAGTGAGCGATTTACCCTGTTGTAATGCAAGCAGATGGTGAGGTCATGGGAACTTGTTTAAAGCCTTAGTGAACTGTCTCTTCAAATTAAGGAATTTTGAGAATTATTAAAGGTTCTGAGAAACCCCCATTACTCAAAAGATTGTATGTTCTTGCTGAGTGATCAGGCATCTCACCCCCTGTATGTTCAACCACAAGGAATACATAAGGGCATGGCTGATTGCTTTAATGAAATGCAGGTATTCACAGTCAAGGTAACATGCAGTGAGAGAGAGACAACCAGAGATAGCAAGCATTTCCCACTGAGCTGCCCTCCACTTAATGCAGTTGCAGGCTTTGAAGAATCACAGAGCTATCTGGTAAAAATAAAGTAACAGTTTCTGGAGAACCTTTCAAATGTGAATGGGTTTGGATCCCATTTCAAAGTTTCTTGGGCTCATATTTGGGAGGGCAACATTCTTATATATTGGGATGACTGAGAATCTACCTTAAAAACACAGCTAAGCTTTAAAAGGAGTTAATCTAAAATCGCATGAGGCCTGTGCCAATATATATATTTTAATCATATGAGTCATTATTAAACTGAATTTAATTTTAAAAATAAAATGAAAAACCATGGTCTTGTCTGGACTAAGAAACCATTATTTACCTAGTTAGTGAAATAGCTTTATTTATTTTTTTTTTCGTTTTTCTTTTTTTAAATTTATTTCATTTTTGGCTGCATTGGGTCTTGGTTGCTGCGCACGGGCTTTCTCTAGTTGCAGTGAGCGGGGGCTACTCTTTGTTGCGGTGCACGGGCTTCTCATGGCGGTGGCTTCTCTTGTTGCGGAGCACGGGCTCTAGAGCGCAGGCTCAGTAGTTGTGGCGCACGGGCTTAGTTGCTCTGGGGCATGTGGAATCCTCCCGGACCAGGGCTCGAACCCGTGTCCCCTGCATTGGCAGGCAGATTCTTAACCACTGTGCCACCAGGGAAGTCCCAGGGAAATAACTTTAAATTGTGGTTCTTTTTGGTAACCACAAAAAGATGAGCTATACAAGATATTTACACTAAATCATTGTGTTTTTGCAAGTTTAATACCCGATGTTTTTAGATTGGCAATTTGGAGCTAATATAAAAGAGACTGTTAGACCTGAAAAGGCCATTGGCCATGAACTAATTCAAATCCAGTTTGTTACAGATGAGAAAAATGAGGCCAGGTAAAGGAGTGACTCTCTTTAAGTCTTTAAGCTATGCAGCAGTAGCTGATAGAAAATATGCCAGAACTCAGGAACAGGGAATAGATGTAATTTCAAACGCAGGTCTGATATTATCAAGCTCAAATTACAAAATTGTAACCTTCAATTTCCATATAAGATAGGCATTTTCTATGAAGCACATCTTATAATACATAATCCACTGATTTAAATGAGAAAAAAAATACACAGTGACTAAGAAAGGGGAAGAAATCTAAACTCAGCTTGTTTTCTTCACTGAATACAGCAAACCAAAAACTTGTTTAAATTATTCAGAAGCTAAAATAATCCTCTACATGAAAAATATCAAAATTAAATTCTGGTCTAATTCAAATGATTATTATCACAATCTTACCATCTGGAAACCCACGTTCTCTAAAAAAAATTTTATCACGAAATTGTGAGTTCTATAGAAAACCCAGTAGTTACTTTCTTAGTCTGAAAGTTGAGATCAACAGCATAACATTTCATAACATTCTGATGAAGAAATAATCCTCAGTCTTAAAATAAGTGAACTCGTGGCATGAGTTAAAATATGCCAGATTTTATGACTGACCCATACAAGAAGTTGGCTGTTTTCTCTTCCTTATGAAAGCTGTCTTGAGTAGGACAGAGAACTCCTGAAGGAGAGGGAAAGTATATCCTACCTTAAGAAGGGTCTGTGCCTCAGTTATGGGGAGCTGGATGCATGGGAGGATGGAGCCAGAGGAAGGGCAGCCTCTGGTTGGCGCCACGTCCAAAGCCGGGTGTGCAAACCACGTGAAGACTTAAAGCGTAAATTCAGATGATGATCAAAGGCAATATTCCATACGAGAACCTAAGTGCCAAAAGGCAACTGGAGGAAATGGGTAGAGTCTCGAGGTTGTGAATTATTTCCTTTTCCTCACAGATCCAGTGGCAGCTGGAGATTTGGATCCGGTGCTTTGTGAGAGGAAGTCAGCTTGAACTCAGAAGGGTGTTTGGGCTCTAATCAAGCAGCACTGGGACCAGAGTCAAACTCATCTCTATCAAGACAAGAAGAGGCTTCCCTTGGGAAAAACAGGGTAGTGCTCAAGGAGAATGACAGGTGCACTAGGGAAAAAAGAGGCTCTACCTGTGTGAAATTTCCAGATTTGTTACAGGAAGAGGGAAAGAGAGTAGGATATAAAGAAAGCCAAAGAAAGAACACAAGAAAGTGGATGAAGGAGGGAAAGGAAGATGTTAGGGAGGGGAGAGAAGAGAACAGATCTTAGAAATTCAAATACTCTCACAGCAGACACTACAAGATTATGAGTCACTCAGTCCTATGGGACTCATAGTTCACGCCCCAGATGTGAGCCCGGTACAGTGGGGATATGTGGAATTTGTCACGGGAGAGGGAGTCCTTGCTTAGCCACTTACTGGATGAATACCATTGAGTGAATCACCTTCTCTATGCATCAGTTTTCTCCTCCACAAAATTCAAATAAAAGATGCATTCACAGTCTTACTGTGAACACTAAGAAATGTACATGAACACATTTTGTAAGCCATACCTTGCTCTGCACATGACCATTATCATGCTACTTGCAGATCACATAACGTTCAGTGACGTTTTCCTTCAGTCTACTTCTTTCTAAAGCACAGTTATTAAGAGTTGGTTGTGAATGGACAGCTAAGAACCTGGGGTGAATCCTCACAAATCTGAGGCTAGCCATGGGGTTAAATGCTAGCGCAGGTGTGACCTTCAACCTGTCCTGTCCCAAACCTTCCTACCAGGGGTGTAACAAGAGCCAGGGATGCTGTAGAAGACATTCTCAAATCCGTGGTTTTCTTAGTAAAGTGGTAGAAGGAAAGTGACTGATAGTAAATTATAGTAAAACATGCCCTGCCCTTCTACCTTTTCTCTGCTACGTAGTTCAACTTCTAGATTTTGTGTCTCCAAATACCAGCCTTCTTGGTATGTTTATAAATACCAACCAGTAAAAAAAGTAAAAAATAAAGAATGAAGTTCTTTATGTATTTTTATTTTAAATGAACAGTTTAAAAGCCTTTTCATGGATTTAATTTTTTTTTTTTTTCAAAGCAGCTTGGAGATAGAGCTATAACCTAAGAGATTGGTTTTTCCCTCTGTGCTGAGCCTGGAGAGCATAGCATCTGAGATCTGGCCTTCATTCTACATAAACGGGGAACTGAGTGGGAAGGGGACTTGCCCAGGGACACAATGATCGACTATCAGATTGGGACAAGGATTCCAATCTCCAGTATTCATGGCACCAGACTTCACCTACTGTGAGCTCCTCTAGAACAGAAGCTAATTCTCCATTTTGGCTGCGTATCAGAACCACCTGGGGACTTTTTAAAATCCCAGTGCCCCAGCTACACCGCATACCAAGTGAATCAGAATCTCTGGGGGTGGGACCCAGGCATTACTACTTCTCGTAGCTACTCAGCAGACAAGTTTGAGAACTCATGTTCTAGAGGACAATATTGAGTTTTGTATTCATGTAAATAATAATGGCTCAGTTGATGGAGTACTTTTCTTCATTCAGGCTATTGCATCAAGCGCTTTTCTGCTTTATTCCATCCAGGGCCTTGCTGCAGCCTTCTAAAGTAAGTTCTGCTATTATTCCCATCTTACAGCAGAGCAACCCGATGCCTATCCAAGAGAAACACCTTGCTCAAAGCCAAGTAGTTCTCAAGAAGCAAAGTCCAAACTAGAACCCGGAGCTCTTACGGACTAGGCTACACGACATCTCTAACCTGACAGGCAGCCCTTCTTTGGCTGAGAGAGGAGTCACCAAGGTCTGTCCAGTGACTATTTCTTAATCTCTACTCATAACTCGACAAAAATTTCATTATAGATCAAGAGAGCTGACCTTAAGGTGTGAATCCACTATCAGTCACACAAGTAACCTGAACTTATACACGATGCCAGATGTGGGATCCCACAGTAGAACACTGACTTTTGCGTAGCAGCCCAAAGGGCTATTTTCAGGAAAATATGGGGCCATAACACATAGTTTTGCCTCAGGGTTGGTTCCACTTGATTCTGTTGACTGACTATCCAGATGCTAATATTTTCATAGGACATGTCCGTCCATGTCATCCCAATCTTACTTCTCACAGGAGCACCTGATGTCCAGCCCAGCACTTATCTGCGGTCTCCTCCAAAGTAAAACTGAAAGAGGATGGAAACAATGTAGAGTGAGAAATAGCTCTCTATTATAGTTATTTTAGGATTGATTTTGATAAACACAAGTCCAAGGACAAGTTCTCAGAGGTCTTGAAATTCCCTAGAAGACTCATTTAACAATTTAAAATACCATATTCTGAATTATTGGCACAATTGCTTTATTTCCAAATCCTTTCTCATAGTTCCAGTGTCCAAGTTTGCACTTATATTTACAAATGAGTTGTCACCAAATAGGGCTACTTTAACTGTCCCAGGCTAATGAGAAAAGAACAAAGGCAAATTTAGCAGGCAAATGATGAACTCCTGCCATGTGAACTCTAAATGACATCACTGTGAACTGCGGGGATGAAGGTTCTGAAGCAGTGCAAGAAGTGGTGAAAAAAATTGACTTCAGTCCGCCAGATTGGGAAAGGCATATGCAAATTAAAGGAATAGTCCATACCGTAGCCCTAGTGCAAGCGGCAGTTTAGTTTCAGCACAATTAATTACTCTTGGCAATTTGAATTATTTTTGTTTTTGTAATTTGGTTTTAGCTTGTTAATTTGTTCTGACTTCAAAGTAGTATGAATTAAAATCATAAGAAATTTAGACCTAGTTTTGTGTGTATGCGTATTTAAACAACATGAGGATAAAATAGTCTAGTTCAATATTGCAGGGTCTGTGAAAACATTTACCTTTAAAAGGGTCCACACACAATGGAGTCTGATTCTGACCAGCATGAAAGCTTAGCTCTCATGGTTCTGGGTGAGTTCCCCAGAGGTACCATGCACTGCCCGAATCAGCTCCCCATGGACCAAGGATGGGAAATACATAGCATGTAACACTTTGCACAACTTTATTGGCATTTAAGAGATTTTGCTTTAAGCTGCTAATCTAATTTTTCTATTCTCAGGCTCATGTTAATGTTCCAGTTAAACAGAAAATGAGAAAATGAAAAAAAAAGATGTGTTTTTAATAAATTGAATTTCCATTTGGGCTTTATTAAAATCACCGTGGAAATTACCATGGGAAAGTTTGTCTCAGAAAATGATGATATCAATGATCATTTCTATTCTTGTGATAAAAAAAGAGGCAATATTAGGTGTGGACAAAATGTAGGCAAAATAGTAGACAGTGCCACTCATTAGGGAACAGTCCCAGGGCAGGAACGATCTTGCTCCCCTGTGAATTCCTCGCACCCCAAACAGTCCTAACGTATGATGGGTAAGTGCTTGCTAGTTAATTGCTGTGACTTGCTTGGCATGCTGCCCTCCAGGACTCACAGCTGGAATGTTCCCACAACCCTGCCCCTATATTTAGGATCCAGTGAAGCAACCTCAAGACAGAAATCCTGCAGCTCAGCATCAAGTCAGCCTAGAGGCACATCCCATCCTCTGCTCCTGGTAGCTTGTCTCCCTGATTCTGAGCTTCTAGTTCACGAAAAGGGGCCCTGAACTGATCTTTCTGTTTCTCCGGAGATTGGCGTTCTTTCCTTGAATTTAGCCCCCCAGGTCCTCCGGGTGTCAGTCACCTGCCCGCCTCTACCTCTGGCCATTCTGCTGCTAGATGATGCCATCCCTCATGCAGGAGGTGGTAGATACGGAGATTGAGACTCTGGGCTGAGCAGACACACGCGTGGTGCCTTGTTCGAGAAGGGAGATAACAGATGTGCTGCTTTCTACCTGTCTGGACCTGGCCAAGTGATTTACCATCTATGGCTACGAGTTTTCATCTGTAAAATGAGCTTAAAAATGATTTATAAGCCAGTTATGAGGAACAAATGAATTAATTTGTATAAAGCATTTGGAACAATGCCTGACTCACAGTAAGCACTCAGAAACGAGGGCTGTACTTCTTGTAGGTCTCTCATATGCCCACACTCATGCCCGGTGGCCCTGGTAATGATAACATGCCATCCTGGATGCTGCTCCAGCCACTGAATTCTGGTTTTCTGACCTGCTTTCTTCTACTTCCTTTGGTTAACTGCTACGTGCTTCCCTGCCTGAGGGCCCCGTACCATCAAGTGCATCTTTAAGTAATACCTAGCTACTATTTCATAGTCTTTAAGCCCTGCAGGGCCCTAGCTTGGCCTGAACCTCCCCTGAACAAACTTCATTTTGACACCTGTTCAGGTATAGACACTAGGGCTTTCCAACAAGAGAATGTGTCCTTACCTGGTGCTATAGGCCCAACCCACTGGGTCCTAAATGCATCTATTCCCTTACTGTCCTGTAAGCAATCCCCTAGGAGTAAGGACACAGTGACAGATCTGCACAGACAGATCACAGCTGAAGGTCTGGAGCAAAAGACAAGAGAAAGCTAAGAAAGCTGCCTAAAGACACTGTCAAAGGAGCAATTCGCCTTTGTCATTTTTCAGAGCTTTTTATTTCACAAAGTACTAGATTCTCTCATTTTGTCCTCACAGAAACACAATGAAAGAGCAGAATATTTGGATGACTAACATAGTGCTGGGTACAGTTTTACCAGATGTGGACCCTCTAAAAGTAGCTGATATGCTCCCAAAATAAGGTTCAAGTGTCATATTAAAAACTGGCTATCGGGGCTTCCCTGGTGGCGCAGTGGTTGAGAATCTGCCTGCCAATGCAGGGGACACGGGTTCAAGCCCTGGTCTGGGAAGATCCCATATGCCGCGGAGCAACTGGGCCCGTGAGCCACAACTACTGAGCCTGCGCGTCTGGAGCCTGTGCTCCGCAACAAGAGAGGCCGCAATAGCGAGAGGCCCACGCACCGCGATGAAGAGTGGCCCCTGCTTGCCGCAACTAGAGAAAGCCCTCACACAGAAACGAAGACCCAACACAGCCAAAAATAAATAAATCAATAAATAAATTTAAAAAGAAAAAGAAGGAAAAAAAAAAAGTGATTCCTGAATAAACTTGCCAAGACTGCACGTTGCCTAAACAGCCACCCTTCTCTCTGTGCCACCCCCTCTTAAAAACAAAACAAAACAAAAAAAAACACGGCTATCGCTTTTTGCACTTTTCCTCATGCCTTTAGCCCATGGTGCTCTTCTGGTAACTTTAATAGTCTATATCTTTCTCCACTGATGATTCTTGACTGCTGATTCAGTTCTTGCTTTTCTGACTCTTTCAATTCAACAGCCTCCATTTTGGAACATTCTCAGACTGGACATTGGCTTCCTTAGATCCCCACTTCTACAATACCCCTTGACTTTTCATATCACAAATATCTCAACTTGAGATCCTCCTCTTGCTCCCACAATGTGAATTTTGGTTACACCTGTGGTGGGTAGACCAAAGGTGACCCCCGAAGATCACCACACCCTAGTGGTCACGCCTTGTATAAAAACTTCCCTCAAGTGTGGGAGGGACCTGTGATTTGCTTCTAGCCAACAGAATATGGTGAAAGTGAAGGGATTTTGCAGATGTAAAAAAGACCTCAAATGGGTTGATTTTGAATTAGCCAAAAGGGAGTATATCCTGGGGTGGCCTGACTTTGGTGAAAGCCCTTACAAGAAGGACTGGGTCCTCTTTAAGGAGAGCTTATCTTTCCTGGCTTGAAGAAGCCCACATGGCAAGGAGCTGTGGGTGGCCTCTAAGCTCTAAGATGGCTGCCTTCAGCCAGCACAAAGCTGGGGCCCTCACTCACAGAGCCACAGGCAATTAATTCTGCCAACAACCTAAATGAACTTGGAAAAGTATTCTTCTCCAGTTTAGCATTCAGATGAGAACACAGCCCACACCTTGATTGAAGCCTTGTGAGAACCTGAGCCAAGGATTCAGCTAAGTCCTGCCTGATCTCCCAACCCACAATAAAGGCCACAGTCACAGGAGCTGATCAACAACATGACAGTTGTTTAGAAAAACTATAAAATTATAGCAAACTTGAAACAACCAGGGTGATAAGCCTTAGGGGGGACAACATAAAAAAAAAAAAACCAAATCAAATGTAGAATGGCCAGTTCAATAAAATCATACTAAATTTAACTTGAGGTTTGACACGTTTACTATTTTGAGTTAGTCCCCAAATTCCTTCTCAAAATGCATGACTATGTGCAGTCTTATTAAAGAAACAAGTTGGAGCATCCCTGCATTGACAAGCAGACAGAATGTAAACCAGTGGGCATGTGAGAATCCAATAGGATGCATAAGAGTACAAAGGATAAATGGGCACCATCCCATGGTGGTGATCAGGAGAGCCAGGCAGCCCTATACTCCTAAGTGGAGTCAAGAAATGGATGCTTGTAGAAAGGCAGAGACTATCACTGAAAGGCCCTCTTCGCCTCTGCACACACTGAAAAACACAATCACAGATCACAATATCTACAGAGGAACCTACAGAGTTCCTTTCTATTCTTTTGCGAAGATCTCTCATACCATAGAAAAGGGGACTGAAATTAAGCAAATATATGGTACTTTAATAAATATGGTACATTAGAAACTCTGAGTTTGGGGTCTCTTCATTTTTTATAAGGTTGTAATTGAAAACTTAGTTTAACGACACATTTACTTTAGGGATCCCTATCACTGGTCACTGTGATGCTCCCCTCTGTGCCTCTAGGACAATAGTGGGAAGTGGCAAGATAGAAAATGAATGCTAGTCAGTGGTATGTATCTATCACAGAAGGGCCAGGTGTATGCGGTTGCCCACAGACACAGAATTCAATGCTGGGAGGGCTTTTGTGCTCTCTACTCCAATTTTTATATATGGGGCAGGAAAATCTATCTCACTTTCAAAATCAGCATTGACCCTGTTTCTAGAATGTTCTTCCTTCTTATTTGTTTAATCACTGTCATTCTAGATCTATCTTCTGGAATGATTTTGAACTAGTCTCATCAGCCTCCACATGGCAGCCCTTCCGATGTGTAAAGACAGTTGTCATTGTCCCTGAGCATTTTCATTTCCTCTTGGGAGCTCAGCGCAATGAAGAGCAGAGTAGGAAAGCCATTGCCTGAGATAAGAACCCTGTAATTAGGCTAACTGTTTCTCAGGTTTCTCCCTCTTCTTCATTCTGAGACTGATCCTGATGACCAATATCTTAATGCTGCTCCTAGTAGATCTATCAACTCAGGATAACTCAAGAGTGAGACCACGGATACTCAAACTATGCTCTGAAGAAAAGAGGGAGTCATGGGCAGGGTGTCTATTCAGAATTCAAAGGAGAAACTCTGCTTTGATGTGTATACATATTGAGCTTCTATGCAAAGTTTTATTTTAAGTTCTCCTATTTTTTAAAAAAAAGTTAGAAAACCATCACCCTAGTCCGTCTGTAATATATCTAATTTGAATAACCTTTTTGCAAACTTGATTCTAGACTTTAAGGCCAGGAATTTTCATACCTGATTAGAATGCAAAGATTTTGATGTGCTATATATGTACAATGAAAGAGTCACACCAAAAATTGTGACAGAGAAATCTTGAAATTAAAACCATGAGCAGAGTTTAAAAAAAAAAAAAAAAAGATGTAGGTTTGAATATAAAGAACCACTCAATAGAATTCCTTTTCACTAAAAACCAGCAACACATCTGACATTTTATTTGCTATGATTTTATTTACATGATATTCTTGAGAAAGCAAAAATTTAGGGACAAAAAATAGATCGGCAGTACCCCAAGTGAATTTATTGGGGTAATGAAACTGTTCTATACATCTTGCTTATGGCTGTTGGTATATGACAATGTGTATGTGTCAAAATGTATAGAACTTTAAGAAAAAAAGGTGAATTTTATTGCAGGTAAATTATACGCAGATGATATAATTTTGTTTGCAGAAAATATATAATATTGATTTTATAAAAATTAAAACTTTTGTATTGGAAATGACACCATTCCATAAAGTGAAGAAAATATTTGTAAATCATTTGTCTGATAACGGACTGTATCCTGAAATTATGTAAATGGTACTTACAACTTAATAAGATTAAAAAGCCAAGAAATAGAGAAAGTACATGACCAGACATTTCTCCAAAGATACACAAATGACTAATAAGCACATAAAAAGATGATTACCATCATTAGTATCAAAACCACAATGAGACAGCACTTCATACCCACTAGTATGCCTACATTCAAAAAAAGAGAAAATAACGTGTTGATGAGGATACAGAGAAATTGTAACCTTCATACATTGCTGGTAGGAATATAAAATGGGGTAAATGCTACTTTTAAAAAGTTTGGCAATTCCTCAAAATGTTAAACATGGAGTTTTTATATGACTCAGCAATCCCACTCGAGGTTATATACAGAGAAGCAGAAGTATAGGTATACACAAAAACTACATGAATTTTTCCTAGTTTTTTGTACTGAGGTAAAATACATAGAACATAAAAGTTACTATCTTAACCATTTGTAAATGTACAGTTCAGTAGTATAAAGTACATTCATAATGTTGTGTGACCATCACCACCATCCATTTCCAGAACTCTTTGTAACCTTGTACCACTAAAACTCTGTACCTATTAAATACTACTTCCCCATTTCCTCCTCTCCCTAGCCCCTGGCAACCACCATTCTACTTTTTGTCTCTATGGTTTCGACTCCGGTAAGTATCTCATATAAATGGAATCATATGGTATTTGTCTTTTTGTGACTAATTTCACTTAGCATAATGTCCTTAAGGTTTATTCATGTTTTAGCACATGTCAGAATTTCCTTCTTTTTTAAGGCCAAATAATATTCCATTGTGTGTGTATGCCACGTTTTGCTTATCTGTTTATCCCTCAGTGGGCACTTGGGTTGCTGCTTCCACATTTTAGATATTGTGAATAATTTTGCTAAGAACATGGGTGTACAAATATCTCTTCAGAACCCTGCTGTTAATTCTGTGGGGTATATATTCAGAAGTGGAATTACTGGATCATGTACCTGAGTGTTCATGGCAGTGTTATTCATACTAGCCAAAAGTGGGAACAATCCAAATGTTCATCAACTGATAAATAGATAAATAAAATATGGCATATCCATGCAATGGAATATTACTCCACACTAAGAAGAAATTACTCATACATGCTACTACATGGATAAACCTTGAAAACATAGGGCCAAGTTAAATTAGCCAGCCACAAAAGACAACATATTGTATAATTCATTCATATAAAATATTCATAGTTGGCAAACTTATAGAGACAGAAAGCAGATTAATGCTTGTCAGGGAATGGGGTGGGGAAAAATTAATAAGGAGTGATTGCCAGTACAGAGTTTCTTTTTGGAGTGATGAAAATGTGCTAAAATTGGATTGTGGTGATGATTGCATGAATCTGTGAATGTACTGATCTTAAAGCCAATTCAATTGCACACTTTAAATGGTGAGTTGTATGGTATATGACTTATATAATCAATAAAGCTGTTAAAATAATTATACCTCAACAAACCTGACTCAAAAGAGAAACAATTTTAAACTTCCAAGGTCCAAAGAAAAAAGGGCAAAACACACAAACAGCAAGTTTCTCTTAGAAAGGAATATAAATAACCAATACCATATAAAATGCTCAATTTATCAATAGTCAAACTAATGCAAATAAAACAAAAATGAGATTTTTCCCAATAAAATTCACAAAACTTAGAGATTGGCAATAACCAGTGTTGGTGAAGTTATAATTAATCTTCCCACCCTCAGGACTCATAAATGCTCAACTGAAACAAATTTTGTAGAAAGAACTTTTGTAATACATTTCCAAGTGAGTAATGTGCATAACTTTTTATCTAATTTTAAGGCCTTAGTAGCACAGGTTTTATAATCAAACATTCAAAACTGTTCCAGCGGTGCTTGGCATGGAATTGACCTCCCAACAGCGTCTGTCCAGAAGGGACCCTGCTGAGGCAGGGATTGACCTTTGGTTCCAAGCTGTGAGGAAGGTGTGAAGGGTCCTGAGACAGAGGTTGGGACAGACAAGGGGGCTGAGACTTGAGGCACATAGTGGTCCTTACTGAGAATTGCAAACTGGTCAGTTGTATACAATTTGGTACAGACTTTCTATATTTCAACAATTACTCTTGTCTTACTGACCAAAAGTTGGCCCTATAAAAATACAGGTGTTGAAAATGCATGCAGTGGACATCATCACAGGATGTTTATAATATCAGAAGAATAGTGCTCATCTTTAGGGGACTGGTTACGAAAATTGTGGTACATCTAGAAAATATGCTAGCCTGTGGCCACTACACATGATTTGAAAATATACACTGTTAACGTGCAGAAGTCTCTGCAATATTGAATGAAAAAATTACTTAACATTGATAGTAAAATTATAAAAATGTGAAAGTATTCATTCACATATGCTTGTGTGCACAAATAAAGAAATATCACCTGGAAGGTGCCAGTGACACCTCTTCCATGAAGTATTTGCTAATCAAGTCCAAGTCCTTGCCATCATGTAGCTCGTATCCCAATGTTGTGGGAAGAGGAGGAGGAAGAGTGAGTTTGGGGAAACGGTAAGCAATAATAAAATATGATAAATTCAGAAAAATGAAAAGTTCGATGAATAAAACTTACAAAAGTGAGAAATGAGAGGAAGGGCTTTGGGTGGGCTGTGGTGGGGGGTGATATTTAGCAAGGATGGTCAGAGGAGAACTCTCTGAGGAGGTGACATTTAAACTGAGATCACAGTGATGAGAGCGAACCAGGTATGTAAAAATATGGAGCAAAGAGTTCCTGCAGAATGAACGATAACTACACAAAGATCCAGAGACGGAAGTGTGGTTGGTGTGCTCAAGCCACAGCATAAGGCCAGGGGAGTAGGGGGGCAATGAGCCAGGGAGAGCTGGCTGGAAAGGGAGATTGAGACCAGATCACATGGACCCATGTGGGTTTTGTCAGCCATGGCATAGAAACTTGATTATTATTTTAAGTGAGATGGTAATCTATGGCAGAGAAAAAAAAATATCGTTTACTTTAAAAAAGATTACTAGGCTGCTGGTCAGTGAATTTACTGCAGAATAGAAGCTAGGAGGACAGCAGGTGTCATTGCAGTGGCACAGGCGAGGGATGCTGATATGCACAGGGATGGCAGCTGTAGATGTGATCAGGTAGTGAGAAGGGGTCAGATTTGGGGGCATTGTAGAAGTACTCCTCACCAGACAGCTGGTGGATTGGAGGTGGGGTTGAAGGAATGAGAAATATCAAGGCTTTCTGCTAGATATCTGACTTGCACAACTGTGAACAATAATGGCTCTGACCAGGGGAGGAGCATGTTAGGGTGTTTGGGAGTATCTAAAACTGAGCAGGACCCCGTGGGGCCCTCGTGGGTACAAATCCTTCCCGTGTTCCCCATTTCTTGTTTGTAGGAAATAGGCTTCATTCAGCTTCCTTAACCTTCCCTGAGTTCCAAAGGGCAGATTCAAACAGTTGCTGATCAGGGAAGGGAGGGAACAAAGAAACAGGGGAGAAGCAGTCAAGAAACAACAGTGCAGCCTTGGGGCAGGGTCCTGGTTCCTCAAAGAATATACAAAACATTATCTCTGAGCTCTTCTACAGAACCAAGGCCGCCACCTAGGCAGAGGATGGCAACTTCAGGCTGAGCACAAGATTCCTGGAGCACCACCCTGTTACCTCACCACCAACCAATCAGAAGAAAGTCACTCACCCTGCAGCCTTCACCCCAAATTTTGCTTATAGAACTTTCCCCCCCAAACCATTGGGGAGTTAGAGGTTTTTGAGCATGAGCCACCCGTTCTCCTTGCCTGGCCCTGCAATAAACCTTTCTCTGCTCCAAACTCCGACGTTTCAGTTTGTTTGGCCTCACTGTGCATTGGGCACACGGACTTGTGTTCGGTAACAATTCCAAGAGTTCTTTTTGGAAACATTAACTTTTGGATACCTATTAATTATCCAAGTGGAGATGCTGAGAAGGCTGATATTTGTATCTGGAACTCACAGGGGAGGGGTCAGAATTTGCCATACAAATTTGAGTGTCATCAGCAGTAAGGTTGTACTTAAAGCTAGGAGACTCATTTAAAAAAAAAAATCAACAAGGACATACTGTAAAAAATAAAAATAAATTAAAAATTAAAAAAAAAAAAAGAAAGAAAAAGATAGGAGACTGACTAAGATCACTTAAAGAATGTGGGTAGAAAAGGGAAGATGAATAAGATTGAATTCTGGGCCCTCTAAAAGCAAGGAGAGAAGAATCCAGCCAAGTAGATCAGGGATTGGGAAACTTTTTTTCGTAAAAGGCCAGGCAATAGATACTTTCACCTTTGAAGGCCATACTGTCTTGCCTGTGCCTCCTCAACTCTGCTATTATATCACTGAAGCAGCCACAGACAAAAACAAACATGCATGGCTGTGTTCCAAGAAAACTTTATTTACAAAAGGAGGCAGCAAGCAGAATTTGGCCAGCAGCTGTGATTTGCCACCTCTGGATTTGATGAGAAGGAAAAGAAACAGTGGTTAAAGGAAAACAAGCCAACTGTGGTGTCATAGAAACGTGGAGAAGATGCTTTAAGATGGAAAGAACAGTCTATAAAGTGAAATTGAGAAAAATGAGGCCTGAGCATGAAAGCTTTTGGCTGCACGGGTCTGTGTGGTTTGCTGAATGCACTGTTGTTTCCCACAATATCCTGGGGATGCAGCTCCTTCTGCCTGCAGTGTCCTCCACCCCAAATCTCCATTTGATGAATTCCCCTTCATTCCTTTTTAACTTTTTTTTTAATTGACTGATTCTTTCAATTCTACAGTGCTTTACAATTTTCAAAAGTTTCACACACATGATTTCATATAATAACCCATTTTTTTCATTCTTTAGGTCTTCAATAATACCTGACCCCAGAAGCTTCTGTAGTAGACAGAATAACAGCCCCCCCAAAGAGTTCCGCATCCTAATCCATGGAACCTGTAAATATCTTACCTGAATTAAGGATCTTGTGATAGGGAGATTATTCTGGACTACCTGGATGGGCCCTGTGTAATCACAGGGGTCCTGGAAGAGGTTGAATTGTGTCCCTCAGAATTCACATGTTGAAATCCTAATCCCAAGGACTTCAGCATATGATCTTATTTGGAAATAGGGTGATTGCAGCTGTAATTGATGAGGTCATACTTGAGTATGATGGCCCCCTAACCCAGTATGACTGGTACCCTTATAAAAGGGGGAAATTTGGACACAAACAAACATATATAGAGAGAAGGCCATGAGAAGTTGAAGACAGAGGTCGGAGTCATGATTCTACAAGGCAAGGAATGCCAAATATTGCCAACAAATCACCTGAAGCCAGGTGAGACACCTGGAACAGATTCTCCCTCATAGCCCTTAGGAGAAACCAACACTGCCAACACCTTGACCTTGGACTTCTAGCCTCCAGAATTGGAAGACAATAAATTTCTGTTGCTTGTAGCTTTGTACTTTCTTTCTGCCGCCCTAGCAAATGAATACAGGTTCTTCAGAGAGAGAGAGGCAGGGGAGGAGGTAAGAGTGATACAGAGGGAGAAAGACAAGCTGAACTTGGAAGATGGAGGAAAGGGGCCATGAGTCACGGAAGGAGGACCACCTCTAGACACTGGATTCTCCCCTGGAGCCTCCAGAAAGCAATGTAGCCCTCCCTGCACCTTAATTTTAGCCCAGTGAGACCTGTGTTGGACTTCTGACTTACAGACCTTCATGATAGTAAATCTGTTTGGTTTTAAGTCACTAAGATAGTGGTAATTTGTTACAGCAGCTAATACACTTTCCAAGTTTCAAATTCTTCATATACATTCCCTGCACAAACCTAACTCCTGTCACTCTGGCTGGACCAGGAATATCTTAAAGGCAAGTGCCAGATTTTACTTATATTCTGATCCCTAAAACACAATAAATATTCAGTAAATAAATGTAGGTAATTGTATGTTGAATGAATACGTCTTTCACCACGTTCTTCACTGCTTTTTTCTGCCTGGCTATAAGCTACTCAAGTTTTAATTTTCTGGCCTTGAAATTCATTTTATTTACATTCCTTAATCAATTGTATTACATTTTATTGGACTACTTTAAACTGTCCTAAGTGCTTTTGAAATTCGGGGAAAAAAAAAAAAAAAAAAAAAAGAAGGCTTTGAAAACCCAGGAAGAAACAGGACCCATTAGGAAGTGTCTTTAGCAGAAGATTGTAACGTGAAGTCACTTGACCTAATTTGCGGCAAATCACTCCTGAATATATTGCAGTAGGCAGATCTGAATGGGCAATTTCACAGGAGGAGCTGAGCTGAGCTGATCCTTATCCATCTGCAAATCTATTTAGTTTTATAGGTGAAATAATAATAAATTTCATTAAGGTTTATTGAAAACACCTTCTAACGATTATAGATAAGTTTATGAAGTCATTGATTTTTTTTAAATGTTACAACGGCAAGTCTAGCTATTCATGTCCTTGTGCTAAATATTCCTAAGTGTGAATGATATTCTACTAAACACTGAGTTAACTATGGATTCTCCAGGATGTCCTTAAGCTTGCAAGCTCAGCAGCAGCCTTGCCACTGAGTTAAAATGTGTTATAACTTATCTCTGCAACAGAAAAATCCCTCATTTCAGAAAATGGAGAGTCAGCTGATAGTTACAATCATGTCCAATCCAACCAGATAAAAGCTCAATTGTAACAACAAGTGCTGAACATCTCCTTTGTGTGGTTGTAACTCAAACATTTTTCAAAGTTATCACATGTGTTGCATCTTTATACTTTATCTCATTTAATCCTCCCCACTGTATATGACATGGCTATTCTTATCACTAATTTGTAGGTGAGGAAACCAAAGCTAAGCATGTGGCAAAGACTTAACCAAGGTCATGCAGAAAGTTAACAGTAGATCCAAAACCTGTACAGGAACCCCTGACAAGAGTGCCACTTGCCTCTAATTCAGTGGAAGGGCACAGATTCCAAGAGAAAGAGTGAACTCATTCTCCTACTTCAAGGTGATTGCAATCTCTCAAAACCATAGGCTCTTGCTTTTCAGATTTGGAAGGGACATTTGATCCAATCTCCCATATCTTGGCAGGTGAGCAACCTTAACAAAGAGGAGCCTGGCACTTGTCATAGGTCAGTGAATGGTGAACTAGAACAAGAATCCAGGTTTCTGTGACCTCCCTTTGCTTTCCTTAGCAGCATACACAGATGGAAAGGTCTGCAGAGAGTTACAGCAACTATATCACCCAGGGCCAAACTGTGAAGAAATCACAGTATAAAGGTGTGGTTAGAGCTGCCTGGGGTAGGTTCAGGAAGGATTCTTGAAAATACCAGGCTCAGAAGCAAGTGAGCAATCAACCAACCAACCAACCAAGCAAATGGAAGTACACCCACAGAAGTAGAAGATGGCATGTGTTTAAGTTATCATATAAAACTGTCAATAAATATCATGCAGGGCTAGACATGTAGGTAAACTGGGCCATAGCACAGTGTCATAAGAGGGGAATGGCAGGAATGGGAATACATAAGAATACACTTGTACAAGTGACTCCTTCTGCATGGAATGTATTTTCCCAACCTCACCCCTTCTGCCTACTACAATATCACTTATCCTTCAAGGCCCAAACCATAGGTCACTTTTTTCATGAGCCTCTATTACCTTCCTTTGGCAGAAGGAAGTTCTTCTCCAAACTCATTTTATTTGCTCCAACAAAAGAGCCTGCATCTCGGTCTCGCTCAACTTTTATCAATGAGTTGGGCAGGTGTTCACTTTCTGAAAAATTCTTAAGGGCAGAGATTCTGTGTTACTCACATCCTGTGATAGAATGCAAGGTCAAGAGGAGACAGAATAAGAGATGAGCCTGGAGGTGGTGGAAAGGAGAAGTCTCTGAAGATGTGGTGGAGCAGAAGGGGTATTAAAAAGAAAATCTTTGATCAACTGACCAAGCTGAAGAAAAAGGATAGAATTGAAACTGTAAATAAAAATCTTCCAACCAAAGCCCAAGACCAGATGGCTTCACAGGTGATTTCTATCAAACATTTAGAGAAGAGCTAATACCTATTCTTCTCAAACTCTTCCAAAAACTTGCAGAGGGAGGAACACTCCCAAACTCGTTCTATAAGGCCATCATTACCCTGATACCAAAACCACACAAATATATCACAAAAAAAGAAAATTACAGACCAATATCACTCATGAATATAGTTGTAAAAATCCTCAACAAAATACTAGCAAACAGAATCCAACAACACATTAAAAAGATCATAAACCATGATCAAGTGGGATTTATCCCAGGGATGCAAGGATTCTTCAATATATGCAAAACAATCAATATGATACACCATATTAACAAATTAAAGAATAAAAATGATATGATCATCTCAATAAGGCAGAAAAAGCTTTTGACAAAATTCAACACCCATTTATGATAAAAACTCTCCAGAAAGTGGGCATAGAGGGAACCTACCTCAACATAATAAAGGCCATATATGACAAACCCACAGCAAACATCATTCTCAATGGAGAAAAACTGAAAGCATTTTCTCTAAGATCAAGAACAAGATAAGGATGTCCACTCTCACCACTCTTGAAAATTCAACATAGTTTTGGAAGTCCTAGCCACAGCAATCAGAGAATAAAAAGAAATAAAAGGAATACGAATTGGAAAAGAAGTAAAACTGTCACTGTTTTTAGATGACATGATACTATACATAGATGATCCTAAAGATGCCACCAGAAAACTACTAGAACTAATCATTGAATTTGGTAAGGTTGCAGGATACAAAATTAATGCACAGAAATCTCTTGCATTCCTACATACTAACAACAAAGGATCGGAAAGAGAAATTAAGGAATCAATCCCATTTACCATCACAACAAAAAGAATAAAATAACTAGGAATAAACCTACCTAAGGAGGCAAAAGACCTGTACTCAGAAAACTATAAAACACTGATGAAGGGAATCAAAGATGACACAAACAGATGGAGAGATATACCATGTTCCTGAACTGGAAGAATCAATATTGTGGAAATGATCATACTACCCAACGCAATCTACAGGTTCAATGCAATCTCTATCAAATTACCAATGGCATTTTTTACAGAATTAGAACAAAAAAGTATGCAATTTTTATGCAACCACAAAAGACCCAAAATAGCCAAAGCAATCTTGAGAAAGAAAAATGGAGCTGGAGGAATCAGGCTCCCCGACTTCAGACTACACTACAAAGCTACAGTAATCAAGACAATAGGGTACTGGCACAAAAACAGAAATATAGATCAATGGGACAGGATAGAAAGCCCAGAGATAAACCCATGCACCTATGGTCACCTAATCTATGACAAAGGAAGCAAGAATATACAATGGAGACAAGACAGCCTCTTCAATAAATGGTGCTGGGAAAACTGGACAACTACATGTAAAAGAATGAAATTAGAACACTCCCTAACACCATACACAAAAATAAACTCAAAATGGATTAAAGAGCTAAATATAAGACCGGACACTATAAAACTCTTAGAGGAAAACATAGGAAAAACATTCTTAGACATAAATCACAGCAAGATCTTTTATGGCCCACCTCCTAGAGTAATGAAAATAAAAACAAAAATAAGCGAATGGGACCTAATTAAACTTAAAAGCTTTTCCACAGCAAAGGAAACCATAAACAAGATGAAAAGAAAACCCACAGAATGGGAGAAGATATTTGCAAATGAAGCAACGGACAAAGGGTTAGTCTCCAAAATATAAAAACAGCTCATGCAGCTCAATATCAAAAAAACAAACAACCCAATCAAAAAATGGATGGAAGACCTAAATAGTCATTTCAGCAAAGAAGTCATAGAGATGGCCAAGAGGCACGTGAAAAGATGATCAAAGGCACTAATTATTGGAGAAATGCAAGTCAAAACTACAATGAGGTATCACCTCACATTGGTCAGAATGGCCATCATCAAAAAATCTCCAAACAATAAATGCTGGAGAGGGTGCAGAGAAAAGGGAACCCTCTTGCACTGTTGGTGGGAATGTAAATTGATACAGCCACTGTGGAGAACAATATGGAGTTTCCTTAAAAAACTAAAAATAGAACTACCATATGACCCAGCAATCCCACCACTGGGCATATATCCTGAGAAAACCATAATTCAAAAAGACACATGCACCCCAATGTTCACTGCAGCACTATTTACAATAGCCGGGACATGGAAACAACCTAAGTGTCCATAGACAGATGAATGGATAAAGAAGATGTGGTACATATATATATATAATGGAATATTATTCAGCCATAAAAAGAGATGTAACTGGGTCATTTGTAGAGATGTGGATGGACCTAGAGTCTGTCATACAGAGTGAAGTCAGTCAGAAAGAGAAAAACAATTATTGTATATTAATGCATGTATGTGGAATCTAGAAAAATGGCACAGATGAACCTATCTGCAGGGCAGGAATAGAAAGGCAGATGTAAAGAATGGGAGTGTGGATACAGTGGGGGGAAAGGGAGGGTGGGATGAATTGGGAGACTAGGTTTGACATAAATACACTACCATGTGTAAAATAGATAGCTAGTGGGAACCTGCTGCATAGCACAGGGAGCTCAGCTCAGTCCTCTGTGATGACCTAGATGGGTGGGATGAGGGTGGAGAGGGAGGTCCCAGAGGGAGGGGATATATGTATACATAGAGCTGATTCAGTTCACTGTACAGCAGAAACTAACACAACATTGTAAAGCAATTATACTCCAATAAAATTTAAAAAAAATTCTCTCCTATTCAGAGCAAAAAAAAAAAAAAAGTTGGAACCAAGTGAGAATCTGAAAAAGAGCAGATCTTGTTTCAGCTGCAGGAAGGCTCAAAGGTTTAACCACCACTTTTTGAGCAGCAGGACAGTCTTGGGAACCTGGAAAGACTGACCTGGAGTGAGCTGTGTGCTTGGTAAGGCCAGATGGCCCAGGATCTGAATATAAAAAATGGACATTTGGTGGTATTTCTTTGATGTTTCTGAGCTATTTAGCTCAGACAGAGCAGGAGCAAGGCAGATATTTAAGACATACATAAGGATCTGGTTGCTCTGCATCCCCACAGAGTCCAGCATGTAGAAGGTCTTCAGCATGTGCTCTGCTACGTTCAGTACATGGATATCCTCAGTTCCTTCCTCCTCTCTGTCCTTCCTTCCATACTCCACCTGTGCTCCCCACAGATGCAGGCACTGCTGTGCATCTTTGCATCCCTTACTGATGCTGCTTCCATTCCAATCATCTAAACACATGCTGAGCTTACCTTCATCCCAATGCCTTTGTGCTTCTTGTTCCATTACCTGGAATGCTCCTAGCAGGTATCCACATGGCCTGCTCCTTCACTTCCTGCATGTTTTTCCTCAAATATCCCTTTATCAGCAAGGTCTTCCCAAATATTAAATAAAAGAAAAAAAAGCAAATCGTCCCTCTAGCCACCCTCACCCCCTCCATCCCTCTTACCCTACTTTACTTTTCAGCATTGTTATTTTCATCATCTGACTTCCTACCTATTTACTTATTTAATGTATTTCTGTCTCCCAGTAGCAAGTAAGTTTCCTGAGGGCAAGGACTTATTCATTTTGTTCTCTGATGTATCCAAATGCCTGTGGCAATGCTTGGGTTGCAGTAGGCACTAAAGGAACATAAGTTGATTGAAGAAACCAGAATGCTATACTACTTCTAGCTAGAAAAAGTCATTGTATAGAAAATTGATGCTGCCTGGCTCCGCCTACATCCATTTCCTTAACACCAGCTTGAATCTAGATGAAATTCACTGCCTATTTGAATACAATGCATGTTCAACTGCTGACATTACAACCTTTCAGTCACTCCAAAAGCCCCAATTCTAACTGAATTGTAGATTGTGCCTCTCCTTCTGTATTAAGTCCCGGCATCCACTGCTGCTGAGCCCGCCCAAGTTATCACAAAATGTGGGTCTGATGCTCAGTATTTCTTTTCCAAAAGAATTGAAAGAATACAGCAGAAAGCATCAGTTGGAAAGCTCTCAGAGCATTCCTGCAACAATTCCAGCTCATTCTGAATGGAACCTGATAAAGATTGACTGACTACCTTTATGTGGTAGCAATTCATCATGCTTAGAGTCTCTTTGTTGAACATCAATCTTATAATTTTACCAGGAGACATAATAGTGTAAATATATTATTCATAAACTAGAGTGAATCCCCACTCACCACCATAACCATTGTGACAATAAATCATAACATGTAAATGGTTTTTTCTTCTTTGTATTTTTTTTCTCATTTGGAGACTCAACAAAATACATCTATGAACAGAACAAAGAGCAGCAGAAAGAATTCTCTGAGCAAGAGCAGAAACTCATAAAAAGGAACCTGGATTAAATGTACAAACACGAGGGAACACTGTTGAACTGAGATGATTTTTCTTTTCAGAGCTGCTAAACCATTTAAAAATCTTTCTTATTGTATCTTTTAGTTGTACCAAAAGCTACAGTTATTCTATGCCACTGAGCATTCTGGGTGAATGCTACATACCTAATAACTCTCAAATGGTTAGAAGATATGTCCACTGATTATAAAAAGCAGCCCCAAAAGTGGTATCTTAAAGTAGTTATCATATATGTAGAGGAAAAAAAAAAAAGATAAACGCTGTAGTTAGCAGAACTGAATTCACAATTTCTCAAGTTACTATTAGCAACAATCTAAAATTTACTTTTTCTCATGTGTAACGGGAAAATCATACTATATTTTATTCCTATATCATAAGATATATAGGAGTTAAATAAAGTAATGCACATGGATATTTTTATGACAAGGTATAATACAAATATGATCAATCATTAACACATTTTGGTGTTACCTACCAAATTAGTAGAGAAACTCAAATTTCATAACATATTTTGCGAAAGGTTGGAAGGAAATACAACAAAACAAGAACTGAAAATGTTAAGATGAACCAGCTTACCTCCATTAGAGATAAGGGGGATATGTGGTTGAATCTGGGATGGAGATTTCTAATTAGCATGTTTGGTTTATTTTTGTAACTCTTTTTGGAATTTAGCAGCCATCACATAATTCAGGTCAATAACTTTTTCAATGCATAGAATTCATGTACAAGTCAAAATATCAGATTGAAGTAACTTGACACTCCATGTGGTGCTATACTGGTGTGCAACTCAGAAATGACCTGTATCTAAAGACTTCAGTGAGTGACATCTGGCTTCGGGAACTATCCTCTGCCATTGAGTGACGTTGATTGTAAGAATCTTTGGGGTTGATGAGATGATCTTTCCCTTGGTTATGTCTTGATAATTCCAAGAATGAAATAAGTACAAATAGGATCACCCCTCTGCTTTGTTGTGTAATTTCGATCAATTCTATGAAATAATTTTCTCAGAAAAGATGATGAATCGATGGAAATACAGAAGTAATTAAAGAAACTATTCATACAGTTTCCAAAGTGCTGAAAGAGTTCAGAGAATTAAATTCTTGAATCTGCTACTTACAATTTTTATGAACTTGGACAAACAATTTAATCTCTCAGAGATAAGGGCTCTTCAGCTGTAAAATGGGCTGGCAAAGTTGAATTTTACTTCACTGTGCTACTTATAGGCGCTATGACATTATACGGAGAGTGTTTTGAACATTGAAGAAGATCATATACTTTGTACTACTAATAACGATCAGTGCTGTTATGAAGAAGAAGGAAGGTAGACTTAGTCATTTAAAAACTCTGAGCCTGAGATACACCCTCAACAAAAGTGAAAAACAATCCGTGCCTGCGTGATTCTCAGGATGGCTGGAAAGCTCAAATGATACCATGTTTTGGAAAGTACTTTGCAAACTACAATGAGTTTGACAGAGTGGTTAATGTGCCAATATCTCCTCAGAGTCACTGTCTTAAGAAGTTGAATTTTTCAGACCTTTTAGAGCCAGAAGTGTCTGATCACAGCTTAGGCTTTCTCCCCTTTCATTACGTATTTACTCATCATCGCTCCATATAATTAATTGAAAGCAAAACAAGCAAGAGGTAGACCAGAAGTAAATGTTGCTGTTAGATGCACTGAACATTACAATTTGGAGGAGAGGAGAAGAAAGTAGAAGGAAATTAACAGACTAGGTGCCAGGTAATTTGCACGAGACCAAAAAATAAATATTGGGGCCAGAATTCAAGCCCAAATCTGCCTCCCAAGAATCCGTACTTTGGAAAACATTAAGGGTCACCATATCATATCACCTTATTTTGCAGGTCAAGAAAGCAAAGATTAGAGAGAGAAACTGACTTGCCCAAGGTCACACAGCTATGAAGGTCAGAGACTAAAACCCTAATATCCCGACCCCACCTCCAAACTCCAGTCAGTGCACTGTGCTCAGGGGGGCTAACTGTGGCTAACGCACTGTTTCAGGCTGAAGGGCACACAACTAGAAACAAAGCAACCCCACTTCCTGCCTTCCAGAGACTCACAATTCAGCAGCCTCCATTTGAAAATACGCTTCATGTGAAACCCAGGATGGTCTCCTCCAACTCTACCTCTTTTTCATATCACTTTTATCCATTTTCTGTGTGGGGGTGGGGGTGGGGGGTGGTAGTGAAGGTGAGGGAGAGATAACTTAATAAGTCTGAGTTGGAACCTGGTTATTTGTGATTTTTAAAATTCACAACAGGTGATTCTGACACACACCACCAGGGATAATCATCACACATGTGATTCTTTTTTTATATTTATTCATACTATACTTATTTCTTACGAGTTAGTCTTATATCCTTAGAGGACTCTGGACTAGACATTATTGTTTTTCAGTAGATCAGAAAAAGTTACACAGTGTTTTTAAGCCATTTGCCAAGAATCACACTGTGAGTTTGTGTCAGAACAGGAGCTAGGGCACCTCCTGAGTCCTGACCAGACCTCATTTCACTCCTTTCCACAGTGCCCACCATATTTCTTGCCACTCTCTCCTACTCAAGCCCAAGTCTGCCATTGCTCAGAGAAGAACAGCCAAGGGGTTAAAAAGTATATATTTGGTCTTGTATACCCATAATATGCATTTACTTCACCAGTCCAGGGTCAGCCCCTGATTTTTTTTTTTTTTTTAACCCAGGATGCAAACAGAGTCAGTCTGTCAAGGTGGAACCCACACCATGTCATTTAATTAATTTACAATGAAAACTACAATCGGCAGGGAGAGCAGCTGTTCTGTGTCTTTTGACAAATACTTTTTAATCCCTGTAGAAGAATTACATGGTAAATCAAATTTTAGCCAGGTATTTATTTCTTGTGAAGAATCAGAGAGAGAGGAGGTAAGTGTCAAAGCTAAGCATCAAATACCATTAAACTACGACCGCCTGGTACATCTTAGGCTACATTAGAGACATGTCAGACAACATGAACCCTTGACCTGTGTCCTGGGTAGTGCTGGGATAGGCACAGCCAGTGGACAAACTTGCTTGAAGGGAAGACTATTTTCACATTGTATCTCCAGTCTGCTATACAGTAATACTCAGTAAGGGCTGGTTGATTGTTGGAATAAAAACCTATGTCTTAGGCATTGGCCGTCCATGCTTTGAATCCATCTGTACCACTTAATCTACACCATCTTAATCATACACACTACTCCCCAAAATGCTTCTTCTGCTTTATCTCAGTCAGTCCAGGCTGCTGTGACAAAACACCATGGACTGACTGACCTATACAGAAACTTCTCACAGTTCTGCAGGCTGGAAGTCTGAGATCGGGGTGCTAGTATGGCCAGGTCTGGTGAGAGCTCCCTTCTGGGTTTGCAGACGGCCACCTTCTTGCTCTGTCTTCACATGGCAGGGAGTGCGGGGCGGGCAGAGTAAGCTTTCTAAATTCTCTTCTTTATAAGGGCACTAACGTCAACATGAGGGCTCCACCTTCATGACCTAAGTACCCTCATGAGGCGGGGGTCAGGGGGGAAGGTTAGGGTTTCAACACAGGAATGTGGAAGAGACACAAACAGGAAACATGCCTTTCATACCCCCCACCCCGTTCTCCCTTTCTCATCCTCCACTTGACTTCACAATTCCAATCAGGAGCTTTGCTGCCTCCTTAGGCCAACAACTATTTTTGGATTTAATATCTGCATATTGACTATGACATTCCCTCTACAGCATACCAACAATATTCAATCTCTGACTTTGCCTGAGGAGACTGTTTTGGAAAAGGTTCAATGGGAACAAGAAGGCAAACTTGAGGAATCACGCAGTCTCACCTTGCAGTAGTTATTTCATAAATGTTAAACAAAAGAATGCCAGAGTGAGTTAATTGCGTTTCGCTTTGGATGAGAAAAGCTGAAATCCTTAAATAAATCTGGAATTATTTTCTTAGTAAATAACAGACCGCCCTTTATTTCCAGAGATCTGTCTAAATAATGGAAACATGACATGACTATATAATTCACAAGGTAATAAGAGATTAAATATAGACACATATACATATATATATTGCATTCAAATAAAATAGTTTTGCAAGCTTCTTAGATATATGAGCATATAAATTAATTATTCAAACATGTCTCATCAAAACATCTGAAGGATTTATATAGTTTCTAAAATACAAAACATCTCAGAAGCGCTACTACTGAATTAATGTATTCCTTAAATGATTATTTTCTAGTACAGTACGAGAGATTTGTTAGTATTTTAACATGAAATATAATTTCCAATTAACCTGCATCTCATAGCTGAGGACCTTGATGGGAGTCAATAGGTTGAATAAATGAATAAATAAGTGTATGAGGAATATGTCCTTTTTGACCTTTTAGGCAGGCTGTGAAACCATTTAAGTGGAAATAGTCCCTTTTGGGGACTGGGAAGGGGCAGATTCCTCCGCACAGGAAGGAAAAGCACCCTGATGAGGCAGACATTGGTCCACATGCAGAAAGTCTGGAAAGAAACACTAGTATGAATTTTGCATTTACTATGTGACAAGTGCATCACACAGCAATGCAATGAGTAGGCAAGATGGTCTCCCTTTTATAGACAGGGAAATGGACTTAGAATGATGAAATAAACTACCACTTACATTACAGCAGTGGAATGGATAATCTTGGACTTGAATCAACCCATCTGTCTGATTCCAAGGCTTATGCTTTTCAACACTGTGGTGACTCCTGTTGTCTGTTCTCTGCCTGCCCCCCGAGGGATTAGGTAGGACAGCAGAGCTTCCTAGACCAGAATGACTTATTTTGCAGGAAGCCTCCCAAAAGGGGAAAGTCAGAGCTCTTTCTCACACTTCTTATCTGGTTAATCCAAGAATGGAGAGACTGAAGTGGTGGATAAGGCTATTGGTTTATACTCACCCCCTGCTGGGCAGTAAGCTGTCAGCATGTATACTATGATTAGCTGGAGATTATAACTGTATTTAAAAACCTGGGTGTGACCTAGTCAGCCCAGATCAAAGGCAGCCTTTGGGATTTAATGCTGTTCCAAAAAAGTTAAGGGAGTGGCCTCTAATTAAGGAGTGAAACTCTAAGCACCCAAGAAAGAACTAACAAACAATAATAGTGAGACCTTTGAAGTCTACACAGCACATTTCATGCCTGATCTCATTTGTCATAAAAGAAGGAATCACCATTTGCTGAGGGATTCCCATATTTCCAGCACCACGAGGGGCACTTCACATGTGCTACCTGACGGATGTGCAGAAAGAGTAGCAGGTCAATGTCAGGATGCCCATCTTACCGATGATGATGCTGAGGGCCAGAGAGTAGAGAGACGTACCTGCTCTTCCTCCCCATTCACTGCCCTCCACTGTGCCAGCTGCCAAGAGCTGCCGACTCTCATCCATCCCTTCCCAACTCGCTTCTCATAATATAACTGAAGGAAAACATGCCAGTTCTCAGAATCGAAAAACTGAGCTTATGTCTCATAAGTCTATTTTGTTTCAATATGATTGGAATTAGCCTATAACTGAGAAACTACCTAGGAACAGTTGGACACATTTCATAGGCAAGATTCCAGTGTGGAAATCAAACACCAACGGCTGTCTTGAATTTGGGAAGCTATGTACAAACTGGAAAAAACTATGTTTCCATTCTAAGAGATCTAGGCTAGATATGAAGCCAGTAGAGAGGAAGGGAGTTAGCTACTCGCAATAGATACAATGTATAAAATAAAAAATCATTCACTTCATGGTGGCTCTTATCAACAAGTCATGGGGGAGGAGATTATAGTCTTGGGTTGATTTTAGGGATGCAATGAACCATCCCACATTCTCCCAAAATGTCCATCCCCAAATGTAGTCACAAGTGCAAGACATTGCTTTCATGAAGACAGCACACATAGTATTGTAGAAAACAAAACTGACCTTGAGTGATACTGATCAACGTGCAAGTCTGAAATCTCTTACCAGGTGAGTGGACGTCTGTGAATGAAGTAGTCTCCTTCAACCCTCACTCAACATCATCCATATCAACATCTCCACACTGCCTCTTCCATGACATTGTTGTGACACTGAAAAAAGAGAATACACGATCGCTAATCATCAAAATGAAGGCAAAATAGGTGAGAGTGTTCATTTTTACAAGTTGTTTGCCAAGCCCTTCAATAAGCTCCAATTTTTAAAACACTTGAACAGTTGATGGCACAAACAAACACAATAGAACAGGGTCAAAAATTAGGAGAAACCCAGAAATTTTTCTTTGTTTTTTTGAGAAAAGTGTTTCTGGCCTAAGAATAAAGGATTTAAGTTCTCAAATAAGATTAAAAAAATGAAGAAGGGCTAGGCTGACTTGAGCCGAGGGTATTGTGTTAAATGTGACTAATGAAAGGCAGAATGACTTAGAGTCAGCCCAGGCTCCTTGTCACTGGAACTGTTAAAGAAAACTAGATGTTTACTCATCAGAAATGTTATAAAGGGAGTTCCTGCATTGCGTGAGATGTTCAGGTGTAGAACTTAAGTTGTCCTCTCATTTAAGATTTGATGAAAGGCCACAAAGTACAGCAGGATCAATGTCAAAATGTGTTATCAGTGACCCAGACAAATGTTTAGGAAAAAAGTCAAGTTCACATTAAATATAGAGATGGATTAATAACATTCTTCATGATACTGAGAAATGGTCCCTTGTAGTATGTGTACAACACAGGAAAAAAGGCAGGATATGCAACCACTAACTGGTTGTATGATCTTGGGCAATTAGGCTTTGGTCTCCTCACCTCTAGGAAGAGGGGGTTGGATTCTTCAGGATAATCTCTGGCTCTGACAATCTATTAATAGAATTTTATTATTCCACAAGGAATAATAGAAGGAGGGGTAGCCAGAAAACAGAACCCTTCCTTTGAAAGAAGAGTTCTCTATGTATTGAAGGAAGATAATCCTAAATATGGGGCAACAAAACAGTTCTCAAATTTCTCTTTCTAAACAACAGAGAACTGGGCATAGGGGGAAAATAAAACTGAGCTAAAAAGAGGAAGAAAAGATAATCATGTATAGCTTTGTTGCCACATAGCAAAAGAAGATCATGTTAACTATCATTACTTTTAATGCTATCTTCCAAATGACAAGACCCTACATTATAAAGTGTTTTATAATCATAATCCCCTACAAATACTAGAAGATTCCTTTCTCAACCATTGCCTTTTCATTTAAGATGCTGAGCTCCCCACCTACGTCTACCCCAAAGTGTGATGTAGATGCTGTGCTGCTCATTCCTTCCTTCTAAAATGCCCTTCCAAGGACCTTCAAGATGGCAGAACAGTAAGACAAGGAGATCACCTTCCTCCCCACAAATACGTCAGAAATACAACTACACATGGAACAGCTCCTACAGAACACCTACTGAACACTGACAGAAGACCTCAGACTTCCCAAAAGGCAAGTATCTGGGTAGGGAAAAAGAAAAAACAGAGACAAAAGAATAGGGACGGGACCTGCACCACTGGAGGTGGCTGTAAAGGAGGAAAAGTTTCCACACACTAGGAGCCCCTTCACTGGCAGAGATGGGGGGTGGCGGTGGGGGAAGCTTCAGAGCCACGGAGGAGACCGCAGCAACAGGGGTGCAGAGGGCAAAGCAGAGAGATTCCTGCACAGAGGATCAAGTGCCGACCAGCACTCACCAGCCCGAGAGGCTTGTCTGCTCCCCTGCCAGGGCGGGTGGGACTGGGAGCTGAGGCTCGGGCTTCAGAGGTCGGATCCCAATGATAGGACAGGGGTTGGCTGTGTGAACAGAGCCTGAAGGGGGCTAGTGCACCACAGCTCGCCGGGAGGGAGTCCGGGAAAAAGTCTGGACCTGCTGAAGAGGCAAGAGACCATTGTTTCGGGGTGCGCGAGGAGAGGGGATTCAGAGCACCACCTAAACAAGCTCCAGAGACGGGTGTGAGCTGGGGCTATCAGTGCGGACCCCATAGATGGGCATGAAACACTAAGGCCACTGCTGCTGCCACCAAGAAGCCTGTGTGCAAGCACAGTTCACTCTCCACACCGCCCCTCCCGGGAGCCTGTGCAGCCCGCCACTGCCAGGGTCCTGTGATCCAGGGACAACTGCCCCGGGAGAACACACGGTGTGCCTCAAGCTGGTGCAACATCATGTTGACCTCTGCTGCTGCAGGCCCGCCCCGCATCCGTACCCCTCCCTTCCCCCGGCCTGAGTGAGCCAGAGCCCCCTAATCAGCTGCTCCTTTAACCCCCTCCTGTCTGAGCGAAGAACAGATGCCCTCAGATGACCTACACGCAGAGGTGGGGCCAAATCCAAAGCTGAAACCCGGGAGCTGTGCGAACAAAAAAGAGAAAGGGAAATCTCTCCCAGCAGCCTCAGGAGCAGCGAATTAAATCTCCACAATCAGCTTGATGAACCCTGCATCTGTGGCATACCTGAAAACACAACGAATCATCCCAAAATTGAGGTGGTAGACTTTGGGAGCAACAATATATATATATTTTTTCCTTTTTCTCTTTTTGTGAGTGTGTATGCATATGCTTCTGTGTGTGATTTTGTCTGTATAGCTTTGCTTTTACCATTTGTCTTGGGACTCTGTCTGTCCGATTGGTTTGTTTTTTTTGTTTGTTTTTTTTTTCTTAGTAGGGTCTGTAGCACTTGTTATCATTGCATTTGTGGATTTGTTTTTTTGGTTCGGTTGCTATCTTCTTTCCTTTCTTTTCTCTTTTTTTATTACTTTTAATTTTTCTTAATAATTTTTTTTATTTTAATAACTTTATTTTATTTTTTACTTTCTTTCTTTTTTTCTCCCTTTTCTTCTGAGCCATGAGGCTGACAGGGTCTTGGTGCTCCAGCCAGCTGTGAGGGCTGTGCCTCTGAGGTGGGAGAGCCAAGTTCAGGTCCTTGGTCCACCAGAGACCTCCTAGCTCCATGTAATATTAAACGGCGAAGGCTCTCCCAGAGATCTCCATCTCAATGCTAAGACCCAGCTCGACTCAACGACCAACAAGCTACAGTGCTGGACACCCTATGCCAAACAACTACCAAGACAGGAACACAACTCCACCCATTAGCAGAGAGGCTGCCTAAAATCATAATAAGGTCACAGACACCCCAAACACACCACCGGACATGGACCTGCCCACCAGAAAGACAAGATCCAGCCTCATCCACCAGAACTCAGGCACTAGTTCCCTCCACCAGGAAGCCTACACAACCCACTGAACCAACCTTAGCCACTGGGGACAGATACCAAAAACAACGGGAACTACGAACCTGCAGCCTGGGAAAAGGAGACCGCAAACACAGTAAGTTAAGCAAACTGAGAAGACAGAGAAATACACAGCAGATGAAGGAGCAAGGTAAAAACCCACCAGACCAAACAAATGAAGAGGAAATAGGCAGTCTACCTGAAAAAGAATTCACAGTAATGATAGTAAAAATGATCCAAAATCTTGGAAATAGATTGGAGAAAATACAAGAAATGTTTAACAAGGACCTAGAAGAACTAAAGAGCAAACAAACAATGATGAACAACACAATACGTGAAATTAAAAATTCTCTAGAAGGAATCAATAGCAGAATAACTCAGGCAGAAGAATGGATAAGTGACCTGGAAGATAAAATAGTGGAAATAACTACCGCAGAGCACAATAAAGAAAAAAGAATGAAAAGAATTGAGGACAGTCTCAGAGACCTCTGGGACAACATTAAATGCACCAACATTTGAATTATAGGGGTCCCAGAAGAAGAAGAGAAAAAGAAAGGGACTGAGAAAATATTTGAAGAGATTATAGTTGAAAACTTCTCTAATATGGGAAAGGAAATAGTTAATCAAGTCCAGGAAGCGCAGAGAGTCCCATACAAGATAAATCCAAGGAGAAACATGCCAAGACACATATGAATCAAACTATGAAAAATTAAATACAAAGAAAAAATATTAAAAGCAACACGGGAAAAACAGCAAATAACATACAAGGGAATCCCCATAAGGTTAACAGCTGATCTTTCAGCAGAAACTCTGCAAGCCAGAAGGGAGTGGCAGGACATATTTAAAGTGATGAAATGGAAAAAACCCACAACCAAGATTACACTACCCAGCAAGGATCTCATTTAGAATCGATGGAGAAATTAAAACCTTTACAGACAAGCAAAAGCTAAGAGAATTCAGCACCACCAAACCAGCTTTACAGCAAATGCTAAAGGAACTTCTCTAGGCAGGAAACACAAAAGAAGGAAAAGACCTACAAAAACAAACCAAAAACAATTAAAAAAATGGTAATAGGGACATACGTATTGATAACTACCTTAAATGTAAATGGATTAAATGCTCCAACCAAAAGACATAGACAGGCTGAATGGATTCAGAACCAAGATCCGTATATATGCTGTCTACAAGAGACCCACTTCAGACTTGGGACACATACAGACTGAAAGCGAGGGGACAGAAAAAGATATTCCATGCAAATAGAAATCAAAAGAAAGCTGGAGTAGCAAGCTTTTTTCTTATATCAGATAACATAGACTTTAAAATAAAGACTATTACAAGAGACAAAGAAGGACACTACATAATGATCAAGGGATCAATCCAAGAAGAAGATATAACAATTGTAAATATTTATGCACCCAACATAGGAGCACCTCAATACATAAGGCAAATGCTAACAGCCATAAAAGGGGAAATTGACAGTAACACAATCATAGTAGGGGACTTTAACACCCCACTTTCACCAATGGATAGATCATCCAAAATGAAAATAAATAAGGAAAGACAGGCTTTAAATGATACATTAAACAAGATGGACTAAATTGATATTTATAGGTCATTCCATCCAAAAACAACAGAATACACTTTCTTCTCAAGTGCTCATGGAACATTCTCCAGGAGAGATCATATCTTGGGTCACAAATCAAGCCTTGGTAGATTTAAGAAAATTGAAATCATATCAAATATCTCTTCTGACCACAACTCTATGAGACTAGATATCAATTACAGGAAAAAATCTGTAAAAAAATACAAACACATGGAGGCTAAACAATACACTACTAAATAACCAAGAGATCATGAAGAAATCAAAGAGGAAATCAAAAAATATATAGAAACAAATGACAATGAAAACACAATGACCCAAAACCTATGGGATGCAGCAAAAGCAGTTCTAAGAGGGAAGTTTATAGCAATACAATCATACCTCAAGAAACATGAAACATCTCAAATAAACAACCTAACCTTACACCTAAAGCAATTAGAGAAAGAACAAAAAAACCCCAAAGTTAGCAGAAGGAAAGAAATTGTAAAGATCAGATCAGAAATAAATGAAAAAGAAATGAAGGAAACAATAACAAAGATCAATAAAACTAAAAGCTGGTTCTTTGAGAAGATAAACAAAATTGATAAACCATTAGCCAGACTCATCAAGAGAAAAAGGGAGAAGACTCAGATCAATAGAATTAGAAATGAAAAAGGAGAAGTAACAACTGACACTGCAGAAATACAAAGGATTATGAGAGATTACTACAAGCAACTCTATGCCAATAAAATGGACAACCTGGAAGAAATGGACACATTCTTAGAAAAGTACAACCTTCCAAGACTGAACCAGGAAGAAATAGAAAATATAAACAGACCAATCACAAGCACTGAAATTGAGACTGTGATTAAAAATCTTCCAACAAACAAAAGCCCAGGACCAGATGGCTTCACAGGCGAATTCTATCAAACATTTAAAGAAGAGCTTACACCTATCCTTCTCAAACTCTTCCAAAATATAGCACAGGGAGGAACACTCCCAAACTCATTATTCAAGGCCACCATCACCCTGATGCCAAAACCAGACAAAGATGTCACAAAGAAAGAAAACTACAGGCCAATATCACTGATGAACATAGATGTAAAAATCCTCAACAAAATACTAGCAAACAGAATCCACAGCACATTAAAAGGATCATACACCATGATCAAGTGGGGTTTATCCCAGAAATGCAAGGATTCTTCAATATACGCAAATCAATCAATATGATACACCATATTAATAAACTGAAGGACAAAAACCGTATGATCATCTCAATAAGGCAGATAAAGCTTTCGACAAAATTCAACACCCATTTATGATAAAAACCTTCCAGAAAGTAGGCATAGAGGGAACTTACCTCAATATAATAAAGGCCACATATGACAAACCCACAGCCAACATTGTTCTCAATGGTGAAAAACTGAAACCATTTCCACTAAGATCAGGAACAAGACAAGGTAGCCCAGTCTCACCACTATTATTCAACATAGTTTTGGAAGTTTTAGCCACAGAAATCAGAGAAGAAAAAGAAATAAAAGGAATCCAAATCGGAAAAGAAGAAGTAAAGCTGTCACTGTTTGCAGATGACATGACACTATACGTAGAGAATCCTAATGATGCTACCAGAAAAGTACTAGAGCTAATCAATGAATTTGGTAAAGTAGCAGGATACAAAATTAATGCACAGAAATCTCTTGCATTCCTATACACTAATGATGAAAAATCTGAAAGAGAAATTAAGGAAACAGTCCCATTTATCATTGCAACAAAAAGAATAAAATACCTAGGAATAAACCTACCTAGGGAGACAAAAGACCTGTATGCAGAAAACTATAAGACACTGATGAAAGAAATTAAAGATGATAAAAACAGATGGAGAGATGTACCATGTTCTTGGATTGGAAGAATCAACATTGTGAAAACGACTATATTACCCAAAGCAATCTACAGATTCAATGCAATTCTTATCAAACTACCACTGGCATTTTTCACAGAACTAGAACAAAAAATTTCACAATTTGTATGTAGACACAAAAGACCCTGAATAGCCAAAACAATCTTGAGAAAGAAAAATGGAGCTGGAGGAATCAGGCTCCCTGACTTCAGACAATACTACAAAGCTACAGTAATCAAGACAGTCTGGTACTGGCACAAAAACAGAAATATAGATCAATGGAACAGGATAGAAAACCCAGAGATTAACCCATGCACACATGGTCACCTTATTTTTGATAAAGGTGGCAAGAATATACAATGGAGAAAAGACAGCCTCTTCCATAAGTGGTGCTGGGAAAACTGTACAGCTACATATAAAAGAATAAAATTAGAACACTCTCTAACACCATACACAAAAATAAACTCAAAATGGATTAAAGACCTAAACTTAAGGCCAGACACTATAAAACTCTTAGAGGAAAACATAGTCAGAACACTCTGACATAAATCACAGCGAGATCTTTATTGACCCACCTCCTAGAGAAATGGAAATAAAAACAGAAATAAACAAATGGGACCTAATGAATCTTAAAAGCTTTTTCACAGAAAAGGAAACCATACACAAGATGAAAAGACAACCCTCAGAATAGTAGAACATATTTGCAAATGAAGCAACTGACAAAGGATTAATCTCCAAAATTTATCAGCAACTCATGCAGCTTAATATCAGAAAAAACAAACAACCCAGTCCAAAAATGGGCAGAGGACCTAAATAGACATTTCTCCAAAGAAGATATACAGATTGCCAACAAACACATGAAAAGATGCTGAAATATCACTAATCATTCGAGAAATGCAAATCAAAACTACAATGAGGTATCACCTCACACCAGTCAGAATGCCCATCATCAAAAAATCTACAAACAATAAATGCTGGAGAGGGTATGGAGAAAAGGGGACCCTCTTGCACTGTTGGTGGGAATGTAAATTGATACAGCCACTATGGAGAACACTACGGAGGTTCCTTAAGAAACTAAAGATAGAACTACCATATGGCCCAGCAATCCCACTACTGAGCATATACCCTGAGAAAGTCAAAATTCAAAAAGAGTCATGTACCAAAATGTTCACTGCAGCTCTATTTACAACAGCCAGGACATGGAAGCAACCTAAGTGTCCATTGACAGATGAATGGATAAAGAAGATGTGGCACATATATACAATGGAATATTACTCAGCCAAAAAAAGAAACGAAATTGAGTTATTTGTAGTGAGGTGGATGGAGTTAGAGACTGTCATACAGAGTGAAGTAAGTCAGAAAGAGAAATATAAATACCGTATGCTAACATATATATATGGAATCTAAAAAAAAAAAAAAAAAAAAAAAGGTTATGAAGAGCCTAGAGGCAAGATAGGAATAAAGACATAAAGATGCAGACATAGAGAATGGACTTGAGGACATGGGGAGGGGGAAGGGCAAGCTGGGACGAAATGAGAGAGTTGTATGGACTTATATACACTACCAAATGTAAAATAGATAGCTAGTGGGAAGCAGCCGCATAGCACAGGGAGATCATCTCTGTGCTTTGTGACCACCTAGAGGGGTGGGATAGGGATGGTGGGAGGGAGATGCAAGAGGGAGGAGATACCGGGATATATTTATAGCTGATTCACTTTGTTATAAAGCAGAAACTAACACACCATTGTAAAGCAATTATACTCCAATAAAGATGTTTAAAAATAAAAAATAAAAGAATAAAATAACAAAATGCCCTTCCATAAAAGTCTGAGTCATGATTTGTGTTTTAGCAGGTTTGCCAATGCCCTTCTATTCTTCCGTGAGATGGGCACTTTTTTCACTCATATCCAAAAATCTGGTTTCGTCTTTTCACCTGACCTTACAGTCAGGTGAAACAGTCAGTGATAGTCCCAAGGCCTTATTGTCCAGATCAGGTGATGGCAACTCCAGGAAATGATGATTCCCTCCCCCTTTCCTGAACCCTTAGCATCAAGAAATCAGGTGCCTTCTCCTGGCATGAGTTTACTTTCAGATAGGTAAGCCAGTGCAATGTTTGGACAGGACACTGAAAGTAGCTAAGCAAGCAGTAAAGGTCTATCACTGAATTCCTTAGTGGTGATAAAGGAGCGCCATGGGTAGAGAGGGTGAAAGGAAAGAAAGGAAACTCACTTTTGTTGGATACCTACTATGTGCCAGGCATTGTGTGAAGCACTTTACAGTTATTAGTCCATATTCTGGTCATCCTGAAGTCATCATCCCATTGAATCAGCAAAATGCAGCAATGACTGTACGTGAACATGGCAACTACTGTATGTGAACTTTAAAGACTTCATCCACTGACTCATCACCCTGCCCATTTCAAAAAAGTGACAGCATGTAAGTAATTTCACTAATACCATATAGCTGACAACTGGGTAAAGGAAGACAAATTCAAATCTTTCCAACCTCATGTTTTATATTCTTCTCTTCTATCCTAGCTAACTCCAACTTAGAACATTAAAAGGCAAAATTAACGCTGTGTGGTTGCCCAGTAGAGGATGTGATCAACCTCCCACTCAAAATTAGTTCTGATATTGAGACTGATGATGCTACACATGGACCAAAAGGACAAGAAAATACTGACTACTACTCACATAACAGAACTTACTAGGGTGAACAGGAAAGACACCCAAGCTGCTGGGGAATAGCTCGAGTGAAGAAAGGGGCAGGTGGCTAGGGGTTGGAGTGAAGGCCCTTGTGCACGTGGCCCAGGGATTGCAGGTGGAGGGTGCACCAGGCTTTCTTATCTGCATGTCCAGAGAGGGGCAAGAGGGAAGGGGAAGGTGTAGAGCCTGAAAGCCAGCAGCGGGCACACATCAAAAATGGAGTGAGACTCTTTCTTTCCTATAGTAAATGAACTCAATGGGTAGGCAATGTACTCAGAGTCAAGACGTGGAAAGATCACCCGGGCGGTAGTATTTGCCCTAGAACATTCTTTCCCTTATGCCCAAGCTGGAGTGACAGGGCAGAGAGGCTGTGTGTGGTGCTATCACTCCACAGAGCAGCACCTGTTTCATTCTCTGGGTCTAATGAATCGACACAGACGAAAGCCCAACACTCCACTGTAAACAATAATCAGCCCCAATCCATCAGGAACCAAATTATATGTTTGTGTGCACTAAAAAGGCTTAGAGTACCCGATTGTGAGTGGTGGTGTAAAACATTCTCAGCCCAGTGTAGAAGAGAACATCCCAAGAACCAGCTTCAAACCATAACAATGAACTGATGTTTATTGTGGCCTTAATATACGCCAAGTACTTTAAATACAATATTGTCAATCGACCTCCATAACCAGCACCTGTGGCAGTTGAGCAAATCCACATTTCACAGTAGACTGATGCCCAGATGGGCTGCCGCAGTGCACAGCTCTAGGGGTGCTGTTTCCATGGGGTCTATGTGAATGGCAGCCACTGAGGCTGTGCAGTGAACGGCCCGCAGACCCGTGCCCTGCTCAGAAAAATGAAGTAACGTGCTCTCGATAAATACACTTAGGGAACGGCTGCCCTGTAATTTGACTCCAAGTCTTTCTGACTCCGAAGTCCATATATTAATTCTTCTGTAAGATATCAGAAATTGATTTTAAAAATAGCCGAAAGGAATTTGGGGTTTGGGGAGGGCATAGTTGTTGTAGCTGCTTTTCCTTGGGGTCTGTCTTCAGAGTTTTCAAGAAGAAAATTAGCATTCAGTCCAGGACTCCCAAGCGGGGAAGTGGGCAAAAACAGATACAAGCCCGTGAACTTTAAGGAGGAACCGACCAGGCATTTCAGTGGGGTAGTGGCCCTCCGTGTTCGCAATTCCTCAGTTCTGAGTTCAGGAGTTGTTTCTGGTGAGGGATCGAAGGGATGATGGGGCTTGGGAAAGATTTAGAAAAGCTTATGAATATTCGCTCATTTATGAACACCGATCAGACTTGGAGGAGGGGAGAGCTGGAAAGAGCATTCTAAAGTGTTTGTTTGCATCTGTACCCTGCGAGGAAGTAGGAAAACTAATTCAAATGATGCTAGAGACTGGAAGGCCCCCGGGCTGTGTGCAAGAAGGCAGCACAGCACAGTTTGGGGTGCGCATTGCTCTGTGTGCAATGAGGCACGCCTTGGGAAGAGAGGCTCTGAGACAGCCTTCCCAGGAGTTGACAACTTAGCACAGAGTATCGAGGTGAACTCCAGGAGGTGACATTTGGAAAAGTGGCTTGGGGAGGTGACATTTACACAGAGCCTTTATTCACTATTGCCAGTCCCTGAGGTTACATTGGTAAACAAGTAGGTGAAAGCCCTGCTTCCACTGAGAAGCCTTGGGGTCCTTACAAGTGGACAAGCACAGCAGAAGAGAGGGCACAGAGACATGGCAGCATGAGAAGAACTTGGCCGGACATTGCCAGTTTTGAACATGGAGGAAGAAGACCATGAGTCACGGAAGACACGTGGCCTCTAAAAGCTGGAAGAGGCAAGGAAACAGATTCTCCCCTAAAGCCCCCAGAAGGAGCACATCCCTTTTCAAACCTCAATTTCAGTCTAGTGAGACCCACTTCAGACTTCTGACCCACAGCACTGTTAGATAATAAATTTGCATCACTTTAAGCCATTAGCTTTATGGAAATAGAGCAGCAATAGAAAACTAATACACATGTACTTAATGCTAGCTGTTCTTACAATTAGTATAGGATAAAGTTCCAAAATAAAGAAGGAAGAAGAGGAAGGAGAGAGAAAAGGACACAGAGAAGTTGATTCTTGTTGGGAGTGAGAGATTCCTATTGAGAAGTGATGAGACAGTGCAGGGTATGTTTGGGAAGCAGCCAGTGATGGTGTGGACCTTGATTAGGCCTATCTGAAGCTGGCATTATAAAGATGGAAAAGTGAAGAGCCTGTGGTGCCAAGCTGAGATATTTGGGTGCAACTCTGTATTTGGTGCTGAAGGATATTCCGGGGAATCTGTGCCCATCGCAGCTTCCATTTATCTTTCCGCCATCCCACCTTCTTTCCTTTCCCTTCAGAAATTAATCTTTTGAATACTATTTGCCTTTTCAAAGGAAGCATAGGATTTTGGGATTAACATACACACACTACTGTATATAAAACAGATCATCAACAAGGACCTACTGTATAGCACACAGAACTCTACTAAACATTCTCTAATAGCCTATATGGGAAAAGAATCTGAAAAAGAATGGATATATGTATATGTATAACTGAATCACTTTGCTGTATACCTGAAACTAACACAACATTGTAAATCAACTATACTCCAATATAAAATAAAAATTAAATTAAATTGAAAAAAGATTAAAAAGACTAAAAACAAAACAAACAAAAAAGAAAGCATAAGAAATCAAATATAATTTCTGAAGAGAGTTTGCTGAGGAAGTTTGGTATGAGGAATGGGGACCACTACAGGCTACCCAAAGGTGTGTGAGATACTTCTCCAGTTATGTTATAATAGAACAATGGCTTCACTTGTGGGGAAGGTGGACTCGATGAAAAGTGTAGAGGATTAGCTGTAGCTCGCTGGCAGAACTATCATGATTGTGTTAAAAACAAGCTGTATTTCCTTGGGCAAGTCACTTCTCTTGTCCATCTCATCTGTGAAATGGGTCTGCTTTCCTTGCAGATTGCTGAGAAGATCAAAGGAGGTAACGTAAGTGAAAGAACTTTGTAAGCAGAAAAGGACAACACATGTGCCATCGGCCCTCCTTAGTCCCCAAGGTCCTCACATCACCGAGAGAGACCAAGTCGGTCTTCCTGAGGCCTCAGTGCTGTCTGTGGTTTTGGGTTTGATCATTAACACATACACCATCATCCTCCCCTTCATTTCTCTCTTTTCCTATTCCCAATTTTTTTGACTCCCCCTCTAATCAGCTGAACCCTTTGACCACTATTTTGCCTTCTCATTAAACAGATCTCTTAAATTTATTTGCAAACTGGTTTTACAACCCAAATTGCTCCTGCATAATGTATACACAAGCATGTCAATGAAAGCCTGAGCGGGAATGGTATTCACCTGAGAAGTATAACCAGAGGCAAGACTGTTCTCTGAAAGCAGGAGGTCTTCCTGGAATAAATATTCTTTTTGGATTTGATTCTCTATTTTAAGAAGGGGGAATAGCATCAAAGTGTTAAAAGGTAATTTCATTGGTGACACACTAATAATAATTTCATCATTGATCCAGAGGGTGACTGTTCCTAAAATTATCTTTTCCCAGTACGTTTCAAGGTTATGATTTTTACTGAGTTCATCTTCCCTTTACATGATCTCATATCGAGGTTTAAATTCGCTATTTGTAGACAATAAAACTACACATTGCGGGGGCTTCCCTGGTGGCGCAGTGGTTGAGAATCTGCCTGTCAATGCAGGGGACATGGGTTCGAGCCCTGGTCTGGGAAGATCCCACATGCCGCGGAGCAACTAGGCCCGTGAGCCACAACTACTGAGCCTGCGCGTCTGGAGCCTGTGCTCCGCAACAAGAGAGGCCGCAACAGTGAGAGGCCCACGCACCGCGATGAAGAGTGGCCCCCACTGGCCGCAACTAGAGAAAGCCCTCACACAGAAATGAAGACCCAACACAGCCATAAATAAATTAAACTTATTTTTTAAAAAAACAAAACAAAAACTACACATTGCTTCCACCATGATACTGCTTCTGCCACATGTAAATGAGGAGGTTTCCATTCAAACCATGCCTCCTCTCTTTCCCAACCTGGAGCCCTGGGCAGATGACATGTTGACCCAGTCCCAGCAGGACCAAGAAGGTGGACTGTCAGAGAGGGAAAGTGAGAAAGCCAAAGCTTGGCACAGAATCTGCCCACGTGGGTAGGACACACACTGGGAGATGAACCCATTGCAAAGATGAATTCTGGAAGCACAGCCAGGCAGGGAAATGGTGGTCTCCAAAGGATGTAGGCACATAGGGGAGTTTAACAATGTCACAGCATCTGCACCTGACACTGGACTTCTTAGGTGGGTGGAGCTCAGCCCTGAGCATCCAAAAAGAAGGGGTCTGTCCCAGCACAGCCAGCCATTCGTGGTAGTTCTCCCATTTACCTCTATTCTCACCCACTGGGCACATCCTCCTGGCCCCCTTGAGATGCATACTCCCACCCCACTCTCTACCAAAAGTTGCCCTGCGAAGATGAACTATATCAGTTATACCTCAAATTTAAACAGAATGTGAAATCTCAGAAGCTCCTTAGTGATCATGAAGTTTCATATTCTCATTTTACGAGGCTCCAGAGAGCCCGGATGGCCAGTTGCAGAGCGCAAGGACCTTGACACACAGAGCACAGAACACAGCGGCAGTCACTGAATCAACTCTTGCTGGAGCTTGGTTTCCTGAATTTCATCTCACCATTTGAAAGGCAGGGCCTTGTATGCCTGAGTGGGAAAATTGGGGGACAGGAAGTACAAAGCCTTCCAAGGTCTCCCTAAAACAACCCCCATCACCACCAAAGGCAATTCCCACATAGTTAAGTCAATCGTTCCAAATGGAGTAGGTCACTAGGAAGGTATTCAAAACTGCAACATTAAGCCAGGAAATGGTGTCATTTCTCTATATTTAGGATCTTAGAGGAAATCCTGTGAGGGCTTTTTGGCTCCATTGGTATGTGGTTTGCATCCCAGGTCTTTCTTTCATCTGTCACTCAGGATTCAGTCATGGTGGCACGGGCCGAGCTGGTGAGAGCAACAGTCTTGGAGATCAGAATAATGAGACATTCGATGTCTCAAGGACAATCTTTTTTCAGGCACTTGCTTCTGCTTCCTCATCCTTTCAGAACGACCTGGCTATCCTCAGTCTCCAGCTTCAGCCCTAATCTGCTTCTATCCCCAGTAAAGCCACAGAATCTGCAGAGGTGAAGTGGTGAAATAAAGACAAATCACCCACATTTACCACTGCATCTCAGGCTCTTGCATATGCTATTTCTGTGCCAGGAACTCCTTCCCAACACATTCCCCACACTCTTGGCCACTCTGCCTGGCCAACTTCCACCATGGCTTCCCTGCACTAAAGACTTTCCTGCCTTGATTGCCCAGGATGACTTTGGAAGCCTCCCCTTCTGACTTCCACCACAGCATGGTGTGGTGTTGCTTCTCTGTACTGGCATTGATCCCTGAATTCCTTTCACACAGGACCCTGGTCTTACTCATCATAGTAAGAAATTGCTATACTAATAATCATTACTATTATGAAGAAACAAAAAAACGGAAGAAGAGCAAAGAGAAGAAATAAATGAAAACATCAATGAGCATGCCACTGGTCCCTAAAGATGGCAGGAACTAGAATGCAGGGAGAAGAGGACTGAAAGAGGGGCCAGCAGACTGTGTCAAAGGCATAACAATGGCACCCAGGCTGGTTCCTTGCCATCCTCATAGTAGATGACAACTCATGGCTCCTTAAATAGTCTGGTTTCAAGATGTCTGCTCTTTGGAAGAGAAATGATCTTTTGCCTTTGTCTAGGGATAGGTAAGGATGACTTGAAGCTACTGATGTGGACCCAGAGTATAAGGGAGAGTTTAGTTGTCCAGCCTGGAACTGTACTACCAGCCCGTCGCCAAATCCTCTGTACACTGGGCTGTGGACATGACAAGAATTCTGTCCTCCAACAAGGAGGTGGGAAATATAGGAAAATGGAAGGTTTCTAAAGCACCTTGGGGTAAGGATCCTTCACCTAGAATCCCAGCGGAGGAGGGAATCTAGGCCTGCCTGCCCCTAAACTGTGCCAGAAAAGAGGCCTTATTTCCTCCAGGCCTCCCCTGGAGTCAGCATGACTCATTTCTTTTTGGAAACTTCCTCTGTCATTTCAATGTGTAAACCCTAACCCCACCTCGCACACCTTACATCTATCACAGCATTACCTCTAAGACAGTTCTCTCTTGGGGTGATTTGGAAATTGTCTTTGCTCTAGGGGCTAATGAGAGATGATTGTGCGTGATCAGGACAGGCCGCAGTGAATACTTACACATGTGTCTGTGGTTTCTAAGCACTTTCATATCTTTCATCTCATTTAAGTTTCACAACAACCGGTGACAACTCTGAACTCAAACACAGAACTTGTCCAAGATCAAAGAGCTAATAAGACAAGGAAGCCTGACTCCAAATGCCCAGGTGTCCACTCCCACGTCCTGACATGTTGTTTTTTTTTTTTTTTCTGACATGTTTTTAACCCCCTCTTAGAAGAGGTCTAAGTTGTATGAGTGACCTGCTCAAGAAGATACATTCTGGTCCTAAAGTTCAAATGATGGAGACATTTGGAGACATCGAGGGCTCTGCTCTAAAGGTCTCTTACAGTGTATTCTTTTTCATCTGAAAAGCTGTGGGAACTACTTAAATAGCTTTTTCTTTGAAAGCTAATAATCACTAGCTGCTATAAAAGGAGTTAATGTAATTAACTCCTCACTAACGTACAACTAAGATGCCTGCCACTCCATAACCAGTCAACAGCCTGAAATAAATGAGAACATAGCTGATGAGCCTTTCCAAACTGCCAGGATTAGGTACCTTTACCTGAGACTTGTCAAAATACTTCAACAACCTGATTCATAGTCTTTTCCAAAAACAAGGGAGAACATCTTGTTTGTATATATACGTTTATAGCCTGTTTCCCATAGACATGGAAGCAACAGACACCTGTCAAGAATTTCCAGTGAAGCACTTCTGTTACCAAAGACTTCAGGATAATGTAGAGCTCTAGATGGCTGCAGCCCGGGCTTATCCTCAACCCCATCTAATCCATCGGGCCCACAGAGAAGTGACTTGCCCAGGGTTAAAAAGCAACTTAGCGGTGAAATCAGGATGGGAACTCCAAGTTCCACATTCCATGTCTCATACTCCTTCTCCTCCACTCTGATAACATGCAGATGAACTCTCTGAAATCAAAGCATTTTTAACTGAATATATCTTAAATCAAGAATCTGTAGTTGAACTCTTTGTCTCTCTCGAAATCCTTACTCATGTCATGATTCGCTCTGGAACCCAGGATAATTGCAAGGCAGAACAAGAGGGCAGAAGTCTTAAGAGTTTGGGGGGAAAATGATGAACTTCAATTACGTTTTAAAATATGAATGAAATGCAAACACAAGTCAGCTTCTAAGGTCACAATGTCGTTAAGCTAAAAGAGATCTCCCCAGAAGTTTACAGATACCAAAATCAACAGGAAACCTCACCGGCAAATGGAACTCAAGAAATGTCCCAATGTTGCTAGAGAAGGGAAGAGGGAAGAGGAAGGGCAGAGCATCAGCGCCAGAGCAACCCCAGCATGGCTGACATAGAGCCGTCCACAGCTTGAGCGAGTCCACGTGACCAATCATAAAGACCAGACCAGGGATCCTAACACTGCTTTGTATTCGTTTAGTTCTTTGAACCTTTCTATACACTTACTTATCTCTTTACATCATGTGACTTGTCAGCCCTCAGAGTTAGACAAGGATTTTATGACTATCCCTGTTGTAAAAGTAAGAAGATTTGAGAAGGAACCGGCTGTGTTGGAAAGAAGTCCGCTGCGAGCCTCCGCTAGAGACATGATTGCCAAATCATGGGGTTGCATCTGCAGCTCGGGCAAACACTTAACTTCATACCCTTATCTGCAAGGTCCCCACCCCAAGACTCTGAGTACCTCGTCATGACAGGATTTGGGAGGAAGCACTAGCCATCTTCCAGGTAAAGTGAATATGCTTGTAGCTCAAACCCTGAAATGCAAGCATTTCCTAAGACACTGAATAATAAGTTTAAAAAGAACAAATCTGTTTGATACAGAGTGGAGTGTGGCAGGAAGGCTGAATCTGGAGTTAATGTGACGTTAGTTTCCATTCCACTCGAGAAAGTTCCCGGATGTTTCTGAACCTCAGTTCTCCCACCTGTATTACCTGCACTCTATCAAAGGGATGGTTTGAGATTCTGACTGAACATGTTTTGTAAAATATTAGTGCATCATAGAAACATAGGGATTATTTCTAATTTCTTGCTGTTCAATTTTTTTTCACCTTATATGTAACATCTGCAGAAATGGTAGGCATCACAGGAAACATCTGTTCCTGTCATCAACCTCCAAAATCTCTACTTTCTAGAGATCCTGGGAACATTTAGTGTAGGCTAAAAGAGTCAATTCCCCCTTAGGTCCAGTTAATTTTGCCAGCTCCAGCTGCTATAGCCTGCATTTTACTGTATTGATAACACATTGCTTTATATTATGTAAATGTGCATGCTCTTTGTAAACGGGCAGACATTACAAGGCTAAAAAAAAAAAAAAAAAATCACTGCAGTGGTCCTGCCTCCTGGGAGCACATCATCTCAGGAGTTCAGCGACTGACCTTTTCATTTGTCTAAACAAATAAAAAGAAAATTATTGACTTTGTTTTTTAAATATTTACTTGCCTCCCTTTCAAGATAAATTACATAAATAAAAATATCAGGTGCTTGTTTTTACAGTGTGTTTTGGAATTTCACTCTCCTCAAGGCTATTTTCCTCCCTGGACTCCAGCTGTTTAAGTTTTTCTGCCATCAGAGAATGAAATTTGTATTTAAGATGCTATCTTCCATAGGCTCAACGCTGGAGAGTGAATCTACTTAAAATTACTATTGAAAGTAATTTTGCCCCCTCATGAATTTCCCACAGTTCTCCTGCTGAGAACGAGCTGGTTTTATTTACCTTCATTTTAAATGCTCTAATAATTTTTAAATCAACTTTCCTTCATATACACTATAGTACCCAGATGGACCTTACAATAAGCTAGAAATACATGTAACAAGGGTTATTAGTCAACTGAGTCTGTTGTGATTGGATAATTAATAAAGGAAAGGTACTTGACAAGAGATAGACTTTTTAATTTTTAATGCCTTTTGAATTAGTTAGTAGAATTTTAACGGGTGATTCAGCTTCCCACTGTTGAATTTGGCACAGAAGAGGGAAAGCAGCTATCCCAAGCTTTTTCTTTTTTTTTTAATTTTTATTTTATATTGCAGTTGATTTAAAATTTTCTGTTAGTTTCAGGTATACAGCAAAGTGATTTAGTTATACATATACATATATCTATTCTGTTCCAGATTCTTTTCCCATATAGGTTCTTATAGAATATTGAGTAGAGTTCCCTGAGCTATACAGTAAATCCTTGTTGATTATCTATTTTATATATAGTAGTGTGTATGTGTTAATCCCAATCTCCTAATTTATCCTTCCCTCCCCGCCGCACCTTTCCCCTTTGGTAACCATAAGTTTGTTTTCTAGGCCTGTGAGTCTGTTTCTGTTTTGTAAATAAGTTCATTTGTATCTTTCTTAGATTCCACATATAAGTGATATCATTATGATATTTGTCTTTCTCTTTCTGACTTATTTCACTTAGTATGATAATCTCTAGGTCCATCCATGTTGCTGCAAATGGCATTATTTCATTCTTTTTTATGGCTGAGTAATATTCCATTGTATATATATCCATGCTTCCTGAGGCAGTACAGGGAGTGGAAAGAGACCTGGCCTGGGAATCAGGGGACCCCAGTCTAAACCATGACCTAGAACAAATCATCTAAGACCTCTGGCTGCAGCTTACCTGTCTATACTTCAGGAGGCACCAGCAGTGGCTAATATCATTTAGTGTCGAATTGCTTGATATCCCAGACTAATAAAATTCCACACACACCCCCCCAAGAAAAAGGGGAAGGAGAAGCCAACATAGGATTGCCAATATTTATGGCCCCAAATAAGGACAAGAAAGTATCTTTTCAATTCTAAAAGCATGGAACAATCAAAATAGTAGAAAAAACATTTTTAATAGGATTTATTTTAAAAACTAGGAATTTTTTTTCATGTGTTGAGAATTAATGAAAATTTCCTCATGTGTCAGAACCAAAACATGAAATTGTATTTGGGAACACCTAGACTGGAATATCTCCAAACACCATCTGAATACTGTAATTCTTTGAAATTTCATAATACTAGCAGATCGGAAAGATCCGTTTTTGCTCTAAACTTCAATGGAATTTCATATGTGAGATGCTGCAAACCCATAGTTTTTTTTATTGCAGAGTTTTTTTAAAATGTCGTTTCTTAACTGAATGTTCTGTTTACAGAAGGTTAATAACATCAGCTTTAAATGTGAAGGTCAGTTCATATTTTTACCACCTTAGTCAAATGATTAAATCCATGGCAAAGGAACCTAAAAGTCTTCAGTACATTTGTACTGCCAAGTACTCTTCCCCGAAGTTTTATTTCTCTTTTTAAAATGTGTTTAACACAACTATAATATCTTTTGAGTTTACTTATTTTAGTTTTTATTTTTAATGTGATATTTGTGTGGAAATACATATCAAACTATGAAATTCCATGTATTTATACTAAAGTCAAACAAAATTACAAACGTTTTCCTTGTATTAAAGTTCCATACTTTCATGTTGTCCCCTGTAAAATGAGGATAAAAGGACTGCATTCTCCCTGTTGCTTGAGGTGGCCTTGAGGGTCACTTGAGATAATTATCTAAAATACTTTTGTGTTCTAAAGAGTTTTAATTATCTCCATTTTGTAAAAATGGCTTAAAAATCATAGGTAATTCTGAAATCACTAGTTAAAAAGATTGCATGGTGCTATGATATTATAATATTTAATAAATATTAACTAAATCATTTAAAATTATCAAAGGTTTTGGGAAGGGAAAAAATGAGGTTGAGGTTCTTTTATCCTTAAGTGTGTCAAAATAACTTTGTTATAAGATGGTAATGCCCTGAAAATCTAAGTTTGTAGAAGAATGTAGAATATTTCCAGAACAATTAGCTTAAATGAGGCAAAGTAAAATAGGATATAAATGAACCCCACTGTAGGCAAATGTGATAGAAAATTCATGCTACGTGGATTCCCCAAATTATGATTCTAGTAATCTGAATACCTGCTTTAAAGGAAGATATCCTAGAAAAATTATGGAATCTAATAGGAAAGACTGAAACTGTTTTCATTTTTCTCGGAAACTGTAAGAAATCAGAGTGTTTTTTGTTTTACTTTTGAAGAAAACCACCTCAGATCGCACACCATTAGTACAGCAGAGCTGGGTAAGAAGCCATCTGGCAATCCCGACTTTAAAACTGGTAGAGAAATACGGTGACGCTTCCTCTGAGTTTCCCTGAAGAGAGCCATAAACTCATTTTTCATTTCTGTGGCAGATGTTTTTTGATTTTTATAATGTACCAGGGACTGTACCTCACACAAAGTTTACAGTGGTGAAGATGAAACAGTCCCTGACCTCAGAGAGTCGGCAGATCATTACAATGAAGTAGGATACTTTCCACAGAAAGGGAAATATCGTGCCCTTTGAAGGCACGAGTCGGGAGCATCCAACCTAATCCAGAGCATCAGGGAAGCCTGGTTGGAGGAATTAACCTAAAATTACACTTTTGAAAGTCTTAACTAGGAAAAAGACTGGAGGTAAGGAGTTCCAAGAAGCAGAGAAGAAAATACGCAAAGGCAGAGGGGATCAGGAAGTACAAATGCTAACCACTAGGAATGCCCGAAGTAGAGAATAAGAGCAAGGTCAGGGCCACGTAGCAAAGAGCTGTGTGTATCCCATGTAGCAGGGATCAAGTCTGCTATTTAGTAAACAAGGTATCCACTACAGCTGTTCTTTATTCTAGGGGAATAAAGCAATTTGCCTCTGGAGCAATTGATTTTTTGTTTAGGAAAACACCGTGATGTGTCTATTGCTTAAGAAAGACGAGGAACAGGGGTTGTGGCCTGATGTGGGAAGGGAGGATGGGCAGAGAGAGCTGAAGTACCTCTATCAGAGATGCCACATCCAGCCCAGGGGCGGGAGTGGTGGAGGAGGGCAATCAAAGCACAGCATAAGAGAGTGAGAGGTGAGGGGAGGGTTCTAGCAGGGAAAGAGGTAGAAAAATGGGGACTGAGACCAAATGATTTTTTTGACAGCGACAACTAATGTGCAGTTTCAACTTATTCCAAGTACCATGCTGTAAGCCCTCAGTGTCATGACCCCAACCTCAGTAAAGTCAGTTACAGCCTTGCATTAAAGATACTTTGGAAGAATTTAAAAAACCAGGAGCAGTCCCTCCAACACGAAGCCCAGTACATAGGAAGTGTTTGGCATATGATGCAAGAAAGAGATCAACCAGGAATTCAATGGAGAAAGGGAACCAGATGACCAGAAACACTCTAAACCTCTTTAGAACTCTCAGAGGTATAAGGAGGAAGATGGGTTTTCTGCGGAATGGGGGTTTAAGCCACATTCTTTAAATGGTAAATTGCCAGCATGATTCCAGATTGTTAGGTGCCTTGGGCCCCCATATGGCAGGCACTTCATATTAAAGAGTTTCAACTAAATCCTAATGGAAATTGTGAAGCCGGTAAGAGAGTGCTAGTATGTGAGAAACGTGACCATTCTGAGTGAATTATAGGAACAACAGAGTCAGGTAGGAAGCGTTGCAGAGAATAGGTAGGAGCAGCAAAATTAGGTGCAGTAATCCAAATAAAAGACGGCAGCAGCGACATCTGGGGGTGAGGGGTGATCACTGTAGAGATGTTAGAAAGTGGACAGATAACAGAGAAATACGACCTTATGAGTCTGCATCCACTGAAGAATCAAGAATGACACCCAGTGTGGAGAAAAGGGAACCCTCCTACATTGTGGGTAGGAATGTAAGTTGGTGCAGCCACTATGGAAAACAGTATGGAGGTTCCTCAAAAGACTAAAAATAGATTTGCCATATGATCCAGCAATCCCACTCCTGGGCATATATCCAGACAAAACTACAATTCAAAAAGATACATGTACCCCCCACGTTCATAGCAACACTATTCACAATAGCCAAGAAATAGCCATGGAAACAACCTAAATGTCCATCGACAGATGAATGCATAAAGAAGATGTGGTACATATATGCAATGGAATACTACTCAGCCATAAAAAATAAAATGAAATAATGCCATTTGCAGCAATAGGGATGGACCCAGAGATTATCATACTAAGCGAGGTAAGTCAGAGAGAGAAAGACAAATATCATACGATGTCACTTATGTGTGGAATCTAAAATATGATACAAAAGAATCTATGAAACAGAAACAGACTCACAGACATAGAGAATGGACTTGTGGTTGCCAAGGGGGTGGTGGGGGAGGGGTGGATTTGGAGTGTGGGATTAGCAGATGCAAACTCCTATCTATAGGATGGATAAACAATGGGGTCCTACTGTAGAGCACAGGGAACTATATTCAGTATCCTATGATAAACCATAATGGAAAAGAATATGAAAAAGAATATATATATATGTATAACTGAATCACTTTGCTATACAGCAGAAATTAACACAACATTGTAAATCAACTATACTTCAATAAAAAAAAAAAAGAATGACACCCAGAACTAAATTTAGAGCAGCTGAGTGGATATATGGTGCCATTCACTGAAACAGGAAACTGGAGACAGAGCAGGTTTGAAAGCTACTAAGAAAATTACACTTTAGACATGTTGGATTATGATGCTTATTAGACATCAGTAAGACATCTATCAAGTGTCTGGTTGGATATATAAATCAGGAGCTCAGATGATAGGATGGTATTGAAAATAAAGATCTGAGAGTATCACTAGATAGAAGCCACACACACACGAAACCTAAACTAAAACCAAAAATAAGCCAAAGATATTTATGAGATTACTCCTAAGAGTATGTAGAATATGAAGGGGAAAGTCCAGAAGATGTAACTTCAGAATTAAAAAAAAAAAAAAATACTGAGAAGGGGGTCAAAGGAAAGAAGGAAATAAGAGTATCAATTCAGGACAAGGGAACTGAGAGTTTCAAAAGGAGTGAGTGGTCTCTGCCAAATGCTACTAGGTGATCGAATAATAAAAGGTGCCAGAAATACGTATGTCAATTTTACGCTAGAAAGATGACTGATGACTTCAGCAAGAATAATTTCTTTTAGCCTGAGGTCACAATGCAGGCATGGGTGAGCAAGTGAGTTGACTGACCCTACAAAACTCCATCAAGACATTTGGCTTGACAGAGAAGACATTCAAGAACCTTCCCGACCTGTGTGCTATATAGAAGGTATGCTATATATGGTTTTAATAATGCTTCATGATGAATCTTTCCCCATCATTTTACTTTCGACTCACCTATCTTGTTTTGTTTTAGTGAGTTTCTTGCAGAGGCATATAGTTGTGCCCTGTCTTTCACCCACTCTACCAATCTTTTAATTGGTGTATTTAGACCACTCATATTTAAATTAATTATTGATATGTTGGGGGCATAAGCCTGCCCTTATTATTTGTTTTCTGTTTGGTTGTTCTGGTTTTCATTCTTCTGTCCCCCTTGCCTTCTTATGGGTTATTTAAATGTTTTTAAAATTTCATCTTGATTTATCTATCAAGTTTTTCAATGTATCACTTTAAATAGTATTTTAGTGGTTACTCTATGTATTGCAATATACACTCATAACATAGTCTCCGATATTGACATTTTACCAAGTCAAGTAAAATGCAGCTATCTTAGTTCAATACAGGTCCCTTTACTCAGTTCACTTTTAATATATGAGTTCATCGTTTCCTCTATATACATGGAGCACCACATCAGATAATATTATAATTTTTGCTTCAACCAAACATAATTTTTAAAAACTCATTCTCAGAAGGAAGCCTACTATATTCATCTCTAGTTTTACATGCTTCATTGTTCTTCCTTTCTTCTCTCTAAGCCAGCCTTCTTCTTTTATTATTTCTTTCCTGTTTAAAACAGTTCTTTTAGCCATGCTTTGAGGGGTGTTCTGCTAGCAACAAGTTCTCTTAGTTTTCCTTCATCATATGTTTTTCCCTTCATTCCTGAAGGATATTTTTGCCACCTATAAAATCCAGAGTTGACAGTTCTTTCCTTTCAGCCTTTGAAATATTTTGTGCTGCTTCTTTCTGGTTTCCATGGTTTCAGATGAGGAAACCACTGTTGTTTAAATTATTCCTCTATAGGTCATGCATTGTTTCTCTCTAACCTCCTAACAATGAATTACATCTGCAGTGATCCTATTTCCAAATCAAGTCACAGTCTGAGGTTTGGGTGTTAGGACTTCAACATATGAATTTGGGCAGGGGGTATAACTAAACCCATAACATCTGCAATGTCAGCTCTTTAAAGATTTCAAGACATTTAAACATTTTTTAAGTGTCTTATCCAAGTTTAATCATTATTTCTAGTGGTACGGGTTGTTTGAGTACCATTTTATTGAAAAGAAACTTTGATTAGTGTTGGTTAACTCATTCATTTAATCATTTATTCACTGAGTCAGCAAACCTGAGCTCCTACACTGTGCCAGGCAGTGGTGATAAAAAGAAAAATTATATATAGATACCAACATTCCAAAGTTTATAGCAATTATGGGGAGGGGAGAATGGCATAGACACATACAGCCATAATGCAAGTTCAAGCAAGATCAGATCCGTAAGAGTGGTAGAATATGCTTTGGTGATTTGTAGGAGGGAGATTATTTCCCTATCAAAGTGAATCAAGAGAAGCTTTATGGAGAGAGTAGCATCAGATCACCATCTAGAATAGGTAGGGGTTGAACGCATACAAATAAGAAGAAATGGGAACTTCCCATAGAAGGAAGAGATTGAACAAAGGCAAAGAGATGGGGATGCGCTTGAAGTACACAAGGAACAGAGGATCCGGTTTGCTGCTTTTTCCCGTGAATGCTGATTGTGCCACCCGACACGTTTGAAAATTTGTGCAGAGCAGAGATAAACCGTTGGTTGATCAGCGAGAATGAGCCAGACTTTAGAATTAATCAGACCTCGGTCTGAATCCTGGCCCTCACACTTGATAGCTGCATGCGCTTTCCTTGCCTGAGTCAGTTTCCTCATTACGTACCTAACAGGTGATTGCAGAACGACGAGAACTGAATGCAAAATATTCAGCACTCTTCCTGTTATTCCCTCTAGAGTGACAGGCACAAGCATTCATGACCGCGTGTGATTGTGCCGTTCTTGTGTTTCCCAGTTCCCCGGTCTACTGGCAAGTAGGGGCTGCTGTCCACCCTTCTTCTCCCCTGCCAAGCTTGTGTGCTGGCTAGGGCCGCATCCACCGGAGGAAGGGATGCCTGCCTCTCCTCAGCAAGGCAGCGTCCCCTTGTCGAGCAACGTACCAATCTAGAGGGGGAGCATTTTTCTGATTCATGTAACAGGGGAGTAAAAATGCCCATGGCTCTGGGCATAGGATGGGTACATTGTAAGGCCAAAGAGATCACTGTTTCTAATTGATTTCATAATAAAACTTGTCATGATAAAGGCCAGGGTACCTAAAGACTTTTTTTTAAATACCTGTACATTTTGTCACAGTCTTTGTTTTTTTTTTTTTTCCTGATTAAGAATATCATGAAATCTTATACAATTTCTTTTTGGTGCAATCTTAGAATCTGAGACAAAATACAAGAAGGCAAAGACAACTTTGAAATCAAACCTCAGCATTCTGTAACTGTGACAGGAAAAATGAAGACAACCAGAATAAAATGTGCACAAATTTAAATGGTGATAAGACACACGATGTAAAGGGAAGTGCAGTCATGACAACCGTCTGATTAGATAACTAAGTATCATTTGTAATGTTTATATGGTATAGCTAATCGCGATATAATTAAGAAAGTAGCCGGTCATAACTGTCCAGTTATACCTGAAATGCTCAAGTGATGCAAGTGGGATTGAAATGTTAGTAGCAAGTTTTACTTATTTAAGTGTAGAGGAACTGCCTCCCTGAAGCCTTCCTGTTCATCGCTCCAGTCTGCCTCAATCTCTCCCACTTCTGAATCCTCACAACACGGTCACAAAGTGGAGAAGAGTTAAAATGACCAATCTTGACTGGAAACCTACAAGCAGTACAACCATGTGCAAGTTTTTTAACCTCTCTCAACATCAATTACGTCTTAGATTGGGCTGCCGTAAAGATTAAGTGAGATAACGTATTCAAGCCACTATACAGGAGTACCTGCCATATGATGATCTCACAATAAATAGCATCTAGTAATATCACCTGATACTCTTTATTAATTTCCCCCACTGCATTACACATCTGTGGCAATCTGAACCGCCTCTAACCCTAAAACCAACAGCTATGCTGAATTCATGGTCAGAATCATGATGACTGGACCCAGTTAATAATAACAGAGATATTAAAACAGGAAAATATTTCAAAGTTATAAGAAAAATGTGAGTCAGGGGTTATATAGATGATCAAAGACCTGGATTGGGGAAAAGCTGCAAAATCTCATACACAGATATGTCAGCCTCTAGTAATTCACTTGCCACAATGTATGTAAATTAATGTTTTGAATATAAGCTTCCTTAAGTTACAACGTGCATTTTTCAACAAAGATGAAGTCAAAAATAATTAAAATCTATGGGCAATAATTTTAACTTATGCAATATGGTCTACTGTGTATTCATGACTGACCACAAAGAACTGAAGACAATTGCGAATAATGGTTGTCTTGTATCATTTTCAACAGTAGCGGAGACATACATGATAAGTTAGACAAGTGATGAAACATACATCACCGTCTGCCCTGAAGTTTACACTTGTCATTTACCACCTCCCAACAGGACTTAAAGGGCAAATATATCTTTCCATCTGATGTGAAAGCTAATTTATTTTGAATTTATCTGATAATAAAACAAAAGCAATTTCAATTTTCACTGTGAACTAGTAGCTTGGACCTGCAATCTAAGACAACAACTTTTGAGAGAAGCCAGTGTGGATCACGGTGAAGGTATAGGAGTCAGACAGACCTGTGTTAAAACCCTGGATCTACTGTATTAATTATATAGAGCGAAAGTTACAATGCCAGCCTGAGGCAAGAGAGGTTACAAGGATTACAGGAGATAATGCGTGACTTGCTTAGCTTGGTGTCTGGCATGTGGTAAGCATCCAGTAAATAGTAAGGACTGTCCTGCTGTGAAAATTATCAATCACAGTGACCGCGTTCAGATAAGGGGTGCTAAAGGCAGGCTTTAACAGCAATATTAACAAACATAAAATCCTAAGACAATTGTAAAAATGTGTGTGCCAGGAGGAAGGGCTCTTTTATTCACTGCATTATCTCCTGAACTAGGACAGTCCCTGACACAAAGCAAGTGCTTAATAAATATCTTTTGGACTAATTAACAGCAAGCTCTAGGAAATTACATTCCAGAGGACCCTCCAGAACGGGCAAGACATCATGGTGTCTGTTTTTCTCCTCTGTCCTCCCAGCATGCTCTCTGCTGAGGAATTGACCAATTTGGTCAAGGTTGTGAAGCACCAACACTGCAGCATAAAGCCTTTCAAACATGAAAGAGAACTTTCTGTACAGCAAAAGCTCTCCAGTCAAGGGTCTCTTATGTTTCTTAACTCACCTAAACAGAAACAACTTTAGTTCTGTTGGGTGGAAAGTGATGTCAGTGCCAAGAGCAATGGACCTGGATACGGGATGCTTGGCCCTTGTCTCAGGCCTGCCATTCACTAGCTGTGTGGCCTTGAGGTCACTGCAATAACCACCCGCTGGTGTAAGTCAAGGGCTTATGCGTGTTGTAAAAAGTCAGAGATATTCCATAAGAAAGGGAAGTAAAGTTATGAAACATTCTGTGAATTGGTTTCCTCCTTATGCAATAGAAAAACACCCTGATTCGTCTACACCACAAGGCTCCTGAAGAGATCAAATAAAAGCCCTTGAAAATAATCACTAGATAAAAATACAGTATTTTTATTTGTCCAGGAAAATACTACTTTCTCCCAGGAATAGCTGCAGCTTATTGTAAAGAATTTTTAAAAGGAAGAGACTGAGCAACTAGTAAAGAAGTAAAAAACTGAAAAAAACAAAACTGGCTATTAGATGACAAAAAGTTTTAAAAACGTATTTCATTTTAGAAGAACTACTAAGAACTACTAAGAGCCTAAGAACTACTTTCTTAGGAATATCATTTTAAAATTGAGTTGTTGTAGCAGCTAATTTTTTTGTATTTGGGCCCAAAAATAATATGTAAAAAAAAAAATCTTTGTTCATTTTCCAATATATAGTGAAGGAGAAAAATGATAATGGGGAGAGAAGGTCAGTTTATTCTGATTCTGAGCTCTGTCTAGAAAAGGGGGTATAAGGATAGGCTATTTCTATTAATCTTTTTGTCTCTAGAAACAAAAATAAATGATATATAGAGAGTTCAAAATGTCTTGTGTTATCAGAGGAAAAACTAGTTGAAAAATATGCTGCATTCAGAAAGTAACATAAACACTCAGCCTGCCAACAGAGCTGAGCCTCCCCCACCTCAATATCTGCCTGCAGAGCACAGAAGGGCTCCTCCCTTCAAGGTTCCGGGGCCCGGGATGCAACCAAAGTGTAACAAATATTCCAGAACACTGAGATTTGCTTTTTCACAGGAGAAGCAGAACACAAATTCTTGGCTGGTGCGGGGAGCATGTATCAGGGAAAGACACCAAAGCAGGAAAGTCCTGGGAGTTATTCCGAGAGGCCCACAATGTCTACACGGAAGTTCAAGGACATGCCCTGAGTGGAACGGCTGGACCATGTGTAATAAAAGCACACTCACCACAATCCTAAATAGCAATTTTTCCTGGGAAGAAATGGGATACATTTGTGTGTGTGTGTTCGCTTTTCTATGTTTTCCAAATCTATAAGAAACAAAACATTTTTGTAATAAGAAAAAAAAGCAAATAAAAATGTTATAGTTCAAAAATTTATCCCAATGGGGCTTCCCTGGTGGCACAGTGCTTAAGAATCCGCCTGCCAGCACAGGGCACATGGGTTCAAGCCCTGGTCCGGGAAGATCCCACATGCCCCGGAGCAACTAAGCCCGTGCACCACAACTACTGAGCCTGCGCTCTAGAGCCCATGAGCTACAACTACTGAGCCCACGTGCCTAAAGCCAATGCTCCGCAACAAGAGAAGCCACCACAATGAGAAGCCCACGCACCGCAACGAAGAGTAGCCCCCGCTCGCCGCAACTAGAGAAAGCCCTCACGCAGCAACAAAGACCCATCGCAGCCAAAAATAAATAAATTTATATAAAACAAAATTATCCCAATGAAATTGATGAGAATTTAGTATCTTTTAGGGTTTTTTTTTTCTTTTTGTTTTAGTTTCAATACAGCTTCATATTCCTAGACCGTATTCCTAGACTCCAGCTCCCACTGTAGCTCCTTAAAGAATTGATTAGGCTGCCTGGTCGTTTTTCCGGGAATTGTTTCAACATTACCTAAATGTGTGTAGGCAACACTGTGCTACCATCTGCTTCTAATGAAGACGATAATGATGAAGATCACAGCCCTGTGGGTTAAGACTCCATCAAAATGCGTATGTGTTTACAAAGCAGTGGCTATTGATTTAAGTCACTGCTTTGGTAGAAAGGGAACAGTGTTTCAACATCTTTTTGCTTCTGCTTTCAAGGATCTCTATTTCCCACCTAGATGTGCTGTAGGTTCGGAGGTTTGAGGACTCCCTTACCATCCCACTGGGTTTAACCTTTGAATGTAATTTCAAAGACCTGACAGTCGGTGGGGATCAGTGTAACAGCTTTATTAATCTTAGAAATTGTGTAAGAACCACCAGTGTAGGATATCTGAACAGAGTTGGTTTGGAGACTACTACTTGGGTCTGAGGACACATGGGACTCCCTTGCCCCCTCCCCCTTCATGCTAACAGGACCTGCAGGCAGCCATTATCAGATTTTCCCATTCGGTCACATGCTAAGAAGCTGCACTGGGACAGAGGGTGGATATAGACTTATTACACCAAGACAGGAAGCAGAAAGGAACTATGGATCCACAAGGTGAGCAAAGAGAGAGAGAAGCATGACTCCCAGTAACCAATTTCGTAGAAACCCAAGAAAACTGCTAGAGAGAAACTCTGAAATTGCTCACTGCAATATCCCCACTCATGGGGAAGAGAGCAGAGTCTCTCCTGACATTGGAAGAAAAGGTTGACTGTTCCTCCCCCCCTCCCTAACTTTTGTTCTCTCTTAATCCATTGGGTCCAAAGGCCAAGACTCTGGCAGCCAGGAGGGTTGTGTTAGATCATTAGCGCATCGAGGTTTCTGCCGGTGAGCCCAGAACTACAGCGGTCCCTCTTATGACTTGGGCAGTGCAGCTCTTGTCCCTGGAGGCCCTCAAGAAGAGTCAGGATAGGACATTAAATTAGCATCACAGGCATGCTGCATCTAGGCCATCACTTCTACACCTATTTCTCATTCCACAGTATATCATCCAAATATTGCATAACAGGATAAGCGACGGATAATAATATAAAAATGCCTCAAATTTGAATGTGGGTTTCCCCCATTATTACATTCCGAGAGAGGAAATAAAATAAAAATCACCTCTGCCTCATAAATTACAGTTTAGAGAACTAAACCCAAAGCTCCTTGCTCCCCGTTAGGTAGAATAACACCCCCCGCCCCCAACTCCAGTAAGATGTCCACGTCCTAATCCCTGGACCTGGGCATATATGTTACCTTATGTGGCAAAGGTTGCAGATAGAATTAAGGTTGCTAATTAGCTTTAACACAGGGAGATAGTCCCCGGATAATCTGAGTGGATCCAATGTAATCATAAGGGACCATAAATGGGGGAGAGAAAGGCAGAAGAGGTCAGACCCAGAGAGAAGGCAGCAGAAGAAGGACTCTGCCTAACGTTCCTGGCTTTGAAGATGGAGGAAAGGGGCCTTGAGCCTAGGAATGCGGACAGCCTCCTGAAGCAGCGAAAGTCAAGAGAACAAACTCTTCTAGAACCTCAAGTGGGCCACACAGGCCTGCCGAGACCTTCGTTTTAGCCCAGTGAAGTTTATTTAGCTAATGTTTATTTTGAATTTTCAGAACCATAAGATAATACATTTGTGTCATTTCTTATGATAATCGAGAATCTAGAATCCTACTTCCTTATCCTTTTCTCCCTCAGCCAGATGTAACTCACCTGGAGGGAGTTTGGGTTCTTTGGCAGAAGTTGCATCCCAGGCTGCCACCTGCTCGAATGGGCGCTGCTTTTAGCACCTCCACAACTGAATTAGTGCAGCTCCAAGCTTCTCATGAGTGTCGTGTTTCCAGAGTCAGTTAGGACACGTAAGAATATCACAGCACCAGATTCGTGCCAACAGAATTCAGATAGCACAACTAACCCTCACCCAGGTTCCAGAGCAGCTCCCACACAAAGTACTGTGTTTCCAGATCCTAGTACACAATTTAGAGAGGAACCCAGGCTCACAGTTTTGTCTCCACCTACGAATGTAACAGAGACCTAGTGCTGGCTGAGAAAAGGGGGAAAATATTTGGGGCTTCAGTTCTGCTGGGATGCTGGTCTCGTTCTCCCATGGGTCTCAATCTAAAATCAGGATGAAGAGATCTTCTATTGAGAGGCTACTTGTGACCTTCTGATTTATTGGGAGTAGGGGGTGTGGGGAAATCCACCTATCACACAGCCTCTCCTAGGATTTCAACAGTTACACACAGATGCTGCCTCTTAGGATCTGGCCCTCTGAAATGCCATTTCTGTTCTGAACTGTAGGTTCCAGAACTCAACACTGAACTACGGCGTTCAGTGTACAGTCTCTGTACACTAGTGGCATTGGCTCTTAGGAGGTTTCCTCACGTTTACAATGTTTATAACAGGGAGCTCACCGAACCAACCTCACTGCCTTGCTTTCCCCGTGACGTTATCCACCCCCAGCAAGATGCCCAGGCGTATTTTATTGCTGTGTATTTTATTGCTGTGTATGAGTGGCTATTGTTTCTACCTCTTGCACTTGATTTACACAGGCTTAGGAAGCTTCTCCCTTGAGGGTAGTCCTCCAGTTTTCTACCTGTGTCTCAGTATAAAACTACCTTCAGCAAATTCATGAACTTCCAAAAGCATGTGTGCCTCTGGGGGCCAGTGAGAAGACCCTAGACCATGAGCTTCCCCGACAGATCTTCCCATCTCTCAACTTTTGAATTTTCCAAGCCTTGACTAACCTGTTCTATTTTCCCAGCAGTGAAGTTTCTTTCTTTCCTCATTGTTCTATCACAGAGGGGTAAGTCTCCGAGTACTCCAGTTCCTGTTTTTCCTCCCCCTCCTTCTCAGCAGGCCAAGTGAAGTTTAGAACTTTTTAACCTACTTTCTAAGTTGCTTCTCTTTCTTCTCAATCACATGTGGGGCTATCCCTGTGCGCGGGATCACCGTGCTTTCCTTCCTTTCACTTTGCTCTTGGGCTAAGCACACACACCTTCAGATTCTCTTTCGTTTTGTCCCCAGCCTGAGAGATAAAAATTCACTCGGTTCCAGGTCGGCCAAAAATAAATGCAACCCACCACCCAGGGGATCTAATTTCAATCATGTTGACCTTTACATCTGAAATTTAGGATGTTATCTGTCCTAAATCTCTCTACTCCGTACATGTCCTAGTTGGGTTCCCCTCATAGTACGTAGTAAATAGCTGTTCTCATGAGCAGCTGTGTTATTTTAAAAACTCAGTAAATACATTATGCTGATATTCCCTTAATAACCTGCACAAATCTCATGTAACCTCTTCATGCATCTGTCCCGGGTCTTGGGGTGGTTCCCATGTGCTCTTATGATTCACTGGCCACCCCTCCCTAACCCCCTCATCCCTGCCTGCTGCTAAGAGGAGGTTTCCCAGTAATGCCCCAGACAGTCTTTCTCTGGGGAACATCCTGGCTCACTCTAAGAATGTACTGCTTAATGTGGCTAAATTTGGGGGAGAAATCCAGTCTCCTATTTAGTAACCACTAAATCATCCCCTTCGTTTTTAGTTCTCCCTTTCAAAGCAATTAAATATGGCACACCTCCTTCTCCCATTCATATCCGTATTCTCTCAGATGCTGAGTTCTCAGTCTTTTGGTTAAGAAAATTCCTCACTTGGTCCGTTTCAATGGGCACATCCTCTTTCAGTTTTTCTTTCACTTTTCTACTGCTCTTCTCTGACTTGACAATAAAAACATGCTTTTTAAAAAACTAATTCTGCTCCAACATAACTGACCAAACTCCATGCCTGAAAACAGTCTGTTTCAGACATAGGATGTTTTCACGCTTTTTCCATTTAATAGGCTTTCTGTCTCAATCCACCAAGATGACATGTTGCCGAAAAAGGAGGAAATCTTCCTTTTTATTGAAAAGGAAGATTGAAAAATACAACATTTCCCTGCCATTGATCTCAGTATGGGTCTCTGAAACCCATGTTCAGGGCTTATGGAGGAAATAATCTAGAACCAGCTTGAGGCCCTGTGGATAGGACTCCACAGTCTCTGGAAGCTGAATGAATCCAAGTGTCCACAGCTCCCTCTTTTTCTGGATGCAATTCAAAACAAAACCAAAACAGAATTTGGGAAAGCTGCTCTAGTACTTTCTGTCAAAGCCTTAGTATTAACAATCTAAAGGTCAAAACATCACGCATGAGTGTTCTGGATGTACAATTTGGTTGCTTTTGGTAGTTTAAAGTCCCAGTAATATAATGTCAGCCTGTCACTGCAATGATGTACACATCCTGCTGCAACTTTCTAGGCCAACGCTTGGCATATCAGCTCCCATGAGCAAGGACTCAGATTCTCCAGAAAGTTGCTTTCTTTCTAAACGGCACAGAGTATGAGGAAATGTTTGATGCTCAAATCCTACTACTTGCTCCTCTCGCTGTCTTCCTGTCTGAAATCTGGTGAATAGAAGTATCAAATGGCAAACAGACTGGAGATTGCTACTTGGGCCTGGGCCCCAACACAGCATCCTGGTCTATCCGTACCTAAGTAAAGCAGCTGGACCCACTGACAGGCCACGCTGATGTACACAAGGGGTTTTAGACTGAAAAGCTGGAGCAGGGGCCCAGTCCCAAAATGGGATTAGGACCAGCACAGATGAGTTTAATTCACTGAAAAAGAAAACAGTGGAGCACCGATTGGAGTCTGCCACCTAGAAGACACTGGCACAGCAGTTGAAAGCAGAGCTCAGGGGCCATGGTTGGGGCCAACAGAACGGTCTGAGCCCCCCTCCCCTTGTCCCAGCCCAAGCCCTGGAAGAGCCAGCCTTTCCCCGGACAGCCTGGGCCTCCCAGGGCATCTTTTCTTGGGCCTCAGGAGCAAAGAGCAGAACGCTTGGGGATGCAGCGCTCCCCCGCCCTCAAGCACAGGCCAAAGCTTGAGGGACCCGTGTTTCCAAGCCCAGGATCTGGCCTCGGAGCTGAGCCTCTAACCCCACAGCCCACAGAGCCCTCCAGCCCTAAGTGGAGCCCACGTCCCCGCCACAGAACAAAGGGGCGGCATCCTCCATCTCTGACCCTCTCCTCTCCTGTTGCATGAGGTTATTTTATTTAAAACTCAAAGGGGAAAATAAAAAAACACAAACCTTACTTACTGTTTGCTGAGGCTTCCAGGGAAAGAGAATATTGGCCTAAAGCAGTGGTTCTCCAAGCCTGAGGCCCGGTGGAGCCGCATTGGGGTCACCTGGGAACCTGTCGGAAGCGCAAGCTTATTGGGCCCAGACCTACCGAATCAGAAATGCAGTGGGTGGGGCTTAGCAGTCTTCAGTTTCAGACGCCCTCCAGGTGATTCTAATGCACACCCAGATATAGGACCGCTGGGCTAAACAAGGGCATAATTACACTAATCAGAAGAGCTACTTCTCCACACGTGGAAAGGGGCAAACATGCAGAGAAAGAAAAAAGGCCACTCCAAGACTTTCTCTTTGTGGAGAGAAAAAGACAAACCTACAGGGGGTGTGGAGAGGAATTCAGACATTTCTTTCCTACCAGATGATTTTTCAGTAAAATAAAAAGATGAGAAATAGTCACTAAGAACCAATTCTGGATTACTGAAATTGGTCTTCTCACTGCTGTCTATCAGGTTTATTTTTCTAGAAATCAAGTTTAGTATTCTACCTTGCTCAAAGGTAGTGCTTAGCTAACTATTCCTACTGAGTAAAGCCTCAGTTATCTAGCATGGAAAACAAAGCCAGTCACAACTTGCCTCAAACCATCTTTCGACCTAATTTAAGCTCATGTTCAGTTCTATGCATCAAACATAGATGCTTATGCTTACGAAGTAAGCAACTTTGAATAAAAAAGCAGAAGAGGTTCCACCCTCCAGGGTAGTCTCCTGTATCAGAAGCCCCCAGGAAGCAAGTTAGCCATGCAAAGGTTCAAATGCATCCCCAGAGAATTGGCTATGGCAGGCCTGGAAGGGGGCCTATATGGATACACTTGTCAAGGGCTTCAGAGGAGTCAGCTGAGTCCAAGTGAAAACACCTGTTGAGAAATTCTGTTGCACATATTTAATAAACTGTGATCCCTGGCAAGTGCCTAGACTTTAAGCAAGTGCCCATTAATTACTGAGTGGTTAACAGTCTTCCTTTCCACATTCAGATATTCCCATTTTATAAAGCCCTCTAACCTACCTCATTGAACCATCCTAACACCTTACAGCGTGAAAACATTTACTTATTTCGCACATTTAAAACACACAATAAGGACAAAAAGAATTCACATCATTTCCACTGAGGTGTCTAGTACTTAAATGCCTTCAGACTTGAAAGGCAGGGACACCAGAGGCAGCACAGCACTGCACGTAGGATTCTAGACGCATCAATAGAACTGCTCTCATTAAGGTCTTCACCTGGGCTCCTTTTCCAAGGAGGGCTTCCACATCTAACTTTAGGTGGCTGTTCAGGGTTGCTCTGCCAAAGCGCAGCCGTGATCATTTCTTCTCTTAATTTTGTCATTAACTTATGTTTTCCTTCTCTGCAAAGTCTCAGAACAAATAGATTCTGTTTGCATGAATAAGGCACCACGTTCCCAGGTACGAAGAGAAGTGTAAGTCTGCACAGCTGCACAAGGAGACTTAACCAAGATCCACTTCCAAGGCTTTGCCGGCATCAAAGGTCTTAGAGACCATTTGGGAAAATCTTTCTTTTCTTTGGTTAATCTTTTGAAATTCTTTCCCTTCCACTCCCAGCATTTTAAATTCCTTCATCAAACCAAGCACACACTTTTTAGTAATGGACTAGGAGTCAGAAGCCTGGGTTCTAGTTTTAGATCTGCTACTTGCTGCTGCAGGACTGTGGACAAAACATTTGACCCCACCGAGACTCAGTTTTCCTATCAGCAAAATGGACCTGATGAGGAGATGAATTAGGTGGTCCCTAAAATTCTTTGGCTCTGTGTAGTGGAGAAGGGGTATATGAAATTCTCCTTCCAAATCCAGATAGTGTAAAGCAACCTATTCTAATAAGGATGACCTCACTCCCAGATATTTCCCTACTCTGGCAGTCGTTTCAGGCTGAGATATTTGCACATGCAAGATTCTAAGAGTTGAGGAAGAGGAATATGATGGACTCAGAGCTGTTTCATAGCCTGAGGAAAGGTTTTGAAGAGCTGCCATTTCACATGTTGTGCCGGAGTGGGGTCGTCCGTGCTACTGAGTCCTTATGCTTCTCTCAATCTTATTTCAAGAGAGAATGTTGAGGCTTATCCTGAACCGGAAACTCTCTTAGCCTGAGATGAAAATACAGCCATGAATGAAAGCACCCTGGAGTCAGTGGTCGCTGACCAAGTGTATGAATATTTGACTCTCTCTGCTGTTAATGGCAGATTGAAAGACAATGTGTGGAAAGGGCTTCATTTTGCTTTACCAGGCTAAACTAATGTAGGTAATTAAGATTCACTGCCTGATTAACTTCAAATGGCTATACAGAGAGCAACATAATTCTGTTACTCTCTAAATATCAAGGTTTATCCATATAGTAAAAACGAAATTGTATACAATCGAAGGTCTGGTTATCCGTTCGCGTTTGATCCTTAATGATGCACATCCCTTTAGAATACTCATGCTGTGTCCTCTGTTTGTGAAGGGCAGACAAGAGGGTCCCAGAGGTTAATGACTGTGCCGGTCTCCTAGCTAGCTGGTGACAAAGACAGGTCTCAAAGAAGAAGCCCTCATGGTAAATTAGGGCTCTTTCAAATTAGTCATTGCAAGGATTCATTTTTGTTAAGAGAAATCCTTTATATTTTATTGTTCATGGTTCACTGAGCCATCTGGGATCAAGGGCATTTTGGACATTGGGCAGTGCTGGGGGTAGGGATGAAAAGAAAGAAGGGAGAGTCCTCGTTTTTCAAATGGACTCAAGTGCCATTTATCTTTCATAATCTACCAACAAGGTAAGCTAAACCCCAGCCCCATCCCTCATGAAAAGATGACTTCAAAAGACACACTTTAGAAATAAACTAAGTCAGAAAATGTGTTGCCCAGGGTTTATCAGGCTCTGAACAGTTTCTCACACAAGGCACAATAAGCAGTGCCGCTTCCGGGAGGCTGAGGGAGGCCTGGCTAGCCCCAGGGTGAAGTTCAAGGGTCCGGGGATGCCGAGGAGCTGCCCAGAGGAACCAGGAAGGCAAAGGGCCAAGAAGTCAAGTACAAGCTGTGTCCTAAGGGTGCCCAGCATCAAGCTGAAGAAACTCACTTCAGTCACCGACTGTGAGGAGTGCACTCCAGCCGACGAAAGGAAACAAAGTCCAGGTGCCAGAAGCCAGGTAGATCCTGGGGAATGTGAGAAATGTGAAAAAGATCAAGTTCATCACTGGGCCCAGGTCTGGAATATCCATGGTTTTTTGACAAGCTCTTGGCCCTTGGGGTTTGCCACGTGAATGAATGAATAGATGGACAGTGGCAGATTATCGATGGGAACAGTGTTTCTTTTTCTTCTTTTTCAAGAGAATGTGACAAATCATGTCACAATATTGGCAGGAGTGAGAGTCACTGTGGAGCCCCTGGGGGCCGCTCAGAAGGCCAATCAGTAGGATCATCCTCTTGAGCAAGAAGATCTGATGGGACCCTTTGTGTTTTAAAGTTTTACAGAGAAAAGCTCGTCCCCAGTAAGGGAAAGGAAGGGGTGGATCTGGGTTCCTAAAGTAACGAATGCTTGAACATGTCTTAGCCCCGACATTTGAGGAGGTAGCAATGCTTGAAAACTCACAGTTAACTGGTCGAGCTAAAACTGTCCGTATTCTGACCTGAGAGACCAGCATAGAAGCGCTAGCAGTGGACCCAGTCTCTGACCTGGGTCAGCCTTCGGAGCCCCTCCTCCTGATAGCCCAAGGCTTCTGCTGGAGACACCTGCTCGCTGCCCGCCTCCTTGCGAGCCAGCATTCCTGACGTCCCATGCCAGTAACTGGCAGCATCACCACTGGCCTGCCTCAGCCCAAATCTTTGCTGAGTGCCCTTTCAATCAAATGCCCTCTCCCCTAAGCACAGCAGCGGGGAGTGGGCAGCCCTAAACTGAAGACTCACTGCAGCAGAAAATGATGCAGAGGCATCATTGATGACATTGATGACAACGTCCTGGGTCTGCAGCCACTGGGGGAGGGGTACTTGGACCAGTGACCGTGCATGGATGCAACTCACCAAGGTCAACTCCGTCTCAGCCACCAGCGCTTCTTTTGCCCACCGGAAATGAACTGCCCTCTCCTTCCACCCTTGGCTGCAAGACCCAGCACAGGGAGGAGGAAGATTCTATAGGGGAGGACTGAACACTTGTCAGGGCTTTTACTCATTATTGATGGCTGGTGTGATGGGGCCAGGGGAGAGAGTGAGCATTTGTATTCTAGAGACAGAATGGTCACAGCAAGCACACTCCATTACCACATTGGGGGCATCCCTGTTTCAGAACGAACAAATTAATTAAAGGATGAATGGCTTAATTATGTTTATAGGAGATTTGTCCTCTTTTAAAGGCACCAGAAGGACACACCAGTCTTGACTTTAGCCATTCCTGTTTCTGCAGGAGTAACTTTGCTGTACACCTGAAACTAACACAACATTGTTAATCAACTATACTCCAATATAAAATAAAAAGTTTAAAAAAAAAAGTGACTTTGGCACCACCAGCAACTGTCAGTCTTAACTATGACCTCAGAAAATTTTGATCAAATTCAAGTTAATTTGCTCTGAGCCATTCCCTAGGGACACAGAAGGTCAGACCTAGAGCCCATCATCCCGATAAGAGGCTCCTACGAGCTCAGGACTCAATGCTGAAAGCAGAGTTTGGTGACCGTTTGGAAAGGCATCTTGAGTGGAGAGTGTGTCCTGGCTTGGCCATTGGGAGACTCAAGTTCTAAAGCACAGCTCTACTTACAACCTGTGAGAACTCAACAGGAAAGTGGGAAAGATTTGTCTTTTGTTTTTTAATTCTCAAAACTTACCCCAGTGTAGGAACTCAATAAAGCAAAGAGCGGGGAAGAGAGAGCCAGGGACAGAGGGAAAAATCTGCTGGCCTCCCTCATGAACTTTCTATGGTGACCCCACAGGGAGAAGTGGGGAAGATGTTTTGTGAACTAAACACTGCTATGTAAGTTCAAGAGTTTTGTGGGATAAAAGTTAGCCTCTAAATGCCACAATTGGAAGTTTAGCAAAAAGTCTGACTGTCTCGTTTTCAGAACTCTTTGCAAGGGTACTTGATGTGAAGGTGCAAAAAACTAGCAGCTGCAGTTGCTGCAGTTCTGTCTTCAGCTCCATGATGTTTCCCCTGGCCAAAAATGCACTAAGTTGCCTCTGAGTTCAAAGCATTCAGCAAACAATGGCAAGGCAGAGCCACCGGAAGCAGGCACCTGATTTCCATGACAAATATGGTAACGCTGTATTAGCTAATAGAGCCACTTTCTGTGTTGCCGGATGGGCATATACAGCAACACAAATTGGAATAGAATGGAACCTGTCCCCTGTTGGTAGAGTTGCCCCAAAGGGATGGAGAGTAATCATCCCCTCTGGTTTAATACTGAATTGTTTCAAAACCAACTCATAGTTGATGCCAAGTAAAAGCACTGTGTACCCATTACAATATGGCATGATTGAAGATTTAAAAAATAAAAGTTTGACAGTCTCTTCTGGAAGGATCCACACAGGATTTTCCTGCACGGAACAAGATCCAGTTTACGTAGCCCATGTGCTGGGTCACGGCCCCCCTTCTTTGGAACATGAGGGGTTGATTCCCTTGGGTGTCCTGGGGCCAGGCTCTACTGAGAAGTAAACACCTTGGTGGTACCACATGTTCATGGGTCCCTGTTTACACTGTGTCAGGAATAAATGGAGCTGGTGGCACAGGAATGCCATCCAGGATGGGACTGTGGCCAGGCGGGAGGGAAGGGGGAGATACGGGCTGGCAGTGGGTTGCGATACCAGGCCAGGGGTACCCACGCCAACCGCACTCAGGCCTTCAGTGCATCTTTAAAGAGAAACATGTTCTTAACCATTTGTTGGGTTTTGGGCAGTACAGTTGGGTAGACAAGAGAACAGGTTCTACAACCAGGCTGCCTAAGTTCCAACCGTGGCTTTGTTTCTTTCTAGCTCTAAACCTGGATGAGTCTCGTAACTTCTCGATGGACACGGGGATGATGATAGTATCTACCTTGTCAGCTTGCTGAGAAGGCCCTGGGGCTGGTCACAGCCACAGAACAAGTGTTTGGTAATTATTTGCTCTCCTGGAGACTCCTCCCAGGTGTGCCCAGGTCAAACACTTGAATCAAAATCGAATAATTATGGTGAAAGAGGCATCGGTCAAGCGATAGGCATGTTCACAAACAATGTCTCCTTCAGCCAAATATATCTCAGTCTTCACCACAACACCACGAGGAAGGAGTATTTTGCTTATCACAGACACGAAAACTGAGGTCATAACTGGTGTTCAAGGTGGCACCGCTGATAAGCACACCAGTCTGGGGTCCACCCAGACCTGCTTCTTGGAAAACAGCACAAGCAAGGGCTGTGTTTGCCAACACAGATCTCATCACCACCAGAAGGATCTGTGCAGACAACATGGTAGTTTCTGAAGGAGACCTGAGTCTGACTTCAGCAGCAGGTGGGAAACAAAATACAGTTGGTCCTCTGTACCCACAGATACTGTGTTACCCCATTTTATATAAGGGACTTGAGCATCCACAGATTTTGGGATCCTCGGGGGTTCCTGAAACCAATCACCCACAGACACTGAGGGACAACTATGGTCAGTAGCTGCAGATGGAACATTCTCCCATAATCACGGAGGCAGGTCACAAGGCATGGAAGCTACAGGCAGGGACCTCTGAGGCAGAGGAATTTAAAATGTTGCTCCTAATCTTTAATGAAAGATAAAAGCTGAAAACTCAAAGATCCTCTGTTTAAAAATGCCCTTCAGGCTTTGCCCAACTGAATGGGGAAAATATCCAGCTCAAAACCCTAGAAATATCTGGGGATGTCAGATTCTAGCTTTGGCTGAAAACCAGGTAAGGAGGGATCAGGTCTTTGAAGAAGGTCTGATGAAGTCTCTGAGCTTCCAGGCCCACCAGAAGCCATGCCCAGCGAGGCTTCTCTCCCCCGTCCTAGATGAAATTGTCAGAGATGGCCTCTGGAAGTTTGAGGAAGGGGAAGCACCATGTAGCAAGGATTCATCCCTAAACCTAATCTGTATTTCTCAACAACTTCCCTGGAGAAGCTCTCTGCCGTGCCACAGGGAGAAGATATTTTCATTCCATGTTTTATAGACTTGCTTCCTTGCTGATGCAGGGAATACCACTCCTGGCTCCTAAATCTGCTGGATAGGCACAGATGATTATATGCTTTAATTTCATTTCTTTGAAGAGGAGCAATTTCATTTCTTTGAATAGGAAGAAGATGATCGCCAGTAATGTATATGAAAGTCTTATAAGAAACAAAAGTAAAGGGTTATGCAAAAATGTATAAGGAATGATGGTGATCACGGTTATAAAGATAAATGTTATGCAGCAAAGGGAAGAAAACCTAAATTTTAATGACAGAAGAATAATTAATAAACTGTGGCTTATCTATATGATAGAGGTCTAGACGGCCATTAAAAGTCATTTTACAATGAACTTTTTATGATGAAAGAAACTGTTTATGGACTAAGGCTGTGTGAAAATCACATACCGCCTGCCTGCAGGTAAGCTAGATGGATAGATGGACGTAGAGACAATGAGAAGGAAGGGGAAAGGAAGAAAGTTACAATATATAAATAGGATTTACTTCAGAGTGGGTATACCAGTGATGAGCTTTATTTTCTCTTTTACTTTTATTTCTTTTGTTCTACCCTGCCTTGTTCTAAAAGCAATTTAAAGTTGTTTACAGCATACATACAAGATAAAATTAAATTTGAGAAAATGTAAGCAGATGAGGAATAAATATAAGAAAGATAAGCTACAGCCAGCAGGGTGGCTGGTATGTGGAATGAATTCTGTGAAGCCCTACACAGTAGACAGAGATCGACCACACATTCACCCCTAAGCTTTCTAGCCACCAACCCAGAGAGGGAGACACGGTACATGATGTGGCTTCTTCATTTTGAGGACAAAGTGAAGCATTCACAGGAAAATAAAGCAAAATGACTCCACTTAAGAAAACAGGAAAGAAAGTTCTCCCATGTTCTCTGCTCATCGGGACACTGTGGAAGGTGGTAAATAGTGGGGCAAAGTTTGTCGCCCTCTGTGACCCAGCGAGTCACCTTCAGGGAATCCAAGCAGCCCCTGTGTGAGTTGAAGACACAGTGCCAAAGTAATAATCCTAACAGCTACAGTGGAGGGAGGGTTACTAATTCCAGGCTCTGTGCTGACTCCTGCAAACGATCTCATCTAATCCTCACACAGCCCTACATCGTATCATCATCATTCCCCTAGACCTGGAAACAGTTTAGAGAATAACTCAAACTCAACGAGCTGGCACATGGCAGGGCCAGAATTCGGACTCTCCATGCCCAACATGGTTCACCATCACGCCCTATTGCTTTTCAATCCAGAAAAAAATAAGCAGGGCTCCATACAGGGCAATGGCACAATGCCAAAGTGTAGTTCAGTGAAAAAAGCCCAAGAGGGGATCGTTTTTCTCTTTTTTGTATTTCCAAGCTTTGGCCAATGATTAGGTTTACTTTCAAATTGTCCACCCTTTTGGATTCCCTGAACCACTTCTCAAGCCCCTCTGACTTGCACTGCTTCCACCTGACTTTCAGAGTTCTGGAGGCATCTGTTTCTCTCTACCTGATAAAGGACCTCCCTCGGGATGCAGAGAATCACCTTGGTTGTAAACAAGCTCCTCCTCACCCTGCAGCTTCTACAGTTCAAACGTTAAGCCCATCAATAAACTATTTCTATGAGGTGAGTCTTCAAACTGAACTTACATCAACTGTGAACACATCACTGAGCCCCTCCTACACAGCCCTTCTTTGCCTCATTTATCTCTTTGACTCCTCACCCCATCCTTTGGAGTGCATGTTCTATTAGACCCAACAGGTGGAGGAAGTAGGGAGACCCAGGAATGTAAAATGTATTAAACTGACCAAAACAATATTTACTAGAACTGGTAATGTTGATTGGAAATAAGTGCCCTCATACATTCACATTTGGAATATAAACAAGAATAACCTTCATTCCTGAGGACAGTTTTATAAAGCATGCCAACAGCGTTGACAGTATACAGAGCCTTTGAACCAGAAATTCCACTTGAGTAGATTATTCTAAGGAGACAAGGATAAGATAAATGAAGGCAAAATTTAGCTAGTAGGATGTTTCCTAGCACTGTTATAATAGGGCAAGCCTGGAAGCCAAATGTCTAAAAATAAGAGTTTGTTTAAATAAATGGGGGTCTACCTTTATAAACAAATAGCACGCATCCACATAAAAGCGATGTCGTAGAACGAACTATATTGACTTTAAAATTATTTTTGCTTCTGATGTATTTAAAATGAGGAAAGTGGGTAACAAAACAATTTGTGCAACATGATCTCATTTCTCAAAGGAACACTGTAATATGAATGTGTAAGGAAAAAAATCTAGAAAGATATAAAGATATACTTGAAAATGTTGATAGTAGTTATTTCTAGAGTTGTTATTACCAGTAGATTTTAATTTCTTCTTTTTGTATATATGTTTTTTAAACTAACCCATAGTGAAGATGAATTACTCTGTAAAAAATGAAAAGGAATTTAAAAATGAAACAGGCAAAACATACCAAGCCTTCAGTTTTGCATTTCTGTTTATATAAAAGAAAAGAGCCAAGATATGGATTAAAAAACTGACAAAGCCAGGTCAGAATATTCTTCTGTGTTTGTCTCTGGCATTGCCGTGAGTGGAGCTAAAGATGTAACAACCCTGCACATCAGGTGGAGGTTGATGGAAGACACCCATGTAAGTATGGCACTGTCTCTTGAGAGATGCCAACCCAGGGATGTCAATAAAAGTAACCCAGAGCTTTCTCTCTCTAACGCTTTAAGTTCAAACCAATTTTTATAATATTCGTAAGAAATTTCCTTTCACCCAAACCCTCCCCAACTTTGATTTCACAAGCCCACACCTACCCCAATGGACCCAGCAGTGGTTTATTATAGCTTTCACGGAAGCAAAAAGCACTTGGTAATCAAAGATAATTCTGCTCCCACATGAATAAACGCAGTTCAGACTTGTCTGCCACTAAAAGTCCTCAAAGGAATAGAAGACATCAATGCGTATGATTTTAGTTCTAAACTGTTTTTAAAATATGTTCCAGCACACTTAATAGCAGAGTGAGCTAATGTACATCAGCACTTCTTTTTCTTGAAAGCTGCTTCCGTGTGTGACTGAACAGAAAGATGGATCCTGGCCTTTCATCTAAAATAGCATCCGAGAAAGTGAATGCTTTCCTTCGCCCCTTTCCTTTTCCCTGGTTTGGGAAAACTTTCATTCTCTAACAAAAACTTATTAAGTTTCTGCTAGAAAACACAAATATGACCATGTTTCATTGCAGTGGCTTTCAAATGGTACCCTTTTGGTACCCTTTTGCAGTGGCTTTTCAAAAGGTACCAAGCTCCTTGCCTTGTTTCCGCTAGACCAACTGCCAAGCAAATTCTGGGCTTCCAGATAAAATGTCAAGGAGTTTCAAGGCTTAAAAATGTTAGCAGGCCACTCACCAAAGGGCAGTAGGGATACAAGGCCCCTCATGATGTAACCTTAGCTTGCCTCTCTCCATATTTCCATGAATTACTTGGATGGTTTGCATGTCCAGTGTACACCTTGTTCATTCATGCCTCAGTGGCTTCCCACACTCTGCCCTCTCTACTGGATCCACCTTCCTATCCTTGACTGCCTAGGAACTGCTGACACACTTGCTCAGACATCCCCCGCTTTGTGAAGCATTCAATGAACAAGGTCCTTTCCAACTCTCCCAGCAAGGTCAGCCCCTCCAATGTCAAGGCTACTTCCTGTACCTTAGAGAGAAGCCCATTATTACATGGGTCACACTCAGCTAGAGTCATGTTTTACATGTACATCTTCTTTACCAGAAAGTAAGAGTTTTGAGAGCAATGTCTAGGTCAAATCTCTTTTTGATCCCAGAATTAGCACAGCACTCTTCTCAATAACTAAGGGCTCATAAAACTTAGTTGATCTAGACCAAAAGGCTATGTTGGGTCATCAGAGAGAGTGAAGAAAAAGGGAAAAGGGAAGTGGGGGGAGGAAGAGAAGATGGAGAAAGTGGAAGATGCAGGAGAGGAGGGGACGAAAGAGGGGAGTATGGGGTGAAATACTCAAGAATGTGATGGTTTTAGAATCTTGAAATCTGGCTTTTTGTGTGGCCAACATTTTCTTACCATATTACATTTGTTGTTTAATTGATGTCAAGAGAAGGTGAGCAAATAGGGTAGTAATATTAAACTTTGTGTGTTTCCAGGAGAAAGTGCAGTGTTGGGGAATCTGTAGGTACATATTGGGACAGCAAGACACTCTTAAAAGTGTGTTTTAACAACTTATGCTTGAGAAATGATTATTAGACATCTAAATATCTTTCATATATCTTTGCCCACTTTGCCTTTAAAATTCTCCATGACAACATTTCTCTAAGCATGTTCCATGGACTAGGTGGTGGGTGAGAAAAAGATCAAATAATTCCTGAGGCTTAAAGACATTTAGGGGGCTTCCCTGGTGGCTCAGTGGTTGAGAATCCGCCTGCCAGTGCAAGAGACACGGGTTCAAGCCCTGGTCCGGGAAGATCCCACATGCCGCGGAGCAATTAAGCACGTGCGCCACAACTACTGAGCTTGCGCTCTGGAGCCCGCGAGCCACAACTACTGAGCCTGCGTGCCACAACTACTGAAGCCCGTGCGCCTAGAGCCTGTGCTCTGCAACAAGAGAAGCCTCTGCAATGAGAAGCCCGCACACCGCAACAAAGAGTGGCCCCTGCTCTCCACAACTAGAGAAAGCCCGCGTGCAGCAACGAAGACCCAATGCAGCCAAAAATAAACAAATAAATAAATAAATAAATTTATTTAAAAAAAAAAACATTTAGGAAACGTTAAGTTAAATTAAAATATTGTTTGTCTGCAAGACTACCCAGGTCTTTAAAATACTGTTACACATTTTGAATCTCTAAGAGTAATCAGAATTTCTCTAGTTCAGTTGACCATCGAATTCCTTTTTTGATAGTGCATCCCCTGGGTCTAAAACACACCTTAGAAAATGAAGTCCTACATAGTAAGTAGGGTAGATACCGTTCCTTGCCATTTATAAAGGGCACCGATACTAAAGAAAGTGATATCCTCAAGAGCATATGGTGATTAAGAGTGAGGATGTCAAGCCAAGTACCAGAGACATTAGTTCACTGTGATTCCTAATCACTTTGAATATAATGCAATTTAGATTTTGGGACTGTTTATTTTGTCCTGAATCAAATTTCATACTTCAGAATTAGGTGTGGAACTTTTAGAACCCCAAGGCTTTATCTATGGAGTCCCACATGCTCAGGTAGTCCTGAAACAGGCTTAAAATCATGGGAGTTTTAAAGCCAGAGCCCAGGACTTCCCTGGTGGTCCAGTGGTTAAGACTCCGCACTCCCAGTGCAGGGGGCATGGGTTTGATCCCTAGTCAGGGAACCAAGATCCCACATGTCACATGGCACAGCAAAAAGAAAAAAAAAAAAGCAAAGCCAGAGCCAAGCACTGAGGTTTGGTCATTAAGCATAGATGGAGAAGCTACAATGATCTCCCCCCACATACAAGCCACTGTTAAAATGTACATTTTGATACATTTTCATGGAAATAAGCAGTAATTTCCTAGTACTTAGACATTGACATAGATAATAGACTAACAAAATAGATCTGAAAGAAGACAGATATTCACATTGCAATTCAAATTAACTTCTTTTGTCCATCAATATCACTGGAAATAAAATTTTCTGGTCACAATCTTCCTCTTGTAACAATAATGTCATAAAACAGAAGCTACTAGAAGGTATAACCTTCTTTTTAGCCTTACACTAAAACCGCTATAGATTTTCACCACTAAATTATTCTAGATTCATATAATCCATTTTCCACTTCAAGGCACATTCTAAGGATCATCACTGTCATAATCAGACATTGTTTCAAGAAAAGCATCAGAGCAGAGATCAAGAGACTGGCTCTGTTGTCAACTAGTTTATGACCTTAAGCAAGTCACTTGCTCCCCCTAAACTTTGTTGCTATAATCCTATGCCATCCCAGCAGTGGCCACTAGCCACAGTTGGCAACTCTGCCCCAGAAATGCAGCTAGCCCTCACTGAAGTATGCTGTAAATTTAAAATACATACTCAATTTCAGATACTTAAAATGAGAAAAAGAATATGAATATCTCAATACATTTTATATTGAATTCACATTGAAATGATACTATTCCCGAAGTATTGGGTTGATTAAAATATATAATTAATTTCACTTATTTCTTTTTACTGTATTTTTTTAAATGTGGCTATCAGAAAATTTAAAATTACCATTGTGACTCACTTTGTATTTATATGGACAGCCTTGATCTGATCTGTCAAATGAGGCCATGGTTTCAGATCACTTCAGAGTTACCTTCCAGCCCTGAACTTTTAAGATGGAACATTTGATAGAGAATAGAGCCTGGGAAGATGTGAGGCATAAACACTGACTGAAAGAACCAGCAAGACAATGTTCCAGAGGAGACTCTGAGCTTGAAGAATCACAGAGGAAACACTGGGTGTGCTGAAGGGGAATGGGAAGGGGAGAAGCCACGAGGGGGAGGGGGAAGGGGACGGGGACTGAAGGGGGACGGGGAGGGGACTCAACAGAAGCAGCAAAACTTCTCACGATGTTGTCATGGGTGGATATTGATAGATTCAGCAAGTTTTATTTCCCTTGGCTTGTGCCTTACTTCCTCAAACTGGTAAACACTGATTGGAAGTTACTGAGAAGGGCATGTCAACCTTCGTGGAAGGATGAGGGGTTAAGGAGGAGGAAGCTGAGCAAGAAGGCCTGGCTCAATAACTTGGACCCCAGTCCTTCAATCTCCCATCCACTCTCCCCAAACCTCATCCTAAGCCCCTTGGGCAGACTGTCAAGAGGAGGCTTCACGGAACAAAGAATCACTGAAAAGGACTGTGAAAAGAAAGGCATTTTAGCTTGGTGAGCAGCACTCCAATTCAGAAGGAAAATGCTTCCCATGACCCTTTCTTCTGGGGGGAAGAAAAAAGAACCCAGAGTCAGTTCATCAGACTCTGAAAATGAAAATGACCAGAGAGTGAAGCAAGTTTACATGCTTGATAACCACATGATTAGAGAAAAAAACCTTTGCAATCCTGACATAATTTCAGAGAAGTCTGAAGAAGGAAAGCTGGGAGATTTATAGATGGGCATTCTTGATGTGAGTTCTAGAAAGGTGTCTCTAGTATGGGAATAGGGGAATTCATGTGAACTTGCTAGGGAAAGACAGAATAAGCCCCCATAGGAGTCTTCTTAAGAATACCAATGCCATTTCCCACACCAATTTCCAGCAATTCACTCACCAGCAATGTAGGGATGCATGACACATTTTAATTTTCAATCTCATGGGTTAAAAAAAATAGTATTTCATTCTTGCTTTCATTTGCATTTTTTCAACCAATTTTCAGATGTCTACTAGCCATCTAAAATTATCATTCTGTGAAATGTCTATTTATGTTCTTTTCTCCACATTTCTATTGGACTGTCTTTTCCTACCAATTTATAGGATTTCTAGCACTTGCGGTGCTAGAAATAAAGTGTTGTAAATGTCTTTGCCCAGCCAAAAATAAAAGAATACTAATGCCAGAAAAACAACATGAACACCCATTTGCTGGCGTTTCTCCCAAGGGAAAGGACTCAGGAGCATTTGGGTTGAAACGGTTCTCCTCTATGTGGAAAGTTTAACATATGTCATCTCAGGCTTTCCAACTGCCTTCCACGACTCCCAAAACTCCTAGGAAAGTCAAATTATCCCCTCTCTGTTTCCTCTTGAGAACCAGTGAGATTACAACATCCTACCCCAAATCCCATCACGTTTTTACAGATCAGATTAAGTCAAGCCCAGAGGAGACATGTGATTCTGGACAGTCTTTGAGTTGGCTGATGGTAAAGCTTGGCTAGAATCCAAGCCTCCTAAGTTAAATCATTGAATATTGTCTTGGGCTTCCTGAGCAGGGCAGCACAGGATTATAATGCATCATGGAGTAGCTATATTGATTGTCTAGACCGCCTGCACTGCATCCCAACCATTGAAAAGAAACGCCCAACAATCTCTTTGACAGATGAACATCTGTGGGTCTGTTGATCACAGATGATGGAGGTCAAAATTTTATTTCTGATGTTCAAAAGCCACTTAAAAATTTCCAGAAAAAGATAAAGCACAATATGATGTTTTAAATGAATTACAGTCTTTAAGCATTAAAATATGTATTATTCAATGTTTGTTTCATCTAACCAGTTAATCACTGCATCAACTTAAACTTGAAGTCTAAGTCAACTTTGGCTTAGCTTCAGATGAACGAAGCTTTGTTCAGTTTTGAGTCTTCGTTAGAATAGCCCCAGAAAGTTTCTGAAGGGAATCCTGCCATGCAGAGCAGAATAAAAGATAATAATGAAGATTTTCTGTGCTAGGAATGTACTACTATAGTTTTACTAAGTTAGAGAAGTTCTGGATAATGGATAAACCTGGGGCTGGGAAGAAGCATTACACTCACTGATATGGAGTTTTTAAAAGTAAGCGTGGTTGTGCAAATTGATTTATTAAGGAAAAATAGTGTGAATCTCAAAAAGAAATCTCATCCCATAGAGGAAGTCAAAGAAAAAACACTTTCGCTATCATGTAATCCAACCCCTTCATTTTGGGGACAGGCACACTGAGACCCAGGCTGGGACAGTAGAATTTTCCTTCCTCACAAAACGATGCTAGCCATCTAGAACAAAGTTGAACAGTGTTACAGTTAAGCAATGGGTCTTACAGAAATCAGAGAAATAAGAAAGACTGCTTTCCTCCAAGAAGTATTTAGTAGCTTCATTTTTTTCCCCTTTTATTTCTTTTGTATGTTCTAAAACTACTGGTGAAACAGGTGGTATTTGGTGTCCAGTCTTTTTTTCTTAAAAAAATGGAGCAGGGAAGAAATTTAAATCCCTTTCTAATGTAGAGATTAATAGCAGCTCTGCCACTGGGTCCAAGAAGTTGTTCAATGCTATATATAAAAAAAAAAGTTATGTGTCAATTGTTGATTTAGAAATACCCAGTTAGCTTCATAGTAACTGGTTGTGAAATCTTGACACCTCCACCCAAAGTTATTTATCTGTTGGTTGGTTGATTGGTTGGTTCTGCCCAACACAGCCTAGTAATGTTTTGAGGCAGAAATGTTAGATCTCTACCTCCAGCAAATTTGAAAATACATTTTGAGGACTTTTGCTTCTGAGAAAAAGAGAAATCTTCAAGACACCACAACTATTCCACCAAAAACAATCAGAAAAGCAAGATAAATTGAAACAAACAAACAGCTATTTCAAAGAATCAGAGAAGCCATGAGGAATAAGATTAAGACTGTAAAACTCTGGAGAAGGAAGCCCCTTGCAGAGGAGCACTGGGGACTTCCTGCCTTTTTGAGAGGTGTCTACTGATCATGGGTGAAGGTTGAAAGCTGAGAACCTGGGCTGGGGGCAGGCAGAGGGCCTCTACTGTGAGACGGAAACCAGCGGAGCTGATGTCAGTGCCAAAACCTGCAGTGACAAAATTGGGCATGGCATGGCTTCAAAGAGTGGGTTTTCACCAATAAAAGATGTACTAAATTCCACAGGTACATGGGGCGGGAGACTAAAGGGTTAAATCAAACCCTCTGAAGAGCAGACTGGGATTTTCCACAAGCTCCCAGGAAGAAAACACACCTCACTGGGGAAAGAGCCATGAGAAACATGAATGAGAGTTGAAAGCTCTTGAGGAGGTGACTGGTCACTTTTCCAGGGGGCACTGGCCCATCTGGGAAGAATCAGAGGCGGAGAATCCAGGCCTGGTCCCTGGCCCCTGTCAAGGGGCTGCTGCTGGGATACAAAGAAACCAAGAGAGCTGAACCTTTATACCCCTTGAACAACAGCTCCCCGTTTCCCCCTCCCCAGCACCTGGTAACCACTATTCTACTCCGCTTCTGTGAGTTTGACTATTTCAGATTTGTCATATAAGTTGATTCAAGCAGATTTGTCCTTCTGTGTCTGGCTTATTTCATTCAGCATGATGTCCTCCAGGTCCATCCATGTTATTGCAAATGGCAGGATTTCCTTCTTTTTTTTTTAAGGCTAAATAACATTATGCTGTATACCACATTTTTCTTTATCCATTCTTCCATCCATAGACATGTTCTAGGCATCTGCTCTGTACTATCATGCCTGTAGTTAACAATACTGTGTTGTGCACTAAAAATTTTGTTATAAGGGTATATCTCATGTTAAGTGTTTGAAAGAAAGAAAAGAAGGAGGGGGGAGGGAGGGAGGGAAGAAGGGAAGAAGAGAGAGAGAGAGAAAGAAAGAAAGGAAAAAAGAAAGAGAGAGAAAGAAAGAAAGAAGGAAAGAAAGTCTAGCACATGTTAAGCACTAATAAATGTTAACTACTATAATTCACTTCCCTGTAGAAAAAAAAGAAAGAAAGAGAGAGAGAAACAAAGAAAGAAAGTCTAGCACGTTAAGCACTAATAAATGTTAACTACTATAATTTGCTTCCCTGTAAAAAAAAAGAGAGAGAGAGAGAGAGAGAAAGAAAGAAAGAGAGAGAGAGAGAAAGAAAGAAGGAAAAAAAGAAAGTCTAGCACATGTTAAGCACTAATAAATGTTAACTACTATAATTCAGTTCCCTGTAAAAAAAAAAGAAGAAAGAGAGAGAGAGAAACAAAGAAAGAAAGAAAGTCTAGCATGTTAAGCACTAATAAATGTTAACTACTATAATTTGTTTCCCTGTAAAAAAAAAAAAATAGAAAGAGAGAGAGAGAAAGAAAGAAAGAAAGAAAGAAAGAAAGAAAGAAAGAAAGAAAGGAAGAAAGAAGGAAGAAAGAAAGAGAAAGGAAGAAAAGAAAGAAAGGAAAGAAAGGAAGAAAGAAAGAAACCAGCAGAGCTTTTCATAGTTGCTTGGGGGACAAGTAACAAAATAAGAGACTTGAAAACCTAAAAACTGAAACTAGTCTCTGTCTAAGGACGTAGCCTCCTTTAGGCGTAAGCCAAAAACCTCTCACCACGGCCTTTGCTTTTCCAACCCGTCTAATCTCTCTGTTTTGTGAGTTCTCTTAGCCTTTCTGTTCATTCTCCCAAAGAAGATGTCCCATCACTTGCAACTCAAGAAATAAATAATAATCAGCCATTTCTTCATCACACTTTTTGAACCTTTTTTGAAAATTATCTTTCCAGGTTAATAACTGCTGTCCTTATGTGACTTACACATAGGCAAAATGATATATTTTAAAAACGATCTGTGGCCTGATTATCACCAAAGATCAAAGCTGCGCTGTGGCAGACACAGGCCATGGATCTGGAGAAGAAAATCAAGGTGTGTGCTGCAAGAGGGTTAGAAGAAGCAGAAAGGAGAAAAGATGGGTCTGGAGCCGGTGCTCTGAAGGCCTGTGTAGACCTCACTGCATGCCTCACTGATTTGGTACAAAGCTCATACTGTCTCATAATTAGTTCATTTCTCATAAGTCTTTGTCTTATTCCTCAAACTCCAAGTAAATTGTAAACTTCTCAAAGGCAAGGTCTTAAATATCCCATAGCAGCTAGCCCTGCTGAGAAGGCAAGACAAGGTCACAGAAAGAAAAAGGAATAAAGAAGCCAGTAATTGAAGGGAGGAAAAAGAGAGAACGGGCAGGCATCCAAATCAGAGTGCTACACAAAGTATACCAAGGCATTCTTTAATCAAGGAGAGTTAGCCAAGGCCCTTTTAAGATCTGGTGTCCACCTCGCAGACAGCTTTCCAGGGCCCAGGCTGTAGCTCTCCTCTAACAGCCTGCTTAGAAATGAGCTGAAAGGCACTTAATGGAGTTCCATGAGGTTCCCAGGTCTGGACGACCTGCTGTGTTTTGTTTAGGGGCACAAAACTGGACCCCATCTTTGTGGAAAAGCAGTGAGACTCCTGGGAAGACTGCTACAGCTCACCAAGAAAAGAACCAGAAAGTACTGCTTTGTTATAAAATAAAAGGCTCTTACTTATTCATATGCATTCGTTCGTTTTCTTTCTCCTTGTGCATTTGTTATATTGTTCCTTTAACTAATTACCTAATTACAGAGAGTGAAAGCATTTAAAGGATTAAAGTGAGATCCCTCACATGTAATGTGGAGGTAGAGGTGCTTATTAATGGCTCCACTGAAAAATGCTCCAACCCCTACCACCCAGCCGCTGAATCATTCATTAATCTGCTTCCTCTACCCGTTTAACCAGCGTTAATCCCTCTAAGGTACCTGTAAATACCATTGGTCATTTATACTAAGTCCTTTAATTAATCACATTAGTGGTCAGTGTTGACTCTCTTCTTTCCCTCAAGCCATTCGTGCAATTTCCTGGGGAAAGAACCAACTGGAACACACATTTCTAAGAATGGCTGCAAGGCACCTTGGAACCAATTATTCCTTCAAAATGGGAGTCACTAACATTTCACACTAGAGAAGTCAAAACGGGGCTATTTTTATTTTGACGCATGGACGTGGCTGACATTTGTATTCTGCTCTAGATAGAGCAGGACGACAGGAAGCACACACAAGAAAGAAGCAGCTGCTCAAAAGCATCGCTTCGGCAATTCAGAGACCCATGGAAAGCAGCACGCTTCTTCTGTACCGGGCCGCTTGGCATCGCTTCGGCAAATCAGAGACCCATGGAAAGCAGCACGCGTCTTCCGTACCGGGCCGCTTGGCAGATGCATTAGCTGAGCTAAACCAGGTTACACTGCAGGAACAAACAACTCCAAAAATTGCATAAAGGCTGCTATCCCATTCATGCCCACTTTGGGTTAGGTCTGAGTGGCATCCTTGCATTTGCTCAGCAGTGCAGCCTGCTTCAATTGTGTAACCGCATTGTCTCAACAGGAGCCTCCTGCTTGACAGGGAAAGAGAACTGCGGGCCAGAGAACTGCGAGTAGGCTTGTCACGGTCTCAGCCTGGGGTGACAAATGTCACTTCCAAGACTGATCACACTGTCCCAGCCAAGTGCAAGGAGACTAAGGCCTACAGTCGTTATGTGTTTAGAAGGGAAGGAGAAGCAGGTAATGGTGATACTATTAATGTCCATCAAAGAAGAGTAAGTCCACCAGTCTTTACATCCACTACTTATTGGTTAAAGGTAATAATACCTTACTCTGATAGGGTCATGTAGTGATACGCCTTATCTCATTTGTTTTAATTCTACCTTGTTTTATACTTATCACAATCTACTATGTTTTCTTCTGTCATATAACTCAGAGACCAAACCCTGAATGAATAGGAATTTAGCTGGGAAGTGCTTCAGTTCTACCACACACATCTTTCTATTATGTCAGTTCTCACAAGGCTTCTGGGTGCTGTAATTCAGAGATTACAAGGACTTTCTAAAGTGATGTACGTGTAATTTTTCCTAAAAAGGTGTCTGGACTTTTCAGCAGATTCTCAAAGTTTTCCCTCAACGGGTCTATAGACTCCCTGAGGGTTGAGACTGTCACAGTAGCCTTTTGATCTTCCAGAGCATTCATGGAGTGTGTGGCATGGCCAAGTGGACAAAAGAGATGATTGAGGAAGGAATTTAGGAAGAGAAGTTGGGAAGGAGCAGGGGTCCTAGAGAAAACTGGAAGATGGGTTCAGCAATTGGAGGGATGGGATCTGGCCAACAGGTCCAGCAGGAAGGCAGTAAGGACGTGGAGAGTGGTAGGGAAGGAGCCCGGAAGCAGTATCCAGGTACAAAAGGAGTGTGAGAATATCTAGAAGACAAGCATTTGTGTATTTTGCATTTTGCAAAGGGCTAGGAAAACCACCTTGTCTGCCCTAGATAAGGATGCCCTACCACCAGAGCTGGTACTCCACTGAGCTCCTGGTGAAAAGGCAGCTGGCTGTGCACCCAGACACATTAGCTGAATTTTCTGGAACAAGGGATTAGCATATACACCAAAGTTTTTAAAATGAGTCCCATGATTCACTTAGTGAACTGACTTACATATTAATTTTAAGGAAATCATCCCCTACAGTATCATTGTGCTTTAAAGGTAGTTTTGCTCTTTACTGGGAAGATGAAAGGGTGAAACGCTGACGAGAAAGAATTAACAATGTACATAGACAATTAAATAACACATTTAAGGAAGAAATCATGTTAAAACAAAGTGCTGGGGCTTTCCTGGTGGTGCAGCGGTTAAGAATCAGCCTGCCAATGCAGGGGACATGGGTTCGAGCCCTGGTCTGGGAAGATCCCACATGCCAGGGCGCAACTAAGCCCCTGTGCCACAACTACTGAAGCCTGCGTGCCTAGAGCCCGTGCTCCGCAACAAGAGAAGCCACCGCGATGAGAAGCCCGCGCGCCGCAACAAAGAGTAGCCGCAACTAGAGAAAAGCCCGCGCGCAGCAATGAAGACCCAATGCAGCCAAAAATAAATAAAATAAATAAATTTTTAAAAAAATGCTACCTCATAAAAGATGGAAATCCACAACTAAGTACTGATACAAATTTCAATGATTTGGGGAGGCTGAAATCGTTTTATTTTTTTGATTATAAAAACAAGGAGTCGGTTTATTCTGAAATCCCAGGAGGTTCTCTATAAAGTGACAATGTTCAAACATGTTTTAAAGGAGACACAGCATACATGGGCAGGTAAGCACACCTTTTCTCAACTGTGGTAATATTGCCCTGGCAGCTCAGTCTATGCCACTGGCCCTTCCCTTTACATGTCCAGGGGAGGGTAAAATCCCTCTGCTTGAAATGCAAAAACTGGATTTGAAACGTCCTCGCCACTCTGCTTTGTCAATTACCATCACACCTGTCCTTCAGAAGCCGGTTTACAAACCCCCAGCCCCACAGACTTGCTAACTTGAATCCACTGACTGTACTTTTTTAAAACGATGACTATCATTTCCAAGGATGTGCTACATGCCTACAAAATACATTTTCAGGCCTACAGATGAGAAATACAGTAAGGTACTGATCTGTTTACATGTCTGTTACCCATGGCAGACATCTAATCCCTCAAAAGGGCTAAATCCCTTGTCATTTCATCTTTGGCTTTATACCCAGTGGTGTTGGCCAGACAGCAAAGACCTTAATAACGTCTGTGAGAGAGAGAGGGAGAATATGAACGAGGCTCAGATAGAAACAAATTTTCCATACTGATGTAAGGATCAGAGATAGAGTTGGAACTCAACGTCTGATCACAAAGCTGCACATGAAGCCATTTCTTCACCTTGAACTCCTTCAGCCCATGAGGCCTGATTGTGAAATGAGGAGTGTTTCATTTACGGCTTGTTGCAGTCAGCTGGGGACAAGAGTGCCAGTAAAAACATCTACTAAATGCTTACATTTTGCCAGGTGCTTTATGTGCTTTGCATGCACTATCTGATATTTTCACACTTGAAAACTGTGCATAAACATGGACACAGAAAGATACATAAAACAGCACATGTTTAATGAATAATCAGGACGTGATCTGCTACATAAATGCCATCCAAACTAAAATCAAAAGAACATTATTAAACCAGAACCAGAGGGGAGTGTGGCCTTCCCTCCCTCCAACCCAGTAGAAACCACTGTGCTCTCATTAGGATAATAATGGTCTTGCTTTTCTTTCGGTTTTACCTCCTAGGCTCATGCATTACCTTACCTGATTATCAAAGTTCCCCAACTGGTAGGTGTTCAGTGACCATCCCTCCTAGGGAGGGGACATTGGAGTACAGAGTTCAGTGCCATGGCCCTGCCCACACAGGTAAAAGGCAGAGCTGCCTTCCAGGGGCAGGCAGTGGGTCCTGGAGCTTTAGTGAGTGCCCTTCTAGTGCTACAGCAGTCTTGGACTTAACTCTAATTTTTGCCCAGAGCTCTCTGATTCACAGCTGCTAAAGAGCTCATGTTCAAGACTTTGGAGCTGGTGTCACCTCTCTAAGAGCACAGCGGGACTCATGATTACATCTGACAACAGGTCTGTGCTCCAATCAAGCCCATTTGTCTCAGCTGGGCGGGGCTGGGGGTGCGGGTGGTGGTAGGGAACAGGAAAAAGTCAGCACCAGGCCACCCCATGCCCCCTCCCCTGGTAGCAGAGTGAAGTACTAGCTCCAAGCACAGTTACACTGGAGGGTCCCTGACTCTGTCTTATACGTAAATAAACCCTTCATTTAAAAACCTTGCTGAATTAAGAGGTTGGAAACAACCCAGAAATCATCCTGTATAACGCCTTAAAATTTGAAAGAGCAAGGAACTCAGGCCCAGAGAGGAAGTAACCTGTTCAAGGTCGCATACAGTGATAAGGAACAGGGGCTGGTAATAAGGGCGGGTAAGTAACACTCCATTAATTGTGCTAAGCTCCCAGCAGAGGTGAGGTGCAATGGTATTTACTTTCCATTCCGGGCTGGCCAACTGGGTGGGTTCATACTCCATTTTGATGAGGTTCTGGGAAGCAAGCCAGCAAACTCCAGGATTTAGATAAAACTAACAGAAATAGTTTCACTGTTTTCCCTAAGCCCAGCGTTGAAGCTAGAGTCGAGTGATCTAGTCAAGGGTAGTTGGTCCCTGTCCCCACACCCACATGAATGACAGGAGACCATGAACATGTGTAGTCAGTAATAAGAATCTGTGGATCGCACTCTACAGTTTATAAAATGCTCTCACACAAGTTATCCCATGTGATCCTCATAAGAATCACATGGGAAGGGAAGGGGCAAAGCTGGGAAGGGGCTAAGTTGGTCATACTATTCCTATTTTAAAGAAAGAAACTGAGTATTTATCCAAGATCATAAAACTAGTGGAGCCAAGGTGACCAGCTCCTATTCCATCACCACACTTGGTGACAGGAGAGAAGAAGAGAGCCTGGGAGATAGAGACAGTGCTTCATCCTTCATGCCATGGTCATGTGACATTGAAAAATATTACAAACAGTATTATTTTTATTAACTCTATGTCTCAAGCATCTCTCAATCATCTTTATATGCCCCGACATCATAGGAACTCAGACAGATAATTTGATTTAAACATAATGCTACCTATAAAGAATTTTTAGAATCACCAAAATCAGTAAGATATGCTGTTGTTCTAAAATAATTTATCCTGTCCTTATTTTCCAATATGGTATCTCTATATATTTGAGTCAGCATGTTTGAGCTACAAGTAACTTTACAAATCACCTGACCCATTTCTCTCATTTTGTGGGTAAAGAAACAGACCAAGACCAAGCAAGTAACCTTCCCCAGTTGACATAACACACATCTATGGAAGAGCCAGGACAAACACCTAAATCTCCTGAGCTCCAGTTCCATGTTCCTTCCACCCACCAATCCATCCAAATCCCATCTTCCTTTGGAGGACCACCCCTGTCCTTATGTATTTCTAAGCCATTCATCCAGAGCACTTTGTCAGGACCTATCAGTACTTATGAATGTGTCTCGTTCATTGTAGCATTACCTCCCTGAGCCACCAACTCCTTCCGTAACCTTCTGGCTGACACCTCCCTTCTCTGAGCCTGAGGTCCTCCCCTATAAATTTCAAATAATCCCTGTGCCTCCCACCTCATACTGTTGTGAACAATAAACTGACACGCAAGTGAAAGAGGCTAATTATCAGTATTTATTACTGGAGTTGCATTGCATTCTATGCAATCTAAGCAAACCACTGTACCTCTCTGTGCCTCAGTTCTTCTGTCTGGAAACGGGAGCCACTACCGTCCAGGATCTAGCCCAGAGTGATGCTGGAGAGACGAGATTTACGTACCCTTATCTCTTCCAAATAAAATGCATTCTAGTTATCAACGTCCTCATCAATTAATCATCACTCTGTTGATCTACATTAATCATGCTTTTGTTTATTCAGTTAGCATTAACTTGGCACTTACTGTGTGCCCAGCTCAATGAGGAGAGGAAGGGCACAGAAGAAGAAGCAGACCCTCGCACTGCCTTCAACAAGACAAAATGACACAACCACAAATAAGACAGAATGATTCTAAAAGAGTGCATACAAGCATTTCAGGGAGGGTAAGAAAGCGATGTCTCATTCTTAGATTAGTCCATTAGGAGGAAGGCTTTTCCATTGCTTTGGAGCAAAACAAAATAAAAGAGACCATAATAACTGTAAGTAGAATCTTATTCCGTGACCCCTCCAAAATCAGCACAAGAGAATTCTGGTCTAGCAGACAGTTTCCTTTCTGGAAGCCTCCCCTGCGTGACCAGCCACAATTAACGCCTCCTTCTCTGAATCCCATTGTTCAGTCCATACTTCCTCTGGGCCTTTCACTCCTCATTATCTTATAGTTGTTTGTAAATCTAGCTTTGCTCACTTACCAGTCCAGAAAGACATTAACTGTGCTTATTCATTTTTCCCTCCCTCCTTTTCCTTCCAACCACACCTATACCTTAAGAGCCATTACACAGGATGGCACTTAGAGATAATTATTGATTTAAATTGGATTGAATGGAGTTGACTACCTGACAAAGGGCAGGTTTGACAATTTTCACAGCCTGGTTCTACTCTCACCATGCCCTTATAATTCTTCTGTTAGTCATCCATTTAAGCCAGGTCACATAACTGAGCGAAGTCAGGGCAGAAGTTTTACCCCACTCATAGAGCAGCTAGGAAACTGCCAAGAGGCCCCAAACACTGTATTTTAAAAACAATCATCACCACTACAAACAGACACATACATGCACACTGCATGACAAACAAACACATACAGATCCTGGTCAAGATGGTAAAGGAAGTATGACTTAGTTTTAGCACCAGCACTTCCATGCCCTGTGGTGTCCATGTCTGCAGCCATTCAGCCACTCAGGGCTACCTCTAAGTCCCCACAGAGTCTCTGAATTTTGGCTCCAGACCCCTCCCTCTCCCATTCATCACCAAACGTCTACCTAATGTCTGCATCCAAAGGATGCCAGTTTATGGGTCCATGCCAGCCTGGTTTCCTGAAAAGCTACCTAATATCTCACCACCCACCCCCATCCTACACATTCCGATTCAGCAGGTCTGGAATGGAGCCCAGGAATGTGGGTTTTACAGATGTTCTCTGATTGATTTTCATGTGTACTCCTGGTTGACCCTTATAATGGAGTTAGATCCCATCTAATTCACATGATAAACAAGTACCATAACACGTGCTAATTCAAAGCCACCCACAGATTTCATGGCTAAGAAAGGACTCAAATCTCCTGATTCCCACTCCAGATTCAGGTCCCTCTTATTAGTACAACAGAGTTGACAAAAGGAAGGAACACTAACTCTTCTTGCTAGTGATTCTCCCTGCATTTCAGAAAGAAACTTCAGCAAGAAAAAAATAAAATAAAAGGATATTTCAAAGCCTATATTATAAGCATACGCTTTCCATAATCAGAAGAGGGAATTCAGTTTGAACATGCAACTTGTATTTAACAACAAGAAAACATAAACAAAACAGAAAGTGCTATGGTTTCAAACTTTCTATTGAAACCACTCCTGAGAATTACTTGAGAAATTCCACTAGTATTTCAACCTGGGAGAAGACAACTTGAGGATTTTATAAATAGCTACTGTCATCCAGATGGAATCTCTCCTTTGCTTTTCAGTCATGTGTTATTATTTGTAATATTTCTAAAATCACTTTTAAGATAATAAACTTGAAAAATCAGTCTCATGGAGACACAGGGTTCTGATGACAAAATAAATAGCAGGGCTGGAGGAGATCGTTAGTGTTTCATTTTAGTTAAAACATCTCATTTGGATGAAGGTCCTCAAGGGCAGGAGGCAATATGTACACATTTCAAATTGGTGGCATTTCACCAAAATAGAGATATTAAGGGAAAATGCAATAAAAGATTGTGTTATACACAAGTGGGAAAAGTGGGGCCCAATCTCATCAGTAGCATAGCAACACTTAACAACACTTTGGCCAAGGTCAGCATTCCTGTGTCCCTCAAAAAAAAAAATAATAATAATAATACAAGTGCATGCTTACATCTACCAAAGGACTTTAATAGTCAGAAGCAGATAAGTTTCATCCCTTCAGTCTCTCTTCATAAATGCAAAGGATAATTCAGTGGAAATTCTAACTAATTAACACTGTTCATTTGCTGACCTAAGGAAACAGATTCAGCTACATAAGATAAGGCATTAACTGCAAGGAAGTAAGCTTTAAAAAAAAATAAGTGTGGGGCAAACAGAAGTGTAAACACTTGGTTATCACCTTATCTCTAATCTGAGAAAGTCTTTCTTCATTGTCATCAAATGTTCAATTCCATTCAAAAGATACTTACCAAAAAAACCAAGAAAAGCACAGCATGAGATTTAAAAGGGATCCCTGATTTTGTTCCTACACCACAAGAGGACACCAGACATTAGTGATCATGTTAGTCAGGATAGACCATGATCTGCTGCATTAACAAAATTAATCCCCAGATCTCCGTAGTTTAGCACAAGAAAGCTTTTGTGTTGTTTTTGCTCACCTATATAAAATGTAACTTAAAGTCAATCCTCTCTTCTATGCAGCTCTCATCCCTGGTTGCTTCCATTTTCACGTCACCACTTTAGAGTTCCTCATTCAAAACGTTCGGACAGAAGAGTCAAAACCCGGAGAGGCACTCTTAGCTGCCTTGGGCTACAGGGGACACAGCACATCTGCTCACATTCCCATCAGTGAGGACTTGGGCACATTGGGTGGAATTCTAAGTACAAGGAAGCTGGAGATAGACAATGTCCCTGCATATCCAGGAAGAGGGACGGCAATGAGAACACAGCATTGTATGTGCCACAGAAAACCAATGAAATGTATGGGAAAAGGAGATGGAACAGACAGCAGCGTCCTTCTGGGCAGCTGGGGAAAGTTCTCCCAGAGAGGTACGATTGGAGTCACCTTTAAGGATGGATTAAGAGGGGAATACAGAGCAGATGCCAAATGGAAGGAACACTGCAATCAAAGCTCCAAAGGCAGGAAAGAGTAGTGTGTGTTTAGAGAACAGTAAGAAAACAAGCCCTGTTGAACAACTGTGAGTGAATAATGGAAGACAGGTATTTGGAAGCAGCTGGGGGAAGATCATATTTTGGAGAGTTAGGAGCTATAGGAAAAGGAGTAGAAATATTTTTTCATTGAGCAGCATTGTGGTCTGTGAAGCCAGACTGCCCAGGTAACCCCAGGTACAACCCAGATGTCCAATCCAGAAAGTTGAAGTCATACAACTCATCCCATTATCCCAATTATCCCACTGGTCACTAATCCCCATTGAGTCTACTTCCTAAGGATATCTCAAAGCCACACATCCTCTATGTCCCCACCAACTCTGCCTTATTCCAGGCCCTCAGGATTGCTTACCTGGTGCCATGGACTGAATGTTTGGGCCACCCCAAAATTCATATGTGGAAACCCTAATCCCCAATGTGATGGCATTTGGAGATGGAGTCTTGGGGTGGTGAAGTTTTCATGGTAGCATTAGTGCCCTTAAGAAGAAGAGATAGGAAAGCTCTTTCTTCCTCTCTCACTCTTTTTCACTCTCTCTCTCCCCAACATGTGACCACGCAGCAAGAAGACAGATGTCTGCAAGCCAGGAAGAGATTCTCACCAGTACCTGACCTTGCTGAGCATCCCTGATCTTGGACTTTCAGCCTCCAGAACCATGAGATATCCATGTCTGTTGTCGAAGCCAGCCTATGGTATTGTTCTAGAAGCCCGAGCTATCTCTCGCCACATCCCCACCCATCTCCTCCCCACCTCTGGCTTCTCTCTCCTTCAGTATAAATCTGACACTATGGGCCGGAATGACCTTCCGAAAAACCATTTCTAAAATGGTAAAACATAAGGGACCCTTCCTGACCTGGCCACGTCTACTTCACATTTTACCAATACCAAACCATTTCGAGGCTTTCTGGAAATATCACATTTTTCATGACTCTTGAGCATTTACATATGCTGCTCCTTTTCACAGAAAGGCCTCCACTCTTTCCTGCTTGGAAAAAAATCATATTCATTCTGCAAAGCCTTTCTGTAAGACAACCTCCCCCCGATCCCTCCCTTAGTTAATAATTCCCTCCTCCGTACGTTTACATGCTTTTAAAACATTTTATTGCTTCCATTCGTTTGCATTGGATTATATCCGGCCAACTCTCCACATACAACAAGAGCTCCACTGAGAACGGGGAATGCGTCCTTTTCACCTTTGAATCCTCAGGCCCAAGCCCTATGCCTGGTTGAGAGTACATGCTCAAAACATGCTTTTTCAATCAAACGTGAAGTTAACATTATGGACAGTATCTAAGGTATTTTCTGGGTCTAATATTCAGGTGTAACAATATGAGCTCCAGTATAATAATAATCATCATAATAGAATAATACAGAATATTATAAAGGAGGAATATGGAGAAGGAAAATGCTATGAACCTAGTAGGGCAGAATTCTTTAATCACACCTAGTAGTTATTAAGACCTTTTTCTGGGCCAGACAGAATTCTGGGCTAGGTGCTTTTAATGTATTATCTCAGTTAATACTCACCAAAACCCCTTAAAGGAAAAATACTATTATTATTCTTCTTCTTCACATTTTAAAGATGATAAATTGAGGCACATAGGAATTCAGCATCTCACCCAAGGCCATACAGCTAATAATAATGGAGCCAGCATCTGAATCTAGCCACTCTAAAAGAGAACCGATCCATAAAACCTGCTCTACGATAAGAGGACAAGCTCAGATATTAGGATCAAAGGCAAAGACACAGAGAGCAATTAGGGCAACATTAAAGCAAGAGGGATGATGGAATGGGAGCAGGAGACCACGCACACTTGAAGCTCGCTGCCCTTGGTAGTTTAGAAATAGGCTGAGTACGTGTTAATAGCAGCGGTATGTTAAGTATATGTTTTTAAATAGAAACCGTACTTTACGAACTATGTGCTATGTCTGCAGTCAGATCCAAACTTCTGACAACTGGAAAATAAATAAACATCTCATTACAATCAATATAATTACTGGGCAAGGAAAACAAAATGAATCAGCATCGGCAGTTAAAACAATGCACCATGACGCCCGAAGGAAAAGCCCTAAAGAACAAGTGAAATGTAAACCTAAGTGGCTACTTCACTCCTGACTGTTCTAAAATAAGTACTTTTCCCCTTTTACTAAATTCTAAAGTGTCTCTAACAATTAGCAATGTATTTATTACAAGTTTACCAGAGATGCCCTGCTCTGTGGTATAGGTTGTAGGGGAATTTTAATGGAAGGGAAAGGAATGGGTAGAGGAAAGAAAGGGAGAAAAAGAGAGAGAGAGAGAGAATTCCTCTGATTCCCAAGAGCTATCACCATCCATTCAATTCTATTCAGTACCTGTGCATTGAACTTCCACCTTGCAGCATGGAAAGAACTCGGTGATGGGGATACTGGTGGAAACATACAGATACAGTTCCTCCTTTTAAAGAGCTCATAGACATAGATAAATAACTAGGCAGCGTCAATATAATCGGGAAAGACCAGAGTGCACCATGAACAAAATCTAAGGCAGATGTGGTAAGTCAGAGAGGGCCACCAAGGAGGAAGTGAAACCTAAAAAGCCTTCTTGCCAGGGGGAGATTGGAGGAAAGAATCTTAGCAGAGGGACCCGAAGCAGTAACACAAGAAAGAGCAATGAGGCAGGGGACAAGGTAAAAACGAACAAGCTGAATTAGGAAAGCTGAAGCAAGATGCAAGAGGGCGAGTAGCAAAAGACGAGGCGGAGCAGCAAACAAGGGTAGATCTTGAAGCCGCCGTATGGACTCGGGATCTTTTCCTAACATCGATGTAGAGTTACTGAGGAGTGGAGGGAGAGTCAGGCAAGGGAGGCACCCACCAAATGTGCATTTTAGAAATCACTCTGATCTACTGTAACAGGGAACTGTGCTCAGTATTCTGTAATAACCTAAATGGGAAAAGAATCTGAAAAATAGATACATGTATAATACATGTATCACTGAATCACTTTGCTGAACACCTGAAACTAACACAACAACTGTTAATCAACTACACTCCAAAATAAAATGAAAATTAAAAGAAGGGGAGATCATTCTGGTTCCAGTGTGGGAGATGACTGTGGAGCAATCCTGGGGTCAGAAGAAACAACTCATAGGCTGTGGCAGTGAGTTAGACGGGAGTTTCTGGTGACTGGGACTAAGGGGGCAGCAGCAGAAATGGACTAAAGAGGAAAGATGAGACATACTCACTGGGGAGAAACAGCAGGAGGTGGCATGGTCCTATGTGACCTGAGGATGAGGGAAAGTGACAGATGATGCCCAGGCACTGGCTTGAAAAACTAGGAGGGCAATGGTGCCTGTCCCCAAAAGGAAAGACACAAGGGGAAGCACATGAAAAGCTGTGCTCAGCTTGGGATATCCTGCCCTTATGGTGTCTGGGGGACAGCCACAGGGTCAAGTCTTCTAGGCTGTTGGATATTTGGGTCCGGTGTTTAGGAGAGAGACGGAGCCTGGAGATTTCCATTAGGGAGTCAGGACATGGTAAGATATGAAAGTCAAAGCAGCAGACAAGATCACAGGATGAGAACGCATTAGGAAGAGAAGCTGGGAAGAGAATTCTGAAGAAAATCAATATTGAAAGGACACGTTGAAGGAAATGAGGCCACAAAACATCATAGGAGGAACAGCCAGAGAAGCGAAGGGAAACCAGGAGACCATGTACAGTGGAAAGTGAAAGAAGAACTTATGTCAATAAGGAGGAAGTTGTCAGCTGCATCACCCGCTTCTGGGAAGCCAAGTAAGGTAAGAACCCAAAAGTATCCATCAGGTTCAATACAGATGGACCACTGGTCTCCCTGGCGAGAGCTGTTCAGTGGAACGATGGGTGCAGAAGACAGCCTGTGGTGGGGTGGGGTAAAGGTGTATTGACAATTCTTTCAAGATAAGAGTGTATCTCAAGGGAGGTGTATAGTCAGGGGATGTTTTTAAGGTGGGAGAGACTTAAACGTGTTTACATGCAACTGGGAAGGAGCTAGTAGAATAAGTAAGATCATAAATGACGGTGAAGAGAAGAGGTGATTGAAAGAGTGAGGTACGAGGGGATGACATTCAGAGTCCAGTGGGATGAACTGGTCTTTGAGAGGAATGGAGCCAGAAAAGGAACAGTAATAGGAGGGGAATTCAGAAGCAATATGAAAAGCAAACCCAGGATTTTCATCAATCAATCAATCAATCAATCAATCAGCAGCCAAACAAGGAATGTAAAACCTGGGAGCAGAGAGTTTCCTTGTTCACTCACGTTTCTGCTCTAACCACAGCCTATTAGCACAGCAAACTGGAGTACAGGAGTTCAAACAACAGAAAAGGGAGAAAATTCCTCAGCTCTGCCCCACGACTACAATATAACTTTTTAAAAAACCACTTAACTTCACACACCTTTGAATGAAAACATAAACATTTACCAGCTTAGTATGAGCAGTCTAAAAGGAGGCTCGCTTCTGTTAGAGATGGACCACAGAATGTCTAGAGTACCTAATTCCAAGTATTTATTAAGCACCTATCTTCAAGGGCTGTCCCAAGAGAATAAGAATAATTTCTTACATTTGAGTAGAGCTTGACCAGTAATTACTCTGCTGCATCTAGAATGCTTGGTGAGACTGTTTAAAACACAGATCCCTAGAGCCCATCCTGAGATTATTTCACTACATCCGGGACAGAGCCTGGGAATCTATATTTGTATCAGGGTCCCGGATGATGCCAGAGGAGAATTTGGAAACCCAATGCTGTATATCAAAGAGCAAACCTTCTTGTACATCATCTAATTTAGAACATGTACTAGGTGTCAGAGTACTCAGGTTGGTGAAGATATCAGGATGAGTATGCTGACTGCCTAAGGCAGTCAAGGACAGGGAAAGGGACAGTTCCCAAAAGGTTAAATGCTAAAATAGGGCATACAATAAAATAAGCAGCTGTATTGAACAATACTTGTGTACGTTTGAAATATATTTTGCTTAAAATTGTTGCACTAAAGAGCTGTAGGTTCATACAATAAAACAGCAAAATAGAAAATCATAAAGACATTATAACTGAAAGTAATCTAGATTCATTCATTCATTTGTTCTGTAAGGATTTAGCAAATATGTATTGAGTGCATACCATATGCCAGTCATTGTTCTTGTAGTACAAAGATAAAATGAGCAAAACAGACATGATTCCTGACCTCGTTCATCTTACAACCTAGAGGGAATACAGACAACAAAATATGTAACTTCGAGGGAATGTGATTATTTACCCCTATCTCTAATTTTGTGGCAATCACAATAACAAATGACAACTCTCTTAAGTTTACACATGCAAAGAGGAGCAGACATTTTTATCTCCTGAGAGGTTACAATCTTCTGAGTCGCATAAACTTCCCTGCTCACTAAAGGAAAGTTTTCTTCCAGATATTTCTGTAGGTTTTTGAGGTGTGAAAGAAAGAAAGAGACAAACATGGGCATACAATTAAAAGCAGAAAAAACATTTTTAGCAAGCAATGATATAAAGCAGATGGAGAGAATGGACACTCCTTCTGAACCCCTACCTAGAGGGCCAGTTTTAAAGGATGACAGTTTGAGCCAAGGACCCGGTCAGTAAAATCTGGGAGAAAGTATTTCATACAGTGCTGAAGAAGGAACCAAGAGGAAAATAAGGAGGATGATACACCAGACGGCACCAAAAGAAAAGGTAACACACGTATAATTGACTCCTTATCACTCCTCTGTTTACCATTGTCCATACATATTCCTCAAACCATGAAGTATTCACTTAAAAACAATTCAAAATACTATGGGATACAGGATGTAATCAGTCCCAGGGCTCACACACAGAAATCTATACAGAGTTGCAGACTCTAAATTAGTCTCAGGATAGACAGAGCAATCACCACCTTAAGACAGAAGCAGTGCCACACCCTGGCCAGGGACAGCCTTGGACACTTCATCTAGGGTTAACTTTTGCCTGGGGCAAAGGAGAGACAGAACTGGACAGTCATCTTAACAAGTAGGACATGGGACCCTCTCCCCTCTCCCCTCTTCCGACAACAAAAACAATAATAATAATACGTAGCATTGATTGAAAGCTTACTATGTGCCAAGAATACTTGCCTGCATGAACTCACAACAACGCAATGAGATAGATACTATTTACCCACAACCTTCATATGAAGAAACTGACTCCTGGAAAAGTTAAGTAACTTACTCAAAGTTATCCAGAGCCAAAATATTGAAGTAGAATTCAAACTACAATAGTTGGCTTCTTGAGTCTGCTCTTTTGATGACTGTATTCTGCCTCTGGTGACACTGTATTTCCTCAGTGGGAAAGAAGGCAGGATGGGGTAAGAAATAATAGACAAAACGATTAGCAAACAATATTTTGTAATGAAAATAAAAATTGGGTTTTCTAATATAGATATCTGATTGGCCTATTTCTTACTTTGTTATACTTCTAATTGCCAAAAGGCCAAAAAGAGTAGATGCATTTTTCTTAGTTTACTTTTAGTTCTTTCTTCCCCATGCCTCAGAGACTTAATGTGTTCTCTGCCTTCTGTTTCAAGGGGACCATGGGGCGGGGGGGCGGAGGGGATTCTCAGGGCATTTATTTTCCCTGGTGATTACTAAAGCAGTAAGCCTTTTATCCTGGCAGGGGGAGGGGATGGAAAGGAGATTCAAAATATTGCATATTGATATTTCAAACTTTTGGCACTGTATCTCAAAGCCCTGACAACATTTTATGTTAATTATCCTTTGAATGAAGGGAAGTTAAGCAAAGAAGAGCAGCCTGCTTACTCTGTAGTCTGGAGCAGGGCGGAATCGGACAGGTAGAACGGAACACAGCATCCCATGCAAATATGTTGTAAATGTTTGTGCACAGGATTTGATCTTGGGACGGACAGAGGATAAAAAAATGATTCAGTGTCAAGCCCTGAGCTACTTTCACTGAGTTCCTCTCAGACACCAGTAATGAACTCTTCAGATACTCCTCGCAGAGATCCCTGAAGTCCAGTGTATAACCAGGCCCATAACTCACTTCTGATCTCTGAAGCCACTTGTTCGATTCTCTGGACTTCAGGGCCAAAATGAGTTATTATTTATAGCAAGTATAAAAAAGGTCATCACAAGCTGTGGTCACTTCCAAGGATGGCAGCTGGTATTCTCATAACTTGCACGTGGGCAATGGCAAAATTTTTAAAAAGATTTATGCACATCAAATACATACAGATGGTCATTTTAAAGCCACTTTTTCCATCAATACTTATTAACCATCTAATTTGATAAATCACTGTATTTGGAGGCTGTGGGTTATACAGAGGCCTTCAGAAAGCAAACATGCACTGGAGACTCTGCAATTTGAAAATATTTAAGCAGAATCATCTATCAAAAATTTTTTTTATAATATGTATCAGTTCTCATGTAACCTGGGGCCGATCAGCTAACTTCTCTGGAACACCAGTTTTCTTACCTTATGCAACACGATTTTATTCATTCAACCAACAGTAGAGCCAGGTTAAAGACTGGTCCTGAAATCCCATAGACCCTGGATAGATTGCTGGCGCTGGTATTTGGGCCTCAGTTTCCATTTGTTGCAATGGGGATGTTAGTGAATCCCCTACAGAGGCAGGGAGATTAAGTCATTTACTTAAACATCAAAACGTAGTGCCTAGCAACTTGTAAGTGGTCAATACTTGTTGACTGTTTTCATTTTCGTTACTGCTGATGGAACCCATTCTATACCAGTACTGTTAAAAAGGTCCAGAATACAAAATTATGTAGAACACGAGTCAATCCTCAAGGCATTCACTTTGTAAAGAGGAAGAAAGTCAACAGAGATGTGTAATAAAATGGGATGAAAGCACTAAGAGTTTGTACCAGCTGCCAAGGGCGCACAAAGAGGAAGCACCCAGTTTTCCCTGGGTAAAGAGAGTAGGCTCCACCGAGAAGCTGCTGGAGCCCAGCCTTGAAAGTAGAACTAGATGTCTAAGAACTCTTCAGGTTTTAACGTTATAAGCTTTTTAAACTGTTGATCTAAAATTTCACATGTGTGAAAGTCACCTTTCAGCATCCCATATCCAGAGCGCATTCATTAACTTTCCATCCAGGAATGCAATCATTAATTACTGCTGGACACCCTTCTCCCACGAAACCAAACAAAAATCCCTTAGCAATGGCAGTTCTGGGGGTTGGAAAACAAGATTATGTCCCACTGTCGACATTCGTGATGCGCCCCCTTCACAGACAGACCATTGGAGGCCCAACTCTGGCCCAGTCAGGGAGGGGGTTGGTCAAGGCTCCGACTTTTCATTCGCGTTTGACACCGCGCTCCTTTTAAACCAGGCGCCAGTGCTGGGTCAGCAGCTTCGCACAGGTCAAAGGAGATGAACCGAACACCGCAGGCACAATTTCAAAGGCATCGGTGCCCGGCAGGAAAAAGTCTGTGCGCCGAGGACCAGCCCAGGGGCCCTCAGGAACCCAGGCTCAGGGGTCCGCAGCAGGGCCCCCGGGTGCCCGCCTCTGACAACGTCGTTCCCCGCCCGGGGCCGCGCAAAAGGCTCGGGGTGCACCGGGGATTCTTCTCCACCCTCAGACTCAGCTTGGTCGCTGGAGTCTGTTCTCCCGGAACGGAGAACGCGGGCGGACGGCGCGCCCAGTCACGATCGGTACGCGAAGCTGCTGGCTGGAAGCGGGCCGAGCCACCGTACGGAAGCGCCCCGCCCCTCGCGCGCTCCCGGCCGGCGCTCACACCTAGCTCCCGGGGGCGGCGCGCGCTCCGGTGCGCGGGGGCGGGGCGGGGCGGGGCGGAGCGCGCGCTGGAGACCCGCCCCTGCTCCCCTCCCCCTCCGGCGGAGATTGACGAGCCCTGGGCATCAGCCCCAACCAATGAGCGCGTCCGGGGGCGGGCCCTGCAGCCAGCTGCTTTGGCTACTTAGAGTCGTCGGCTGGGCTGTAAGAAACCAGAGCGGAGTCGGGACTGTCCAGGTGGAGCAGGCGCCCCTGCCAACGCGGACCGGCAGGCGCACGGGCGTCGCGGCGGGGACCCCACCGCACGGATCCGCGCGGGGCAGAGCCGAGCCGCAGCCCCACGCGCCGCCCAGGACACGCTCGTCACCACCACCTCCGCAGTACCCATGGGGACCTGGAGACTTTAAAGGAGTTTGGGGTTTCGGGAGCAGGGAAATCACGGGTACGGAGAGGCAGCTTTCTTTGCCTTGGAAACGTGTTTTCTTCGTCCGATTGTTTGGACCCTGTGCCGGGTAGGAGGGAGAGGGGACTTCTGGCTGAAAGTGGGCCTCGCCACACAACCCGCACCCACACCGGCACACACACACCGCACTGGCTTCCCCCATCCTTCCCTTGCCTCTTTGTTAGGTTATTTTAGACAGAGCAGCCTCGCCCTGGCGCAGCCAGATTGGCTCTGCTGGGGAGAGGGCAGGAGAACTAAGGGGCAGAGTGCACCTGCCTGTGTGGGCAAGCGTGCCCGGGTGCGTGGGTGTACGTGCACTGGCGAGCGTGCCAGCGTGGGGTTGGAATCGTGTACGAAGGTGGGGGTCTGAGTGTGTCGTCGCGAAGGTTTGTCATTGCATGTGACATTAGCACACCGGTGTACCAGCCTGTCGGTGTCTGGACTCCAAGTGTGCAAAATTGTGCTGGGGTCAAGTGGGTGCCCGTGAACGTGTCCGATGGTCATTGTGCGAGGCGCTGTCGGGGAGGAGCACGGACCTAGGGTAAAACTGAGAGGTGGGCTGGAGAGGGTGGCGGCTGAAAATGTGAGCGCAGCTTGCTCCAAGCTCTGGGGCCTGAGGCGCTCCTTCTTTCTTCCAACCCACCCCTCCGTCCTTTCCTGGGTGTCCCGACTCCCACGCTGCCACAACCCGCGCTGTCCTTCCCACTGGGACCCCGCACGCCCTCCCGCGCTCCTGCCTGTTCTCTTGTGGGAGTTGGACCGGGTTCCCGTACAAGGTCCGAGGCTGCGTGGTGGCGTCCGCTCTCGCCCGCCGGACTGCTGGCTCCCGTGCCGGTCCTGGCCCCGGGGAGGCAAGGTGGACTCGGCCGGGGCGGTTGACTCCAGTGCAGGCGCGCGGGCGGCCAGGTCCCAGGGGCACTGCTCGTCCTGGGGAAGGGCAGCGCGACTCTGATCGTGTCTCTGCGTCTCCTCTGTGCTTCCGCAGATCCCCGCTTCTGGCCCTCGCCTCGCCGCGTCATTGATGGGCAACCAACTGGACCGCATCACCCACCTCAGCTACAGCGAGTTGCCCACTGGGGACCCGTCGGGGATCGAGAAGGACGAGCTGCGGGTCGGGGTCGCCTACTTCTTCTCGGATGAGGAGGAGGACCTGGACGAACGAGGCCAGCCCGACAAGTTTGGCGTGAAGGCCTCCCCGGGCTGCGCCCCCCGCCCGGAGAGCCCCAGCCGTCGCCGCCGCCACCACCTGCTGCACCAGCTGGCCCTCAACGAAACTCAGTTCTCCGCCTTTCGGGGCCAGGAATGCATCTTTTCCAAAATGAGCGGCGGCCCTCAGGGCGCCGACCTGAGCGTCTACGCGGTCACGGCGCTGCCCGCGCTCTGCGAGCCCGGCGACCTGCTGGAGCTGCTGTGCCTGCAGCCCGCGCCAGAGCCGCCCGCGCCCGCCCCGCACTGGGCCGTGTACGTGGGCGGCGGGCAGATCATCCACCTGCACCAAGGCGAGATCCGCCAGGACAGCCTGTACGAGGCGGGCGCGGCCAACGTGGGCCGGGTGGTGAATAGCTGGTACCGCTACCGCCCGCTGGTGGCCGAGCTGGTGGTGCAGAACGCCTGCGGCCACCTGGGCCTCAAGAGCGAGGAGATCTGCTGGACGAACTCGGAGAGCTTCGCCGCTTGGTGCCGCTTCGGCAAGCGGGAGTTCAAGGCGGGAGGGGAGGTGCCGGCCGGCACGCAGACCCCGCAGCAGCAGTACTATCTCAAGGTGCACCTGGGTGAGAACAAGGTGCACACGGCCAGGTTTCACAGCCTGGAAGACCTCATCCGCGAGAAGCGCCGCATCGACGCCAGCGGCCGCCTGCGTGTGCTCCGGGAGCTCGCCGACCTTGCGGACGACAAGGAGTAGCCCGGGGCGGGGGAGCCGCCCGCCCCTCCGGTCTCCCCGCGCCCCGCTCCCTCCCCCGCACGCGGCCTTCCAGGCCGGCGATTCAGCACCCCCCCGACCCCCTTGAGTGGCCGCCGGCAGCGGCCAGCGCCCGGGCTGCAGCCTCGCATCTTTCTGGCAAGTGGCAGGTAGTCCCAGTAACTGGTCCCGGGACTGAAGGGGCCGCGCTCGCCCGGCTGAGACCCCCAGTGGTGATGATGGTGTTGGGAGACCCAGCGTGCGCTTGCCCCTTGAGTTGTAAGTGGGGAGAGGAGAACGGGCCGAGGGGAGCAGGGACAAGGCCTCCCCCAAGAGTCACTGGTCTAGTGACTAACACCCGACCTACTAGAAAGGGACCATCACCGCCCCAAACGTGCACACACAGACCGGTGGGAGGTGAGAATTGATCCTTTCAGGGCACGGTTCAGCCCCAGTATGGATGTGTCCCCAGACTGCAGGGTTTCCAAGAAATCGAGCCTGTCCCTCATGCACCTGTGAATAATTCCACTAGGGAGCAAGTACTTCGGGACTCCGGGTTATCCCAAGGCTGCCCGGGACTTTTTCAGCTCTCCAGTCCCTGGTCTCCTGACATTGTATCCCAGGCTCCGGGCTAAGCTAGACAGTGTTTGCTTCCCGTTCTTTCCACCGAGGGAAGCGAACGCCACTCCCCACCGGCATTTGCCTGTGAGTCTCCCTTGCTGGCAGAAAGGATGCCTTCCCGGTCCCGGGAGGATAATGGCGCAGCGAATTTGGTGAGGAGAGCCGGCCCCGCCCCCCTGGCCAGGAGAAGGTTCACCAGGTGTCCGCGAACTTGAATCTGAAAAGGGCGCTTGTTCTCAACCCTAGATGGTTCCCTCCTTGGGCTGCGTTTCAAAAATAACCACAGTTTTAAAGGGGTTGGAGGAGACGGAGGGGAAAGACATGGCAACATTCCAGAAACCAGCATTATTACAGCACCATAGCCAGTGTATTTAGTTTGGCTTTTCCTAACACAGAAATCTCAGAAGGTGGGGAAGTGGAAATAAAGTCTTAAAATCGAGAGAGCAGTTGTCCAAATATGTCAACAAAGCCTATCGTGTTGATGTTTTTTTATTGACCATTTTAGCAACATGCTAATAAAATTTCAAATTGAAATTTTTATTTTCATGGCTTTAATCCATGATAGTTTAAATACTGGGGGCCATTAAGAGTGGATTTAGCTAAAAGCTTAGCTAACATTGCCTTTTCACTCTATTTTTCTCAAACCTTATGAGAATTCTGTTTTTGAATATTGTAGTTAATTTTTTGGCTTTAACGGCAGCCCTATAATGGTGGAGTTGTTAATCCATGTGTATATTGTGCTGAATTTCCGTCAGTTAAGGGGTTTACTGCTTCGGTGGAAATTGCTAGCAGGTTCCATGATGTTAATTTCTCGATGTTGTATACCACTACCATTCCACATTTGCATTTCTATTTTTCTTCCTCTCCCCCTTATCTTCTTAAAGAACGAGTGTAGAATTGGTGGCTTTTTCCCCCTTCTCTTTAGCCAGTCCCACAATTCATTCCTGAAAACCGGAAAGAACTTCTAGGATCAGGACGATCGTATGGTTTTCAAAAAAATTAAGGCTGTTTGAAACCCCTTCCTTGGGTAAGGACTTACCAACTTCTCTCCTGTGCTGCAGCCCCAGCCTGATTAACTGTTACTTGATTCAGTGTGTGTCAGACACACCTCCAGCATCTACGTTCCGTCCCTTCCAGGGGAATTTGTCAAATAACGGTGTTTAGCTAATTGTTGCAAGCAATCGCCTACTGACAGTTGTGATTTAGTTGGACAGCAAATATTATGGCCAAAGCCAGTTTCTTGGCATTTCAAAAATAATGCAATAAAAACTAGTCGAGGTTAGCTGCGACTGGAAATGCCTTTCTTTTGTTTGTTTTCATGGTAAAATGATTCATCTCTGTTTTGTTTTTTGGTTTTCAGCCTGGATTCATTCCCTGATCTTGACTCAAAAGGTCAGCTCAATGAACTATGAACTAGAGTATTTTTCTTAAGCCTATTGAGTGATTTATTTTTTAAAAAATGTTTAAATGCCTATCTATGCTTTTCTTTCAGCACATACAACAGCAAAACTTTTGTAATAACAAACTTAACATTTGCATGTATGGAGAACTGGAAATCATTTATTTCCCTAACTTATTCCCCTTTCAAATAACAGATGTCAGATCCTAAACTGAAGTTCTTTATTGTATCTACACAGCCCACATTCTTTACTGTGTCCTCCTACTGTATCTTGGCTCTCTGCTGTATTAAATACCATCCTAAGCATTTGTTCGAACAGGACTCCTTCTTGACATTTTGTCTTCTACCTGTCACTCAGAGGGTGGGACTTTAGCAAAAGAAATGAATGGTCTCTTACACCTAATACTGAGATTTATTTCCTCTGATGGCACATAATCTGATTTTGCTCTTACTAAGAGGGTCACTATAACAGAGGCTTAGGTTGATACTTGCTGAGACTAGATTAGCAATAAAAATAAGAGTTTGGCAGCCAAAGTAGCACTCATGACTATATTGTCTATTAAGGATTGGGTTGATGATGACACTTCTACAAATTCACAATAAAAAAACACTAGTTACAAAGGGAACTTGAAAGGTCTGTATATTCCTTATATTACTCCTGAAATATTTGTTATCTGTTGGTCAGTGTTAATAATAACCAGTGGCAGAATAATTCTAATTGTAGTGCAGCATGAAGAGGCTATTATCAAGATATTGTCTAATAGTTTTATGCTGGAAAACGTGTCTATTTTTAGGACGTTCTCAATGGGAATGACACCAAGAAGGTGGAAGGTCTCTTGGAAGATGGTACCAGTAGACTTGATTTTTATTGAGTAGATATAATATCTCTGGATGTTATCAGAGTTATAGAAACTAAGCCAAAAGCCTCCTGATGTTTTAATAGAAGTCAGGGATTTAGTCTGGGTTTTCATTATCCTCAAGAGAACAGAGCTTCATAGTAACTTTCATGATGTTGAGTGTGGCCTTGCTGGTGGTCGGTCCCGTCAGTGATGTGGTGTAGAAGAAAACTATCCATAGACCCCCATTCTTTCTCACTTTCAGAAGGTGATTCTGAAAAGCAAACTACTAAAAAAAAAGATGAATATTTTTACTTCAAGGAGTGCTTTGCTACACATTTGGTAATTAAGAAAAAAAAGGAGGTGGAATGGGGAGAAGGGAGGCTAGGCTTACTTTAAACAAAACCAGTCCTGAAACACTGTTATTCTCAAAGTATATCTTTGTATATAAAAAAAAAATTCTGTAGAAGTTACATGTATTGCATTTCTTTTTTAAAAAATTAAAAGTATATTAATGAGCCAAATAGATATAAAGTTCCTCAGTATTTAAAAATTTAAATGCCTGTCATGACTGTATTTTATTAAATGAAGCAGTACCATCAAGTCACTGAAAGTTATAAAACACTTGTGGCAGATTAGAACATCAAACACAGAAGCAGCTGTAAGTTCAATGATGTTACCTGATTTTACTAGACTTTCAGAATTTTGTTGTTTATCTTCCTCTTTGTGTCATGTTTTTGTGGTGAACACTTTTGTTTGAATAATATTTTTTTTCCAGAAAAGCATGCTATTGCTGTTTACAAAAGAATTACCTGAGTAATCCATTTATCCTAACAGTCTTCAAACATTACCTTATTGATTATGTTGTGTGTGTGTGCTTTCAACACCCCTAAGAATTCAGTGTCTTTGGCATCTAATAAATGGAGCAGGGTCAAATTTCAGTGAAATTAATACTAACTGTACAAACATAACAGAGCTACCTGATTTACTTTTATCTACATGTCTATTTTTAAATCATTCTGCTTTCTCTTTTTTAGACAAATGAAGAGAACCTAGTTAGGTGGGCCTTTCAGAGATGATATGCCACATGCATAAAGGGTCTGCAGGTGAAAAACACAGGCTTCCAGATTTCTGGAAACATTAAGAAACATTCTGGAAACATTTAGAAAATGGTTGTCTGAGATCCAACTCGATATTTTTGCTGACAATCACTAGCTATTAGCAGAATATATATATGTGTGTGTGTGTGTGTTTGTTTATATACACTCACATATTTATAATCCTTATACATGTATATATATGTATACACATACATATAATAATTTACACATGTCATATATGCAAATGTGCATGTGTACGCATGTATATAAATACATTTCTACCTATAGCTAATAATTATGATTTCATTCAGAGATATAGATATATATACACACATACATGCAAGCTATTTAAAAATAAAATGGAGAGTGACTTGAGATCTACAAAAACAGGAGGAAACATTCTAGGGTGCAAAATAGCTAATAAGTAACTGGGACAGCAAGGCAGCTCTGCCTAAAACGAAGCATAAACAAAAAGAAGAAAATGTGGGAGTTGCAGTTAGTTTTAGTCTCACTTTTAGAAGACTATGTTCCTTGTTTCTCTAAAATCGACAAAAGATTCAAAGGAAAGCTGTAAAGATTAGAAAGTAATTGCGAAAGAAGACACAAAATGAAGTGGAGAGGTTATGAGAGGATAAAATAAGCTAATAAGCTTTTCAACAGGGGATACCTGTTCTCCATTCGAACTGAAGACAGAAAAGCTAAGATCTTATTTTCCAACCATTTCATAATTTATAAAATCTCTGATTTCATAACTCATAGGTTGTATGTTTACCTCATTTGAACTTGCAGTATAAGAGATTTAAGCATTTGAATACGTTAGGGAAAAGGAAAAATAGTCTCCTCTGCCCTTACCGGAGGTGAGTTTTGTGATTATTGCATTCATGGGCAGCACCCAGATGAACAGTTCCCCATACTGTGGGTTCGGCACATAGTAGGTGCTCAATAAATATAACACTGGGGCATTTCTCTACTTTACATGGTTCTCAGTGACAGTTGATCACTTGGAAAACCAGAAATCCCACCACCTGGCTTGTCTGTAAGGGAAACTTAAATTTCTTTCACAGAAATTGGAGGGGTTTCCCACCTCGGAAGGCTCACAGAAATATAATTTATGAAGCTTAAGGCTGATTTCAGTTAAAGGGTATTCTGCATGTTCTGTTTGCTTCTAGGGAAAACAAAAACAAAAACAAAAAAATGACTATCAAAAATCCAAAGACAAAATGTTCTCTTATCATTTGCTTGGAAAGGGGAAAGCGAAATAATAATTCTGACAAAAACTTCCACAACTTCATCTCTCATTTACCTCAAGGAGAGATTTTTCTCGCATGAAATCACAAGATTATTCCTTCAGAAGGAAGCTTATTTTTGAAGCTCTTGCTAAAAATCTTCCTTAGATGTGCAGGGGGAAACCTACTAGATTGTTACTTTAACTCTCTGGGAAAATTAGATTTGATGGAGTTTGGTCATGGGTGTTTTTCTAAATAAACATTACTCATATATTAACATTTCCAAATAATTGCTATGCCCATTGGCTTTTATAATCCAATTATTTTTTTTTAATGTGAACATGAGTTCTGAGCTTAATTTGGTTCAAAGAGGAGAGGCTTGTAAAATAGTAGGTGTGGATAGAGCCAATGACTTAAATTTTAAGCATAAAATAAATGCTTCAGAAGTTAATTTGAGCTATAATACATTCAGTGTTCCAAAAAATAGGAAAGATCATATAAGATTTTACTGCTTGTATGCTTCTTAAGGAAATTCTTGCCCTCAATCTGTGAAATAGACATTAATGTTCTACTCAGGCCACAGTGGTAAACTTGAGGGCTTCTTTATTAGAAATATACTGATATTTGCTTTAACAAAGAAGTTATTCTAAAATTCAATCACTTTTCCCTCCAGCAGTCCCACAAGACGCCAGCTCTTTGCTCAGTGCCAAGCCCATTGTTTTCAGGTATCAGATTCTCCTGGGGAATGAGCAGATCTGGTGGCGATTTTGTAAAGCATCTCCCAACTTCTAACAGCACACGCTTTAGTGCTTCTCAGCAGAAGTGTTTGCCCAGGGTCTGAGCCAGAGAGAGGCTAATTAAGGTCAAGGATAGGGCTGCCCCATTTTGCAAATAAAAATACAGGTCCCTCGATTACTTTTGAATTTCAGATAAAGAGGGAATAATCATTTTAGTATAAGTATGTTCCGTGTACTATTTGGGACTTGCTTATACTAAAAATGATGTGTTTATCTGAAATTCAAACAAAACTTCCTGTCCAATATATTATCTGGCAACCCTACTCAGGGAAGACCTCACCATCTCTAAGAAGACAGAGGCCTCTGCATTTTTAGAGCTGACAAACAAAGGACACATCTCCTACCCACATCATGGAAGTCTTATCAGATTGCTCACGTGTCTTTATGGCCAAAGCCAGATTCAGGTCCAGGAACGAGCGTATAGTCCAAGAAAAGCCTCAGAAGAAGAGTTCATAGGCTCCCTAGTCATTGAGAGAGTTGGCTGTGTCTATGTGTAGGTGGGGATGGGGGAGTGTTTCCTGTGTCTCTATTCTTATACCCTTTTGATTGTATTTATAGTACATGCCACCCTTTCTCTTGGGGGTATGACGAATACTTTTCCAGGTACAACCAAAAATGCTCTACGCCACTGGTTTTAATCCCAATCTGGGTCCTCACCTCGCACCTGGCCATTTCATACCTTCCTCACCTGTCTCTCTCCCCCTGGCTTCTCTAGCCAAACACCTGCAGCCATAGTGCTCCTTCTCAGTACAGGCCCATTGCTCACAAGATAAAGGCCAAGGTCCTAGGGGGCAGCAGTCAGGCTGCTCCATGGTCTGACCCCTATGTACAACCAGCTGCATTTCTCTCGACTCGCAGGGTTTTACAGAACATGGAGTGTTCCTTCATTCTTTCATGACTTTCTACATTGTTCCCCTTTACCTAATGGCCTTTCTTGATTCCTGAATGGAAAACCCTTATTCACGCACCCTTCCTGGCCTATCTCTAAACTACCCCTAGCATGGTTTTAGTAATTTCCTTCTGTGTGTTCCCACTGAATTTGCTTACAGCTCCCCCAGACTTGCCTCGACTGTAGATATTGTTTACACCTGTCTCTCCCTACACTGAGCTCTGTTAGAAAAGGCCCTGGGTCTTACTTATTCTTGCAGCTGCAAAGTCAAGCTCTTGTGTTAGGCGTTCAGTTAGAGTCTGTTGGATGCATGGAAGAAGTAGGGAAGGGAGAAGAGTCGGCTGTTCCATAAGTATGTGAGCATTGGCCCACCAGCTCACTCTGAATGGGCTATAAAGACCTATTAACTTACACGTACTTCGCCCTGAGGACCATGCAGTAGAAAATTCGTTTCTGTTTAGAAAATTAGCTGGAATTCTGAGGAGTCTACATTGCATTATATTACCCTACAAATGATGGAGGATTAGCCTTATGTAGTTGAAAAGTTTTCTCTGCCCTGGTTATACCTGTACAAGCATTTCTTAATGAATGAACTTCATGAGTTTCATTATGATGGAAATACAGACTTTCTTCCTCTTGGTAATTTAATTTTTGCCTAGGTGAGACAGCTTTGAGAGTTGCAGACTTAGAAGGCAGCGGAGGAGTGACTTGTAAGACGTGAAGATGAGACAAGGCATTTCCCATATGGGCCACTTCAGTAAATGGGTCCTTGAAAGCCATGTTAAATCAGTACAGAAAATGTCTACCGAAAACCCCAGTCCTGTTCCCTTTTGGGAGGTAAGATCTCTCCCAATCTTAGACTAAGCAAATGCACCTATAGCACGTGTGGAAGGAAGAAGAGGATCCCCTTGCCTAATACTCCAGCAGAGGGAGCAGAGGAAAACCAGCCCCCTTTGATAGGTGATGTTTGGACCTCCAGGCTGGTTGAACAGCTAGAATAATTTGACATGATATGAGATGCAACTGAGCACTAAAAATGTAACTCAATTAATGTCTTATAAAATATATATGGTTTTATATATTATATTTTCCCTGGAACTCTTAGGAAGAGCATCCTGTGCTTTTCCAGGGAACTATTATTCTCTTTAGCACCTCTGGACATTTAATATAGTTTAATATGGTTTTGGTGATGGTTATGGTTATCTGTACTTCAGAAAAGCATTTTAATTTGAGATTTTAAACCATAATATCCTGTTGAGAAAAGACGTGTTAAAACTTAAGAATGGAGCACATCTTGAGAATGAAAGATTACTAATTTGGGATTAGAAATCCAGGTAAATATGGGCTATGGTAAAACATTGCTTTTGCCCAGAGAGCAATTTCCAGAGGAGAGAGCAGACGAGATTTTTCATCATGCAGCCTCACCATTCTGATTTAAAAAATCAGTGCCCCTCGTGTGCATCTGTTTTATTTGTATATAATTTTATGAGACAGGATCTACACAAGGCAATGGGAGCAGAGGCAGTTACTCCATCCTCTACAGACCAACAAAATAAGTGCTTGACAGCCCAGATATGTTCTGCCTGTGTTATATCCTTAAAGACTCCAAGGACTTTCCATAGCTTACCAGATAAAATCCAGACTTCATGGCATCCTTTGAGCTCTCCTCCATTCTGCCACCTACACCCCAGCCTCTGAAGCTTCATCCCCTGACCCCTCACCGTACAGTCTCACTATCTGTGCTAAACCACTTAGCTCTCTCGAAAAGCCATGTCATTGCATGCCTTTGTTCATGCTGTTTCATTTGTGTGGACCATCCTTCTCCCCTCCTTGACCTTATATCAAAATCCTCCTCATCCTTTAGGACCCAGTTCATATATCAGCTGTTCTAGAAGACTCTCCTTCTCCTGAAACACCCGCTACTTTGACAACAGCGGGCCAAATTAATCCTTTCTCACTGAGCTCCTGTGGCTCTTTACCCATCGTTGAACATTCATTCCACCCATTTCATATTCTGATTTTCAGCCCCTAACCTATGCCAAATACAATTTATTTAAGTTAATGGGAACCAGATTACCTTCTGAAATAGTTTTTTATCTTGAGGCAGGGATCTTGGCATTTTGATCTTGGGTTCCTTAGTAGCTAATATCTTGGTCATATTAGATGCTCAACCAATGCTGACTTAATCGAATTCAGTTCACTTAATTCAAAAGCAACTATTCTTCTACAAGAACAGTAAGTGCTATTTTTAAATTAATGTTCTAATGGGAGATCAACTCCCTAAACATTTGTTGGGTCCCTATTAAAGGCAAGCCTTGTTTTAGGTCATGTGGATACAAAGCACGGTCTAGACTTCAAGAACTCAATCTGGTAAAGGAGACAGGCACAGTATTAGCCATAATCCACTACAACCTGGAATATAGGTCATTGCAAAGATACAATTTTTTAAAAACTACCATAGAAGGTCAGAGGAAGAAGCATTTGGAAGTAGACATCAGCTTCAGGAAATGAAAGTCATTGACTGGAATAGAAGATCTGAATGATGTTTTTAAGATAATTACACAATTTTGTTTAGTCTTTATTAATAGTTGAGAAAATAGACCAGTTTTTCATGTTATGTAAATGTAATAGACTGTCTTTTGTCATTTTTATGTAAAATGCTATTTTTAGAGTGGTCCTACAAATTCTATAGAAGTGAGATTTAAATATACTGAAGCAATGCCCATTTGCTGTGGAACTACTGAGACTGACAGGTTATTAGCATTTAGTTTACCAATTAATTCACCTCCCAGCACATCTCTGTAGGCAAGATCTTTGATTGATTGATGCACTGGTTGCCTAAGATTTAGTTCACAGGGTTAGGACAAATTCTCTAATGAGAAGCTGTGCAAATGAGGGGCTTCTTGGAGTGAGGCTGGGCCCAAAGCAGTGATGATCTTAGGCCACCTGAGAGACGGAGCTCTCACTCAAGGAGAAAGGCCAAGGCCACAGCCAGGAGGAGAGGGCCACTGGTCAGTCCTGAGCGACAAGGTGGGCTATAGAGAAAAAACAGCCAAAATGTCAGAAACCATGAGGACACTGGTCAGATGCAGTGTGCAAAAATGTGTCAAGATTAAGGCCATTTTGCCAAGATAGAATTAATAGTTGAGATGAAACTATTGCTAAGAGGAAACTGACAACTCTAAGAAATGATGCTGCCTCACCATCTGTATAAATATTTCAATTTATAACATATTGTGTTTAATTTTAAAATGACCTTTGGAAAAAAACCAGGAAATCTATTAACTTTGACAATATTCCTTCAATACAAATAATGGAATTTCTCTGAAGAAAAACAAAGCTAAGCCTCTTGTCTAAAGAAACCCTAAATTTACTCAGGTGTTTCCAATGGCCTTTGGTGAAAAGCATCCGCTTTCTAAATGCTTCTAATAATTTCAGTAAATATCTTCATGAAATTGAACATATAATACAGGCAAAATGTTCCTTCTTATGTGCAATTCCCATTTGCTTTAAAGGGAGACATCCTAGATTATAAACACAGATTGAGAAATAGCCAAAATGTCCAAGTATACAAGTACCAGTGACTGGATTGCAATTCTTTAAGTGTCGAATCTCATGCTAATGAATTCCAAAGAAAAACAGCTGACTTTATGCCTTTATTTTAATAAGGCTGTGAAAACAGTCCATTTACAGTATAAAAACCCCTTGTCTTTTAAAAATGCCATACAGAATATTTTAATAAATTAAATTTGTCTGCCTGTCAAATCTGTCAAATTGACAAGACCCCTCAAGGAGTATTGCTGATGTTGTAGTTGTATTCTTCCAATAGGACTACATTTGGAATTTAATATGGGTTACTTAAAGCAAGAATCCATCCATCAGAGTAATTTTAAGTAACAAATACTAACATAATATCTTAAGTCTCCAACCTTTTAACGCCAGGGTGATTTTATTTCCTTTGCAAACTCTTTCTTTACCTACAATAGGGTCCTAAATACTAGATTTGTCTATAATAACGAATCTAAGGAGGCAAATAAGTTGACATCATCAGAAGAGTAACTATTGATGTTTGCTCAGAGAAGTGTAGATTACATAGTCCATTGTCATCCTCACAGCCAACCTGTGTCAGTCAGGTTTTACTATCCCCTGTGTACAAACGGGGGCGCTGAGGCTTGGTGGGAGCAAACACCCAACTCAATGTTACACATCTTGTATTTAGTAGAATCAGTGCTTTAATTTAGGTGTTCTGATCCGAAGCCACTACAGTTTTGTATCTCACAAGATTTTCCTGGAATAATCAAATGTCTCCTTCCACTATGTTCTCATAGGGAAAACACACTTAATATTTCCAGCTAACATGTGGGAGTATTTAGACTAAACCTCTGGTGGCAGTTGATGAACAAAGATGAACTCTTAGATAACAAGGTCCTACTGTGTAGCACAGAGAACTATATTCAGTATCTTGTAATAAACCATAATGGAAAAGAATATGAAAAAATACATCTATGTATATAACTGAATCATTTTGCTGTACACCAGAAACTAACACAACATTGTAAATCAACTATACTTCAATAAAAAAAGTTTTTAAAGATGAACTCTTCATTTTTCAAAGTAACGTATCTAAGAGAAGTACGTATTAGGGCATTCAAAAATACAAACCCATTCAAACCCTGGACCAGCCGTGTAACACGTACACTAATCACCTAGACTTGATATTCTGTCTCCTGGAATGGAATCTCAAATGCATGTCTAAAAGCCAAAATGGAATCAAGCTTCAATACTGTGATTCTTTTGTTTTTCATCCTGAACTTCAGAAAAAGAGATGCACCCACTGGATGATATTCAGGGAGTCTGTATCTATCACCAGGGTCCAAGGCAGTCCTCAGAGGACTGTTCAATAAATATGATGCTGCTTATAATGTTTGGGGGAAATATCTCTCAAAAATAGGTAGAATACCACCACTAACAAATCAATACATGGCATGTTTCTAATTCCTTCTAAGTTTAAAATTCTGGATTTAAAAAAATGTTTGCATGATTGTAATGAAATCTTTCTGGCAATAGCCTGTAATACTTATACAAATTAATGCTGTTTAGTGGCTGGCCGGCCCTAGCAGCAGGGTAAGGCATGAGTCATGCCCTGGAGAGATCTGGCTGAAGGACATATTTATACATGTAAAGAGGCCTGTTTAACTTAGCTAGGAGAGCGCTACCATGAGACACTGCGGTGAATCGATGGTTATCCATATGGCCAGTCTCATGAAAGAATATCTTATGATTCAACCCATGGCATTTCCATTTCTGAATGGGATTAGTTATTCCTCATGAACCATGAACTCACTAGAGATCAAAAGAGACCAGAATAGATACAATTCAGTAAGTAAACCATCTAGCAGAAGGATGGCATAATGGAAAGAACACTAGATTTTGAAAACCGCATGGCTATAAATCTGACTCCTTGCTTTCTGGCTGTGTGGTCTTGGACAAATCACTGCCCTGGGCTCCTGTTCCTTCGCCTTTGAAAAGGACATCATGAGCTCTAACTCACGGGGTTAGGATGAAGTTAAACTTTAAAATGGGTGTAAAATTGTCCACCCACAGTGTTTTGCATATAAAAAGCAATCAGTTGAATCAGGTGAATCTCAGTTAAGATAGTAAGTGAATTTTTTTTTTTTTTAACCACTGAGATTACAGGTTTTCTAACTCCTGAATAGGTTTGCCTTGCTTCCACTTAGATAGTAAATCTTTGGAGAGAATGGATCTTGTCTTACTTTTTTTTTTATCCCCCTTAGCATAATTTCAAGTATGTAGTAGATGTTCAAAACCTTTTTGATAAAAATCAGAGGGCTACTGAAATTCATCCAAACAGAAGTACTCTGAGGAAGATGAATGGGGGTGTTTTTTAAATGGAAATAGTAACTATTCTATTAAAGGAAGGACAAATACCTCCACCCAATTTTTTTATTCAATGATTATGTCTAAGCTGCATGGAACCCTATAAGGACCACCTGTGGGTGTGTTTCTGTGGTCAGAGAACTTTCCAGGAACTGGTTTCCCATCCTTCATAGAAAACCAGTTCTCTCTTATCTGTGTTCCCTGCTGCTAATGGGCACCATGCTTGCAGTTAACTTCTTTACCCTTGAGGTCAGGCAGGATTACTCCATCCCACTTCTTTTTGAGGGGCAGGGTGGGGAGGAACAACTTATGACTTGCTGGTGCAGCCCCTAAAAAATCCTCTCCCTTTGAATATCCTCAGTGTGAGTTTAAGAGTTGTAAACCAGTTCTCTGCCATCTACAGAAGCGTTTTTCTAGTTTTCACTATAGTGTTCCATTTCTTTTCTATCTCAGTGGCTTCGTCAAAGCATCCAGTTTTACCCTCTGTTATTCACTTTAAAGAAACCAGCATCCACTGGCTTCCCCCTAGCCCTGGGGGCTCATAATTTGTTCTGTCTCCTTGTGCTCAGGAAAAGTACTGACAGCTCATAATTGGTCATATTTCTTAGGAAATTTGCATTTCAACTGGGAGCAGTGCTTGCTTTTCTTGGTATAATTTGTCTTACATTTTTGAAGGTAATAATTATTCATTAAATTATATTTGAAAAATGCAGGAAGAAAGAAAAAAATTGTCCATAGTCCTACCACCCATATAAAATCACTATCCACCTGTATGTATTCTCCTCTAATAATATTTAGATGCTATTAAATAACATCTCCATTTTAGCTGTATTCATAGAAATAAATTTGTATATTATATATTTTACTCGTTAATATGCTATAAGCATCACCAGTATCATACAAACTCCATGTAAACATCAGTTTAATGGTTGCAAATTATTATATTAAGTGGATATGTCAGTTTATTTAATCATTATCTTTATCGTTAAGTTTTGCATTGTTTATACTGTTTAGTATTGAAAACCATGCTGCAATATCTTTGAGTAGACTTTTTTTCCCCTATATTTTGAGTTCTTTCCTTAAAAGATACTTCTGGATATGGAGCTACTGGGTAAATGGATATGAAAGATTTCAGGATATACACACACACACAATTTCATGAAAAGAGCTAATAAATAAGGATGCCCAGCTGTGGAGGGTGGGTTTATCATACGTCTATGCTCATGGCACATCATCATCATTGATCTGTGAAAACTTGATTGATTGATTGATTGATTTCCTTTTATTTCCAGTAATCATTCCCTTTACCTCTCTGCTTACCATAGGAGAGCAGTCTAATATGCTTGATATATATATTCCTTTACTTGTATGGGGTCATGTAAGCATGCATTTTTATTTTGTGTGCACATATGTTAAACACACACAAATAATATTGTGCTATGGGCCTCATATTATTACTAACTTTTTTCATCCAACACTGTTTTTAAGATCTGTCCATGTTGTTCTGTCTAGATCTAGCCCATGACTTCTGAGCGCTGCCTGATATTCTGTCCTGTGCATCCATCCTGCTATACGGCTCTATTCTCTAACCAGTGGACCCCCCGAGCTTGCCTCTACTTCTGTTATTACAACAACAGTGCCTGGGAGAAACTTTTGCTCATGCCCTCCATGGATCTGTGTAAGATGTATACCTGGAGAGAGAATGCTGGGTCCCAGGGCAGACATAAATCAAATTGGACTAAGTACTACCTGATTGTTTTCCAGAGTGATTGCTCCAATCCGTACCCTGCACAGCAGAGCACGCAAGTTCCTGTATCCACAGTTTCCACCAACACTTGGCATTATCCAACTTTCTAATTATCCCACTCTCACAGCGGCAAAGTGATAGCTCAAGGTTTCATTTGCATTTCCCTAAACATCAGTGAGTTTGAGAATCTCTTCATATGCTTGTCAGTTATTTGTGTTTCTCTGGTCTGATTTGCCTATTTATATCTTTGTCCATTTGTCTAATAGGATCCTAGTTTTTTCTCAATGATTGATATATTATAAATATTAATGATATATTTACATTTTTAATAGAATTTTAGATTTTTGTCTCTGAAAATCTTGTGGTTTTCTTTGCTAGTTTGAGTCATAGATCTTTTAGTTTGCTATATTTAATGTGAATGTACCTATTTAAAATTGGTGACACAGATGTAGAAAACAAACTTATGGCTACCAGGGGGGAAAGCAGGGTTGCAGAGGAGGGATAAACTAGGAGATTAGGATTGACACATACACACTATTATATATAAAATAGATAACTAATAGGGACCTACTGTATAGCACAGGGAACTCTTCTCAATACCCTGTAATGATCTATATGCGAAAAGAATCTAAAAAAGAGTGGGTATATGTATAACTGATTCACTTTGCTGTACAGCAGAAACTAACACAACAACATTGTAAATCAACTATACTCCAATAAAAATTTTAAATAAGATAAAATAAAATTGGTGATAAATTCTATTTTGATAAATGCTATTAATTTTATGTATCAATCTTATATCCAACAATCTTAAATCTTTCTTTTTACTTCTAAACTTTGTCAACTATAATAACTTTTTTAAAAATAAGATTGTCGGGGCTTCCCTGGTGGCGCAGTGGTTGAGAATCTGCCTGCCAATGCAGGGGACACAGGTTCGAGCCCTGGTCTGGGAAGATCCCACATGCCGCGGAGCAACTGGGCCCGTGAGCCACAATTGCTGAGCCTGCGCGTCTGGAGCCTGTGCTCCGCAACAAGAGAGGCCGCGATAGTGAGAGGCGCGGCGCGCGCACCGTGATGATGAGTGGCCCCCGCTTGCCCCAACTAGAGAAAGCCCTTGCACAGAAACGAAGACCCAACACAGCCATAAATAAATTAATTAATTAATTAAAAAAAAATAATATTGTCTATTTTTTCCCCTAGAAATTTATAGGAGCTCTTTACATCTTAGGAAAATCAATCCTTTGCCTATGAACAAAGGACTAATTACACCTTTTTCTATGAATGAGTTGTATATATTTTTGCTTGCACTGTGATGAGTTTGCCATACTATTGTGGAATAGAATGTATCAATCTTGTATTTTGTAACTTACTTAGAAAGGTCCTTCTTTTCAAGAAATTCTCTTGTGCTTTCTTTCAGTAGGTTTATATTTTCATTTTTTTAGATTTAAATATTTTATTTATTCACAGTTTATTCTGGTGTAAAGTATGAAGTATGAATCTAAGTTTATTATCATAATGGCTATGCATTGAATAAACCCAGCCATCTTTCCTTACTGATTTGAAATGCCCTCTATATCATAGGCTACATTTTTTGCATATATATGTGGGTCTATTTCTTGATTTTTGTATTATTTTCCATTGGTCACTCTGTCTTTTAATGCTTCAGGTTTATGCTATATAAATTATTATAGCTGTGTATTGTGATTTTAATAGGCAGTAGGACTGATCCTCTCTCATTACTTCCTTTTCAGAAGTTTCCTCAATACTCTTGTTTATTTCTTTTATTTCATTGCATTTGTTTTACTGCACTGAATAGAACACCCAGCATAAGATTAAATACCAACAATGTTAACAAGAACTTTCACATCATTCCTGATATTAAAACAAGAGCTTCTAAAATTTCAACATTAAATATAGTGTTTGATGTAGGTTTTTAGTAGAAACTCTTTACTGAGTTAAGGAAGTTCTTATTATTTCTACTTTCACTATACACAAACCACAAGCTCAAATGAAAAAAGTTGACAATACCAAGGGCTGGTGGGGATGTAAAACTCCTGGAACCCTATCAACAAATGTCATCAACATTACTGATGGGCATTTACAATGATACCAGCCCTTTGGACAATTTCCATTTCGACTACATTTAGAAACACTCATACAGTATGACCCAGCAATCCCACACAAGTATAAGGCCCTAGAAATGCATACGTAGGTGTAACAAAAGAGGTGTGCAAGAATATTAATAGTAGTATTATTAGTAACAGCAAAGAGCTGGGAAAAACTCAAACCTCTATCAGCAGTAGAGTGCATTAATAATGTGTGCTGTGTCCAAATAGTGGCCTATTCTACAGCAATAAAAATCAATGAATTACGCTTGCATGCAATAATATGGATAAATCTCACTAACTTAACGTTGACCAAAAGAAGAAGTTAAAAAACAGGCAAAACTAATCTATAGTGTTACATATAAGGATAGTGGTTACCTTTGTGTGGGAGTAGAATGGCAGGGGCATGAGGAGGACCTCTGAGGTGCTGATGACGTTCTATTTCTTAATCTGGGTGGTAACTATGGGGTTGTGTTTTTCTCTATTTAAATAAGTAAGTTCTGTTTTTTTTTAATGTTTAAAGTTGCAGAATGAATGACTAAATAAATGAAACAATGAATGACATCCAGTGTAAATTAAACTGGAAAAAATCCTTGCTTGTACTGGAAATAAGGAGATTTGTTTTATTTTGGTTTGATTTGTTTTTGCCTTGGTTCTGCCTCTAATGAACTATGAGATTTATTTTGCTGCAAGTCATTTCCCCACTTTGAACTTCTGTTTTTAATCTCTAAATATTGGAGACTAAATTAAACAATCTTTAAATACCCTCCTAGCTCTAAGACGATGTATTTATTATAAAAGCTTCCAGGAAGTCACTTAAATTTCTTCTTTTTGATGAACTTTTATTGAATGTTAGGAAGAGCTGGTTCCTTTTCTTGTTCTTTATACTCAACCAGCAAAACTTCCCAGTTATCCTTTGGCTTTCCTAGTAGCTTCCCAGACGATCCTGACACAAACTACCTATGTGAATTAATAGTTATATATGTTTTTCATTCTAAATCACATTCTTTATCTGGTTTATATATTAAACTTTTGAGAGTCTGTTTTGCATAAATCTATGTCCATATATTTCCAAGCCTACAAAATTGAGGAACAGTTTCTAGCGATTCCATCTAAATGACCAGCTAGTTGTCTTAGAAACCACTGCTCCATCACACACATTGAACCACAAGTGAGATCAATGAGAAGAATTTCAAGTATTCCACAGATGGTTCTTGACTCTAGAAAAAATCCACCCTCTCTTCCTGTGACAAAATCTGGTAGTTGTATGCCCATAACCCTTCTCTCTTTCTATAGCAGAAGCAACTCTCATATTTAGCGGTCTACAAGGCTTCCAAGAATAAACACGATGTGTCAAAGCCTTCCCTGCACCTAGGTGTGTTCATGTGACCAAGTTCTGACAAATGAGAGGAGTGTAGAAATGACATGTTCAACGTCATGCCCGGGCTCTTAAAGGGACCGCTGTGTCCTTCCACCTCTATTTTCCCTTTCCTGCTGGCTGGGATGTAGATGAAGTAGTGAGCAATGTGGCCTTGTCAATAGAGACAAATCCCTGGGAATATTAGAGAATGTTGAGAAAGGGAGCCTGGGGTCCTGAGAGATTCATGACACACAGTTGCCATAGAAGCTTAGACCTCTAGAAAAAAGCAAAATAACTCCTTTCTTGTGTAAAGCATTGTCACTTTGGACTTCTGTCACAAGATACAGAAACTATATTCTAACTAATATACTTCTTAAATGTGTTATTGGAACCTTGCACCATGGTTGGAGAGTGTCTGTAATATAGAGGTTGAACGGGGCAACTCTACTATGCTCTTTCCTAAGGTTTTTTAATTTGATGTTAGCATTCAAGACAGGACTGCTTTTCTTCTCTTCTGAACTTGGTTCTGCATTTTGCAGGAGGCCCAACATTGAAAGAAAAAAAATTCAACATCTGAGTTGCTACCCACACTGACCTTGAGATGCTGGACAATCAGCCCGATTTACCATGATCTGGGCTGGTTGGTGGACTGTTTCCATAGGAAATACTTGGGAAAGAAAATGATTTAAAATGCAGGGGTTAATCATCTGAAATCATTAAAATCATCCATTAAGGAAATACAGAGGGCTGTTCTTTGGACTGGATAGTTAACAAGTCTTGAAATTCTCTCTTGTTGGAGAAACAGAAAGTCTCTAATGGTAAAGAACAGTAAAGAGAAAGGTGGGTAAGAGGTATAAGAGTTAGAGAAGAATAAGAGAATTGTAAAGGGTCAGAGATCCAGAATATATCAGACACCAAGGCGATGCAATTTACAAATTGATCTACCTTAAACATAAGAAATTCTTTAAGGACAGTAGGTGTCTTTTCTCATACTGATTGTCTGCTGTTATGGTTATAAGAGAAAAGGACAGAAAGATTACCACACTGATGACTTTGTTATTGACTCAACATGGACCATGTGCTGGGTACTCTTGCGGTGCCTGGGTGAGCAGAACAAAGTCTCTGCCCACATAGAGCTCACATGGGGGAGACAAACAATAAGTGGATTAAAAAAACACATATAGGGGCTTCCCTGGTGGTGCAGTGGTTGAGAATCTGCCTGCCAATGCAAGGCACACGGGTTCGAGCCCTGGTCTGGGAAGATCCCACATGCAGCGGAGCAACTGGGCCCGTGAGCCACAACTACTGAGCCTGCGCGTCTGGAGCCTGTGCTCCGCAACGAGAGGCCGCGATAGTGAGAGGCCCGCGCACCGCGATGAAGAGTGGCCCCCACTTGCCGCAACTAGAGAAAGCCCTCGCACAGAAACGAAGACCCAATACAGACATAAATAAATAAAAATAATTTTTAAAAAATGAAATGCTAAAAAAAAAGAATAGGCAATTTAGATCAATTAAAAAAAAAAAAACCAAACAAAAAATAACCACATAAAATGCAAAATGCCCATAAGTGCAAGAAATAATAATAGAGTACTAAAAAGGTATAGTGAGTGATGGGGTGGGAAATATGCTATTTTGAATGAATGGTGGGGTCTGCCTCTCTGACAAATGGATATGTAACCAGAATTTTCAAGAACATAAGGGAGTGACTGAGAGTCATCTCTAGAGGAAGACCTTTCCAAGTAGAGAGAACAGCAATTGTAAAGGCCCTGAGGATGGAGAGAACTAGATTGACTCAAGTGCTGATGGTGAACACATCATAGGAACACTGCCACTCTCTCCTCCCCTGCCCAGAAAAGACAGACAATGCAGATATCAAACCCTGTACTTCTCACTGAGCTAATACAGCCTCAGAATCCTTCTGAGCCCAGTACTCTGATAAACAAGCAATACATAAGAGTAAGTATGGGGATGAGAGCCATTTGTTACCACTGCCTTAAGAGTCTAGGCTTCTAAATTCTAGCTTATAATCCTATTTTTAAATTGTTTAATTTTCCAGCATCACTGATGCTATCTCTAGTGTGTTTGGTTGGAAGAAGCGTAAGAACCAGGAAAATCTCACAGTCAAGATACCTCATTCATTCATTTGCTAAAATATTTACTCTTTGGTGTTGCTGTATATCAGGCATTCGACTAAGTCTTAAGGATGTAGTAATAAAGTATTTTTATTCCCTCATAAATGAGAAAGATAGGAAAAATCATTACAATACAGTGAAATAGATACTGTAATAACTCTGAGAAAAGTATGGCTAATTTGAAAAATAACAGGGCCTTGTTAGGAAAGGCATTGTGGTGTCATAGGAAGGGCAAAGGCTTTAGGAGCAAACAGACTTGTGTTCAGTTCCAATTGTGCCATGTTTTTTAGTGAGCTGTGTGACCCTTGTGAAACTTAGTTAACCTCTGTGAACCTTGGATAATGCCTCCTGCTCATCAAGTGACCATAAAACATAAAAGAGATGCCGTAAGCAAAGTATGCGGCATGGAGCCTAGCACATAATAGACACTCAATAAATAGCAGCTTTTTGTTAAGGAAAGTTTGAAATAGGAGATGACATTTGTGATAACTGCTGAGAGTTCAGCTCAGTTGCATAAAATAAGGAAAAAGAAGCAAGACAGATAGAGTTCTATGTGTTTAATCAAATACGCATGACAAAAAGCATAACATCTAAGCATGTTTCATTATTATTATAGGTACCACTAAGACAAAAACAATGTGCAAATTAGTTGTATGATTCCACTGATCACAAAATGCATCCCAATATCAGAGACATGGAAATGTGAAAAATGTATACTTTAGAATCAATTAAATGTGGCAATTAATTCTTAGTATGTTTTATAGCTGGAACATAAGATACAGGAGAGAATGAAAAGAAAAGAAGCTGGATAAGTAAGTAAGAAACAGGTCATGAAGTGTATGGTTTTTTTTGGTTTTTTTAATCTTCAAATTAAGAAGACAGGATATTATCCTGTGGGCAAACTAGAACGCTTAAAGATTTAAAGTCAGAAAGAGATGGGAGCAGATTGGAGGAATGGTGGGATGTACTGCACAAATGGCCTGATACCAGTCACATGAATATGTGGCATCCTTTTGACCAGCGATTATCAACTTGGCTGTGCATTACAATTACCTATGAAGATTTTCAAGGAATATGTCCATTTCAGTAATTTGTTAACTTCATTGGCGTAAAGTTTTTATATGTATACTCATTGTCTTTGAATATCTGTAGACTCTGTAGTGATGTGCCCCCTTCACTCCTAATAATTTGTGTTTAGTGGGTTTATTATTCTTTTTCTTTGACCCAAGAGTTATTTAGAAGTACGTTCCTTGGTTTGCAACTATTCTCGAGAGAGCTTACTGTTTCTGATTTCTAGTTTAATTCCAGTTTGAAAAGAGAATATCTTCTGTATGATTTCAATCCTTTGAAATGTACTGAGACTTAAGTTATGACCAATAGAGTATATCTTGGTGAATGTGTCATGTGCACTTGGAAACAATGTTTATAGTTGACTAATAGTTGACTGCTACCCTAAATGGGAAATTTAGACTCAAGGTACAAGTCCAAGTCCAGCAGTTTAGAATTCACTAGACTGAAGTTTCTTCTTTTGTGGACTGCTATTAAACCATCCTAAAACTTTAGAAATGAAAACCAAAGAACTTACTTTGACTCCCTATCTTGGCAAAATTTATGATTCTTTCCTACTTTCAATCCTTCTGCTTTTAGGTTTTGTATAACTATACCCATAATAGTCACACCACTATTTACTCATGTGGGGCAAGCTTTCCTAACTCTAATGAAACTGTAAACTCTTCATTTTATAATATTTATTTTAATATAAAGTGTTCTGAATAGCTGGATGCGGAGATTGTTTCTCACATTTTATTATTCTAAATACTTGCTATTAATTGCTTTGCACATCTTGGTTTTTAAATTATTATTATTATTCTTTTACATTATATATAGTCATCTAGGAAGGATACTAAAGGATAGAAGGGTTTGGACACATTTTGGATGTTGATCTATTTTGCTCAGAAATCCTTCAAGAGGCTGTACTCATTACTACCAATTGCCCCAAGAAGTCATTCTCCCTTGCCTTTCTGCCATGGCTTCTGCCATTTCCACTCTCCAGCATTCCCGTTCTCTTCAGTAAACTTTTTGTACTCTCTGGTTGGACTTTTCCTGTTCTACATCAAATGTCATCTGTTAAACTCTGCAGAATTCTCCAGAGTACTGGTCACCACCTTCCTCCACTCTGATAACACTCTATGCCCATTTCAACTGTAACACTTCCTGCATTTAAGCTTCACCTCTCCCCTCCCCCGCCAACGTGTTGTGACTGACACTTAGAAGATATTTGGCAACTTTCTGTTGACTGAACGAATATGCCTCTAGCAATAATGAACCTTGCCTCTGCACAGTCTGGCTGGCTGTAAATTATTTTTATCATTTCATTTTCTTGTTTCTTGATTAATAGGGTCTATTTAAGTTTACTCAGTAAAAATTTAGATAAACACAAATATGGGCTAGCTACTGTGATATTTGATATATATGAAAACTTTACTAAAGTAAGAGGAAGCTGATTTTGACCAGAGAGATGTTTTCTGGTTTTGGTTTTGTTTTGTTTGTTTTTAGCATTTAAGAAAGTGACGTAAGTCACCTCTAAGGGATTATTCTCCTATTTTAACTTCTAAAGTGGGTAATCTTCGGATAAATATCCCACAGCTACCTCTCCCGCACAGGACAGTCAACAGAATACTTCAAAAAGGCTATTAAAGCTGCTGAAGTGAGAAAGTAGAGATACCTGTCAGACTGGCTATACTTGCCATTTAATCTAACCCATTCACTAGCTCTTCAAAATTCATTTTGATTTCTACAGAGAAATAACCATTACAAAATGACCTGTATTAAGTGCAGCTACAGTGAGGAATAAAGGATAAATATAAAAAGTGCCTTTACCACTTTTTTCTTCGTTTAAAGACAATTCATATTTTGCTCAAAATTTGGAGAAAAGGAAGATAGGAAGTTTCTAAATTGCTAAAGTGAGAGGGCGAACAGCAGAAGCAAGAAGAACTACAATTCTGCAGCCTGTGGAACAAAAAACACATTCACAGAAAGATAGACAAAATGAAAAGGCAGAGGACTATGTACCAGATGAAGGAACAAGATAAAACCCAGAAAAACAACTAAATGAAGTGGAGTTAGGCAACCTTCCAGAAAAAGAATTCAGAATAATGATAGTAAAGATGATCCAGGACCTTGGAAAAGAATGGAGGCAAAGATCGAGAAGATGCAAGAAATGTTTAAAGACTAGAAGAATTAAAGACCAAACAAACAGAAGTGAACAATACAATAACTGACATGAAAAATACACTAGAAGGAATCAATAGCAAAATAACTGAGGCAGAAGAACGGATAAGTGACCTGGAAGACAGAATGGTGGAAATCACTGCCATGGAAGAGAATAAAGAAAAAAGAATGAAAAGAAATGAGGACAGCCTCAGAGACCTCTGGGACAACTTTAAATGCACCAACATTCACATTATAGGGGTCCCAGAAGGAGAAAAGAGAGAGAAAGGACCCGAGAAAATATTTGAAGAGATTATAGTGGAAAACTTCCCTAACATGGGAAAGGAAATAGCCACACAAGTCCAGGAAGTGCAGTGAGTCCCAGGCAGGACAAACCCAAGGAGAAACATGTCAAGACACATAGTAATCAAACTGACAAAAATTAAAGACAAAGAAAAATTATTAAAAGCAACAAGGGAAAAACGACAAATAACATACAAGGAAACTCCCATAAGGTTAACAACTGATTTCTCAACAAACTCTACAAGCCAGAAGGGAGTGGCATGATATATTTAAAATGATGAAAGGGAAGAACCTAATACCCATCCTTCTCAAACTCTTCCAAAACACTGCAGAGGAAGGAACACTCCCAAACTCATTCTACAAGGCCATGATCACCCTGATACCAAAACCAGACAAAGATACTACAAAATATAGAGGCAAAAATCCTCAATGAAATACGAGCAAACAGAATCCAATAACACATTAAAAGGATCATACATCATGATCAACTGGGATTTATCCCAGGGATGCAAGGATTCTTCAATATATGAAAATCAATCAATGTGACACACCATACTAAAAAATTGAAGAATAAAAGCCATACGATCATCTCAATAGAAGCAGAAAAAGCTTTTGACAAAATTCAACACCATTTATGATAAAAACTCTCCAGAAAGTGGGCATAGAGGGAATCTACCTCAACATAATAAAGGCCATATATGAGAAACCCATAGTAAACATCATTCTCAATGGTGAAAAACTGAAAGCATTTCCTCTAAGGTCAGGAACAAGACAAGGATGTCCACTCTCACCACCGTTATTCAAAATAGTTTTGGAAGTCCTAACCATGGCAATCAGAGAAGAAAATAAATAAATAAAAGGAATAGAAATTAGAAAAGAAGTAGTAAAACTGTCACTGTTTTCAGATGACATGATACTATACATAGATAATCCTAAAGATGCCACCAGAAAACTACTAGAGCTAATCAACGAATTTGGTAAAGTAGCAGGATACAAAATTAATGCGCAGAAATCTCTTACATTCCTATACACTAACAATGAAAGATCAGAAAGAGAAATTAAGGAAACAATCCCATTCACCATTGCAACAAAAAGAATAAAATACCTAAGAATAAACCTATCTAAGGAGGTAAAATACCTGTACTCAGAAAACTATAGGACTCTGATGAAAGAAATCAAAGATGACACAAAACAGATGGAGAGATATACAATGTTCTTGGATTGGAAGAATCAATATTGTGAAAATGACTATACTACCCAAAGCAATCTACAGATTCAGTGCAATCCCTGTCAAATTGCCCATGGCATTGTTTACAGAATTAGAACAAAAAAATCCTAAAGTTTGTATGGAGACACAAAAGACCCCATATAGCCAAAGCAATCTTGAGGGGAAAAAAAATGGAGCTGGAGGAATCAGACTCCCTGACTTCAGACTATACTACAAAGGTACAGTAATCAAGACAGTATGGTACTGGCACAAAAACAGAAATATAGATCAATGGAACAGGATAGAAAGCCCAGAGATAAACCCACAAACCTATGGTCAACTAATCTATGACAAAGGAGGCAGGGATACAAAATGGAAAAAAGACAGCCTCTTCAATAAGTGGTGCTGGGAAAACTGGACAGCTACATGTAAAAGAATGAAGTTAGGGACTTCCCCGGTGGTCCAGTGGTTAAGAATCCATCTTGCAATGCAGGAGACACTGGTTCGATCCCTGGTCAGGGAACTAAGATCCCACATGCCACAGGGCAACTGAGCCCATGAGCCACAACTACTGAGCCTGCGCGCTTTGGAGCCTGTGCACCACAACTAGAGAGAAGCCTGTATACTGCAACGAGGGGCCTGCGTGTCACAACTAAGACCTGATGCAGCCAAAAATAAATAAATAAATAAATAAATATAAGAATGAAGTTAAACACTCCCTAACACCATACACAAAAATGAGACCTAAATATAAGGCCAGACACTATAAAACTCTTAGAGGAAAACATAGGAAGAACACTCTTTGACATAAATCACAGCAAGATCTTTTTTGATCCACCTCCTAGAGTAATGGAAATAAAAATAAACAAATGGGACCTAATGAAACTTCAAAGCTTTTGCACAGCAAAGGAAACTACAAACAAGACGAAAAGACAACCCTCAGAATGGGAGAAAATATTTGCAAACGAATCAACGGACAAAGGGTTAATCTCCAAAATATATAAACAGCTCATGCAGCTCAATATTAAGAAAAACAAACAACCCAATACAAAAATGGGCAGAAGACCTAAACAGACATTTCTACAAAGAAGACATACAGATGACCAAGAAGCACATGAAAAGCTGCTCAACATCACTAATTATTAGGGAAATGCAAATCAAAACTAAAATGAGGTATCACCTCACACCAGTTAGAATGGGCATCATCAGAAAATCTACGAACAACAAATGCTGGAGAGGGTGTGGTGGGAATGTAAATTGATACAGCCACTGTGGAGAACAGCATGGAGGTTCCTTAAAGAACTAAAAATAGAATTACCATAAGATCCAGCAATCCCACTACTGGGCATATATGCAGAGAAAAACATAATACAAAAAGACACATGCACCCCATTGTTCATCGCAGCACTGTTGACAATAGCCAGGTCATGGAAGCAACCTAAATGCCCATTGACAAACGAATAGATAAAGAAGATGTGGTACATATATACAATGGAATATTACTCAGCCATACAAAGGAACGAAATTGGATCATTTGTAGAGACGTGGATGGACCTAGAGACTGTCATACAGAGAGAGGTAAGTCAGAAAGAGAAAAACAAATATCGTATATTAACGCATATATGTGGAACCTAGAAAAATGGTACTGATGAACTGGTTTGCAAAGCAGAAATAGAGACACTGATGTAGAGAGCAAACATATGGACACCAAGGGGAGAAAGCAGGGGTTAGGGTGGTGGTGGTGGTGGGATAAATTGGGAGATTGGGATTGACATATATACACTAATATGTATAAAATAGATAATAAGAACGTGCTGTATAAAAAAATAAATTAAATTAAATTTAAAAAAATAAATTGCTAAAGCAAGAACTCACAAAATCCACTGATTCATAAATGAGAAGGGAGGAATCTTACTTCCCCAGAGCAGGCGGGATCCAAAAGTATTTGAGAGGAATGGTGATCACCTCAAAAGCTTAGAGAGATGCTGCAGAAAACACAGTAAAAGACACTACATGTTTGAAAGTGGTCAAGAAGAGACGGCACATAAGTGACTCAATCATATACGATATTATCAAAATGAAGAAAAAACACCATTTAGCATCTAAGAAGCCTTTTCAATTATGCTTATTCTGGAAGGTATATAGTGTTAACTTTAGCTTTCGGAAAAAATTAATCAACTTGGGATCTAGAGTGCAGGCTGTTCAAATATCCCATGCCTAACAGGAGAAGGAGGATGAAGAGGGAAGGAGAGGAAGTCAGCCAGCTGGATGGGCCAGTCAGTTGAGATGAGGTTGGAAAAATTGGAGGGGACCTCATTCCTACACTGAAGGAGATGCTGGGGCACTGATTGCTAGAGCACTGAGGGCTTAGGACTGGTGAGATGTCAAGTTGAATCTGAAAACCATAGAAGATTGAAAAGTTTGGTATAACTGAGGGTCCAAAAGCTTTTGAATCCAAAGTTGGTATTTGGAGCTGGGATTCAGTGGCCATGGAGAGTTGCAGCAGGCCACACTCAAAATAGTCCAGGAGTTGACGTAGGCAGTTGCCTGAAACATTTTATTTTCAAGCTGTTTTATATGTACCAGCCACAGACTGAAGCATGGTTGAGTGACCTGCTTTTAAAGCCAGGAGTAGATTGCATAAAGCCTTGGTAAATATTACCAAATTGTCTTCCAAAACGATTTTACCAATTTATATTCCCAGTAACAGAGAATGAGAGTACTTCCTCCTACCTCCTTGCCAGGAAAAGGATAAATCCTTTATTTATTTATTTTTTGGCTTCTTTGCCAATTTGTCAAAGAAGAAAAATGGTTCCTTGCTCTAATTTGCATTTTCAAGTTACCAGTAAATACATGTTTTTATATATTGCATTTATTTTTATACAAATTATCTGATGCTGTTTTTTAGATTTATTTTTATTGCTGCTTTAATATTTTTATAATAATTTATATAAACTTTAATATGTTAAGAGTATGATCATTGTCAAATTTCTTGAAATCTGCTTGATCTTCTACATGTATTTTAATTTTAGTTATGATCTTTAACATATAAACTATGTGGTCAAATCTCTTAAGATTTTCTTCCAGTGTTTCTATATTTACAGTTTTTCTCTTTTTCAAGCTGAGGTCACTGAAGAGCTGACATTTATTTTCTGATTGTTTCTTAAATGGCTTTACTTTTCACAATCAAAGTCTTAATTATCTGGGTTTTATTTTGACATAAGGCAATGATCTGAACTGGTCAGACACAGAGCTAGTTTAGCTGCTTTAAGTAGAGAGGGATTTACTAAGGAGTTTAAGGTAATTTACTGAATTACCAGGAGGGCTGGTTGCCAAATAGTTGACAGAAACACTGACAGACAAAAAAACCCAAACAAACAAAACCTCCCAATCACATCATGGGAGCATTCTAGAGGAATCCATTACTGCTGGATGCTGGGGACTGGAGAGCAGTCCACAACCACCAACTCAGAGTAATCAAGTGTCTCTGCCACAAGAACAAGCTTCCTGGGCACTGTGGCCACTTCATGGTGCCCACTTCTGCCTTCCCAGTGATACATAATTATAGCTCCTAGATAGAACTTTTGTCAAGTGCTGAAGGCTAGCTGCACGGGAGTCTGAGAAGTAGAACGATAATAGCTAATGCTATGCAATGCTTATTGAGTGCCTGACATTGTTCGCCGTGCTTTTACAGATATTAACTATTTTTTTTTACAAGATCCTATTGTGTCCCCATTTTCCGTATGAGAAAACTGAGGCACAGAAAGTAATTGCTCCATACCAAACAGCTAATAGATGGCAGAGTTGGATTTGTACCCAGACTGTCTGGCTCCACAATCTGTGCTCTTAGGAGCATTCCTGTTAACATTAGGAGCAAATCAATTACTATATTATATAGCCTGTGATTTTAGGCTTCCCAGCCTCTATGGTACAAGAAGTCAAGCTAGAAAGAGCGGGGAGTGGGTGCTGAATGAGCCCATTTGCACAGTTCTGCACAGAAACTGGTCTAATTTTTCCAAAGGCTACTCAACTCTTAGTGCCATTTATTGAATAATCTTGCTTTTCTTATTGACTTATGCTAGTGCCTTGGTGTGTTGAGTAAGCACTCAGTGAATATTTGTTGAATGAATATTTTAGAGTTTACTTTTGGACTATCTATTTTCATTCTTTGTCAATTTTGGCATTTAGCATGATATTTTCAGTTGCCATTCAAGATGTACTCTCTGGATTTCTGGATCTATGCAGTCTGTCCCAATCTGACCGTCCCCTATCTGCTGACCTCTATGGACTGCATCAACAGGTTTCATTTATATAACATTTGACATGACATAAAAAAATGGAGAGAACATTAGTGGTTGTCATGGTCTGGGAATCAAGGGGCAGGAGAAAAGGGGCTGTGATTATGTTCAGGCAACACAGGGGATCCTCGTGTTTTGCATCTTGACTTTGGTGGTAGATTCATGAGCCTATACATGATAAAATCAAATAGAAGTAAATAACATATACATAAATAAGTACAAGTAAAACTGGGGACATCTAAATACTATTGGCGAATTGCATCCATGTCAATTTCCTTGTTATGATGTTTTACTATAATTTTTCAAGATGTTACCATTGAGGAAACAAAAGAGTACACAGAATCTCTCTGTCAAATTTAGTACAAGTGCATATGAATCTACAACTATTCAAAAAAATTTTTTTTAAGTTTAATAAAAAAAAATAAGAGGGCTTCCCTGGTGGCGCAGTGGTTGAGAATCTGCCTGCTAATGCGGGGGACATGGGTTCGAGCCCTGGTCTGGGAAGATCCCACATGCCGCGGAGCAACTGGGCCCGTGAGCCACAACTGCTGAGCCTGCGCGTCTGGAGCCTGTGCTCCGCAACGGGAGAGGCCACGATAGTGGGGGGCCCGCGCACCGCAGTGAAGAGTGGCCCCCGCTTGCCGCAGCTGGAGAAAGCCCTCGCACAGAAACGAAGACCCAACACAGCCAAAAATAAAAATTAATTAATTAATTAATTAAAGTTATAAAAAAAAAAATTAGTAGCCTTTATTTAAAAAAAAAAAAGAAAAGAAAAGAACCCTGAAAACTGCACCTGAAAATTTTCAAAAAAAAGAAGAAAGATTAACAGGAAAAAAAACGGCTCCTTTACACCCTGGCTTCCAGTTGGGAGATATCACAGGAGACAGAGGAAGGAGGGTTGAGGTTGGAGTATTTGTTGCCTTGGCTTCTTCCTGGTCACGTGGCCTTGGGTTGGCCTCTCGCTCTGCTGAAGGACTTGCCCTTGTCAGTGTCCATTTCCCACTGTGCTGCTCTCATTGGTTTTGTAACTACTCTCCCCTCCACTCAAGCCTAAGGGCGCTTGAATGTTGCTGGCCTGGATATGGCATATGCCCTTTTCAGTTTCTCTAAAATCTGCTCACATGTTTGTCAGTAGTCCCTTTTTTAAACTCTTCTCCAATTGGCCAGTTTGCGTGTGGCATCTGTTTGAACGAGTCAATAGCAGCATGCTGTTTTAATCATTATCATTTTTAAATATTTTTTAACATCTGGTAGGAAAAACATTCAAGATTTCCCTCAACCTCAAAATTTCCTTTGCTATTTACTCATTATTCCAGATTAGAACCACTTCGAATTAAAAAAAATAATCATTTGAACAGGTTGCTGGTTCCCTTGGATATCCTAGATAATTAATGATCTTTGGTTTACTGTATGAGCAATCATACCATTTTCTACCACTGATCGTTTTACTTCTCCTTTCTAATCACTGAAATTTTATATCTGTTGCATATATTACTGAATTGTCTAAAGTTTCTTGAAAGGGTGTGATAATGAGCTTTGTAAAAAATCTTGACTTGCTCCTAATTTTAATGGGAATGTTTGTAATGATTCAACATTAGTATTCAGTTAGTTCTTGATTTTAGATATTCTTTATAATGTTTAGGAAGTGTCTTTATATTCCCAGTTCACTACACATCATTGTGTGTTGTTTTCCTTTTCTCATTAATCTGAAATGGGTGGGTGATGAATTTCATTAAATGACTTCTCAGCACTTTTTTCAGTTGATTAAAAATGTTCCTTCTCTAATATATCAACAAGATGTATTAAAATAATACAACTAATTTTATAACAGTGTTTTGTTCCAAGAATAAAACCAATGCAGTCATGGTATACTAGTCTTTAAATACCATTCTAGATTTCAATTTCTTGACATTTTAAAAGGCTTTTTTTCCCCCGTCTATTTTCAAAATTGCAGGTGAGATCCTGGTTCCTTTTTCTGTGTTAACAATGTCAGGTTTTGGTGAAATAAATTTGTGAATATTTCCGGCTTTTCTCTGCTTTGGAACAGTTTCAACAGCATAGAAAGTATTACATGCCAAGGGGGGAAAACTGCGGTGGGGTGGGGATGGTGGTGTGCTGAATTGCGCGATTGGGATTGACATGTATAAAGTGATGTGTATAAAATTGATGACTGATTAAAAAACAAAAAAATGCTTTACCAGGGACTTCCCTGGTGGCACAGTGGTTGAGAATCTGCCTGCCAATGCAGGGGACACGGGTTCGAGCCCTCTTCCGGGAAGATCTCACATGCCGCGGAGCAACTAAGCCCGTGTGCCACAACTACTGAGCCCGCGCACCACAACTACTGAAGCCCACGTGCCTAGAGCCCGTGCTCCACAACAAGAGAAGCCACTGCAGTGAGAAGCATGGGCAACGCAACAAAGAGTAGCCCCCACTCGCCGCAACTAGAGAAAGCCCACATGCAGCAACGAAGACCCAACGCAGCCAAAAATAAATAAATATAATTTTTTTTAAATGCAAAAAAAAAAAAAAAAAAAAGACAGTATTACATGAAAACGTAAGATACGTAAAACTGTCCAAGCCTGGGATCATGTAAGAGGCATAATTTTTCTACTAATTTTTTTCAATTCCACAGTTTATTCAGGTTTTTCATTCTTCTTGAATCATTTTAAGTCATATATGTTTTCACAGAAAATTAGGGGGTTTTTTGGGATAATCAAACATTTTAGCATAGAACTTTCCATGATTTATTTAGTCTAAAAATTTTTTAAATCATATTTTGAATTTATCAATTCTACCCTCCTTTTTATAAATTCATTACCTCCTGATTATGTCACCATTTCCCCCTGTGGTTCCTTTAATATCGTTGTTGTTCTTGCAGTTACTAAAATTCCCTAAATTTCATGCTTAATTAACTCAATTCATTTGGATCTTTTAAATAATGAAATTGTCAATATTATTCATTTCACTATGTGTACAGCTTTGGTCCCATTCTTTACCTTTTCTTATGTGTTTTCTTTATTTTATGAAGTTTCTAAAAAACATAATATAGTATTTATTCCCCTTTAAACAGGAATTATTTAGATAGTGCTTTTAAATAGTCTTCTATTAATATTTCGTTGCTTTTCTTATTGTTGTACTTCTCAACTATTATTAACCCCTAGTGTTGCATATACTATTGGAATAACAGATAATAACCTGCACAGTTTCTTCTCGGCAAAGTTTAAGAACAATTTAGTTATGACTTGCTGAAGTACACTAATTGCCATTACTGTTATCACCCCTAAACCTTGAGGTCGGACCTTTAACATCTTGAGGGAAAAAAATTTAAGACACAGACCATTAGCAAGCATATTTGTTCTCCAAACTCTGGAAGGGAGACAAAGGCTCAATCTAAGACTGACTTGCCCACCCTATAATCCCATCCTCCTCCATCCCTCACATCCACTCGGTAAGCCCCACGTGCTGAGGCAGACTGGAGCTGGGTGTTGAAGTCTGCGGCATCCGAGTGTTGGGAAAGGCCGTTTCATATGCATAGCCTGTTGACCCTCACTTAGACACAGAATGGACCTTGGGTTGGAAAACTTCCTTACCTACCACAAGATAAAGAGCCCACACAGTCTGTGTCACACTTATCACCTTGTGTGGGAATATCTTTCCCTGTTGCAGGCTCAATGAGTGTTCCTTTGTTCTACTTAGGAGTGTGCCTATGATACCACCTATATGTAGAATCTAAAAAAATACAACAAACTAATGAATATAACAAAAAAGAAGCAGACTCACAGATACAGAGAACAAACTAGTGGTTACCAGTGGGGAGAGTTGTGGGGGGATGGGCAATATAGGGGTAGCGGATTAAGAGATACAAACTATCAGGTATAAAATAAGCCATAAGGATATATTGTACAACATGGAGAACATAGTCAATAGTTTATAATAACTATAAATGAAGTATAACCTTTAAAAATTATGAATCCTTTTATTGTACACCTGTAATCTCTATAATATTATATATCAACTATACTTCAATTTAAAAACAAAAGAGGGTGCCTCAGTGGTTCTCACCATGCCCTTAGCTTTTGGTAGCTCATACTCCAGGGGTGGGGCGAGTTCTTCTCCTGTGGCACAGGAAGCGTGCATTCAAGCCAATCTCCCTGTGTTGGCTGCCTGGAGGGACCCGCTGGCCATGGAGGCCTGACATCCAGTACTGAAGCTGATCTTGCTCTGTCTCTTCTCTGTGTGAGTAAAGATTGGTCCATCCAGTGCTTGACTATGTTGTGTTTTCCTTGGAGACTCTGGCACCAGGAAGCAGTGGGAAGAAGCATCTGGACTTCTATTCGGGGCGGCTGGCACAGTGATGATCTTTGCTAGCCTCTGTGTGTGAGAGGCCTCCCCAGGCATCGAGAACCAACGCCCAGGTTTCTGCTCAGTACAGAGAATGGCAGAGGACTGAGTTTCCATGTCTTACCCCTTTTCCTGAGAGGACCCTCCCCATCCCTAAGGGAGTTAGTAGGAGAGGTTTGCTGTTGCCATTCTGTCCGGGTCATGAGGACTTCTCAGAGGTGTCAATTAGATCAATTTGAATAACGGATGCAAACCACGTCATGTTACCAGTTCAGTGCTGTACAAATCTGGAAAATTATTATCTAAAACTGAATTTGGTAAATTATAACAAAATAATAATATTCTAACTTTGTAAAAATTCTATATTTTTTTTCCAAGTGCTTTTTAATACTTTTAAGAAGAACAATGATCACTTCTTACAATGGTATACTTTTCTGGGGTTTTCCAGAGTATATGTGTATCTATTATTTCACGCAACCATTTCAAAACCATTGTGATATGTAAGGATCGACAGATAAAGTATTAAGCATCAGAAAACAAGTGACACGTTAAGGGCAGAGTTGGAAAATCCTGTGCTTAAGATCAGAAGGATAACAGAAACAGCACAAGAGGATGAGATAGGCCTCAAGCTTTTGTAATCATTCTTTTGAAAGAGTCTAGGGCCCATTCCCCACCCCAGATCCACCCGGGGTTGGTTGACTTATGCATCCCATGGACAGTCTAGCCACAGCCATTCCACATTTTACTTTTCACAGCACTCCTGGACATTTCTCTGTATCCACTGTTATTTCCTATCTCCTCAGCTAGAGGGGGAGCTTCACTGATGTGTCTGTTCTCCCTCTGTCTCTAGACCAGGGTCTCCTTGGAGAATGAGCTTTGTGGTTGTATAGAATGATTCACTGAGAAGAACATAGCTAGAAAAGGATGGATTGATGGAATGCCTGGTCAGCTAGGTGTAGAGCATTTGAAAGTTTGCAAAACAATTCCTTAGGCAAACATAGGCCAAAGAAATATGGAGGACATTTCAGCCATTTCTGTATAAGAAACAATCCCCAGATCTTGGAGGCATACAACAAGCTTATTTTTCTCTCATAGTCATAGGTGAGTGGCCCTGCTGATCCCAGCTGGGTTTGCTTCTCATCCTCAGGTCAGGTGGGGCTGACCTTGGCTAGACTTGCCCAGGCAGCTGGGCTTTAAGTTTTGGGTCTAGTTGGTACAGATCTTCAGATCTGCTCCAACTGTCTCATTCTGGATGCAGGCTGAAGCGATGTAGCTGCTTGGTGTGAAGTGGGGAGAGGGATCTTAAGGCAATGATGGAGAGGCAAGAGGGCAAAGCCCCCTGCACAAGCATATGGCAAGTCCTGGCTTCTATCACGTCTACTAAAAGGCCGTTGGGGAAAGCAAAGCGCGTGCCTGAGCTTCAGCCAGGGGAAATACGCTGTCTTTTGTTGGGGGAATGGCCAAATTATACAGGAAGGGGTGAAGAACTCAGTAATTCCGTCTACAGCAGAAAGATGTGAGGCTCAAAACAAAAAACAGACTCCAGTGACAAGTACAGCATACAGATAGACACCATGTAAAATGACCGACTTAATCGTAATGAGATAAAGCAAAGGGGAAGCTTGCAGAGAGGATCCTGGGAGGAGGAGAGACTAAACCATCACTCTTTGTATAAATAACAAGCACTTAAACTGAATTTGGAACCCAGTGAGGATAATCTATGCTTGTGCTCTAAGTCCTAGCAATCCTGAACTACTCACAATACCCCAAGTGCACAGTGCTCTCGCATGACACTTTCAAGCAGGCTACTATGTCCTAGAATACCTTCTTCCCATTCAATCCGCATGTTTTCCTTTAATTAATGCCTCCTTTATCTTCAGTACTCAGGTCACATGGCTTCCTACTGGAAGCCTTCTCCAGCTTTTTAAATCACTCCAGATACCCCATTTACTATGCTCCTATAGCATCCTGTACAAAGCCTAGGACCACCACCCTATATCCTAATTCTCTGTGTACATAATCAAGACCATGGCTTTCTCGAGGGCAGGGACCAGGTCTCAATTTTCTCTCCATCCCTGTGAACAAATATTTATTAGCCAAATAAATGAAAAACTGAAAGGGCTTCAGAACCTACTGAGAAACATATATAGGAGTCAGGATCAAAATGTCTGCTTGTTTGCAGGTGAAATTGGACCAGCGAAGTTGGAGTTGGTTGGGACTGGAGGCCAAAATGTGCTTTCTATTCTGTTCTCTCTGCCAACTCCTCCCCTAACCCTACAGTTGCAGTGGAATTTACTTGCTCGGTCACAGTTCCAGGAGGATCTAGGGCTTCCCATGCCAGGGGCAGAGCCTGCCCTGGTGACTTCTCATCATGTGGAAGAGGAGTTGCAGACACACATGTCCTGCAATCAGGAGAGAGCAGAGGGGGGCTGTGTAGCTTCAGGACCTACTCCTAGATGGTATCAATCATGTAGATCTCTTCTCCTCTGGGGAGGAGAGACTAAAGTGGAAAAAATCATAGGCATTTTCTCCTCAAGGCTTCCAAAAGTGGGGGATCTTTTATCATGAGCCAGCAGGGTGCCACAGGAGAGAAAAAGAGCAAGTGAGCATTATTTCCTAATTATCCGCCCCCTCATCACCACTCGAATCAGTGCCTACCTTAGCAATTTCCGAGTGTCCCAGAAAAGGGCATAAGATTTCATGAGAGACTTTCAGAATGTGGTGAGTTGAATTGGGGAACCCGTGGTGATGGGAAAGGAGAACATAAAATAATTTGTGAAGCCTCTGCACAAGAATTCCCTCAGCAGGGTGTAATGTCCTCCCTCACCCTGGCCCTAACCTATCCCTGCCTGCTACCAAGTATCTTAGCAATGTTTCAACAGCCCAAAGGTAATATCCGAACATGAAAGAAAATAAGCAAATTGTGAAATATTTATTCTATGACAAGTACACATTATTCATCAAGATTAAAACGAGAACCAATCAGCACAACCTCCTGGGAAGTTCTAAATTACTCATCTTGGCCAATTCCTTTCAATTCACCTACATTGGAGTGACATGGTGAAAGCGTATGAGGAGATAGGGCCTAGGGGTTCTGAGTTTGGGTTTTATATGTGATAGACCCCTTTGACGCCACATGTTTGGAATGAAATATATTCACTGGAAGTGTAGTAAAGTAGAAAGAGCACCAAAAAAGGTGTTAGGAAGTGTGGGCTCTAGTACCACTTGTGTAACTTACTAGTTGTGTGACCTTGAGAAAGATGTTCAGTTTCCCTTTGTATCCAAGTTATCTCATCTGCAAAATGATGGACTGGGAGATGTCCAAAATTTACTAATTTTAATATTTGATATTACTTTCAAGTCTATCAAAAGTCAATAAAATATAAAAATGACAATCATTTGATATACATAGACTGCTCTGCTAGGAGATTTACAAAATCTCGTTTGATCCTCCCAACAGCCCGACGGGGTAGGAATAATTATCTCTGTTTTACAGATGAGGAAACCTGAGGTCTGATGGGTCAGGTGATTTGCCCAGGGTAACTGGGAGAGCTACAATTAAAACCCACAGCGTACTCCAAAGCTCACTCTTCATTTTACCATGCGCTCCTTTAAAAAGAGCATTTGCAAAACCTGTCAAATTTCCAAAACCATTCCATGTACTTGATCTCAATTCTGTGATCCTTGTGAGCATCTGTTTTTAGTCCCATTTTTCAGTTGAGCGAACTGTTGTTCCCAGAAGCTGAGTTGCTCAAGGTCATAAAGGTTGTTAGAATCAGAGCTGGAATTTCTCCCCCGTGGGCTGAGCAGTCTAAGTCTGCTCATTTACTCTGAGGCAGACCACGCTTGGCCACTTCTCCCAGAGCCTGTTGTTCCTCAAAGAAACCCCAATCACTGGGGCAGGCATTCTGTAGCTCCTTCTGACTCAGGCAGACAATTCCATTCATTTCCTGGGGTGGAGATTTCTGAAATAATTCTTCTTCTTTGACACAGTCGTATCTTCACGAGGCAGTATTTACTGCCTCTTTGATTAAATCCATTAGCTATTCAGGCCCAGCTGCCCTTCAAAAAACAAAAACAAAAAAAAAACCAATGTGCCTCCAAAAGCCACACATTTGGCAGCTAAATGATTCTGGGCCAAACCATACCGATCTAACTCACCCAACAAATTGCGATGGATGTGAGCGAAGCACAGGATATCAGAGTTGGAAGGCACCCTTGAAGTCATGAAAACTACAATACAAATCCCTCATTTTATGGATGGGGACACTAAACCTCAGTTTCAAGAAGGGCCAGCCCAATGTCAAGCAACGCCAGAGCCAAGGTCAGAACGACCTTCTGACTCAGAATTTAATGCCTTTCCAGTTGAATACTGGGGATCTCAATATCACAAGATGAAATTCCATTATGATGTGGGCTGGGAACTGGAAAAATAATCATCAGCCCTACTCCTCACTTCCATATAGGGATATGCAAATTTCAAAGCTCTTTCATGGACCTTATCTAATTTCATTTTCACAACAATGCCATGGAGCTGTTTTTGTTTCACTGCAGCAATAAAAATGCTGAAATCAAAGAGGCTTGTAACAACAAACATTTATTTCTTGCTCATATACATGTCCAGCATGGGTTGGCTGTCACTCTGCTCCACAGTATTTCCTCTCCAGGATTCAGGCTCACAGAGTAGCCCTATCTGTGCCATTGCTGTTTGTCATGAATTGTGTCTCCCAAAAGATACTGAAGTCCTAAGCCATCAGTACCTATTAATGTGACCTTATTTGGAAACAGAATCTTTGAAATTGATCAAGTTAAGAAGAGGCCACTAGAATGGGCCCTAATCCAATATAACCGGTGTCTTTATAAAAGGGGGAAATTTGGACACAGAAACAGAGCCTCACACAGGGATAACATCATGTGAACATAAAAGTAGAGATCAAGGTGATACATCTGCAAGCCAAGGAATGCCGAAGATTGCCAGGAAGCTACCAAAAGCCAGGGGAGAGGTATGGAACAGATTCTCACAAACCTTGATCTCAGACTTCCAGCCTCCAGACTGTGAGACAAAGACATTCCTATTGTTTAAACCACACAGTTCATTGTACTTTGTTAATGCAGCCTAGCAAACTAATACACTGGTCTTGCTGCAGAGAGGAAAAAGATGATGGCAAAGCACAAGCTACCTCCCAAAGCATCTGCTCACATCCCCTTTGATATCACAAAGCTAAGCCTGATGTCAATGGGTGGGAAGGATAATCCCCATACAAGGAGTGTCCCCTTAGGGAGAGGCACCCCAAGGAGCAGCAGGGAATATTTTGAACAATAATACAAGCCACCACTGCACTCTCATCTCTTTAGACAGACAGGTAGTGAGGTTCCTTGAACTGAGGCCCAAACACAGCAACTGAAGCATCCAGGCCAAGTAATTGGTGGGGCCAGCATGTGATCCCAAGTTTTCTGCCCCAAATCCTAGGCTATTTCTACTGCACCCCCAAGGAATCCTAAGACTAACCAAGCCAGCTTGCCTATATTGACCTCTATCCTGGAAGTGCTAGGTTGAGTCTCCTTCCTCCTTCATACTGTCTGCCGTTTGGTTGAGGACCATAGGATTCTCTCCAGAAATAATTTGATTCACACCAGAGTCCAGCACCAGCTCTTTCTTTTGAGCTTGATTAAAGCCTCTCATTAGAAAACCACATGATCTAACTTCCTGGGCAAACACATGTGTGAAATCAGGGCATTGATTTAATTGTGGTCTTATTAAATAGTTTTGTATAGATTCGCCTGGGAAGAGAAATCTTTGAAAATCTTACCAGGAGCCAGTAAACACTGCCAGCTCAGCCCTTCCTGTTCACAGTGTTTTGAGAACCTGGGGTTAATCAGGCTGGTTAGGTCAGGCCCAGCCCACTGTAGTGCATGTGGCTGTGCCTGCAGCAGAGAGGTCTAGGAGGTCGGGGCAGGAAGGGGCCTTGTCCGCAGGGTGACCAGCTGTCCCAGTTCGCTTGGGACCGAGGGATTTCCCAGGACATGGGACTTAAGACTGGAAACCAGGATAGTTAGTGACTCCACGCCTTAGTCCCCTCAGTGAAACCAAATCAAGAATTTTACAGATGGGAACCCAAGACTACAGAGGGAAAGACTTGGAGTCAGAGATCGGGATGGGAAGGGGACACTGATGTCACGTATTCTAATGTTGGGGAGACTGACCATTCTGGTTTGCCCAAGACTGGGGGGGATGGCTTCCAGGAAGTAGGACTTTCAGTGTTAAACCTGGATCAGTCCTGAGAAAACTGAGAGAAGTCGGTCCCACTACCTAATAATGGCTTATTTTACAAACAGAGAAACTGAGATCCAGAGAAAAGTGAGTTGTCCAAGGTCATGCAGAAGCTGACAGTAAATGGGGAGAAGGTTTCCTAACTCCCATTCTGGGAGTATAATACTCCCAATCTGCAGTATAATGCAGATTTTTATCTGTCATTAAGTGTCTATTCATTCATATTATTCGAGCAGGCTTTCAAATTTAGCTTGAACTGCTTGAAAAGCCTGCAGAATGTACCACAGAATGGGAGACTGACTCAAAGAAGGTCCTTTGTCTAAAAGCAGCTTGCTGAGAGCAGAGGAGTGCAGCCTTGCTCTGGGCCTCAGGGTCTCTGTTTTCTAGAATTTCCACCTCGATACAGTGTCCTTGAAACATTGGTCACAGACAGAGAAGCCAAGCCCCTCCCCTCTTCTCCCATAACTGAAATCACTCACCCTCTTCAACGGCACAATTTTACCAAACAGACAAGATGCAGACAGCTCCAGCTCTGCACACTGGCCTCTGTGCCAGTGGGTATGTTCTCCGTATCTGACCCAAATGCTATGCCACATCTGGAAGTTGACCTCAATTCCAAGACCCCAGTCCCTAAAGCTCAAGCTGTGCACTGCCTAGATTCCTGTAAGAAGACCCTTATTTTGTAGTGGAAATAGTATATATTTTGGAGCTAGTAAGAGCTGGGTTTGAATCCCACCTCTTCTATATAATGACCATGTGGCTTTGATAATACTACTAAATCTCTGTGGGCTTCAGTTTTATTATGTACAACATTATTCTAAAGATTGAAAAAAAAATCATTGTAACGTGCCTGATACAGTACTGGACCTATAGTAGTTATGCAACAAATTGCAGGTTGGTTTATTTTTCAATGATGTACTGTAATAAGTAGTTCTCAGATTTCAGAGTCATACCTGGGTTTAAATTCTAAACCTGTTACTTATTACCATTATGACCAGGAGTAATGTACTTAAAATGACTGGGATTCTTAGCATTTTTGAAATGAAGATTATAGATCACAGCCCTCACTTTGCAAGGCCATTGTATATGAATTACTACAAAATTGGTACCAACGATGTAGCTATCATTAAAAATATGTTATCAAGATGTTGTTAGGTGAGAACATAAACTCTCTTATTCTGCCTTTTACCACCTTTCCTCTCCAAGAAGTTTCCAAAGAAAAAGTACACACTGAAAACAGTAAATGCCAAATAAACACAATTTGAGGTTCCCACCATCCCAAATTCCCTAGGCAGAACCATGGAGAGTTCCTCTGGTCTCACTCAGAAAGAATAAACCTTTTTCATTTTTCTTTTTCCTCTAAAAACTGGAGAAGAGGATTCTTCTGAGATCTCCTACATATCTTTTTTTTTTTTTTGGTATAAATTTATATTTCTTCTAGTTTTTTTTATTCACGGTTATGTATCAGTTCAGATTGGTTCAGCTGCATTTAACAAGAAAATCTTATGAAACATTGATTAAACAAGATGGAAATCTCTAAAATAAGTCGAGATGCAGGCAATTCAAGGCTGTTTGCCATTCTCAGAGACTCTGAATCTTTCTAGGCTGCCATCTTCAGCACATGGCTTTCCATCCTCAAGAATTTCCCATGGTAAGAAAGTAGTGCTGAAGCTACAGCTACCACATCTGGATTTCATGCATGAAGAATGAAAAAAGGGTAGTGCCAAAAGGGCCACTCCCCTATCACCAGGCATGTAACATCACCTTTCTCTAGATACAAAGAAAGCCAGGAAATGAAGTCCTTTCTTCTGGGTCTCAATTTCTCAACTTCTAAAATGAAACAGTAGGGTATATGACGTCTATGTCCTCTTCTAGTTCATAATATTTGAGCTCAAAAGACCATTTCCTGGCTTTCTTTGTAGCTAGAGAAATATATCTGTATGCAAGTGGCACGTAAAGGCACATATGTGAGGCAATAGAAGGGTGGAACTTTTGGAAAAGCCTTTAAAGGGGTTTGACTCAGATGGGAGACCTTTAGTTGAATACATTGTTGCTCTGTGTAATATGAGGGTCCTATTGGGAAGAAAGAAGGGGCAATAGATATTGGATAAGCAACTCACGGTTTCTGCCATATAATTCTGCTATAATAATATAATTGTTATTTAATAATGAGTTACTTTCAACAGGTAAATCTACCTCACCCCCTACCTCTTGTTGCTTTTAAAATACCATACTAGTTTCCTACTATTACCAAAACTGGTCACAGCATTCTCATCTTTTGGTATGAAACCTCCACAGAATCAGTTGAATTTGATCACTTGAATTCTCCTCTGAGCTCTGACTATGTAAAATTATATTCAGTTGGCGAAGCACATTCCATAGGTTATCTACTTTTTCACAGATGTGACACTCTATGAGTTTATAGTTCACATAGTACATAATTGTTTCCATTTGTTCTACAAAATTGTCTTACAATGTTCACTTTGATGCATTCTAGAGATGGAAAGCTCCTAAACAAAATCTCCCCCATCCCAAAATAATACATTCCCAGTAGATACACAATCACCCAGCACAGTCTGAACTGGGTCTGGTCGGTTGCTTCATTAAATTTTCTGCACTATTCGATATTATTCCACTGATACTTTAAAACATACCAATTTTAACACTGAATATATAACATTTTCTTTTCTAAAAAAAATGATTTATTTTTGAAGTACAATAATGTAAATAACCTATAAAATAAAATAGACTTACTAATAGCCTATTATACATATAAAACTTCAGAAACAGGAGAAGAATAATGCAACATCTGCAAATAATATTGCCCAATAACCATGACATGGTTTTTATGAGATTGGTGGTATACCTTTTATACTCCTATTATCCTCCAAATTTTAAATATGAAACAACCGAGACCTGAACAATCAAGAGACTTCTCCAGAGACTGTGATTCCCCACCTCTTCTCTTTGTAGACCATCTGAAAATTTTTAGTTCATTCAGTTTGGGGCTTTTTCTGTATTTGTTGTTGTTATAATGTGAAATCAGGCACTTTCGACAATCCCTGTTTATGAAAAATGACTCACAGTTTTCAGCAAAAATGCCAAGTTCAACTGAGTACAGCACAGTATTGGGAAGGGAAAGTTAAATTTATCCTCTAAATGAGGAAATGCAGCAAAAACAGAAACTGCCCTCCAGGAGCATCCTGGGTGGTCTATGCTTAGTCATAAAGGGAGCCAAAAAACAAAAACAAAAACAAACAAACAAAAAACCCCACAATAAATGCAAAGGACTTTCAAAGGTGAAATATACTCTAAAAGTGAATTGAAGATATTTAAGTTATTTACAAAAGGAAATAAGACCCTTTCGTAATGGGACACAGGACACAAAATGTAAGAGTGACCGATTCTGTGCATCTGCAAGTTGAATCATGTCCTGAATTCTATCAAGTTGCTTTCCGATGACCCTGCAAACATTTTCTTTTTTCTTTGGCTCAATCCACAGATTGACTGAGAACCTCCTGTGTACGCAGTCCCACGCTCGATGATAGGGACAGGATTAATGCAAAGATTGGATCAGCAATACGGTTTTAGGGCTCCCAGGAGCCTCTTCTCTCCCTCCAAGCCCTCTTCAAAATGCCTTCCCCACCTTTAATCCCTTCTGAATTAAAGTGCACCTTTAGAGATGCAATGATTTAAATCAATGCTCTACCCCATGCTAAAGTGCAGAGGCTCTCTGGACAAAAGCCAGACTTGAATCTCTGTGAGTTATTTAGCTCTTTGTGTGAATGGATTTACTGAGAAGAGAGGAAAGGAGAGAGAGCCTGGGGCACAGTGCCACTCTTCAAGGGCCATTCCAGAATCTGTCCTTAGGCTCCCTGCAGATACAACCTGCCCCTGCCCACCTGCATCTCTCGCCACTAACCAGCAGTTTCCAGGAGGCATGATTCTTCTCCGGATACAACCAACACGGCATACCTGCTGTGGTCCCAGAGGTGCCACCTGCTGTGAAAGCTCCTCCACAACTTTCTCATCACTTGAATCACAACACTCCTGGGTGTGACAGTCTGGGGGCCACTTCTTCCAAATCCAGAAATATTGAGGTCCATTTTGATCAATCATTTTTCAATTTTAAAAGCATATTCGTTACTATTATCTCATTTGAGCCACACAACAATCCTAGAGAGAATGTATCATAGATTCCATTTTATGGATGAGGAAACCTAAGCCAAGAAAGGATATCCAGAGAAAGACTGGCTACAAGTGACCCAGGTTGGTGGTTCTGGTTTTTCTAACCTCTACTATATCATCCTGTCTATAAAAAAAAACTCCATCTTACATCTTTACTTTTACATCTTTATAAAAAACACTTATCAACTCCCAAAGCTTCTTCACACATTATCTCACCAAATCCATCTGATTGAGCATTTTTTTTCTTCTTGATGGACTTAGGCTGAACTTGTCTTTTGGACTGATTGATTTTCTCCATAAAGAAGCATAGGGAGAAGGCGAATGCATAAGGCGAAGTCTATTTTCATAAAACATACACACAAATAGCCAGATAATCAGATGCACAAGGAAAATGATGTGGTAGAAAGGGCAGCGGCTAGGGAGTCAGGACCCTGTGACTGGATCCCAGACTCATTACTTGTTGGCTTGGACCAGTCAGACTCTCTGAACTCTTTTCAAAACTATAATGTAGTGATTGATGTGGAAATGTTTTTAGAGCATATGCACATAGCAGGGGTTATAATCATCAAAGACAGTGTCCACACCTGGGAGGGCTTGAAATCTTGGACTTTATTCATCCTGCAAGGCCCAGCATAAAGTCGGCCCAGTAAATTGTTTTCAACAAATGATCAAATGCACGAATATGTTGTGTATCAATAGGTGAGAGGGGCCTGACTGGTGACTGGGAGAAAGAGTGTTTGACAGGCAGGTGGGACAGGGGGTAGGGAGCGTCACAGTTTAGAGAGCAGCTTCCCGTGCACTTTCTCATATGACGTCCATCCATTTTGGAGGTGACAGAACCGATACTCAGAGAGATTACTAAGTAACTTGTCCAAGGCTGGTAACTGGAAGAGGTGGAAGTTGAATCCAGGTTAGTGCGATGCCAATTTTCTTGCTCATTCTCTGCAGTTCACTGGACACTGGGGCGAGGAATTATATTTGTGGCCCTAACTAGCTGCTGGTACCTTTTCTCCTACGCTCTACTTATTACAGGATTTGGAGCTAGGATTAAGTTTTCCCCAGGTTCCCCATTAACATTTCCTGATTTGGTTCTTTCATCTCACCTAAAAACCCTCAGGTATTTTGAGGCAAATGATTTCACCTACTGTACTTCCCTGAGAGCTCACCCTTGACCTCTACCTCACTCCCTTTTATCCATTGAAGACCTCTAGGTCATTCTACCTCTCCACTTCTATTCCTATCTTCACTCATGGTGATTTCAAAATATGGGCAGATGATCAAACCAACACACTGGTCTCAATTTCTTACCTCCAAAACTCCGTTTCTACTTCATTTATCACTCACTCCCATTGTTACACCCTTAGATTTTGTCATTGTTGATAACATACTTCTTCCAAAATTTCTATTTCAAGTCTCCCAATCTCTGTCTACATGTTTCCCCACCACCACACACAATACCTCCTTCAGTAGCCTGACTCCAAAACCTCCCTGAGGCCAGCAAAATCTCAAAGCAATTGACCTTATCACTTTTTCACTATCTTTCTATAACCCATCTCATTATGTCCCCTCACTTCTGGCTTTAATCGCTGATCCATCATTATATAGTTCTCTCGCATCAGCTCTCAACCCTCTTAGACCTCTCTCTAGACTTGACAACATGACAACACTGGTTAAACCCAACTCTCAGTCTACTTTATACTCTCATTCAAACAGCTAAACAAAACTGGATTGGTGAAAAAAAACCCACATTCATGCTGCTGAATCTCAATTTAAACTCATGATCACAAACTTCAAGTAGGCCTTAAATGCTGCCCCAAACGCAAATACATTTCACTGGCTCTCTCATTCTCCAAGGTCACTGTTTCCTACCTTATCCTCCTTCAAATCTCAAAACTCGATTCCTTTCTTTCTCTCAGCTGCTGGCATTTACATCTTATTTCATTAACCAACTAGAACCACCACAAGAAGCGTCTCTGTTCTCCACCACGAATCTACACACCTACCCACTACCTGCACTTAATGATGATTTCACAGAATTTTAACAAGTGGTACAACAAGAGTGTTGATCCATCTGGATAGACGGCAGCTTTAAACAACCTGAACCATCACAACAGTGCATAGCACTGAAATTGCAGCCCGGTCTATGGCCATACACCCTCCCTTCATTCCTGTGACAGTGGACATGCTGTCCATTGCCCTGCCTTCTCTTAGGGACTTGATCACATCCCTTTTCATCAACTCAAGGATATTACTTCCGCAGTTCTCATGTTTCTCTTTTACGTCATCGCATTTTTCTGTCTTGGTTAGTTTACCTTCATCTACATACAAGCATCCTATAAGATCTCCTATCATAAAAATAAAACCTCTGATTCCATCTACCTCCTGATTTTTCTCCTCCCCTTTGCAGTAGTTGTCTATTCTGACTATCCTAAGCTTTTTTCCTCCATTTTCCCTTGAAACAATTCCTATCAGATTTCCATACCCGTCACTCCACTGAGACAGCCATTGCCGTTATTTCCCTACTGCTAAACTCAATGGTCGATTCTTAACCACATTTGACATATTAGGTTTTCAAGATATGTCTTCATTGACTTTCAGGACAAATTCTTTTCTCGTCTATTTCTACCTAGTTGTCCAACTTGCTGCTGAATCTTTCTTATCGTCCTGCTCTCTAAATGTTGAAGTGTTAGGGTTTATTTCTCTTGCTCTTCTATTTTCAACCTATCCATGTTCCTTTGCGGACCTCATCCAGAATCATAGCTTTAAATGCTATTTTCTCATATGCTGGCAACTCCCAATTTTATATCTGCAATCAGATTTCTCTTCTGAACTCCAGACTCCCATATCAAACTACTGTCTCCATCTGCTTATCTAATTGTAATCCTAAAACCATTCTGTTGAGCAAAATAGAATCATTCGACGTACCCTCCAAACCTGCTCCTCCCCTAATATTTCCCAGTTAAGGTAAACAATATTCCCATTCACCTACTGCTCAGCCTGAATCTTTACTTTTTTGCTCTCACTCTCCACATCTAATTCATCAACAAATCCCAGAGGAGCTACCTTTAAAAATACATCCCAATTCTACTACTTCTCACTCTTCTATAAAACTCTATATAACTATACTCCTAGTTCAGGGAACTACCATCTTCTACCTGGAATACTGCAATAGACTCTTAACTGGCCTCCCTTTCACAGCCTTGCCCCCAACACTCTATTATCAACCTAGCAGTCATGTTATTTTATGCTCTTTTTAAATCACAAATCCGATTGGATTTCTTTTCTGCTCAGAACCCTCCAAGTTTTCTCATCACACCCAGTATAAAATTCAAAGTCCTTACCTTCATGTCCTGGCCACTGGCTACCTCTCCCAGCTCTATAAGGCCAGACTTTGCCTTCAAAGATTGTACAGGCTGCTGCTTATTTTGATCAGTTCTTTGGAAGCTCCCCACCCCCCAACCTATGGGCAATGCTAGTCATTTCTTTCTCTGCAGTTCTATATATAACAGACACAACTTTGCTCTCCCAGAGAAGTGTGCAAATTATAATCACATCTCTAGTATTTTTCCCATGAGCCACCCAAGTCTCTTCCTCCAGAAAAGTCCATTGTCCTCCACGTGAGGTTTTCACAGCCTCACCTACTCTCCTTACCCTGTCCCTACCCATAAACTGCCCAAGAACTCTCGGATTTACTCAGCCTAGAGGGAGAACGGGATGGAATAGCTTCTTCTCTCTCATTAGACCCTGGACTTATTAAGAAATCTTTTTTTTCCCCCCCAAACTAGCTCTCCTTACCAGCAAGGGAGATGGTTTTTATTAGGCTTCTTAAAAACAAATAAAAATCACAGGTTTTTCTTACCCCTATACCAAGGCAGTTTTTGATTATTTACCTTAATGAAGCATATAATTCAGTGGGACAATAAAAAGAAAATCAGTCTCTCTAGGTAAGATTTTATTGTTGCACATAGCACATATATTCAGTATGTTTGTTTACAAGACTGTGCCATCCTTGAGAAGAGAACCGTTTCTTATCACAAAATCTTACTTATTATCAGATGCAGAATGCACATAGTAAGTGTTAGAATCAGCAGGATTGAGTATTCATTTGAAACAGACAGATTCATAAGTAGCTGTATCCAAACAAGCCTCAGTAGGCACTGATGGGCATGACTCTATTTTGTTTTAGAAAATGTAACTGGTTGATTGACCACAGAGTTCTGTGTTAATTTTGCTTGTCTCCCACTTCGCCTTTAAAAAGTATTTAACAGCATTCATCTTTCTCTGGTTACTAGAAAGAAATTGAGCAGATTCCACGCCTTTTCTGGCTTACTCATAGGTGACAGATTCTCTCACTTTAAATCACAAACCCAGCTTCGTGCAGAAATTAGAATGCATCCAGTTCAAGATATTAAGCAAAGGTTGGATTTTCCTTCCTCCTCCACCTGGCTAAGACCTATGGTTGTCTCCCTTTAAGGAAGGAAGTGTGATGGGGTCAGCTCTTTTTCCATTCATCTTGTTCCCTACTAGCTAACTACACTCTCCAACTTGCCTGGGTGAAAGCTGGTAGAGAGAGAAGAAACAGGTGATAGGAAAAGTTTACTTGACAGATGATGTCCTCCCTTCTGGTCTGGCTGATAGTCAAGATCACTCTTCCTTTATAATGGGTAATCACATGGTGGAGAACTCTGTCCAAATCATTGTTTGACCTGGACAGAGCAAGTGCATTTTTAGCTCCTCGGATTCTGGCATTTACCTCTTGCTGGAAACACTCTGGTCCTCTGGGGTGGTTTATTGGACAGGAACAAAACGGACACACACTGGCCTTCTCTCTCATGTCACCATATCTGATTCATAGGTAACTTGCACACATTGATTGTTCTGACCCTCTGGAGTACAAGACAGCCTTCATTATCCTACTGCCCAAAGCCACTTGAGCTTTCTCAACAGCAGGGAATTCTTCAAAACTCTCCAAGTGCTCCATTGGTTGCACCTTCACACCCCTATACACACACACACATACACACACAGGGCTGGTTGTGAAGGAGATTTCTTCCTTTCCCTTCCCCCTGTGTATGGAGAGGGTAGAGACACAGCACAGCAACTTCTCTTTCTCAAGAAAATATATCTTCATTCTTTCATCACTGTAAATCCCCTCTTGTTTGATTTGGAACATGCCAAGTAATTCATGACTGTCTATTGGACATTGTGAATTTTAGCTTGTTGGGCGCTGGATTTTGCATCAGTTACATGACTTAGGATAAGACTGATCTTTTCAAGACTTGTTTGTAAGTTTGTTAGGGTGTGTCTAGAGCAGTTTCTAGTCTAAAACTAAGTAACTAAGGCTGTACTAAGTACTAAGGCTATGTCCTTCTGAGGACTTTACCCGCTTCTCTGTTTTATGAGGTCTCTTCCCATAAGCTGGTGGGAATGCAAATTATTCCCAGCCCTTTGTGAGCTCTGGGCATGCTCAGCCTCATGGTGTTTTACACCATGAACGGGTACATCAATACTCAGACAGAGATCTCAGGGGATGCCTCTGCAGAGCTCTTCCATCTCTGTCTTCCCAATTCAGGGAAATTCGGGACCCTGTTTAGGCTTCTCTTCCTGAGGCTGGGATCTGGAAACTGCCTCCGCAGAAAATCGGGGTGATCATGTGGCCCACTTGACTTGCTTCCCTTCTCTCAGAGATCACATAGTCTTGCACGGCCTGTTGCCCAATGTCTTAAAGCAACTGTTTCATATATTTTGACCAATTCCTAGTTGTCTGCAGTGGGAGAGCAATTCCCAGGCTTTACTCCCTCATGGGCGGGAGTGGGAGCCATTCTAACTTCTTTTCAAATGTTGTCTCATGTAGCTGCATGTAACTGATGAAGCCAGGAGCCCAAGAACAAGTTCTCAACCATTTCTTTTATGAACTCTGCAGATGATGACTTGGCTTTGGCCTTCTGGATATTATTTTATCTTGTTGTCTCTAAGGAAATTTTTATTTTAGTCTCCTCTTATATAAGCTCTGAAGTCAGAAGTATGGAAAAATTACATTTATTTACCTAATAGATCTGGAGTTAAATTTGCTTTTACTATATACTTGCTTTACAATCAGAGCACACACACTGCTCTGTGTCTCAGATTCACCATAAGAAAATGTGAATAATAATTCTTGCCCCACCCATCTCTTAGGAATTAGGTATAGATCAAATGAAGGAATAAGTGGCGTAGCGCTTTGGAAAGGGTAATGCTTTAAACTGAGGAAAGGAAGAGGGGAATGCAACCATCTCTATACCCCTCCCTCCAAATATCAGTAACCATACAGTAATGAACGTTCATTGTTTAATGTAGACTATATAAATACCTCCTTAGGAAGTGGTAGTGTTACCCCCACTTTTGCTTTATTATTCCTGATGCAACAGTTGAGGATGTGAAAGCTCAAACAACTCGCTCTATTTTACAGAGCTACTAAGGAGTAGAGCTGGAATCTGAACGCTGTATCATGCTTCTTAGTTTTAAAACTTATCTTTCTTGAACATAAAATGCTTCCTTTCCTTTGCCTTCAAACAATGTCCTTTTTAGTCTTTTATGGACCAACTGGCAGGCCTGCCATTGAATGTGTACTGTATATCTGTAAGAATGCTTAGAAATACATTGCTGTTTATTCTGTGCTTCACCTTTAACATGGCTATTGTCAGAATTTTGTCTTCATCCCCCAGAAATATGAGTTTATAGATTACAGCTGTGCCAACACACAATTCTTATTAGATTTCTTAGCAGGGAACCTTGAAACATTTTTGCTTATCTTAAGTCACAAGACCTCTGCCAACCTTTTTCTTGCATGGAAACTATCAACCCTGGGGCTGACCTCCCACCAGCTAGTCAAACTCATATCCTGTGCTTGCAAATCTTTCCTGTGCTACAGTAGTGAGGTTAGTGAGAAAAGTTGAAAACTAAGTAAAATGAGGACTGGACAAATTCAGGAAACTTAAAACAAGACCTAAGGTTGGCTATTAATTCTGTCATCAAATATGTGAAGAGTTGTCATAGGGAAGAGGAAGAAGAGGAATCAGTTGTCTCGTAGGAATACAACATGTAGAAAAAGGACCTCTGGTAGAATTGAAGGAATGTACGTTTTGACTTGATAAAAGGAAGAACATTCTAAGGAGTAGATCAAGAATAGAATGAACTACTTGAGGAAGTCACAGGTTCTTTCTTACTGGAGAAAGAATTGAGGGGAGGAGGGTTGATGACCACTTTGTGGAAGAACAGGGACTTTGGAATGCAATAAAATATTTAGAAAACACAAACATCAAATTAAAGGTATCTGAGAAAAAAAGAACAAATTTCAATTAAAAATCCAAAACCTGAGGCACACAAACTGTTCCCACTGTTGGAGCACTTCAGAGCTCTTGTCAAATCAGATCTTTCAATATCCCTTCCTACCCATCAGCCATTTCTTCTCACCCCAGCCCTCCTCTCCCCATCCCTTTCTTTGCCAAAAAAACAATTTCCTCAGGGATTTTGATGTCACTGCAAGTGCACCTGCTGGTGCCACCTACAGAATCAGGACCTTTAAGCCCATTCACAGAATTTACATGACAAAAACGGAAGTAGAGTTCCAGAGCTTTCAGCTTGTGCAGCATAAGATTTAAAAATATGCCTCATTTTAAAAAAAAGAAAAACATTTACATTTAGAAAAAAAACTTCACTTCTATTCACCCAGGATGATGAGTCATTTCCCTAAGCTGTTAATTTTTGTTAAGCTTTTGAATCTCAGTCACAATAAGAACGCTCTATCACAAGCTGTCTTAAGTACCTTGATTTTGCCCAAAATACCTAGGAGTCTCACAGCAATATATAATATAAAAAAGGAAATACCGAATAATCAAATTTAAAAAATTGTTTCACCCAGTTTTCCTTTAACAAGATAAATACAGAAATTTTTAAACTAAATTCTATATGAGATTTGGAAATTGAGATTTCAGAATCAGGATCTGGAATTTGAGGTCTCATGTTACTGGACATATCCTGGCTACACTTAGAAAAAAGTAGGTGGAATTGAATAGAAGTAAAGAAAAATAAGTTTAAAAGATAGAAAGTTTCTCCCTTAGTCAACTTAAATTACTTAATAACTGAACAATATTTTTATGAAATTAAGATGTGGAAAATCACCCAACAATACTTCAGTCATAGAACAGAAACTGAAATAATGGAATGAACTTTGTCATGTAGCAGTTCTATCTTATTATGAATATAGGGATAATACATGCCTAGTTTGTTCGGATCTCATATCCTGAACTGATGTGTAAAAAGACAGACATAAGGGTTGAGGTATCAAGACTCCAAAGTGGCAAGAATAAAATTACATACCCAAGAGAAAAACACAAAGAACAAGCTTTCCTATCAGCTTTTACTTCTAGGAAGGAAAGTTAAATATTAAGAAAAAGAGACAAGTTTGGTAAACACTAGGCAGCTTTTTTTGGGGGGGGGTGCTGCATTGGGTCTTCATTGCTGCGCGCAGGCTTCCTCTAGTTGTGGTGAGTGGGGGCTATTCTTCATTGCTGCATGCGGGCTTGTCATTGCGGTGGCTTCTCTTGTTGCAGAGCACGGGCTCCAGGCGCGCGGGCTTCAGTAGTTGTGGCACGTGGGCTCAGTAGCTGTGGCTCGCTGGCTCTAGAGTGCAGGCTCAGTAGTTGTGGCGCACGGGCTTAATTGCTCCGCGGCATGTGGGATCTTCCCAGACCAGGGATCGAACCCGTGTCCCCTGTGTCGGCAGGCGGATTCTTAACCACTGCACCACCAGGGATGTCCGGTAAACACTAGCCAACTTGAGGACACATCCTTAAGAAGACTCCACTGTCAGGAAAGAGACTGCCCAGAAGACGTCTTTCTTTAAGGTTGACCCAGTCTGCTGACAACCTTCTGGATTCCTAGGGATTTATATTAAGATTCAGATTCTCCATTAATAATATCCAGACACCACAACCTCAACCACCATGGTTAAAACTTTATCAAAGGAAATAAAACTGGCTTAGTTCTGAATTTGTTTTTAATTTGAAAGATTCCCCCTAAAATTTTTGCTAAGAAAAGATAATTTATTTCTTTGTAGAAAACAACTTAATTTGACTAAAGTAATAAAGATAATTATTACTCTTATGTTATCGCTTTGCCCGTCTGTTTACTACCAGTTTAATGAGAGACTAGAGGTTCTTGACAAGTGATGATGCATATGTTTAAATATCTCTGATAAGTTTCTTCTGGTGATGACTGGAAACTTCTAGAAATAAGGAAAAAAATATCCTTCAATACACTTCAGGGAGGAAATAGAGCATACAAATAAATTCACTGGTAAAAGAACACATGGAACTTTTCAAGGAATTGACAGTTTACGAGATATGGGGCCTTGCAATTCCTTCGATGAAGCATACACGAGTTTCTTCTTCATGTGGCCAAAGGCAAAGGGTGCTGTATTCACTTTAGAAGCGTGGATGGGGGGACAGGGCAGGTTCCTCAATGATTGTCAGCAGGTATCATCTTCTAAGCAGCAGAGGCAGTGTTTAGTGAAGACTAGGATGCTGAAGGGCAAGATTTTCTTGATTCCACCTCACCTTTTCTGCACTGGAGACCTGACTTCATCTTTGACAATGTAACTCAACAGTAGCTTCCCAGGAAGTCTTCCCTGTTGTCCGTCTCCACATCCTCCCTCAACTCCATCACTCCTTGGTGGTATATTTGTACTCTATGTGCACTCGGTCGGTGGTCTCCTCACACAGCATCATAATTGTGTGTCTGTCTCGCTCCTCAATGAAATCTCCTTCATTCATTTTATAAACATTTATTAAAAACCTGCTGCTCCAGTCTCGCACAGTGAACTCCTTGAGAACAGACGCTCTATTTTATTCATCTCTGTCTCTTCAAAACTGACAGCAGTCCCCAGCTCCTCATAGATGTTCAGTAAATATTTGCTGAGTTGACTTTCCTATGCCATCTCTCTTTACTCTTATGATGACTTCCACTGGATCTACAGTGGAATAATTTATGAGTAGATATCTGTTTGGTTGTTAAACTCCCATAAATGTAAATCACTGAGAAAGGAGGGAGTCTGAGCTTATTATTTTTCTTATTAGCATAAACTTAACCATTTTTCTGCGGATATCTTACTAAAAAACATCCACTGTGGCGCAGATGGGTAACCTCCCATCGTATTCAGCTTTTCACCCATATTTGTGAAGACAAAGAATTTATAATCTGAAAAATTAATTTCTCTTTATGCAATCAATTTGGACTTCCAGAAAGAGAGGGAGGACATTGACAAAGAGGGTCAAGATTTGGAGAACCATATCCATTGCAGTTCTTCATTGATTCTTGAGTCTCAACAGCCTAAGGTAAGCCATCTCTCTGGGGAGTGTTGCTACAGGTAATTTTTCTCTCAAAGAGTATTCCCCTGCCTTAGGCCACATGAATATAGAGTTCACTTCTGTAGAGGTAATAGCATTCTTGCTCTCTCTACTGATCAGAATGTGTTGTGTGTTTGTACCTCTACTTTGTTTTTTTTTCTTTTGTACATCTACTTTGAGTATGTTTAGAGATAGTCCACATTACTTTCTACCACCACCTCCTTAACAAGAACAATACACATTTGATAATTATATTTATGACAGTAATTTGAAAGAATTTTCTATATACTTTATGAAGGTCTCTTTTTAAAAAATTAACATAGCTTATAATTTTGAACAGAAATCTGATTCTGTTCATAATGTGGAATTTCTTTATCTCTTCGAAGGTCAGTACCTGAAATTAGAGTTCTAATGTTGTTAGACATTTTCTGGCTGCACCTAGAAGAGAGTTGATAGAATCAGATAGAAGTAAAGAAAATACGAATTAGTCATTTTGTAAGTAGATAGGAAAGTAGATGAGAACTAAGGACCAAGTCAGGGGTCTAGACTTTAACTGTTGGGTGACCTTGAGTAAATTCTTTCCTCTCTCTTCAGTTTTCTTTACATTCACCCCCTGAGCTGAACTGATGATTCTGGAGCACCCATTCCCATTAAAACTGATATCACATCTTGTTTCTGATCCCTAGGTCACTAGGTTCTCAGTCCCAGCCTGACCCTCTTTTATTCTTTACCAAAAAAAGCCTCTGATTTTATAATGAATCAGTCAAGATTCTTTATGTTTTTAATGTGATCACTTCCATATCTCAACCTCTCAAATTAAAGAAGTGATTTTCATGTTAAAATTACATCATAATGGTTTTGTTTCTTTTACAGAGATGAGCTTTCACAAGGGATCCTAGTGCATGGGGGTGGGGTGGGAGGGAGGATAGGTGGGAAAAGCCCTGGGAAGGAGGCAGGGCTTAGATCCTGGTGAGGTGCCATATTTCGGTGAATACATCTGATTTTGAAAGTGAAATGAAAACTTGGAACTTTGTAAGTGGAGAGGATTGTGGGAGGGGGAGAAGGAAGTGGTAGGGGGTCCCTCAGCAGGCAAGCGGGGCTCCGGCCACCAGCTTGGGGATCTGATGCTGGAACCCAGAAACAGCCTGGCCACCCTCATGGGGACCGGGATGCAGAGCTACTGCCCAAGCCTCAGGCCTCCGAAGCCAAGTGCTCGAAGTCTCAAGCTCAACTCCTGGACTCTGAGAATACCCCAGAGGCCTGAGGTCAGCAAGGCGCTCCCACGCATCTGCACCAGCTGGCGATCACAGAGGTTTGATGTTGAACCCACTCATGCTTTGGCTATTTGAATATTATCTACCAGTCAGCTTGACCCACACATTGCTAGGCCCTTGAGTGCATGTCTGTGAGCTGGGATGAAGGGCCAACTAGGATTAGAAAGGCTCTGGAAGCAGTGATCTTGGCTCTGAAGAATGGAAAATAATTTTTTGGTAGGGAGAGGAGAAATAGAACTTTCCAGGCAAAACCAAAATGCATATGTGGTGACTGAGACTGTAGGACAGGAGACAAGTCAGAAAAAGAATCCATTTTGCTACAGAACAGTAAAAAACGTGGCCTAGAAGTCATAGTGTGAGGAAACTTGAACTTTCAGCTATACAGCCTGTGTTTCATGTTAGAAGCAACAGGGAACCATTGGACATTTGTGAATAGCCTAGTGTATTAGTTTCCTATAGCCGCTGTAACAAGTTAGCACTAAGTGAGTGGCTTAAACAACACATCTTGATTATTCATCATATTACAGTTCCAGAGGCCAGAAGTCTCACTAAATCAAGGTGTTGGCAGGGCTGCATTCCTTCCAGAAGTTCTAGAGAAGCAGTTTCCTCACTTTTTCCAGCTTCTAGAGGCTGCCTGCTTTCCTTGACTCACACTCCCTTCCACCTTCAAAGTCAGCAATCATAGCACTCTGACGTCTGCTTCCTTCCTCACATTTCCTTCTGTAACTGACCCTCCTGACTCCCTCTCTTCCCATATTATTGTGATTATAATGGCCCCACCCAGATTATCCTGGATAATCTCCCCATCTCAGAATCCTTAACTTAATCCCATCTGCAAAGTCCCTTTTGCTATGTGAGGTAATAGTCACAGCTTCCAGGAACCATTATTTTGCCTGTGACAACCAATTGCACTTAGCCAATTAAACAGAGCTACAATGACAATAGAAAACATTTGTTCAATAGTATTATGTACAAGGTATTATTCGAAGTACTTCACATATGTTAGTTCATTTAATCCTCACAGCAAACTGTTGAGAAATCTGAGACACAGAGAAGTTAAGTAGCTAGGCCAAGAACCTAGGGGCAGGACAGGAATAAAGATGCAGACGTAGAGAATGGACTTGAGGACACGGGGAGGGGGAAGGGTAAGCTGGGACGAAGTGAGAGAGCAGCATTGACATATATACACTACCAAATGTAAAATAGATAGCTAGTGGGAAGCAGCCGCATGGCACAGGGAGATCAGCTCGGTGTTTTGTGACCACCTAGAGGGGAGGGTGGGAGGGAGACGGAAGAGGGATGAGATATGGGGATATATGCATATATAACTGATTCACTTTGTTATAAATCAGAAAGTAACACACCATTGTAAAGCAATTATACTCCAATAAAGATGTTAAAAAAAAAAGTAGCTAGGCCAAGGTCACACAGCTGGGAAAGAGTAGGGCAGGGATACAAGCTCAGGCCATCTGGTTCCAGAAGCCACAACTGTAACCACGCCCACCACAGCGTCACTGCTGAAGCAATAGGGAAGATACCCGGTGAATTGTTTGCAGAAGACTCTATGCTCCAGTATTATTTCTTTTCCTGTTATATGTTTGTGATATTGTGATTTATAACAAGAAATGTGTATTTGGTCTTTGTCCCTGTTTCTGGAACAGAGCTCCTAAAACTCCAGAAATTTCCTAAGTGATAAGAGGGATAAAGGTGTCTTGATATTCATAACAAATCCCTTTTAACCACACCTGAGTTTATGTTAATCAGGTGATTTCTGGACTACACCTAAGGATGGCTGGTTGCCAGGGGAACCAAGCATGTGATTGGAGGGTTGGAACTTTCAGTCCCACCCCTGACCTCCAGGGAGGAAGTTGAGTTCAGTCACCAGTGGCCAATGATTTAATCAACATGCCTATGTAATGAAGCCTCCATAAAAACCCAAAAAGGATGGGTTTCTGCGAGCTTCTGGGTTGGTGGAGACTTGGGAACTCCCCACCCCTTCCCACATACCTTGCCTTATGCATCTCTTCCATCTGTCTGTTCCTGAGTTATATCCTTTAAAATAAACAGGTAGTCTAGTACGCAAAATGTTTCTCTGGGTGTAGGGAACTGCTTGAGTAAAGTAATCAAACCTGAAGAGGGGGTCTGGGAACCTCTGATTTATAGCCAGTCCCTTTGCTATTGGCGCCTTAAGGGGCAGGGGACTGGGGAGGCAGTCTTGTGAGACTGAACCCTTAACCTGTAAGATCTGAAGCTGTCTCCAGGGAGATAGTGTCAGAATTAAGCTAACTGCTTGGTGGTGCAGGGAAAAAACCCACACTTGGAATTCGTGTTATCATAATCGTAATATTTAAACCTCTGCCTTTGTTAGTAGCAAGAAATTATTCCAACAGAATGTAAAGAGTGACAATACCCTGGAATAAGCACACCCTTTCAGTAGTGTTTGCTCACATTAGTGTCCTCGGCACACTGTAATGCTATTATAGAACAATAAGATAATGCCTGTCTCACAGCCTATTAGGTTCGGAAGTTCTGGTCTAATAACTGTTTAAATACTCAAGTTGTGATATAGCTTAAGAATCTACTCGAAGGGAAATGGGACTTAATTGCATTCTATTTTGCTTCCCCCAAAATCAGAGAATGGAAAAAGGGTCTTGATAGTTTCCTCTGAAAACCTGATTTCCTTATATTTAGGGATGGTTTTGACATAAATTGACTTCCTACAGTTGTTAATGTTTGTTAAATACAGTGGATTCTGGAAGAAAATGAAAAAGCAGAGAAAGTAGCCCAGAAGAAAATTCACAATGAGCTGCTGATAAAATACACAGGGTGTTTCTGAGAGAATCTTTACAGTTGGTGGAATTAAATTACTGCTCTGGGTATCTATTTTTTAAGGAAAATGTGTATTTGCCTAATCCAATTTCAGCATAATTCATATCCCTGTAACACTCTGAGAACACTGGCATATGGTTACATGAGATATAAATTGGGAGTATGATTAAAAATCACTGGCGTTTCGATTTCAATTATATTTCACAAAATAGATTCCAGGGAAAAATTGCACAGGCAAGACCAAAATCCACTGCAAGACAGGACTGGAGAAAAATCTCCTACACATACATGCACACACACACACCACAGCCCTCTGCAGATCTCACCAGACACCATACTCCCCAGGTGAACTTCCAAAACTCCAACACTGCTGGTCTCTCGGTAGCCAGCCAGCTCTGCTTGCTTTGACTTGACACCAGAGTTCAAAGGTTCGTGGAAGCCATCTGTGATGCCTGAACCAAAGAACAGTCCAGTCTTCTAGAAAACTGGAATCAGAACTGGGATCAAATCACATTCACCACTGTTTGACCTTGGGCAATTTTTATCTTTCTTGAAAACTACCTTGAAGAATAATTTTGAAGGCTGAGAAAATGATCTAAATTTCTGGACACGTAGTAGGTGCAAAACATAATGAACTGAAGTCAGAACTTTGCTTCGAACTGAGATCAGGCATCTTGTTTTCGTCATCTTTGTATCCTTAGAGCCTGGCAGGATTTCTGGCACATACTAAATGCTCAACATATTTGCACAATTGAAAATAAAGATTCAGGCTTTCCATTTTTCTACTCCTAACCCGTCTTTAACTCTTCATGGGGGTATTGTTCCCAAGTGATAGAAAAGGGGAAAGGTGAAAAGGGATCATTTTCATTAAAGTAAGATTTTAAGAGGGAAGACTAAGGAGGGAAAAATAAATTCTTCCCTCCTTAATCTTGACAGATGGGAATTTCAAGTTCCTCATTTTGTTTTAAGGAGCTAATAAGGAGTTCATAAATCTCAATTACTTCTGTAAGTTAAAAGCAGCCGCAGGTCTGCTAAGCATGCTTCCCATCTGATCAGCCCTAGTGCCTTTATTTAAACACTGGAGGGGGAGAAGGGCCCAGTCATATTTCAACCTTGAGCTGACATTACAGTAGTGAAATTTCCTTCTCAACCTGATCAAAATGAAGTAGGAGCACAGATCAGGCCGGGTCACCTGCAAGATGCCGTGTCACACATTAAATTACATATTGCCAGCAACTTTAGAATTGGCCTCAGTTGAGTTCCTAGACTGAGTCAATCTCCATGTATAATCAATGAAGAGACCAATTAATAAATATTAATGCCCTTAAAACTCGTTGTCTTTTCCCTCCCAGCTACCTACTCTCTTAAAAAAAAAAAAATATATATATATATATATATGTATATAATATTATACTCAGTTTTCCAGATTGAAAAAAATAGTAGAACCCTTCTCTCCACGCCTTGTGCTAGTTTGCTATGGCTGCCATAACACATTGACTGAGGTGCTTAAATGCTTAAGCAACAAAAATTTATTTTCTCACATTTCTGGAGACCAGAAGTTTGGTGTAACGTTCTTCAGAAGACTATAATAGAATCTAGGGTTTCACAACATAAAAGTCACAATGATTTGGATATAATCCAAAATACCTGACAAACAAAGAAACAGGAAAATATGATCCATTCTCTAGAGTAGGGGTTAGAAAACTATGGTCTGTGAGCTAAATCTAACTCTTGGCCTGTTTTTGAATGGCCTGGTAGCCAAGAATGGTTTTAACCAAAAGAAGGGAAAGGAAAAAAGAAAATGTATGACAGAGACTGTATCAGGCCCATAAACCCGTAACCCTTTTCTATCTAGCCTTTTCCCCCAAAAAAAGAGTGCTAACCCCTGCTTCAGAGGAAAGACTCAATGAAGATTAACCCTCAAATGACTCATTTATGAAAGAACAATGTCCCTATGAACCGGGCTCTGCTTGTTTCTCAATCCCATGTTAAGCCTCTCTCCCACCCTTACTCTGCTCTGGTCACACTAGCCTCTCTTTTGTCCCTGGAATATGCCCAACTCTTTTTGGCCCCGGACCTTTGCACATGCTGTTCTTTCTGCCTTGAAGACAATGTCCCACCTCAACTCTTCACACAACCAGCTTCTCTCATCCTTCAGCAAAAGTGTCACCTCTCAGGGATAACGCCCCGTCTTTCCTGATCCTATTCTAAATTCCGGCCTTTGGTTCTTTACTTTAGACTACTTACCACCACTCAGTTCATTTTTAGTGTGATAACTTTTAGGATGTGTCTTTCTTCTAGAGATAAGAGATCATATCTGTCATAGTCACTTCTGTATCACCAGCGAACAGCATAGTGCTTGGCATTTAATAATTACTCAATAAATATTTTTTGGATGATGGCTGAGCAGTGAGTAACATGGTCTCTAACATTCCACATGCCTCCCCAATCTACCACTTCAGCCACTTAGGAGGAAGCAAAATATCAAGAGTCCTCAGGTATCCACCGCTTTTTGAAAGTTCACTTTATGGCACTTTGTTCTTACAAAAGACCTACATTAGTACCTGTTTCGCTAACCAAAAGAAATCAGAAGAGGATTTTCACTTTTACAAAAGGAGAAAAGCAAAAACAGCATTCAGTGTTGGTTTTTGCAGCAAGTAGTTGTAGAGGCAGAGTGTGTCCAAGCAGGGAGACGGACATCGCCAAGCTCCTTCCCCAGGAACTACACGGAGCATCTCAGCATCAAGCTGCCCTGGCTTTGAACTGTGTTTGTGAGCATCTTTATCTGGATTTATTTTGTGCATTCCTTAGCAAGATGTATCCTAAGGTAATTGCTTCTTCACTTTATATCATTTTGGCTTACGAAAGGTTTTAGGAATGTTCTACTTTTAGAGAGCAGGGCAAACCTGTATTTGGACTTATATCTGGGTTAAGAGCATGCACTTTGAGTCAGATAAATGAGAGTTTGAATTCTGGAACTAGCTGTGGGCTCTTGTGCACATTTCTAAATTCCTAACCCTGCCGTTTCTTATCTAAAGTATCTCTGATTAAAAAGAAATGTGAGTAGAGCCAACCTCATTTCATAACGTTTTATGAGAATGAAAGGCAATAATGCTTATGGTGTGCCTGGTACACAGTAGCATTATTTTTGGTTAATATCATGATCTCATTTATTTGGAGTATCTTCACTAGTTGCTAATGAAGTTAACCTCATGTTAATGAAGCACTTGATCAACTCAAAGTGGTGAGCCAGGATTCATCCTCCAAAGGCTTGAATTAATGATGTTTTATTTAAACTAATTAAATTACTACAGAGAAGTTCAACAGTACAAGTTCCAACAATTGGCAGTTGGTTTGACATTTTAAGATCGTGACACCATTGCTTTCATCCTGTGTTCAATTACATGGAGAAATGTGCCATCTCTAGCTCCAAGGTAATTTAGAGTAATACAGTTGTATCCCTTGTTCCCATGTGATCACCTTCAGTGAAATAACCAGTAGAAATTATTCTGTATTCCCTAAAAGATCTTTTTAAAGAAATGTGCCTGTTTGGAGGAAGAGGGAGACTTCCTTGGGAATTAAAATGTGTGTCTGTTGACATTCAAAACAGAAAAGATATAAATTTGATAGATTTCAGTAAAATCATGATTCCACCCTAGGTTATTTGCTAGTGCTATATTGGTATTCATGACTAGCCCAGAGATTAGATTTGTATTGATCAGCCTTTCAGAGCAGTCAAAAGAAGTAGCTTTCCAGGGATTTTTCAAGACGACAGAGTACACTTGGAAAAACTAGGATTGGGAATCAGATTAATAGTTGAATATCAAATCATTTATTTACTAGTTGTGTGATTAAGGGAAATTAATTTCTCCGAGTCTCAGGTAAAACAATGGTATAGATACTTACCCACAGTTTTCTGTGTGTATGTATGAGTGTGGAGGGGGGTCAAATGAAAAAATGAGTATGAAGATGCTTTACAGGTGCTCACCATGTATTTACAATCCCAGGAGATGAAACAGAGGGAGGCAAGCCTATCAAGTTCAGCTACACTATGAGAAAAAAGTGGGGACGTTTAGAGGCCCGAGCCTTCGCACCTTTGTTCCATATCTCTCCTCAGATAGAAACCAGAGTGATTTCAAGAACCCAGCACTCACCTCCTCATCTTTCCCTGTATTCCTTATTTCTGCTCAGGGTCTACCTGACTACACAGAAGAGTCTAAAGACAATGCCATGGGTTTGAATCACCCAACCCCTGGACTTTTCACCCTTTTTCCAAATACCAGTCCCCAAACTGTGCCACATTCTTCCCAGATGCCAATTTCCTAACAGACTACCCCTTCAAGAACTCTAAAGTTGCATATATGTTCTACTTGTCCTCAGCATTGAGTTTTAAATGACTTAGTTTTCTTTTGTGTCTCCTATAGAGTCAAAAGGAACAAAGATTTGAAGTCCAGTGCTAGGATGGTGGTTCTAATAAGAACTGGCTTGTCTTGTGGTTTTCTTGGTTGTTTTGGGGCTGGATAGGATTTAAACTGTAAGCACCTCCTTTAAAACACCTTCTCTCTTTTAACACATTAATCATAATTTGGGACACATTCAGCAAGACCCAATGGCACTCTTCACACTATGAATTGAATTCTCTTGGTAACAGAAAACTGAACCAGTATCTTATTGTCATATCAAATCCCATTATTTTTGCTCAAGTTCAATTTAGAACAAAGGTCAATTGAAGAACAAAACAACAGTTAAATGAAGACCCAAGGAGGATTTTAAGCTGGGAAGCACGTTGTGATAACTTTCTAGTAATTGGCAATTTCCATCCATGAAACAATCTCTATTCAAAGGTTTCTGTGAAATTGTTTTGTATGGCAGGTATCCTGGCAGGTTAAAGAAAAATGGTACCTATTAGAAGATGATGATGGTGAATTTTGATTGATCATTGGGTCCATCAAAGTTCAACTATTTCTGGTTCCAAAGCACCTCAATAAGGTTCTTGACTGAAGTTTTATAAACAAGACTTCTGTATGAGTTTCCCAGGGCTGCTGTAACAAAGTATCACAAATTGGATGGCCGGACCAACAGAAATTTGTCATTTCACAGTTCTGGAGGCTAGAAGTATGAAAACAAGGTGTTGGTAGGGTTGGTGTCTTGTGAGCACTCTGAAGAAGGATCCCTACCATGGCTTTCTCCTAACTTCTGGTGGTTTCCAGCAATCCTAGGCATTCCTTGGCTTGTAGATGCATCTTTCCAATCTCTGCCTCTGCCCTTATGTAAGGATCTCCCTTATATTGCTGTGTCTTCCCTTTATCTTATAAAGACACAAGTCATATTGGATTTGGGGTCCATCCTACTCCAATATGACCTCATCTTAACTTAAATTACACCTTCAAAGCCTTTATTTCCAAATAAGATCACATTCTGACGTTCTGGGTGAACATGGATTTAGGGATGGGAGCACGATTCCATCCTGCGTAGCTTCTCTTGAGAAAACTGAAAACACCTGAATATATGTACAGATGTGCAAAGTAATTCTATTCATTTTGATTCATTAAGCATCTCTTAGCTAGTAAAAAGCAAGGCCTTGCCTTTGTAACTGGAAAGCACTCATGGCAGTGGTTATAACTTTCTTTAACTCTATGTGTTGACCGAGGGCAATGCTTTTTGGCAGACTGGGGAATATTTCAATCCTTAGACCTTCCCTCTCCACTGGCTCTTGCTTTTCCTGTGGCAGCAACAGGAGAGAGAGGCTGATGTCAGATTCTTTCTCAGAGGGGGTATTAAATTGTTGAGGATCAATAAGAGCCCTCAATTTTGTAGTCCCACTGGGAAGTATCTCCATGGGAACCCACATAATGAATGACAGTGCCTAGCTGAGTACCTAATGCAGAGAAAGAACTAGATTTATTTTTATCAAATCTGAATATGAAACATTTCCTTCAAGAATGAACTTAGAATGGGAACAAAGGGAGTTAAAAAAATTGGCAGATAATGTGGTCAAAAAATGACTCAATTTCTGAATTCAATTGAATAAGAATTTGCCACATAAATTTCATGGACCAACCCCTATGAATTTGCAGAACTGAGAAGACCTGCTGGGGGATTCAGTGGAATTAATCCCCACATATAAAAATTGTTGATGCTGAGCAACCTCATGTATCATAATTCAATATTCTTCCAATTTATCTGCCTCTTCCCAGCTTTGAAGGTATTAGAGATCACATCTGCACCAATGAACAGATAGCAGTAATGATAGCTATCATTATTTGTTGAGCACCTACTATATTCTAGGCTCCATAATTTGCATTTAACATATAACATTCAACCTCTAAGGCAAGAATCATTACCTCAATTTTGTAAGTGTGAAAATTTAGGCTTATAAAGACCATATTTTTCTGTCATCAGTCCTGTTACACATATGGATCAAATGTCTTGTAAAGATTACTCAACAAACACCCTCCCCTCCATCATCTGGACCATAAATTTAACAGTTTCCAATTTAACACTCACATCATGGGTCAAGTTTTCATTATTCCCTTCCAAAACCAAACAAACAAACAAACAAAAATCAAAGCAAGTTATTTAATTTCTCCAAGCCTCAGTTTCTTTATCCATAAAGTAGAAAGAATACTACTCACCTTTCAGGGTTGTTATATAGAAAGTACCCAATAAGAATTCAATGAGCTGAGGTTCTTATTTTCACTGTATTTTAGCAACTGACTTACCCTTCAAAGAGGCTACTCTCCACACCCCTTTCCCAAAACACCATGGCATAGTCACCTGTCTCTGAGAGCGGGATATGCGGGTGGTCAGGTGATGGAGAGTTTGGAAAATCTGTGTGGAAAGAGGTGGTGGGGGGAGCTGAAGGACACAGGTAATCTTTAACCATCTCAACAAGTTCTGGAAACCACATTGTCATCCCGTGAGTTATTCTGTCCTCCTGGTTAAATTTCTAGATGGTCCTAAGGGTACCTTGAACTCACAGCTTCTGCTGCTGATGGGGAGGGGCGGGGCGGGGAGGAAAGCTGGAGGCAGAGAGCGGTGCCTTCTGGAAAGTCACCCTAGCCACATACACTTAAGGCACCCTTTATTTATTGTTGAAATAAAACACTGCATTGAGCATCAGCATATTACAATAGTAACTTCTGCAGCAGGAAAATTCTGTTTGCTTATTTGCCAGTTGAAATCTACACTTGAATCCATGGACTCACAGACCTCAGATTTGGAAAAGATTTTATAGATCATTCAATCTAAAAATAGATATTCATTTTATGAATAGGAGAATTAGAGCTCATTAGTAAATGGTTTGCCAAAGATCACACAGCTAATTTAGATACAGTTAGACCTCGGAACTCAGTTTCTCTTTTCAAATATGGAGATAATCTCAAGGCAAGGTTTCTCAACCTCGTTTTGAGTCAGATAAATGTTTGTTGTAGGGATAACTTGTATAGTGTAAGATGTTTAGTAGCATCTCTCTACCAAATAGAAGCCAGTAATAACCTCCCAGAGCCCCGAAGGACAATCCAAAATGTCTCTGGACGATGCCAAATGTGACCTGTGAGTAAAATCACTGCAGCGAAGAATCACTGCTGTAAGGCTTACTTGGAAAATCAAATGAGATAAGGAACATAGATTTGCTTAATAAACAATAAAGTACTGGACATCTACTAGTGGTTATTATTAGATCCAGGAGTTCTGCCACCCAGTGTGGTTCTCACTTCTAGCGTAGGAAGTGCTTAGGCAAGAGTGGGATAAACCCCAGGGTGAAAACTGGAAAAAGAGAGCTCATGCTGCCTTTGGAATTAAACTATGGATTCAGCTCATAATGGGTAAGATCAGGTTTCTACTCTAAGATGCCTTCCCCCCAGCATCTGAGGCTGGCTACTTCTCAAGCAGCCCCTCCTGGGAAGCTTCCCCAAGCCCAGCCCACCTGCGGCTCTCAGGTGAGTTGCCTTTCTCTGTTTTCCCAAGTTTCCCGGCATTTCTCCACTGCTGCTCTCATCACACTGAGTCACAACGATTTGTCTACCCCCCTGTCTCCCTCCACAGACATGGCTCTTGGGGAACTGACTGTGTGTTATCCTCCTTTATATATTTACCTCATGCTGGGCACATCCTAGAAGGTGATCAGCTAACATTTGCTGCATGGATGGATAAATGAGTGATGGAATGATTTTTTTAAATAAAAGTAAAATAAATCCCCAGGCTTTAGAGATATGCAAAGTCTATTTACTTTAAATCATAAATAGAGCAAAGGGTTCCCAGGCTAGGCAAAGAATTACCTCTGAATTTAGTTGGAGTCAGGAGCGAGTCAGCAGGTAGCTGCCTATAGCATTGATTCAAAAATGTTCTGAAATATCCTTAGATTAAAAAATGTGTGTCGGGGCTTCCCTGGTGGAGCAGCTGTTAAGAATCCGCCTGCCAGAACAGGGGACACGGGTTCGAGCCCTGCTCCGGGAAGATCCCACATGCCGCGGAGCAACTAAGCCCGTGCGCCACAACTACTGAGCCTGCGTTCTAGAGCCCGCGAGCCACAACTATTGAGCGCATGTGCCACAACTACTGAAGCCCGTGCGCCTAGAGCCCATGCTTTGCAACAAGAGAAGCCACTGCAATGAGAAGCCCATGCACCGCCACGAAGAGTAGCCTCCGCTCACCGCAACTAGAGGAAGCCGGCGCGCAGCAATGAAGACCCGACGCAGCCAAAAATAAATAAATTAAAAAAAAAAAAAAAGTGTGTGTCTATGCATGTATTAAAAGAAACTGAAATTAATCTAGGAGAATCTCTTTCATGGAGGAGTATGTGGTTAGAGGGACTATTATGTTAAGCCAGACACAACTAATAATATTGATAGATGACCTTTAAGCTGCCTCCTCGGGGAAGTAGATCCAGTTTTCTACTGAGCACTGTTGGCTGGGAGGGAGAGGCAAGGCTGGGCCAGAGAGGAGGTACCTAGAACCACGGAGGCCTCCCAGCCCCTTCCCTATACAGAGCTCAGCTTCTCCTCTAAAGAAGTGCTCAGCAAATATCTGAGGAATACCACTCTGAAGAGACGCCAAATGATTGGCCCGGTCCCAATATTAATGTAACTGGAAGTGTTATCACAATGAAAGAAAGATGCAGGGATTGTATTGGGAAGAATGTCAACAATAGAAGGCCAGGGAAGGAAGAGCTGCTGAGGGGGACACTGGAGTGGCCGTCCACAGTCCCCTAGGGCCAAAGGTGGCCTGTTGGACACTTGAAGGGTGATTCCGTCATCCCGACAATGAGCATTATGCATGGTAAAGGTGGATGCATGAGGCTACACACTATTAATGAAACTATCTGCCTTTCCCTGATGCCAGGCTTGCTGGGAATCTGGCCTTCCTGTGGAGTTTGCCTATAGGGCATGTACTGATTAAGTCAAAAAGAAGGACTGGCCTGTCTGACAGTTCTATTTCTCCTGGTAAATAAACAACACTGTTCCCACTTTCTATACCTGAGTTTACTCAGTATAAACTGGACTTCCCAAATATGGTCAACTCTGGGACATTGGTAAGGTTGAGTTACAAGACCCATGAGACTGAGGGGCAGACCTGGGACTTCTGTGGTTTCACCAAGGTAAATACCAAGAGCCAGGACTCCTAAGAGCTCCCCATCCTTCCTTGCCAATGCCTTTCTTTCCATTTTCTCCACAGAGCACTAAAATACCCATCCTTGGGATTCAGTCAACTGTTTCATAACAAATTGCAATTATAAACTCCTACAGTATGTCACAATAGCATCAGTTCAATCATAATTTTCTTGCCAAGTAAGCTCTCCTGAATATAACCATGACTGTTTTTCCTACAGAAACCACTCCATCTGGGATGCACAAACTCAGAGAGAGCAGTGCATCTCCAAATCTGACAGACATCCAAGACAACTCACTTGAAATGTTGCTGTCATTGTTTTTTTTTTAAAGTGCCAGCCCTTCCCAGGATCTGAAGAAATGTTCCGGTTTTGTCATTTTAAAGCTGTTCTTTCTCTACAAATAGAATCTAATCATTGGTGATTGACAAGTCTTAGAAAATACAAAATAAAAACTTAGACTGACTAATGCATTTTTAATATTGATGGGGCACAGACCATATGTGCGTGCTGGGTCTACTGCCTAGTGCTTGTTGGAGCTCAGAATGGGAAATAACAGTCACTTGAAAAAACTCTCATTTGCAGGGGGCAGAGTACACACATTTCCCAGAACACCTTGCACATCGTTAGCTCCCAGTATCACCCTGTGTGTACTAGATTTTTAAGTGCTATCTAAAGCTCAAGTAAAAACACAAGTTATTTATAAATACTGATATGATCAAGGCAAACGAGCAAATGTTGAGACCCAGAGACATCTGGTAAATTCTGACCTCCTTACTCACCACCTCCTTCCTGTTATCTCCTTCCAAACCGTGCTTAAGTTGGTTTTCTTCCAAACTGGGGGAAAGGAAGTCTTCTGAGCTGTTGCACAAATATCCCAGCATCGCTGCCAAGACAGTATGACTAGTCGCACGATCTTTTCATTGTCAACAGCTGCCTTCATTGTTAGGACCTGTCGGGTGGCTCCATCTGAGATGTGCACAGTCCTTAAAAACCCACATCTCGGGACTTCCCTGGTGGCACAGTGGTTGAGAATCCACCTGCCAATGCAGGGGACACGGATTTGAACCCTGGGCCGGGAAGATCCCACATGCCTTGGAGCAACTAAGCCTGTGCGCCACAACTACTGAGCCTGCGCTGTAGAGCCCGTGTGCCACAACTACTGAGCCTGCGTGACGCAACTACTGAAGCCCGTGCACCTAGAGCCTTTGCTCCACAACAAGAGAAGCCACCGCAATGAGAAGCCCGCACACCGCAACCAAGAGTAGCCCCTGCTCGCCGCAACTAGAGAAAGCCTGCATGCAGCAACGAAGACCCAAAGCAGACATAAATAAATAAATAAATAAATTTATATTAAAAAAAAGAAACACATCTCTACCCCTCTTGTTCACAGAGCATCTATAATCCTCCACAGAGAATCTTTGTTCTCGCAGATCAGCATGGTGTTGTCTAGGAAAATGGACATCCTTAGGAAAAATAAAGATAATAAAGCTTCCATTGGGGGAGTTTCACAAAAGCACAGTCACATTTCAAGGCCAAACTACCCGAGATAAAGGCAGAGTGGCAGCTGCACGTCTCCAGTGATGGGACCCCGGAAGAGGCAGACACATCTGTTAGCTCCTGTCTGGTTTCGGTCTGAAACCTGCCAGAATCCTCAGACGGCAGTTGTGAAGCACTGCTAAAGCTGTCATCCACCAGGTAATTAAGTTACCTGTGATGCTCCACACCATACTTTGTTGGGGGAAATATCAGATTGTGCCGGGGATATTTCCCGTGGAGACCACGTTAAATATTCCATGTTTGAATTCTTAGATTTCTACATTTGTAATAACTGATATTTTTATAGCATTTCACAGTTTATAAATCACATCCCTCTATGTTCTCTTTTAAATTTGGTCACTAACCTGTGAGAGGTAACTAGTATATAAATGCAGAAATAAAGACTCATGGCAATTAAGTAACATTTCTCTGTAATTACTCGGAAAGGGGAGAGCCAAAACTCAAATCCTGGACTTGTGATGCCATATCTTATTCTCTTCAAATTTCGAAACGTATAAAGTTTAAATAAGTAGAATGTACAGCTCTTTAATGGGGGTCCCCAGGCTCTAATTCTGTTAGGCTTTGTAATCGGCTCCAAAGAATCACCTGGAAATATCCAATCCGGATCTGAGGAATTTCTGAGGATTAGTGATATCTGTGTATTACATAATGTGTGTACACACATTATATAATTACATGGATATACACCTACTTCTGTGTGTGTGTATCAAACTATTGGGATCTCTTTTATCAAACAAAACCATAATAGATTATTTTCCCAGTCAAGCTGGGAATCTAGATGGTACTTGGGAATAAAGACGAGGTACGTTTGGCTCCAAGAACCAGGAAATACAGAAAAGACCAGGTCCAGCGTAGCTGCTACTTGACCAGAACTTATTCAATGAGGCTTGAGAGAAAGAAAGAATATGCCGTTTTAAATAAATGGTGAGCACAGAAAGAAGAATTGAGAAAAGAAAATTGGTGTGTATGGGAGCGTTGGTCACTAGAGGACATCTCCTTGGGGAAGTTTGGGGAGCAGAAGTGCTTCATCCAGCAAACGACTGCAGCGGCCCTGGTGCCATGTGTGAACACACAGGTACACGCGGCATGGGCCTGCTTTCCTGGAGCTGGCAGTAAATGAAGACAGCAACAGACAGGCAACTCTGGTGCAGCGTGGCAAGCCCGTGACAGCAGGCAGCACAGAGGGCTGTGGGAGGCCTGAAGAGGAGCATCTATCCCATCGGCGCATCCAAGGATTTAAGGAGGGAGCTCGGAGTCAGAAGTTCACTAGATGAATAAGGATGGCAGAATATTCTGGGCACAGAGAGTAGCATGTGATTCATAGACATGTGTAAGGAACTACATATGGACCTGATCTACATGTCTGGAGTGAAGGGTGTGCGTGAGGAAGTGATAAGAGAAGGATTGAAATTGGTAAGCAAGAGCTGGTCATGAGGTTTCCCTACTGGTCACTAGACCGTGGTGGATGGGGATGGGGATGGAAATGATCTCAGCGTGTTAAGCTTAAGTTTAGGGACGTGATCAGATCGCATTTAGCAATCCTCCAGCTGCAGTACCCAGGAGGCCTCGGACTGGGTGAGATGAGGAGACTGTTTGCAGTTGGTCTGAAGAGATGTGCCAAGCGCTTGAAGGAAGAAGGCTGGGCTGGAGGAGATCGGTTGTGAGCCATCCTCAGTGGGATGAAGCTGCACAGTCCACAGGCCCTGGATCTGCTGTGTTCCTTCTTCTGCTATCAGACCACATCCACAGGAGCCGAACTGGACCCAGGATGGTTCCTCACTAACTTCTACCATTGGCCACAGTGATTGGTCCCAGGAATGGGTGCATGACCAAAGCTGGACCAATCAGAAGGCTTTGCTAAGACTTTTCAACCTTGGGCTGGGGGAGGAAACCCTTTCACATATCAAGACCCAAAGCAATTGGGATTGACATATACACACTACTGTATATAAAATAGATAACTAATAAGAACCTACTGTAGAGCACAGGGAACTCTGTTCACTACTCTGTAATGACCTATGTGGGAAGAGAATATAAAAAAGAGTGGATATATGTACATGTATAACTGACTCACTTTGCTGTACAGCAGAAAGCAACACAACATTGTAAATCAACTATATGCCGCTAAAAAAGTAATTAAAAAAAGAAGACCCAAAGCAGCCAACAGTCACTCCTCCCAATGAGAAGTAGCCTCTCTATAGCAGGCGAGAATAAAAGTGACACAGAAAACAAAACAAAACAAAAACAGAGGTTCAGAGAATAAAAAAAGAGTTTGTGGTTTAAGAGTCTCTAATTTTAGATGTTTATAAAGCCAACTTAGCCTTGAATGTGCTATATGAGCCAATCAAGCCCTCCTTTTTTGCCCAAGTTTCTTTGATTTGGAGATAGTCATTTGCAGCTCTCCAATATTCTTAAGTAAAGCTGTGTGAATGAGAGGAAGAGAGATTTGGGAGATCTGGAGAAATAGAATTACAGAACATGGAAACAAGAAATAAGGTGCATGAAGTCTCCTGTGGACTAGATCAGGGGTTGACAAACTTTACCTGTAAAGGGCAAGATAGTAAATATCGTAGGCTTTGCAGGCCACGTGGTCTCTCTTGCAACTACTCAACTCTGATGCTCTGACATGAAAACAGCCAGGGCCGCCTGTAAATAAGCGGGCATGGCTGCGTTCAATAAAACTTTATTGACAAAAACAGACAGTGGGTCAGATTTAGCCTCTGAGCCAGAGCTTTCCAAGCCCTGGATTATATAGATCACCTTCTTTTGCTTTAATTCCAAGCTCATCAAGCACTCTTGTTGCCAATTACAAATTCCCAGATTACCTTGATATTAGGTGAAGCGGTGCCCCGGATGAAGGACACAGCCATCTTCTTACTTGAAAAAGGACATCTCTGATTATCGGGTTAAATTGGCATCTGTTTGTATGCTACTCTTTCAGGACATCAGCGAGGGTTTGGCCACAGTGTCAGCTGTCCGTGGTTGTACCAAGAAAGTCCAGGTTCTGGGCCTCAGAGCCAGATGTCAAATCCATTGGGGTGATGCACCTGACGGGCCCCACCATCCTCCTCTTCCCTGTGTCCCCCTACCACACAGACCATCACCTCTCTCTTGAACTTTATCAGCAATTACAGGGTAACAGAAACAACAGTCTCAGTGCTTCAAAGGAAGCAGCGACATTAAGAAGGGGCCTGATGTCCTATTTCCAACTGAAGTTGAATTAACCCCCTGCCGACTCTTTCTTACACTCTCTGTTCCATCTGAATGCTTTTTAACTTCTGTTCACCTGTTTCAAACTGCTAAAAGGTACCAGATGCTTGATTTTTCACTAAGAGGTGTGCATCTCTTAGTTACCTTTAATGCCATTGCACTCATCTGCAAATAGGGGAACTAATCTCTATCTCCCAGGGTCGCTCAGCTAGTTAAATTAGATAACAAATATGAGAATGCCCTTCACAGTATTGGGCCCACAGTAGATGCTCAGAGCAGGCAGTGTGGCCCTGGAGGCCAGAGGAGGTCCTGGATGAATTATACAGCCTCCACGGCCCTGGATCTTATGTCCCCGCAGAGAGAGGTATTCAAAAATTATTCATTCATTTGGTTGTTTATTCTGCATGTGTGGCCTGGGACCTATTGGAACAGGATTGATCTGATACCTGCATGCCTCTGAAGGACAGAATCTAGGGGAAACCAGGCATGGGTGCTTTGTAAATAACTGTAGTAACAGATGAGTGGAGTCAGATATTTTGTCAACATAGAACTCACTTTTCCAAAATGAGGTTCCCCATCTAGGGAGAGTGTCCTTAATTTCTACAATTAAAAATACCTGCCATCTGTTAAACTCTCTTTGGTAGCAGCTTTGAAGGGGAACCACACATTCTCCGGAATCCTTTGTATGCAGAGGTAATTGGAATAAAACAAATTAGGAAACTTGGATTCACTCACCCTCACCCTTCTTGCTTTCAGGGGCACTCAGCCAGGCACTACCCACACGGGGCCTCATTTCCCTAGGTGTAAACAAAGAGCCTAAATCAATGGTTTCCAATGTTCTCTGTTGAGTCAATCTCCAATTAGAATATGTTGCATAAAGATGAGACTGAGGAGGAGAACAGCTTCCAGAGAAAGACTCCCTCAGAATAGAGTCCAGGGTGGGACATGTGTATGTTTAAGGGAGGTAGGTTGAGAAGTGTATGAAGTTCAGGTTGACAGTGAACCTCAATAAATACAGCTCAGATGCCTTATTGTCAGTGATGTGATGCAATGGCCTTCAGAGCCAGGGGACTCCAAATCCCAGTTTAGCCACTTTGCTTTGTGAACTTTAGCAATTTCTTTACTTCGCGTCTCAGGGAATTCATCTTCATAAGGGCATCATACAACACACGTGTTCCAAGAGTTTCAGGTTGATCGATGAGTTCTGAATGACGCCCAATGTCCCAGGACAGGCGTTCTATCAGTACAAACAACAGTGAGCCTGGATCCCAGCCCCTGAGTCAGACCTTTCCCGAGGAGTCAGGCTCTCCCACCTCCCAGCCTTTACTCAAAGTGCTCACACCTGGAATGTCATCACTATCCTTTTGAGCTCATAGAAATTCTATTTCTTTAAGATATAGCTTCCAGAAGTTTCTTCAAGAACTATTTCTTCAATCTCAATTGTCATTCACTGCACAGTTATCAACTGCTATGTCAGAAACCATACTTGTTAACAGAAGACCAATCAGAAGACCTGGCTTTTGAGGGTGCACTGTGCGATGGGAGTATGTGATCAACTCAGAGATGCCACAGGGTAAATGCCGTGACAGGAGACAGAGGCATACATAATCATCGAGGTGGGGTCCGGGGGAGAGGAGAAACCTCTGCCCTGGCTGGGGGTGGGAGGTGTCACTCCTTTCCCAGCTCATGTGTAAGCTCTCTTCTAGCACTTTCGTGGTTACTGTGATTGTGTCTGCGTCTGCATCTCTCATTGACCTGGGAACTCCTGGACTTTGCCCCCTGTTCCCTGGCCCCCAGCATAAGACCTGGGTGCGAGCATGAGACTGTGTAGAACATTCTATCCTCCATAGTCAAGGAGTTCTTGGTGACCAAGTGATAACAGCCTGGTGCTGGGCTGTAGCCAATTTCCAGGTCAACATCAAAGCTGTCACAGATGAATTAGCAAAATGAGCCCATGCCAGTGACAGGAAGAAAACATACCCTCTTTGTGTTTCCAATGGCAAATCTGTGGGGATTTTTCATCATTAAGGGAGGAGACTGACCTAAATTCCAGCTTGAATGATTTCACGCCACATTTGGCCTGGGCAGGGACAAGGCCATCTATCTGCGGTCTGTGTGCGGGGTCGAGTACCCAGCACGACACCTTTTACGAACATATCAGAGCAAAAGCAAAAATTTGAGGAGACTCTTTGGGTTAGCAACACTTCTGGGAAATTTCTCTGGGACTAATTAAAAAAAAAAAGGAGATAACCATGAAATGTTTTCAGCCGTTGTCATTAGGTATAGACTATCATGTGTCAGATGGTTGGCAATGTACACAGTATTTTCACACACATTTTTTCATTTGAGCTTTGCAAATTTAGGAAATATGACTACCCCTGTTTCACAGGAAGTGACGCATGGACAGCTCAGGTGACAGGAGCCAGGTCGTGCAGGTCCACCTCCCAGGCTCTTTCTGCCAACAAGGACATACCTCCGTGTGCTCAGGTGCATATGGGAAGTACAGAGATCACCAGTTTCTAAGCCAGATCCAGTTCCACCCAATGTTACAGCTTCTCCACCCCTTCACTGTAATTCCAAGTATGTTTCACTTCCAGCACAGCCTTGACAAGCCATCAGACAACTGTGGATGCTGAGTGAGACGCAGGGGAAATGACAGGTGCCATCGAGATCTAGAAGGCCTCACATGAAGGGGAAAATGGACTGACTTTGGGTGACCCCAGAGGTCAGAACAAGAACCTAAGAATGCACAACAGGCAGACGTGGCCAGGCTCCACCTAGAGAAGAAATCTCTTCTTCTCTGATGTTTACAACTGATCACTTGCGGAAGCAGTGACCTCACCACCACTGAGGTGCCCAGGCAGAGGCTGGGAGATGTCTTGCTGGCAAGATGTAGCAGGGATTCAAACAGCTGGCCTGGACCAAATCCTTTAAATCAGGTTACTAGTGGACTTCTGCGACCCTTTTGTTAAATCCTGCTGCCTGCTCAGCACACCTGCCTCAGCCTCCCTGGGCCTGTCAGTCAGAGGAGGTGTCATCAAAAAGCATCCCCCTTATGGGACTTCCCTGGCGGTCCAGTGGTTAAGACTCCGCACTCTCAACGTAGGGGGCATGGGTTCAATCCCTGGTCAGGGAACTAAGATCCCGCGTGCCGCGCAGCGCAGCCCAAAACAACGAAAAGGCACATTTACCTTAGTTAGGGAGTTTGGGATTGACATGTACACACTGCTATATTTTAAAGGGATATCCAGCAAGGACCTACTGTATAGCACAGGGAACTCTGCTCAATGTTATGTGGCAGCCTGGCTGGGAGGGGAGTCTGGGGGAGAATGAATACATGTTTATTTATGACTGAGTCGCTTTGCTGTGCACCTGAAACTATCACAACATTGTTAATCGGCTCTACTCTAAAAACAAAAAAGCATCCCCGTTATCTCGGTGACTCTGGGGCACGTGGGCAGCAAGCCTGTGCTCCCATGCCCATCAACCCCCCACGCAGCCCTCCTACCTCTTATCTCTCCCCCAAGTAATTAAGTGTTGGATGATGGGTACCAACAAGCCCTGTCACCCACGTGTCATAATACAGCTCACAAACTCCACGTGTCATTCCTAAAAGAATGCCAACCTCTGGTCCGCATAGAATTCTCTTGCTTTTGAAGCGCATCTGTATATCTGCCGTCAGTGTAACTTGCATTTTACCAGCTCTGTACATTTTATAACATAAATTGAAAGATAATCTGTTTATGTCTAATAAGGAAATTGATGGTAACTATGAAACAATAGTTGTCCCTTTGTTAAATGACTGCTATATAGTAGGAACTATGCTAGCAATTTCATATACTTTATCCTGATTCTTATCCTGCAAGTCGTATGATGACCTACCCATTTTACAGATGCTCACAGATAGTCAGTTCCCTGACCAGGCTGGTCTGACTTCAAATCCCATGCAATTCAAACTCCAAAAAGTAGGAAATACTTCCATTGACAACGCTGCCTGTTAACAGCTGGGATTGGACACTAAGTCTGTCCAACTCCAAAGTCGGTATTATCTCTCACTGCAACATGCTGCTGGAAGCATTCCTAAATGCGCAAAGTTTTGATTCTAAGTTTTATATACAAAGGCAGCTTTTATTTCAGAGTTCTATTAGGAAAACAGTGGCTGGGGTGGTGGCGGAAATATGATCAAGAAATGAGGCTCCAACACCAGGTTGTATGGTTATTTATTATAAATGCTGATTTTTTTTGTCTCTTTCCATTATTTACTCGTTCAGGGAGCTAGAAACAGGAAAGCAGCCCTGGCGATTCAGCAGTTATTTAAATAGAACAGTGCTGGGATTGTGCACTCAGTCCGCTGTAATTGGAAACCATTCCTACCATGCACCAATATTTCAAAAGCAATACAACCCAATTCTCTGACCCATGAATCAGGTTTCTCTCCTCTACCGGCGTGAAAGATTGGGGCCAGGGAGGACCGGAAGAAAGATTTCTCTTAGGCACAGCTTTTGCAGAAGAAAGCTGACAAAGGAGAATCTAGTTAGCTGGATTTTTAATTGTATATTAGAATAAATTAACTGTATGGGACTAGCTTTTCTCGTGCAGTGAGTCCATGCTGGAAAACAGGCTCTGTATTCTGAACACTGAGTCTCATACCTCTCTCAACACTCGTCATGGTCCCCGTAACTCAGTGACTTGAAACAAACTCATTTAGCTATAATAATTTATGTTCAAGCAAGATACGTCGCTGGCAAAGTCATCCCCTTTCAAATTCATGTTAATGCTCCTCTTATTCAAAGATAATGATTTCAATGATGGTATCCCTGGCCTCCAATCTCATCTTTCGGGAAAGTGAAATCACGGGCTCTGAAACTGAACAAATCTGACGTTAGACTCTGGATGGGATACTTTACCTCTCTGAACCTCATCTGAAAACTGGTCTCATAAATGAATACCACAAATAGGTATTGACAAACCAAAGAAGGTGACGAATATAAAGGGGTTAACATAGTGTTGGATGCCTAGTGGGTACACAGTAAATATCACCTCTGCTTTCTTTACTGTGATTAAAGGTGCAGTGATCATTTTGGGGTTGCGATGTTGGTTCCTGCATCCATATATAAATGCAAACAACTACCTGTGATTTGTGCCTTTTCCTAACCTAGAGTAGGTCCCGCATTCTCATTTTTCCTGTTCATCACTGGCATGGCTTTCCCACACTGGGCACCTATATTCCAGACCCTTTAAATTTTTTATCCTATCTAATTTGATCCTTACACTACACTGGGAGATTGTCAATATTATCTCCATTGTGCGGATGAAAAAACCAAAGCTTCTGAAGGACAGGTGGCTCTTCTGAGGTTAAATGGCTAGTAAACAGCAGAACTAAGAATCAAACCCAGGCGTGCCTGGCTCTAAATGCTCTGCTTACTTACTTACTCTTTAAAAATCTTGACTCTAGGACAGTTTTGTTCTCCAGGGAATATTCAATAATGTTTAGAGATATTTTTAATTTCTACAATCTGGGGATGAGGGGAAGTGATGTCACAGGCATTGAGCTTGTGGCCAACAGGGACATCGCTAAACATGCTACAAAGCACAGGGCAGCCTCCACAATGAAGAATGATCTGGTCCAAAATCTCAATAGTGCTGCTGTTGAAAAAGTTTGCTCTAGTGTTTATCAAACTTTGTTTTATTTTAATATAATTGAATGTAATATCGTATTTCTGAATTCAGACCTTCATTCCTTATGGATGTGCCGATACCAAAAGACCTTATTTTTTCCAAGTCTTCCGTGAGGCAGGAATTTTCCCACAGTGTGTTACACGTTCATACCGTCAGTTCCACTCATTTCCACAGCACAATATGTATTGTCTCATGGTTTCCATGGTAAAAGGTCTACCTTTTACCTTTTACCTAAGCTGTTTGCTTTGATTATTTTTTGCTTGTTCATGCCATCTTGAAAACATTTTTAAAAATGAAACTGCCAAGGTCAAATCCAATATAGTCTTCCCTCTTCTTCTGTTATTTTTTTTTACATAAAATATATAGCATGTCACAGAATTTAAACAATTCACAATATCTGTAAACTGTGTGCCAGCCCTAAGATCTGATGGAAGGAATTATTTATAAAATAAAAATGTTATACCTGATAAGGTTCTTAGAAGTCTAGTTCACTCCCTACTTCCACTTGACAGAGAAGGAAGGAGAGTCCTAGGTAAGCTGTGATCTACCCAGAGTTAAATGGCTAATTGGCACAGGGCAAGAATAAAAGCACAGGTATTCTGACTCCTGGGCTGGCACTTTCTTCATCCTGCCTTTGTGGTTTCAGGCTGTAAAATCCAATCAGCACACACACATTTGGGGGTGCACACGCATGGGCAGACAATGTGCACCTACGCATGCATGTGTATACACACACTCACACAGATTGTATTTTCACTCTTTTTCTTTTAGAAGGCTTCAAATAATGATGGTTACCAATATGTTAAATGCAAACCTAGAGTCATGAACTAACTGTTCTCTGTTCTGCTGAGGAGTTTAGAGGGAGTAGGGGCTTTGGATAACCTGCTGTCCAAAATGAGAGCTTGAGATCACCAGACCAATTACTCCAAACATCTGAAGCCCCACACTGAGTTCCTGGCATTTATGAAGCCTGGCATAGGATGCAAAGGGTGACACTGTACCACTTTCCATCTCTCTTCCCCAGTACCTCTCCACACTGCCTCCACGGTTTCCTTTATAATATATAAATAGGACATATTGCCACCTGGCTCAAAAGACTTTGGCCACCTCCCATTTCCTAGATGGAAGCTAAGATCTTCAGCATGGTGTGTAAGATGATCTTACCTCTCTAGCCTCCCCAGACACACATCTGCTGTCACACCTGTTAGGTCTCAGAGCTTCCCAGAGGATTGCGGCTCATGGGCCCTGAAGAAAGTTCCTCCAATCCTTCCACCCAGCCTCCTGGACTAGTCTCCATGCTGCTTCCTCTGCAGCCGCTGACTTCTGCCCTAGCAGCTTCGGCCTCCCTGACACCCCAGCTTGTATCATAGGGAGGGACACTGATCTCCTTAATTTCCCACAGTAGAACTCAGACCCAAGTTATGTCAAGAAAACATATTGAAGACCACAGGATCTAAGTGAACAGAGAGGATAATTTGTACTTTCTAGAAATTGTAACCAAAACCCATTGACACAAACCCAACCTCAGAACCCCCACCCAATTCCTGCCCACTTCTTGTCAACTCTACCTTTATCCAAGACTCTTTCTAGGCATCTCCACATCTGCGAGTTTAGAGCTCACGTAGATAAATGTCTTAGTCTGTTTGAGCTGCTGTAACAGAACACCATAGATTGGCGGCTTATAAACAACAGACATTTATTTCTCACAGTTCTGAAGGCTACAAAACCCAAGATCAATGCATGGACCGATTTGGTATCTAATGAGGACCTGCTTTTGTTTCATAGACAGCCGTCTTCTCACTGTGTATGTACATGGTGGAAGAGGGGAGGGAGCCTTCTGTGGGCCCTTTTATAAGGGTACTAATCCCATTCATGAGGGCTCCACCCCTACGACCTAATCACTTCCCAAAGTCCCACCTCCTACTATCATCACACTGGGCACTAGGATTTCAACATATGAATTTTGGAGGACGTAGACATTCAATCTACACTAATAAGAAAATTTTCCCCTCCCTACTACTAAGAACCACAGCATTTCTTGCTCTGGGATGACGGACAGTGGGATGATTCATTTCCTTCTGAGGAAGTTCTAGCCACAAGGCACAATCTAACCACCATCCTCACCCCAAATAGGAAAATTACATTTGCCTATGGTTTGTTCAGCACATCTCATGGGCCAAACTGTGTCGAGTCGCTGCAGCTGTCTTTCCTCCAGCCTGTCAGGCGTGTGACCTGAGCCTCCCTGTGCTCTGCAGGAAATATGCCGTCTCTTCCCAAGTCCTCACTTCACAGATGACAAAAATGAAGCTAGAAGAGACTTACCCAAGGCCCCCAGCAAGTCAGCAGCAAAGCCAGGACTAGAACTCAGGTTATTCAAAGTCCGGTCAGGTGCTCTTTCTTTTCATATATTCTTGAAATCTCAATAATGAGACTTTTTAAATTTTATATGAATATGAATACCCATGTGAATCGCCAGCAAGTGAATGGATATGAAAACCCCGGGAAGCAGTGAACATATGGAAACTGAATCTGGGTCACAATACTCTTTGGGGACCCATCATTCCTTGGCCACAAATGTAATAACTGAAATGGGAAGGTAAATTTCAGTGGCAGAGGTGCAACACGTGATGTAATTGATTTAGAGGATGTATATAGAGACATACATGTAAGATGCTGAATATTACTTTTCTCATTGTAAATATTTAAGAGCATACAGTTTTTAATAGCACAAGATATTACACAGTGATCAGCTTGTATAAGTGACACTACCCACTGGTTACATGAAGGCCAAGGAAAAACATCATTTCCTGTACCTGGAATGATCCTAAAAGTGACCTTCTTAAATGGAAAAATAAAGTCCATTCTGAAAGACTCCAGAGTCAAAAAGTTTTAATTCATGGTGAATCTATCATCCCTTGCCACAAGAAACCATATAGACTCAGTTTATATTACACAAACATTTTTCCACGTGATCTCCAGGGATAGTTTCCCGCTTTGTTTCTTTAGTGGGGTTTTAATAGCAACGATCAAATTGGAAATTTCTTTGATTCTTTCAAAGTTATTATGGAAGGCTTTGAATCTTTTCAGATACCAATTCAGCTGCAGATTTAAAAAAGAACAAATAGAAGAATAAGCAGCCACAGGTGTGCTAATTAGAATTAATTATAAAACTCGATTGAAGGGTCTCATCAATAAAGTTGAAGCAAATACTACTCTGCCCTAGTGGAAACCACCCCAACACTATTTGGGGGAGCTCCTCTGGCAGGGATTGGTCACTGCTCCAATGTCTAGTGAGTCATCAGATCAAAAGATGGCTGTAGCTAAACTGACGCATAGCAATGATATTCCTAGAAATTACCCCCTCATTGTCACTCAGCTGGAAGAAATCTAGAGGATAGCAAAGAGCCAGACACAGAAGTCAAACACACTTGGGTTAGAATTCTAGAACCACTCTTCACCAGCTGAATGACCTGAGGCAAGTTGCAAGTCTTCCCTGAACCTCGGTTTTCACATTCATAAGCTGGAGGCAATAACAACTATACTTGATGGCCACTGGAAGAATTAGAATCAGTATACGCCCTGTTGCCGGTTGTCTGACATACAGGAGCCATGGATCACCTTACCTAGATTCAGAGGAGATAAACAACTGCTCCAAGAGCCAATGGGATTGTCAGGAACGTTGTTTATGCCACCTGATGCACTTTGGTATCATGCACAAAAGTTAATTAATTAATTTATTAATTGATTGATTAATCTTGAAATTCAGATTTGTGACCATTTTATTTTTTTTTTAAGTTTTCTTCCCAGATGAGAAAAGTCTAGGGACCCTGAGGACCAAACTAGCTCGTCATGTCCCAGATGTCTAAGAACATGGGAGGTCGCCCATTGGGAGTCCACAGACTGGTGTACAAAGCCAAGGGAGCGATCTGAAAAGTGCTCCATGGAGAAGCCAAATAAAAGGGCCAAGCACACCATCCACAACGACTGCCAACTGGACATTGTTAGGTATCAGCCTTATGGGGAGCAGAGCGATGAGGCTGGTGAGAAGTGTCTGAACTGCGGGTTAAACCAGAGTCAGGAGCTGAGATGAGAAGAAACGTCAGGGACTTTGGTACCTGCAGCTCCCACCACGAGTGTGAAGGGAAAACCTAATGATCCTCACACGACACGGATCGAAGAGGCTTATTTGCTTTGGGCCTCCTTTCAATATTAGTTTCTCAAACAGAATGAAAATAATTGCTTTGTTTTTATATTTCCAAATTCAAAAAATGAGGGAACATTTTTAGAAACGTTTGAGTCTTTTCTTCCTTCTCTGGAGGGGTAGAGACACCTCCCAATACAAGCTCAACTCTGAACAGATCACTCAGAAACACAGATGATCACCCAGAAACATGGCATCTGCTCCTGGGTCAAGTTCCACTCTATAATTCTAATCCGAACACTCGAATCCAGCCAACTGCTCAATCGATAGAGACGCGTATACAGGCTGAGCACTCCGGGCTGCATAAGGAGCTAAGATCAAGCATCAGAGGGAAGGGGCATGGCAGCAGGTGTGCATCTCCTTCTGTAGACCTGGGAAGGGTTGACTTGACTTCACTAAAGTCACACCGGATCCCAAGTGAGCAGCATGTGACAAGGCAGGGCATCGACAATGGAATGCTACCACTGACAATGGATCTGGCACCAATCAGCCAAGCTCCTTACCATTCTCTGCAGCACTCCCCAACCTGGGCATCCTATGCCCTTTGCCATCTGGCCCAGCCTTCCCTTCTCTTCTCGTTCCTTCTGGCCTGCACTTTCCTATTCACTATTTCCCATATGGGTAGATGTTCTTGTACTTCCAGTGCCTTTGCTCATAAAGCTGCCTCTGCCTCACCTATTTTAAAGGCATTTCAAATGTTCATTCAATCATATGTTCATTCAGCAAATGCTTATAGATTGTCTAATGTGTGCCACTCTCTGTTGTTCTGGACGCTGGTAACCAGATGTTAATCAGAAGCAAGAAACAATCCCTACACTTATGGAGCTGAAGGAGGTGAATCACGTTTCTTGAAGGAAGTGTAGTGTCTGTCCTTCCCTTGTTCCCAGGGAGAAGTCATGGCTTTCTTATCTGGAGTCCCACACACGTCAAATTTGCTGTACTCTCAAAACACTTATTAATCCAACCTTGACTTAGAACTATTAGGTCAGTTTTAGAGTTTCAGAGTAGAAAAATCATCTTCAGGGTCATTTATTGCCTATGGAGAAGGGCCACTGGTCTACTCCCCACCAAATATAACTTCCTGCAAAGAGGGACCAACCCTCAACTATGGGTTCTATTTACTTAGGCACCTTGTTTTAATGATAGGACACTCCCTAAAAAACTCAAAGTTAAATCTATTTAAATATGATATGCATCTCATTCCTTTTTTCTTCTTTGGGGTCCTTTCAGAGATGTCTCAAGGCACCTCCTGCCAGCCTCTCTTCTCTGGCTCTTCGTGCGTTTCTGCGTCAGCTCATCCAAAATGAAATACCACCACCACTTCCTGTATCTTTCAGATGTACTGGTTATTGCCGACAATATCCTCCCAGGTGGGTGTTTTCTGCAGTTCTGTCATCTCTTCCTACCAAGGAGGGCGTGATCACTACGACAATGCATCTTTCAGGCCTCCTGCTCCGGGGCTTCAGCCACTGCACCTAGAAATCCATCAGTGTTGCACTGAGGCCACATCAGCTCTGCTGAGCTGCAGCAATCAGGGCCTGCACCAGCGTGAGGCGAATGAGGCACTTGCTTCAGGTACAAAATTTAAGAGGCACCAAACAACCCAGTAATAAATATAAATAATATTTGCTGCGATATTTTTAAATAAAAATGAACGCAAAAATCCACGATGGACAAAAATATCAAAATTTTAAATAAAGTCAAAAGCAGTGCATATCACTGATTATCCTTTTGCCTCAGGCTCGCCTCCAGTGAGAGAGCACAGCAGGGATACTTCTGCAGACCATTCCCGGGGGACTCGGGGCACATCTGTCAGTGGACTTGACTCAAGGACTAGCTCAAGTGAAATATCCAGAAGTGACAATCCATTCATTTTCTAGACATTGTCGTACATGAGGGCCAAACTGCTGAAAGCAGGCTGAGAAGGAAACCAACCCAAAGTGAAGGGCGGTACCAAGAGAGGCAGAATAGAGCCGGAACCCCTGGTTATATTCATTCTGAAGCGTATATTTCCTCTGGACTTCCAGATATGCGAAGCAATGAAGTTATTTAATCCGAATGAAGTTGGATTTTGCAGTGCTTTCACCCAAGAGCATTCTAAATATTACAGGGAACTTTATCATGTAAGAGAATAAAACCCCTCACTGGGTTTTCTAAGATGCAGAAAAACTCAGTGGAAGTAAATATTTGGAATGTTCAGTCTCTAGAAGTCAGATTTAATCAAGGACTCAAGGAAGAATGGTATTGGCTCATAAAGGGAAAAAAAAAAAAAGGTTTTAGATCTTTCCTTCAGAAGAACTGCTATGGGAGAGTACAGGAAAAATGAAGAATGACATCTTGACTGAGCTGGAGGAAGACAGGGATTTCCTTACGAGAAAGGTTGTGAGCTTCAAAGTCTGGCTGAACAGACATGAAAAGGAAGAAGAGATATGTCTGGACAGCACTTCTTTTAAGATAGGAAAGGGGCCTTTCAACCATTACTCTATCAGCATAGGAGACTCAGATCCAGGGAGATGCCAGCAGAGAAAATGCTGTTTGGAGTTGAAGGGGTAAATAAATCACACCTCTCTCTTCTTCTGAGCTCCAACTGAAACATGTATCAGTTCAGGATTAAATGTACGTATATATTAGAGTTATTGCTAGAGGCTCTGGGTTGGAGAACATAGTTTTAATCTTGGCCACACGTAGGTTTTGCTATATCCCATGTATCCCCATACAACACCTCGCCAACTCTAAGTAGCTGAACTTATCTGCCCAGGCAAAGGCAGAGCAGTGAGATCTATCCAGACATCCTTCCTTCCGCCCCTTCCTCCCTCCTGTCCTTTGCAGGGACAGAATCTCCCCCTTGAAAGGCTTGTTACATGGAAGAACAGAGGAAAAACTAACATCCATTGCAATTAGGGCAGCGCCTCAAGGAAGAACGAGGCCTGGATATCGGGAGCAGTGTTATTTATCACCTTAAACTTGCTTAAATGAGAAAGACGGACCAAAGATGTCAGACTCCCAATATTCCACCCATGAGCTGAATCACTCTCCCCCCTTTGCCAAGGTATAGGGGGATGACAAAAGGGGCTGTAAGTGCTATTCTAACAATGCCTCTGGGAGTCAACATCCCTCATGGACACAGGAAGACAGAGGGACACTCTCCCCCTAATAGGAGACAAGAACACGAGGAGTACACTGGAGCCACTCCACTGCAGAGGGAGCCCACAGGAGCGTACTGTCAAGAGATGCCTCTGAGAGCTGTAAAAGGAGGTTCATAATGAGGACAACTGGGAAACCCACCCTTTAATACTAGGAGAGCTATGTCAAGTAGATGGAGAAACAATGGAACAAATCTGAGCCAAGAAGATGGGAAAGATCAGTGGAGAAAATGTCAAGCATCATTAGGTATATTTCTTGATAACAAGGTTTAGCCCCTTCCCTTCCCCTCCTCTTAGGTAGGATTGAACTCACTATACTTGCCTCTAAGGAACATCTCCAGGATATATATGCATATTGTTTGAATGGGTTAGAAAAACTAGGTATACTTTAAAAATTATATATATATATATAACTCTTTTGCTGAGACAAATGTGAGGACCGGGCAGAACCTACCAGAGGAAGCTGAAGTCTTTTAGAGAGAGAAATAGCTGCAGCAGTAGCCACTATGGCACAGGGTTGCAGGTGGATCGGGGCAATACAGAGAGAAGGCCAAAACATGGAGGATGGGGAGGAGGGGTGATGTAGAACCTGGCCCCTCCCCCGTGCATGTCTGCTCAAACCAGGGCAGAGCCTCCTCCCCAGCCAAACCCACATCAGTTCAGAACTGGGGACAGAGGAGCCCAGGACTCAAAGAGAAAGTGGGGATTTAGGCATTTAGACATTTAAAGGTGTTGGATGAACCTTAGTGGGGGGTGTGTACAAGAGAACCTTACGTAAGTATTTAAGTCCTGATGACGGGGGACAGGTGCCACCAAAGGAAACGTCCACATTTTTTCCGGAAGTTAGGAATGTCTCCATTCCCCACGTTACTCTCTGAAAGAGCGGTCTGTCTATAACATGTAGGTTTTGCTCCAAATATTTTACTCCTCAGACCCTGATGAAACACTTCTTCCTCTTGCATTTACCCTACATGTAAGCTGATTTCTGGACTCCTGGCACAGCTTGGATGGATCCTGGCAAGTTCACTGAAACATGCCGCTGTTTTGTTGTGCTGTTTGTGTTGTCTCGGAATAATTTTCTTCCTCTAGATACTGCTAAATCTTTGTTCTGGTCTTTGACTGGCAAAAGCTGTGTTCGTCTGGTTTTTATTGTTTATTTCATTTTGGAAACATAATCTTGCTTGAGATTGCTTCTATAAGAGCTGAGGGGGTTGTGTTTTTTTCTAATATTCTCTAAATGTTGTGGGTTTGTGGCTGTTGTGATAATCTTGTACACTGTACCACCCATAAGCTTTTCAAAAAGTGGGGGATTAGGCAGACTGGGTTGGTTTAATTGAACTGAGGAGGTACTGAAAGAATTGCACTCATACGCTCATTCCAATGGAGGAAATGCAGGCTGAAGTTCCTGTAGGGACACAATTCTACCCGAACATCTGAGCGAGACCACCACTGCCCCAAACTAAGTAGATTACAACATTGGGGAGAATAGGATTTGGGATATGAGTGCCTTTGAACTTTAACTGCCTCAGTTTCATCACCTGTGAAAGGAGGCGAGTCATAGCCTACCTCTTAGGTTATGTGAGGTGAGGAAGAGGTAATATTTGTAAAGCATGTAGCCAGTACCTGGAAAATAGCAGATCTTCTAAAATAATTATTGTTATGTAGCTCAGGTCTAAAATGTCAATAATCTAATGCTTGAATAAGCCTGGTCACCACTGTCAATGAAAAACATCCTTTTGTTCATTCCCAATGCGGGAAGAGAAAATCTGGAGATTGCTAAAGTGACTACCTAATTCAAACCTATAACGACTTGTTCAGCAAATATTTATCAAGTGAATACTCTGTCCCAAGCACTATTATAGAAACAGCGACTACAGCAGTGAAGAAGTGCTCTCCTTTTTAGGGCAGAGGTTGGAGCCTCACCAATTACTTTTTCCCCATCCCTCTAGATGGCAATCCTTTTAAGGCAGGGACCTAATATTATTGTTCTCATATTTACTTCATATTCACTAGACAGAAAAAAGAGACTATTGATGCTTGTTGAGTTACCTTGAGTTGGGCAGAGAGAGAAAAGCCTTAGCAAACCACACAGAATGCTGGGGAACTAAAAGAACCCAGCCAGGCTGCGCAGGACAGACAGCCCTGGCAGGACAGACTTCTGAGTGGGCTTTCAAGGCAGCCTCTACTCCCACTGCCTAAGACTGATCTCTGTGAGATGGCCTTTCCTGAGCTCTCCTGCACTGATCCTGCAATGATTTTACCCAACTTCGTCAGCCATCGCCAACCATGCACTGGCTCACTGTATCTATCAACAGGCAGCAGCTTCACAAATGTTTAGTGGGCACCTACTGTGTGCTAGGCCCCATGCGAGTGCCTTCGTTTGGTTACCTTTCCTTACTCATCACCATAAATCCGTGATGCAGGTACACTGCAGAGGAGGAAATAGACCCAGAGAGGACATGGAAGGCATTCAGGGTCACACTGTCAGCAAGAGGCAGGCCTTGAACCCTGGTTTCTTAACTTCGAATCCAGTACTCTTTCTGCTTCACCCCTTCATTCTGTTCCCACACGTTTCAAGCTGTAATTGCAAGTCTCCTTCTCACCACAACACCCCACTTTCAAAACAGAAATGCAGGACGAAAATAGAAAGAAGTCTCTGCTTAGGTAAAATATCATCTCAACTGTATGACAGTGTTTTCACTTGGCAAAGCACATCCAAACTCGTTACCCGATCTGGTCCTTCACAGTGTCCCTGTTTGATGAGAGGAAACTGAGGGTCAGAGAGAATGTTGGTTGTACAACATCACAAAGCTAGCGAGGGGTCAATGCAGAAGTCTTATTCAGGTTTCTTTGTTTGCTTTCTACCCCAGTCGAATGGGCACTCCATAGCCCCAGGTTGTCTCTGTGGAATTATTGCTATAAATTGGAACTTGACTTTGACAATAGATGGCATCAGGTCCAATGCAGACACTCAGAATGAGAAGCTCTAACAGATGTCTGAGCCAATATCAGGAGAGGTTATGGGGAAGGATGAGAAAATCCAAACTGGGATCCCAGTTGGGTGGTCTCTGTGCAACAAGCAATAGAAGTTTGTCCAAAGGCTCCCCAGAGTTTGCAAGGACCCAGGTGAGGGGCAGAGATTGGAACAAACAGGGCTCTGGGGGGGATGGACCTGGAGCACTGTGGCAGACCCTGTCAGTGTCTGCACAAAGTCCATTCCCTGTGCCCTTTTCTTTCTGAGCCATGATTTGTTCAGATAACTGAGGAGACCTAATGACCTCCAGGAGGGTGGACCTACTCCATCATGAATCATCAATCATGATTAGTTACACCACTGGTGGGTTTGTCATTGCCCTTGGTTACTGATGGCTTTGGGGGTGGCCACGTGACAAATTCTGGTCAGTGAGCTGTATCCACAGGTTTACTGGGTAGACTTTCTGGAAAGGCTTCTCTTTCCTTCTCAGGGGGACAGATTTGTCTGAGTTGGCCCTTTCACTCATCTGCCCTTCTCTCGTCTTCCTGCTGGGAATATGGACATGAGCCATGAGGTGCAGTGGCCAGTTCATAACCAGGAGGTGGCAGGTTGAGGAGAAAAGCCAACAGTATCAGGGTGGCAGAGAAGAAAGACGGAAGGAGCCTGCATCTTTGAGGACATCACTGGGCAGTGTCCCAGGCCTAGACCTCACGCCATCTGAGAATTTTTTATGCCACTGTAGGGTTTTGTTTTTGTACCTTGCAGCCAAATACATGTCTAAGTGTAAGCCCAGTACTGCCTGATTATCCTGAACCCCCAGCTACAGCCAGCCCCCATCTCCATACCTAGAACCAGGCCTGACTGGGGAACCAGCTCCGCGTTCTGACCGCTCTGTTTCCCCCAAGCTTCTTTGTGTAAGGACGCTGCACGCAGATGCTGTGTTTCCTATTTACTGACTCAACGATGGTGAGACACCTCTTTCCCAGACTGAAAACACAACTGGTTAAACTGGTTTTCAAACCCAAAGGTGAAGGGAGCAGCTTTGCTCAGGTATTCAGCATGGTAAGTCTCAACCCTCGCTGCACTGGGATAACCGGATAACCAAGAAGAGAACACCGGCATGCTCTTAAGATCTCAGCAAAGCTGTGACCGCTTTGGTGACAGTTATTAAACACCTACTGCAAGCTGGGTTCAGTGCTTTCATACAGAGTTGAGTATGTGCCAAACATCCCTACAGCCAAGCGGGTCACAGGCAACACATGATAAAAACAAAAATCTCTGTCCTCGAGGAGCACAGGGGATGTAAACAAAGATAATAATAAACAATCAAATAAGTTGTATGTTCATTTACCTAAATATGTAACACATATGTGTACACGTATACACACACGTATACCTACTTGTTGGAAGATTTAGGGGGTAGCAACACTGGAGGAAAAAAACATCAGGAAGGGAGATAAGAAGCGTTGGGTGACACTTTCTATATTGGTAGCCTTTGTGGCCTCAGCCTTCCCATCAGTAAAACAAAGGGCAGGTACCAGGTCGCTTCCATCACTGGCATTCTTTGAGACTATGACACATTCCATTGGCTTATGGACTGGCTCACTCTTAAAGGCTTTCAAAACATACTCTCTTGTGAGTGAGCTGCTTTCCCACCAGCCTTTAACTCACTTTGTAGGTCACTTCTCCGCTTAGTGGCTCCTATTAGCATCATTTTCTTCTTGATGGCACTAGTCACAGTTGCAGTTTTATATTTGTGTGATTAATTAATCATAGTTTTTAAATTAAGTTCTGTTACCCCCACTGAATGTCGACTTATGTTCAGCATTTTACCCTAATGGTTAACATGGAGCTTGGTGCCTGGCACATGCTCAACAGAATTATGGTTGAGTGAATGAATGAATGCATGAATGAATGAATAGGCTCTATTTCATCTTCACTGACTCAATTCTACAGACCTTTGTTTATTTATTTATTTATTTTTGGCTGTGTTGGGTCTTCGTTTCTGTGCGAGGGCTTTCTCTAGTTGCGGCAAGCGGGGACCACTCTTCACCGCGGTGCGCGGGCCTCTCACTATCGCAGCCTCTCTTGTTGCAGAGCACAGGCTCCAGATGCGCAGGCTCAGTAGTTGTGGCTCACGGGCCTAGTCGCTCCGCGGCATGTGGGATCCTCCCAGACCAGGGCTCGAACCCGTGTCCCCCGCACCAGCAGGCAGACTCTCAACCACTGCGCCACCAGGGAAGCCCCTCTACAGACCTTTGATGTTTTTCTTTCCTTCAGGATTCCTTCTTTAAGCTTTTCATTGATAATTTCCAAGGTCCTCTTTTCATAATGCATGCTTTCAAACCCAGAGGGCCTGGTACATATTCATTCATTTTCCAGACAGAGTAAAATCTGGTTTACATACTACAGAATGTGTGAGCAGAGGTGGAGGTAATGAATTTGTATACAGCAAATTCTGGAGATGCTTCCTCACGGGGAATAGAACGGCACCTGACTGTGCACGTGTACACACACACACACACACACACACACACACACACACAAGCTTCCTCTATGATTTATAAGGGGGAAGACGAGTGTAGATGCCAGATTTATGTCCTGCCTCAGGCACTGGGCTGTCTTTCGGCAGCCTTTGCGCAACTCTCTGTGGGCTCCCCTACACAAAGTATATAATCATAAGTGGCTGTCTTGAAATGTAGACACCCCAGCTTTTGTGGAGACAGTGTTGCCTCTGAGAGCAATTGGAAGCATTAAATTGTAGGACATTGCTGGGCTGCATGGAACTCTTACAGATGAGGAGAAATAGCAAAAGACTGGTCACTTGGCAAATTGGTTGTCACAAGGGCATCTAGCCAAAATCCTTCTGGCCTGTTCATATATCATTTATACCTCTTTTAAAAAATACTTTATGAATCATGTAATTATATACGTGCCAAAACAGCACATATTTCTCATTCCACAATGTGGGTTTGCCCACTTTCAACCAAGTCTACGTCACATTCAGAATACTGAAGAGCCACTCTGGGTATCATTCTATTGAGGTATCTGCACTTGGGGGTCCCTACTTGGCTGTTAGAGTCAAGTTCTGGTCCCCTGGGCAGGGAAGGGACAATAGCAGAGGCCTGCTTCCACACAGCCCTCTTATAAGATGATGCTTTTATTCTGACAAGTGAGTGGCAATACAAAAGTAACTAGCGTAACATCTGGTAGAAAGTAGAGACTCAGATCCTTGTGGGTTTCTGACAACAAAGGCAAAAATCAAACAACCATAAAACCTCCAAATTGTTAGTGCTCTCATTCCCTGCTAACGAGAAAAACAGGGTGACAGGAAAGACAAACCTTTTTCTAGCAGCAACTTTTAAGAGGCAGTTGTTACAGAAGGCCTCGAAAAGGCACATGGAACTATGGAAGGGATGCTCTCTTCAAGAGCATTTTTATAGAAGATAGAGAATTATGCTTTAGCCAGTCATTTCTTATATAGCCCCTCAATAAAAGAAAAGGACATCCTCTTAAATAACCCTTCTCTGGAGACATGTTTACAGGTGTGAGAGTAATGGGAGTGAGGCCTGTAGCTTTTGGTGATCTGACTTGATATAGGATTGGTTTGCTGATACTGAAGGGGAAGGGATGATAGATGCCCATCTCAAATATTGCTCACTTCCTCAGCCAGGCTGGTGATGGAAGTTGGTTCATAGCAATTCAACACAGAGAACCGGGGTGGGAATCTGTCCTACAAGAACTGGGCCTGCTCTTGGGCAGTGACTTCTTTCTCTTTTCCTCCTTTTTAGTCTTATAACTCTTCCAGCATCATTTTTTAAAACCTTCTCCTTTGTCTAGGCATGAAATTGCCCCTGACTGCATCACCAGGGGAAGGAAGATGTTGCCATGGATATTGGAGTCTTGCTCTAAAGCTGATATCCTCCAAGGCCTGACCTGGCTCTGAGTGTTAACTTGGGTTACTGAGCAAAAGAAATCAAGATTATCACATTTATTACAATCAGGGTCTCTCTCAAACTGTCACATAGAGAAGTTTGCAGTGATGGAGTCTCTGTAGATCAGACAGTCACTGAAGGGAGAAATTGTATCCCCTTAAAAGACATGTTGAAGTCCCAACCCACAGTACCCATGAAGGTGACCTGATTTAGAACTGTGGTCTTTGATGTAATGATGTAATCAAGTCAAGATGAGGTTGTACTGGAATCAGGTGGACTCTGACGCAAAGAGCAGTGTCCTTATAAGAAGAGAGAAATGTGGACACAGAGAAGCACAGTGAGTGTGCCACGTGAAGACAGAGGCAGAGATTGAAGTGATGCATCTACAAGTCAAGGAATGCCAAGGATTGCTCACAACCGCCAGAAGTTAGAAAGAGGCAAAGAAGTATCCTCCCCTAGAACCTTTGGAGTCAGAATGGCTGCACAGACTCTTTAATTTCAGATTCTAGACTCCCAAACTGTGAGAAGATACATTTCAGTTGTGTTAAGGCATCGAGTTTGTGGTACTTTGTTACAGCAGCCCTAGCAGTCCCTAAGAGCCCTCTAAATATAACCAGAGGGACTCAGAAGTAGAAAAACTAGAAGTATGTGAGTTCAACAGGATTTATTTTTTCCAAGCCCATGACTGTTTGGAGACCTGCACGATCTGGTAAATATTAATACTGTTAATAGTAGTAATGGTATCATCTCACCAAATGCATGAGGTGCCGGTGCTCTGAGGTTGGGAGACCTACGCTGTACTGAGTCCTGCCCCCTTCTCAGTTTGCCCTGGACCGGGCAGCCTCCCCACGATTCACTTCACCAGGAAGGAACCAAAACAGCTTTACCTACCACTTACCTTTCAAGGGCATCAGGAAGATCTGTGTCTCTGTAATGTTTGTCTAAGAAATCGGAGCTTCCGGGAGGACTGTTACTAGCTAAATATAAAGTATGTTATTATCCCTCCAAACCTTGGCAATTCTTTGTCATTTTCCTTTTGCAAATAAACTTATACTTACCCAAAGCATTTCATTACCACCTGGATGGTCTGTCTGATATAAATTTAGAAGCCTAAATTTATATAACTCTCAGCCAAATGCATTACAGTTAGGAGTCCAGGGCACCTATAATATTGCTATTACAGAAAATAAATGTTGGCAGGTGGCCTTGCATGACTTTTCAGTCTAAACTCTGAATCAGCTCAATTCAGGGAGGTCCCTTCAAATGATTTTGTGGGATAGTTTGCCTATATTTGTCTACATCACCTGCAACTGTTTATTCCAGGTAGATCTTAGAGACTTACTAACTGAGAATTATATTACCATCCAACTGAATATTTGGGATTCTTTCCTTTATATACCTATGAAAAGCAAAGTCCCATTTAGGAGAGACATAGGTACCCCAGATCAGACCTTCTTGACTGGCTGAGGATGTACATTGAATACATGCTATAGAGTTGGAAAGCCCCATGGATACTGCAAGTTAACACCTTTAGCAGAACTTTGGGAGGGGTGAGTGGAATCGTGTTAGTTAAGTTGTGTTCCTTCCTTTTAACCTCATGTGTTAGCTTTCCCTAATCCCGAGTCTCTTTGGATGGAGGTGTGGACCTAAATGATAATATCAATCCTGAGCTTGGCACATGCATTGTTGTCTCAGTTTCCTCATATATAAAATGGGGAAATAATACCCAGCTCATAGGATTGCTATGAGAATTAGATAATTCTGTTAAAGAAGTTAAGAGGTTTCCTGGTACATAGTATTCATTTGATAAAAGTTAGGTGCTAATAGAAAAAGGAGATAGGAAGAAGAAAAAAAGTATTATTAGTGGTGGTAGTAATAGTACTCATCTCTAAGTTACCCCAAGACACCAAGGAGACATGGCTAGCAGAAGAGGTAGAGGTTCAAATTGGACTCAGTATTAAAGTTTTCTCTTGAATTCTCTGGACATATCAAGAACATCAGAGGACGATCAACAAGCCAGTCAATGGCTCTTCCAACCATGCCAGTTGTCCCAAGAGAAAGACTGAATGGTATCAGGTCCATATGGTCGAAAAGTCAAGCTGCAGCCGCCAGACCCATCATCCATTGTGGTCGGCAGAATAACGGCCACGCCAATATCCATGTCCTCATTCCAGGGACTTGTGAATATATTATACTATGTGGTAAAGGGAAATTAAGGTAGCAGATGGAATTAAGGTTGATAATCATCTGATCTCAAAATATGGAGAGTATCCTGGGTTATTCAGGTGGGCTCAAGGTAATCACAAGGGTCCTTAAATATGGGAGAGAGAGGCATAAACATCAATGTCAGAGTGATACACTGTGAGAAAGACTTGATTATCAAATTGCTGGCTTTGAAGAGCAAGGGGCCGTGAGCCAAGGAATGTGGGCAGCTTCTAAAAGCTGGAAAAGATAAGGAATGGCTCATCCCCTATAATCTCTATAGAGGAACTCAGACCTACTGACACCTTGATTTGAGCCCAGTGAGATGCATTTTGGCCTTCTGGTTTCCAGAACTAAAAGATGGTACTTTTGTGTTGCTTTAAGCCACTAAATTTGTGGTACTTTGTTTAGCCATAAGAAATGGATACACCCACCAATAATCAGACTGAACTATATCCCAACCAACACCCACCCCATGGCTGTACTCCCTCCACAAACCCAAGAATAGCTCATCAGAGAATTATCCTCTTACACAATGTAACAGCAGACCTTCTAAGAGAAGCAAAGCTCTTGATGGGGTGAACCCTTGAGGGACAGAAGCACCTGGCTTTGTTCCTCTGTCCCTGACTCTCTGGAGCCCTTTTCTCCCTGACGACTCCCCAGGAGCCCTCATCTGGAGGCTGCTCGAATTGGCCTGAGTGATTCCCTCACAGTAGATGGCAAAACAATTCTGGGAGTGTGAGCAGGGGAAACGTCCCCGAGGATGAGTTTGAACTCTGTATCTGGGGAGTGCCGTCTCGTGGAAACCTCATAGAGAGGTTCATATTACTGAAGATTCCAAGGGACATTTGAGGATATACTTATTAATGTCAAACCCTCATTTCAGATATTAGATAGGAGAATATTTTACAGATTCCATGCAAAGGTAGTGTTGTCAGTATTGTTAAAGGCTTAAGTACTATTAAGTGGTATTTTTCATTATAATAGTAGCATAGAACGTGGGGGAATTAAGGGGATTATGTATTATATTAATTAGCAACAATTTATGCTTTTAGTAATACCCTTAATCGTTAAAATCTCAGTCTTGGGGGGCAAACAGCTAACATGAGACTATAAAATAACTACATGATCTGACCTTTTTTTGTATGCAGTAATTCTGTTTCAGAAGCGATCTCATTTTATATGGGAATTCTGTATAATTAATTGTGACTAATTTCAAGAGAACATTTTACAATATTAAGTAAGAGTAGGGTCAGTCTTTTATTTATTTATTTATTTATTTATTTAATACAGCAGGTTCTTATTAATCTATTTGGTGCATATTGGTGTATATATGTCAATCCCAATCTCCCAGTTCATCCCCCCCCCCCACCCTGCTTTCCCCCAAGAACAGGGTTAGCCCTATGGGAAATTCAGGAGAAGGTATTTATTTACATAGAAAATGAGCACTGATTCCTGTGTAATGAATATTCTTTCAGAACCTCTTCTTTCCCCTTATCCCAACCCCTACCCCATCCCAGTACATTTGCAAACTTTATAGCAGCTATTATAAGATTTTTGAGATTCATACACAACACCACGTTAACACGCCGTCTGAATAAATCAACAAATATTTGCAGAGTGCTTAGGTTAATATTGCATTCCATGAACAATACTTATTAAATTATTGCATGTCACGTGGAACATGAAAAACTACCTTTGTGTGACCCACTGGAGTAAAGAGTCAAGGCAGCTCCCAGCAATCGGGGACCAGTCTAGAAGCCATGGCTGCCCCAAGCCCCACCCCCACTCCCAGCTCTTCCTGGAGCCAAGGAGATTATCTAGGACCACTTCTAACCATGGAGCATGTCACAAAGCCTGGCTGGAAAAGTCTGGCATAAACAGTAAGACAAGACAATGGAAAGGTAGCATGGCATAGGAGTTAAGCACGGGGTTCTAGGGTCCCATCTAACCTCTGCCATTTCTAGCTCTGTGGCCTTGGGCAAGTAGCTCACCACTCCGTACCTCACCTTCATTATTTGTAAAATGAGAACAAGAGTAATAGTATCTAATTTATAGAGTTTTCATGAGAGTTACGGTTGTAAAATATTTAGAACAGTGCCTGGTATACAGTGAATCCTCAATGAATGTTTAGAGTCAAGAGGCCCGGTTTCAAGTCCTAATATGCTGTACGACCTTAAGCAAGTTGGTTTGCCTCTCCAGGCCACATGTCCATTGTCTGTAGGTGAACAAATATTGGTAAAACTGTTTCATTGTTAGAGCACCCCTCATCCTTATTCTTCTGGGAGAGTCATATGATGTGTGTGGTCCCAACACTCTCCCCCATTTGCTCTGAAAGTGGTCCTGCAAAGGGTCCGAGTTTGATGATCATTGCATGGTTATCTAAGTGTCGTCAGCATTTTAATGCCCAATGTATCTGGCAACCAGGAGGTCATGGCTGAGAGATGTTTTGGAGAGGAGAGGGGACAGAAGTTAAGTGCAGACAGCATCAGAGTGAAGGTGCAGAACTGGAGATTGTAAACCTGGAGCCTTGGTCCAGATGATCTCCATGGACTTTGGTAGAGACGTAAAGGAGGCACCAACTAGAGGGAAATGTGGTTGAAGCAGAAGTGTGTTTGCTAAGACAGAGATGTGGGTGTGATTCTATGCTGTAAGTAAAGCAGAGCACGAGGCTCAGAAACAGGAGAGAAAACGGATGATTAATGGAGTGAAACGCCAGGAGTTGTGGAAGGGAAGGGGAGGGTCTCAAATCCTCTCTCCAGGAATTGGGGAATTCTATATTGGCAACTGGATGACTTAATTGAACTCTCTGATTTCAATGATGCCCACGAAAGAGATAAGCACATGTTAAATTCCAGGCTATCCCCAGTTGATTTCTATCTTGCAGCTGGTGAAGAAATAAAAGCAAAGTGATAGAGATTGATTTTCAGCTTCTCAGGAGGCCTGGCTGGCACTGATAATGCAGTTGAGACTATAATTACTCTGAGAGTCTTTGGGCCCAAGCCCCTGGAACCAGCTTCTGAGTAATTTTATGGGACTGTCACTCTCCACAGGGCTTGAGCCGTCCCACCACTTCCAGGAAAACATATTTACCAGGCAGATCTGTAATCCTGTCAAGCCTGCAAGTCTCTCAACGGAACACTTCTAAAATGAATTTGATTAACAGGTACCCCTCTCCAAATATTAATTCCAAGACTGCTCTTCTAACCGCAGGTGTCATGGTGTCCCACTTTCTTCAGAGTCTGTCCAGCTCATTCCGTCACCAGAGAGGACCTGAGTCATCTCACGCTGGCCACTTCTGTCTTGAACTTGGCAAATGATTGCTCCAATGCCTCTCACTGACACCTTTTCTAGCCCTTCCTGTACCTACCAATCTGCATGGCCTGGAGCAACAAAAGATCCATTCATTCACTGATTTATTCACTCATTGATTGATTTAGCCACAAAGTACACTCAGGCACTGTGCTAGGCACTAGGGCTAGATGCTGACAACATGGACTCCTCAAGGAGCTCAATGTCCAGTGTACAGTCCCTCCTGAAAAGTCTAGAGCAATTGTCAATTTCCCAAAGCACACCCTTCCTGTTACCCCTCCTTGCCTTTTCCCAAGTCCTCAGGCAGCCCCACTGTTGACTTTACCCACTCTCCCACTGAGTCTATAAAACCCTCCCTCCATCATTTCGTTTGTGTTATGTTTCAAATCATAGAGAAACCAATAAATTGTGAACAAATGATTCGGTTCACATAATCGGAAGCCCAGAGGTAGAGCAAACCTGGTTGCCTGAAGCCAGTGCCTTGGGCTGTTTCTCTCCTAGTCACGCAGCTGTGTTCTCCTCTATGGCTTGAGTTCATTTTCAGGCTCACAGAGGCAAAATGGCTGTGGTCTTTTTCAAGGGATCAGAGAGAGTGGGAAGTTACACCCCAAATTATCCAACACGTTTCCCCTCACATCTCGTTGACCTGAAATGGACCATGAGGCCGTGACAAAACCAATCCGCATCGCGAGAAGACAGCTGTGTGTTGATTGATTTAGGCCTGGGAAGCCCACACCCATGACCATGGCAAGGCAATAAGATTTCTCTGATTCATTAGGCAAATCAGAGCCCATTTCTGGAGCTGAGGATGGAGGCAACGCTCGAAATTTCATGGCTGCCCTACAAAGGGAAGATTGCAGAGTAGATGTCAGTTGATCACTGGTTGATGACATGACCACAACAAAGGAACAGGAACATTCACTGTGGCTCTGACCTTGACATGAGTGAGAAACACCTGTCACTTTTCTGGATGCAAAGTCTCCACAGGATCCAGGCTCCATCCCATGGCCAGAGGGCCTTGGCATGCTCAATTTCCCTTCAGAGTATTCCCTTACATTGCACTCGCCTCTTCTCAATAATATCGGGATATTTGTTGCAAGCAATATTAATGGGCAGATGAGAAGCATAACTGAATTATTCGTAAGCCATTATATTTGTCTGCTGGTAGATTGGCCTCTGATGAGAGAAACAAATATTTTCCATGTGGGCTCAGTTGGCGAGGTCATTTTTCATCTGTGTCACACACTATTTTTCATAGGGCAAGGGGACAGTCTCAGAATTGCCCCACATCCATTGACTTCTTTTCATGTAAAGGTTAAAGGAAAGACTCCTTCTTGGAAAGTAACATGTTCTTTTTTTAAATTTTTTTTATAAATTTATTTATTTATTTTTGGCTGCATTGGGTTTTCGTTGCTGCGCGCAGGTTTCCTCTAGTTGCGGCTAGCGGGGGCTACTCTTCGTTGCGGTGTGTGGGCTTCTCATTGCAGTGGCTTCTCTTGTTGCAGAGCACGGGCTCTAGGCACACGGGCTTCAGTAGTTGTGGCTCGCGAGCTCAGTAGTTGTGGCTCGAGGGATCTAGAGCACAGGTTCAGTAGTTGTGGCGCACGGGCTTCGTTGCTCTGCAGCATGTGGGATCTTCCCAGACCAGGGCTCGAACCCGTGTCCCCTGCACTGGCAGGCGGATTCTTAACCACTGCGCCACCAGGGAAGCCCAGCATGTTCTGATTACGGATGACTGAAGCCAGGATTGTGGGAGTTCCTGAAAAGGATTTGTAAACAATAAGGTAGAGGGAAATCTTCCAGGCGCACAGTCCAGCCTTACCCGTAGGCTGGGAGATTAGAAGGAACTCTACAGCAGGAAGCAAAGAGGCCTCCCAGAGGATGACGTGGGCCTCGGGCCATTGTCCAAAGTACCATCATTTGCTCTGCTCCTAGAAGGAGCTCTGGGTGTGGAAAAGCCTTCAAGGGATGGCAATGATATTGTAGCCCCAGATATCAGAACAGGAAGGGCTTTTGAAAAAACTAAAGCCAAGTGAAGTTAGGTAGTTCTTCCAAGATGATTCTCCTAAGGGAATAACCGTTTGGAGGGGACGGAGATGAAAAGTAAATAGGATTGGCAGAGCCAGAATGCGGGGTGGGTCGGGCCTTGCTGTTGGCACCAAGAATGGACAATGGTTCTCAAACAACAGGTCACTGAAGGCCATCAGAGGGAGTCAGGAGTCTTAGGGTCAGACACAAGGCCAATTTTGGAGCCGAAGAGAAATTCTGCCAAGTGGCATGTCTGCTGCCCCTGCCAGGGTTTATTGTCTGTATCTCTCCTGTATCAGCTCTTGCAGTGGAGGCATCTTCAGGGCATTTGGTATTTGCAGTCCTGAAAGATTCCACCCAGAAGGGAGAGGAAGAAGGGAGCTGTACAAGTATTCGGGTGCTTATTTTGCACTCAGCGCTGCGCATCTATTGTGTGTACCTGTGTCAACCCCCTGTCTCCTTCACACACCCACACGTACGCACTTTAACTTGTGATGTTTGTTCTCGTGCCCCCGACTCTGTCTGGGTATATATGTCGCACTCCCCAAACCCCTGAGCTCTTCTTAGCAAAAAGGGGTTAAAAGCATGATCCTCCCTGATTGTTTTATTGAAGAAGGGTGACCGTGGTCTTTGGCACCCAGTTAGGCTAGGCTAGGTACCTTGTTCATTTCAAGAACAATTCTCAGCATCTGCTATGTACAAGTATGCTGTTAGATTGGGTCTATAGAGAGTAGGGTACAAAAATGATTATCCACTTATATGTGGGATCTAAAATATGACACAAATGAACTTATCCACAAAATAGAAGCAGACTCACAGACATAGAGAACAGACTTGTGGTTGCCAACGGGAACGGGGCGGGGTGGGGGGTGGGAAGGGGACGGTTGATCTGGGAGTTTGGGATTAGCAGATACAAACTATTATATATAGAAAGGATAAACAACCAGGTCCTACTGTATAGCACAGGGACCCATATTCAGTATCTTGTAATAAACCATAATGGAAAAGAATATATATAACATACATATGTATGTATAACTGAATCACTTTGCTGTACATCAGAAACGTAACACAAAATTGTAAATCAACTATACTTCAATTTAAAAGAATGTGACTATCAAGGAGCAAGGAATAGATAAACTACATGCCTATTCAACTCAAACACATGAACAACCGTGATACTAGCCTTAAAATTAGCTTTGAGAATACCAAAGAGGGAGAGAGAGCACGTCTGACTTTCATGAAAAGGGGGCATTTGGGCTGTGTATTTAAAATTAGGCAGGAACTTGATTGTGGATCCCTGGATGCTGTGGGAAGCATGGGAGCAAAGGCTCCTGGGTAAAATGTGCTAAGCGTGCCTGCCTGTTCCTGAGGGATAGCAATTTGCCTGGGGAAGGGGACATGATACCCTCAGAGAGATCAGGCACCCACCATATTGGCATTTTACACCTGGTTCAAGAAACTCTTCAGCAAAATTCGGATCAAGTGTTTTTGCCCTGTTTATTGAGAACTTTTGCAGACAGACTATCTGAGAGTAGGAAACCCCTGAAGGTCCCCTGTTCCGTTCCATTCTACTCATTATAGGCTTCTGGCAAGCCTCAGGCCATCCCTCGTGTCAGCAGTGCCTTGGGTACGTCCTTCATCCCGCACCATCTTTGAACCAACACTGGTCTTCCTCTTACATCCTCACTGCAAACCTTCATCCTCTCCCCCTGGACAACTCCCTGAGTTCCCCATCTCCCCTCCTGGCCCAGGCTCTCCACTCAAGCAGCCACACTTCCCACAGAAACCAGCATAGTGACCTTTCTGAACATTGGTCTTGGCCATGCCATTTCCCAACTTAAGGCCAACTCGGGACTCACAGTTGAACACAAATAACTAGTTAAGTTGAGTGTGTTCTGATAGAGGGAGGCTCTTCTGATAGAAGTATATAGAACATCCCAGAAAATGTTCAGTCAAATTGGTGTCTGTTCTAAATAATTATTAGAATTATTGGGCATAGGACATCCGGGCATAGGTCAATGAGCCAGGGCGCTCTAAACAGGGAGCAGCAAGCAGAAGGGATGCGGGGCCCAAGGCACCCACGTTCCGGGACCTCCATGTGCTTAGAAACACTGCAGCAGGGGCTGATGGGGGATGACAAAGGAGAGCAGTGGAACTGGGAGGGAAGCAAGGCCCCTGAACTCTCTATAATCCCGCGATTCCGAGACCGTGGTGGTCACGCCTCACCCACACCCGGTGTAAGACCTGCTCCTGAGAGCACGCCTTTCACCTCCTCAGGCCTCCTCTCCCCAGGTGCCCCCTGACCTCACCCTCCTCGGATCTGTGATTCTTAGAATCACATTCTTGCCCTCCTTCAATTAGATCAGCCCCCGCAGTGTTTCTACCTCATGTCTAGGGTGCCCTCATGTCTAGGGCGTTTTCAGTATTGGATTACATGTTCCTTTAAGGTGGAGGCAAAGGAAAGGCTTGGGAGAAAACTCCTTCCTTGATGATGAGGGCATTCAGAGGCCAGCAGGGAAATAGAGCTCTATTTCTTGGCAGAGCTGGGCAGGTGAAAAGCATTTCTAAGAGGCTGCAGTGTCTATGATTCATGAAGTCATGTCAGAGCCCGTCATACGAGCCTCCCACGAAAAGAACCGTAAGGGGACTTGAGCTCCAAGGACAACTGCTCTGTAATGGGCTTCGGCACTCAACACCATGGGCTTTCAAGATTCAAAAGAAAAGATTAAACCCCAAGGGGTATAGGAAAACAGTCTCTGTTTGTCAGGGAGAATAAGCCTGCCTCCGTCCCCACCTCTGACACACCAGCTTTCAAGAATGATCTCTACCCAGGCTTGCTAGGGCTTGTGTTAATGTTCAGTCCAGCAGGTGTCTTTGTGGTTTAGTGATTCAATCCCACTTAATTCAGTGCATTTTCATAAAGCCACTACTCTGTGCAGGGAACTAGGCTCAGGCTGAGGAGACAGGGATGGATGAGACATCCACTCGGACCCTCTGCGAGTTCAAATCCTAATCCGAAGAGACAGCAATATCACTAGGTTACAGGCAAATGGCTTTCCAAAGAATTTTCACATCGAGGGTGTGGGAAAGGGCATCCCTCCCCTGCTCCAGGTCACACCAGCTGCCTTGAGTCCCAGGTCAAGACTCGCCTCCTCCAGGATCCTACCTTACCTCCGGGGGTGGGCAGCAAGGCAGGCATTCGAAGGCTGATTTCTCCCTGGAGAGAAGCTGAGGTCTTCCAGGAGGGAGATTTCAGAATATGAAGGGCTTAAGGGAAGGGGAAATTTTGAGGCACGAGGACCACTTTTTCAGGACACTAATGTCTTCCTACATCACAACTTAAAACCCAAGGCCTTTCAGAAGCACTGTTTCAGTTTTTCTGACTTTGCAACCCTAAGCACTAAGCAGGGACCATCATGACCAGTTTACAAAGGAGGAAACAGAGGCCTGGAGAAAGAGAAGGTGACAGAAAGACACGGTGAAGCCAGAGGACAGCCCAGGCCTCTTCCCGGTACCCATAGTTGTTTCCTCAGCTGATCCCGGGAGCTGTCCTAAGTGGAAAATTTTACTCCCTGTGTGAGGAGACCTGGAACTCAGTAGGCACCCAGCATGTACTAGCTGGTTACAGTACCAGATGAGGTAAGACATTTGAAGCTTAGCAAAGGGTGGCATGCCTAAGGTCACAAAACTAAGTAATAACAGACACAGGTTTTCAGTACAGGTCAGTTCTCTGCCCACTGGCCTTTCCCAGACACCACAGCCTTGCGGGCTAAGAAATCAGACACCACCAGCCTGGGTGGTATGTCTCTGTTCACTGACAGCTACTCTTCCAGCATGGAAAGGAAACTCTCTCCTGATTACTAATAAAGCATCAATTAGAGAAAATTGCCAACAATCCCCAGAGCAGCAAGCAGCCTCGCAGAGCCTCCAGCAGGGAGAGAAGAGGCTTGATTGAGGTCCATAAAGAGAAGTCCCCAAGCCCACAAATGCATAGTGGTCCTGCCCACCTGTAGGTGGCAGCACTTTTGAGCACTTGCTAGCTCTCTCTGGCGGTAACCAGACCTTCATGGCTCAACATTCATGAAACCGTTAGTGTGTGTTGGGCACTTGACCAGGGGCTAGAGATGCAAAGATAAACAACTACAGGCCCCCGTAACCATCCTAAAATGCAGTGCTTGCCTTGGCACCCAAGCTGGTTGACAAGTTCCTTGAGAACAGGGATCAAGCCTCCTCCCTCCCTGGAATGGCCCCCAGTCCAGTCACCACCCTGGACACAAAACAGTGGACTCAGGCCTTGGTCACCAAAAATCAGTTCACTCTGTTTGCAGACCCAAGGTTCTGCCCTTAACAGTGAGTGCTATGCTTCTTCCTTACTCAGAAAAACAGAAGGCAGGACGGACACCAGGGCTCTGCCTGGGAACCACCATCAATAAAGTGGAAACTGAAAGAGTAAGCCAGAAATACAAGCTCCACGAGCCTTGCTAGGCTGCAAGCTTCTCTCAAAAATACCTTCACTCTTTAATCTTAAAAATAGATATATTTACCAAGATCCTATACGTTCGGACAATCTTCCAGATACATGTTCATCCATCATTTTAGTTAACCCTCCCAACCCTTTGGTAAGATGGACATAAACATTCCTATTTTGTAGAAATGAAATGAAGGCCCCCAAAGACATCAAGTGACCTGCCAAATGTCACACCTCGGAAAGGGCAGACAGGAATTCTACCCAAGGTCTCCAGGCTTTACTGCAAAACTCACTGCCTTGCATCTGAGCAACCTTCCCTGACCAAGTACAGGTGCACATGCACACACAGATCAGCAGAGTATCTAGAGATCTGTGGTGAATCAATCCTACCCAAGGATACATGAAAGACGCTGAACTTTCCGCAGATTCCCATGGTTTAACACAAGCCTACTGCACACATCAAGGATGGTAGAGCCAAGTGGCTGAGAGCAAAGGATGCAGAGTCAGTACGTGTCCATCTGTCCTTGGCCAAATTACCAACCTCTTTGTGCCCAGTTTCCTCATTCATACACTGCGACAACAACAATTATATACACCTCATATACAGCTGTGGTAAACAAGTAAATGAATTAAAACAGATAAACCTAAGAGAACAATGCCCACCATGGTTTGACTTATCAAATATAGGATATTTTGCCAGGCAGTGGGCATGGCACTTCATGTACATTATCTCTACTTTGTCTGACAAATCCAGCAGACTAGGCAACATCACCCACTTTTTTAGGTGTGGAAGCTAACATTCTGAAAGTTTAGATCACTTGTCAAAGGTTACACAACTGGAAAAAGACGGGAGGAACATTTTGACCTGTTCTGAGCTGGGGAAACACAGTTCCAAAGAACCAGGCCAAGATGTGAGCCCTAGTTCTGATTACCAGCAGAACAGGACAGGATGCCCGTGTTCTCACACTTGAGTGAGAGCCCTGACCCAGCTCAGGCTGAAACCTCCACCACAGGTCTTGGCTGCTATCTACTTCCTACATTTTTGCTCTTCAGACATATCATGTTCTCAAGGCTTCTTCTGCAAACCTGAGTAAAAGGAAGGACCATTCTTCCAGCCCCAGCAGAAAAGGGACTCAGGAAGAATTTCCCAAGAGCCTGTGCTTCTCTTGATTGTTTTCTTGAAAGCCTCAGGGAGTTTGAATAACTCGGTTTCAACGTGCTTCCAATGTTCATCCCCACACTGACACTCTTTCCAGTCATCTGTTATTTATTCTTCATTAGTAATGAAAGAGTCAGCAAACCCCATTCGGCATGCTTACCTGAACATCTGGAACTAAAAGCATGTCAAATGCCTTCATGTTAATGTGCACATTTCAAATTATGGATTTATGGCTATCTATCTTGTAATGCTTCAGGAGTTTCAAGCTGGTCCTCATCAAAAAATACAACCTTTGGAAATTGTTTTGAACTCCTGCTGCTTTCTTCCTGCTACTGCATCATCATCATCAAAATAATGGTGATTGAGGACCTATGCTACCAGTGTTTTTTGAATTGAGGTATAATTTACAGACAAGAGAATTTACTTTTTGAAGCATACCGGTGAATGAGTATTAACAAATTTATATATCAAACATTTTCACCCAAAAATGTTCCTCTCTTCCCTTCTGCAGTAATCCCCTTCCCCAAGCTCCCTGGCCCTGTCACTAATCTTATTTTTATCTCTACAGTTCTGCCATTTCTAGAACATCATATAAACAGAATCATACCATTTGTGGTCTCTTGTGTCAGCTTCTTTCACTTAGCGTTACACCTCTGAAGTTCATCTTTGTTAGGGCCACTGGTTCTTAATCCTCACTGGGCTTCTGAATCTCCTGGAGAATTTAAAAATTATTCAGATGTGTACTCTTACCATGAGAATCAAATTCACTTTGTCCCAGGTAGGGGCGATTTCATTTTAAAAGTTCCCATGGGAATCCAGGTTTGAGAACTCCACTACCATATCCCCAGCTGTTATACATAAATCAGCACCAGTCCTCACCAGAAACTTGAAAGGTGTCATTGTCCCATTTTATAGGTGAGGAAAACAAGGTTGGGAACAAGATTAAATATCTTGCCCGAGATCATCAAACAGTGATTGGAAAAGTGTGATTCAGACTCGAGTCTGTCTTTTTCCTGGAGCCCACGCTCTTTCTTCTGTACCCTTTCGGGCTAAGGAGAAAATTTCATACTGTGACAAAGAACCAGTTCCTGCTCTCAAAAGAGGCCATGGAAAATTTTTACTTTAAAAAAAAAGAAAAGCAGCTCCTGTTATTTGGCTGGAGGTGGGTGGAAAGCATCTAAACAATTTTTAGAGCATGTTAACGATGCTTCATGCTTCAGCAGTAGAAAAATGGCTGAGCAGAAATTTACCAAAGTTTCAGGAGAAAAAAAAAATCACCTGTGGGCTCAGAACAACCTTGATAAATTCCAGCCCAAAGGGTGAGTTGAAGGATGCTACGGGTTCCTGAGACACAGACTTGTCATAAAAAACACCTCTGCTTGATCACTACAGTGAAGCCGGGGCTGTAGGACAGGGAAGCTGGTCTTGGAGGTCAGATTGGCCAGAAATAAAATTAAAAGTGCCCTCCTGTCTTTGGTCTCTATATGTACCCTGCTAACTGGCCTTGTCTGGGAAGAAGTTTCTCTCTGTTGTCTGTCTGAAAGAACACTGAGTCCCACAGACACTTTAGAATGAAGAACAGTCTCTTTCTATTTAGCTAACAGCCCAGCAACCAGAGTTTTCAAATGATGTTACCTGAATTCTTTGAAATTAGAAAGACTGTCATCTTTAACAACGTTTGCTTTACCGTGTAGTCAGTGCCAGGCGAGGTGCAGAGAATGCATTTGGAAGTTTGGCTTTTTTGTACGTGACGCTAGGTACTAGGATGGTACACCAGCAAATTTTTTTTTTAAGCAGAGGAACGTCAACAACTGTCTGTTTTAATAAGTGAACAGTCCCATCTTGACTAATTATTTCATGGTTGCGACGTGTCCAAACAACCCACTAGAGCCCTAAAAACCACCAAGCAAGTCAACGAGAGCAGCAGGGGACCAAATGTGAGAGTAGTATCTGTGGCCACCGAGGGATGGGACAGGCAGGGAGACAGAACTGTGTGTCCCAGCCCCAGCCTGTCCTCAGAAGCCAGTGAGGGGCTTTTGAAACGTTCAGATCCCTGGGCTTTCTCCCAGAGAGCATGTTCAGTAGGAGCTAGACCAGGCAGTGTATTTGTTTCCTAGGGATGCTGTAACAAAGGATCACAGGGCTTCCCTGGTGGCGCAGTGGTTGAGAATCTGCCTGTCAATGCAGGGGACACAGGTTCGAGCCCTGGTCTGGGAAGATCCCACATGCCGCGGAGCAACTGGGCCCGTGAGCCACAATTACTGAGCCTGCGCGTCTGGAGCCTGTGCTCCGCAACAAGAGAGGCCGCGATGGTGAGAGGCCCGCGCACTGCGATGAGGAGTGGCCCCCACTTGCTGTGGCTAGAGAAGGCCCTCACACAGAAGTGAAGACCCGACACAGCCATAAATAAAAATAAATAAATAAATAAAATTTTTTTTAAAAAAAAAAGGATCACAAACTGGGGGGCTGAAAATACACAGATTCATTGTCTCATAGTTCTGGAGTCTGGAAGTCTGAGGCCAAGGTGTCGGCCGGGTTGGTTCCTTCTGGGGCCTCCTTTCTAGCTTCTGGTAGTTTGCTGGCAATCTTTGGAGTTCCTAGACTTCTGCTGCATCACCCCAATCCCTGCATTCAAGTGGTGTTCTCCCTGCATGTGTGTGCCTCTGTGTCCAAACTTCCCCTTTTTATAAGGACACCGGTCATATTAGATTAGAGGCCCACCTTATCCCGTATGACCTCATTCTTGTTTAACAAATTACATCTGCCACAACCCTATTTCCAAATAAGGTCACGTCTGAAGTCCTAGGGATAATGATTTCAACACAGGAATTTGCGGGGTGGGGACACAATTCAACCCATGACAGGCTGGGACTGTCCTTTTAAGCTGATCGCCCAAGTGAGCTTCTCAGCCTCGTTTGAGAACCACTAACTCACAGTAGAGGCAACACCCTGTGAAAAACCGATACCCTTCACAGGAAAAAATAAAACACACACATACACACACACACACACACACACACACACACACACACACCTTTTTCCCTCTTACTTTCTAAATACCTCATCTTTGCTTCCCTAAAGCCACTTTATCAGACTAAAGGAGAAAAAAGATTTAGAGAGTGGCAGGGTGGGTCTACAGAAGGTCATTATTACACAGAGGGAATATACTCAACTGTGCATAGGGGCCACCTTCGCTACACAACCCCCCCCCCCCCACCCTGGTGACTACAGTAAGGGCCAGAGATTGCTTTTACCAAAAAAGTGTCATATATGAGATGATGTTCAAGGACTGTGAAAGTTTGGTCTTGCCCCTAAAGATGTTCGCTACTCCAAACACCAAGTAAAATTGGACGTGGGTAAATAACATGTTCCTCTCTGTGACGAATTCAAAGAAATGGCATCTGCTCCTTCAGCCACTGACTTATATTCAGTTTTCTTGGAAAAGGACACAGGCAAAGATCAAGCGTCTATTGTGCACGTGTAGAACAGCGTGAGGGTGTCATGGATTTGATAACAAAGAATGAGGAAAAGGGAAGAAAACCTTACAACTATTATTACAACGAGTACTGTAAATATTTACTCCAAACAAAAAGCAAGGCTTTGGGTTTTGTTTGTTTGTTTTTCTTAAAGATAAGTTTCCAGCCAGGAAGAAACATACAAAGACTATCTACAAATTAAAGAGTCTTCCGTGTATTCTGTATGTTACAGACCTTTGTGTTTTATCTAAAAGTGTGGTTACTGGGGCGGGTTGTTGTGCAGAATTCTGGGCCCTTAGCAATCCAGCCTGCACATAAGCCAGAGGGATCATTGCAAATGTAAATCAAATCATGTCAGTCTCCTGGTCAACACGCATCAAGTGTTTCCAATTCCAGCAGGAATAAAGTCCAAAGCCCTTGCTGAACATGACCTCCATGTACTTCACCAAGTCCCTTTGGTGCCACTCTTGCCCTCATTCACTCTCCTCCAGCTGCATGACACCATCCTGCTCCTCAAACCCATGAAGATAGCCCCAGCCTCCAGCTGCCGCTCTGGCTCTGGCCCGGCGATGCCCTTGGCAGCTCGTCTAATCCTCAGGTCTCAGCATGGATGCCCTGCCTCTGAAGGGCTCCCCGTTGCTGTAGCCCCATCCTCAGCCCTTCCCGATCCTATCCGGCTTGTTTTCTTCCTCTTACTTATGCAACTTACCATGATCTTGTTCAAGGACTGCGTCCTGGTTCACGCTGCCTCTTCTCTGTAGAAGGTAAGGAACGTGAAGACACCCCCAGGTCGGCCTTACTTCCTGATGCATCTAGACCAGACTCTTGCGCTGCTGAATGAATAAACGAATGAATGAATGGATTCACACTTACCCTGAAGACAGAACCCCATCAAATATCCTAACCTGTTATCATGGTGTAAGCATTCTACTCTTTAAAGAAGTTAATTTATAATTCCAGTTAAACACTTTGGTTTGCCATCACAGCTTAAGTAGGAAATCTTTGTAAAACCCATGAATGTCCCACCCATCTCATCTTTTGCAGTCTCTGGGGACTCGGTCTCCACCTGCCATGGTGTGAGACGAGGAGAACGAGGATGGCTGGGAAGAAGGGACCCAGAGCAGCTTTTTGACCCACTGTGACATGGAATGTAGACTGGGCCAAGGGTGGGGCGACTCTAAAGGCAGGGAATCTCAAGGAGTCTCTGCAGTATCCCACGTGAGGGACAGATGAAGGGCCAGACAGGGGCACCAAGGATGAGTAAGCCTGGGGACATGCCCATGAAACCATGGGTACAGCAATAGAGGTCTGGAGCCCTATTGGATTGGGTGAGGAGGAAAACCACAGAATTAGCATCCTTAAGAGGACCATGGCAGAGCCGAGGAGCCTCTCTTCTACTGATTCTAAAAATCCTGATCAGAGAAGACTAAATTGTCCTCAGGAAAGGAATCCAGCAAATGCCTCTTCAAGAGAGACCTCCAGTCTTTTCCCAGTCTACCCACCAATGCCAGGACTGGGGTAAGGCATGAGAGGCACCTAGGGAAAACACTTTCAAGAGAGACTCCCTCTTGGGGTCCTGCAAGTGTCTCTTTACATTCTGTGTGCCAGGGGCTTCTCCTGCCTCACCCTAGCCCAGCCCCATCACGTGTGATGGAGATCTGAGGGTCAATCCCTCTTCATTTGGATTGACTGCTACATCATGCACCCAGATGGCTTTCGATGAACCCTGGGCCAGATCAGAGACGAATAGCAACCACAATCTGAATCCACAAGCTTATGATCTAATAAGGGATGAGATGCAATTAGCTTAACACTCAGGAGGCCAGGACAAGTTCCCTAACAGTATATGGGGATCACATAGGGAAGGAAGAGCTCACGGGGTTTGGCATGACTTCTCGTAGGCTATCACAGTCAGGAGAGACACTGGGGCATGAGTAAGACTTGGACAGGTGAAAGCTGGCACTTGAAAGATTCCCAACAGAAAGAGGGATATAAGCAAGCATGGTGAAAAGACAGGGTGTAAGGCAGAATTATGGACAAAGTCAGAATGAAAAGGTTGACAGGGTATTTTGTCGGTAGCCTGTCAAAGTCTGGGTGTCATCAAAGCCAACTCAGGTCTTCAAGCCTGACATTTTTCTGTCATTTTCTTTCTAATTAGTACAGAAGCAAAGCTCTCAAGCTTTCATTTTACTCTGATGCCCGTGCTAATGACAGGATGGGCGATTAGCTGATAGAAAAGGCAATCCTCTTCCACATAGACCATTGAAACTGTGCCCAGGGTTAATTCATACATCATACACTAAAGAAGAGTCTTCTTATCCAGGCCTAATGAGTCTTGGTGAAGAAAAGTAACAGGCATCAGCACATAGGCCAGGGATTAAATGCACTAATTAAAATGCAATGTCACCCAAGCTGCCCCGTTTCCAAAGATCAGCAATGCCAAGAAGTCAATAAGGCTAGAAGTTCAAGTTGGCAAGTGGAGCGAGTAGTAGGGCTCCGGGGAGGGAGGGGGGCCTGGTGGAACAGCACCAGACAGCCAGGCAGCTCCCACTTGGAGAGCGAAAACACTTTCTGATGGCCGCATGTAACTCATAAAACATAATTTTATTCTTAGAAGCAATTTCCATTACCGGCCCTGTTTATTATCACATTATTTTCTCAATAGCAGCAATAAACACACTAAACTCTCCCTGTTTGCTCACATTTTTATTACTGTTCACAGGCGTCAGGAAAGGGTAAGCTGTGAAGGATGTGCTCATTATCCAGGAGCCCGTGTGGGGCTGGCACTTTCCTCCAGCCTCGCGAACCCCCTCTCTGCAGCCTGGGAGGCGGCCAGGAGCTGGAGGCCCACCCAAGTGGCCAGGGAAACCAGGAAGGAACTGGGCAGAGGGGCCCAAGCTGATCTGGGCCAAGGCTAACCAGTAAGGAATTTGTTCCAATTTCTCCACTTGTGGTTTTGACCTAGCAGAAAAAGTGTAAATAAATACCCCAAGCAACGTTTGAACACTCTGAAGAGTGCTTTTCGAACTCCAGGTCATGGCCCTTCAGTGGATTAGGAAACAAATTTAATGGGTCAGGGCCAGCATTTTATTTTATTTTTTTAACATCTTCATTGGAGTATAGTTGCTTTATAATGTTGTGTTAGTTTCTGCTGTATCACAAAGTGAATCAGTTATACATATACATATATCCCCAGATCCCCTCCCTCTTGAGCCTCCCTTCCACCCTCTGTATCCCACCCCTCTAGGTGGTCACACAGCACCGAGCTGATCTCCCTGTGCTATGCGGCTGCTTCCCACTAGCTGTCTATTTTACACTTGGTAGTGTATATATGTCAATGCTACTCTCTCACTTCATCCCAGCTTACCCTTCCCCCTTCCCGTGTCCTCAAGTCCATTCTCTATGTCTGCGTCTTTATTCCTGTCCTGCCCCTAGGTTCATCAGAAACATTTTTTTTAGATTCCATATATATGTGGTAGCATGCGGCATTTGTTTTTCTCTTTCTGACTTACTTCACTCTGTATGACAGTCTCTAGTTCCATGCACCTCACTACAAATAACTCAATGTCATTTCTTTTTATGGCTGAGTAATATTCCATTTGTATATATGTGCCACATCTTCTTTATCCATTCATCTGTCGACGGACACTTAGGTTGCTTCCATGTCCTGGCTATTGTAAATACAGCTGCAATGAACATTGTGGTACATGACTCTTTTTGAATTATGGTTTTCTCAGGGTATATGCCCAGTAGTGGGATTGCTGGGTCGTATGGTAGTTCTATTTTTAGTTTTTTAAGGAACCTCCATACTGTTCTCCATAGTGGCTGTATCAATTTACATTCCCACCAACAGTGCAAGAGGGTTCCCTTTTCTCCACACCCTCTCCAGCATTTATTGTTTGTAGGTTTTTTGATGATGGCCATTCTGACCGGTGTGAGGTGATACCTCACTGTAGTTTTGATTTGCATTTCTCTAATGATTACTGATGTTGAGCATCCTTTCATATGTTTGTTGGCAATCTGTATATCTTCTTTGGAGAAATTTTTTTTAATCTAATTTTTATTTTATCTTGGGGTATCATTGATTTACAATGTTGTGTTAGTTTCAGGTGTACAGAAAAGTGGTTCAGTTATACATACACATATATCCATCCTTTTTCAGATTCTTTTCCCATATAGGTTATTACAGAATACTGAGTAGAGTTCCCTGTGCTACACAGTAGGTCCTTGTTGATTATCTATTTTATATATAGTAGTGTGTATATGTTAATCCCAAATTTCTAATTTATCTCTCCCCTCACCTTTCCCCTTTGGTAACCATAAATTTGTTTTCTAAGTCTGTGAGTCTGTTTCTATTTTGTAAATAAGTTCAATTGTATCATATTTTAGATTCCACATATAAGTGATATCACATGACATTTGTCTTTGTCTGACGTACTTCACCTAGCAGAACCAGCATTTTAGAATAAAATGGAAAGTAGAGTGTATGGCAGTAGAATATTAGTTAAAAACATCTTTTGTTTTGGTTTTGTGTATATCCAAGTATGTGTGTATGGTTCCATTGAAGTATGATGATCTCTTAGTAAGGGCAAATGTCATCAATGTGTAATAAACACAACTGAGGATTTGTGCCTTCCAGGAAAATGGCAGAGCCATGAACAAGAAGAGCAGTTGGCTTGAGACAACTGGGTTTGAATCCCGGTCTTCACACTTAGGAGCTGTGTGACTTGGGGCTTATCATTTCTAACTTCAGCTCTGCCATCTGATGATGAGAATAAAACACCTGCTCCACCAAGGCTGATGTGAGAAGGTGGGGTGTGATGTGCACAGTGGAAAGAGCGGTGGACCTGGAATCGGAACCCCCAGGTGGTCTGCTCAGCTCTGTGATTCATCAGCCCCGACTGAGCAGGGCGCTTTACCTCTCAGCTTCAGCCTCACCATCCATAACATGTGGGTAATGACATCTAGCTCACAGGTTTGCTATGAGGGAGGATGAATGAGATAAAAAGATGTGGATGTGCTTTGTGAATGGAAAAGTGCTATAAAACATGAGTGCTCATGTTTTCTATTTTTATCTGACTCCGTGTAGTAGAGGAAACGCTGTTCTTAGTGGACACCAGTAGGTTCAAGTCCAGAAGCTACTGGCTGAGGCCCAAGCCTGCGTGTAGCCTAGTGTCCCCTAATGTGGAAGCATGACAAGTGATGGCCTCAGACATAAAGCCAGAATCTGGAAAACTCTCCCTCAGCCTTACTCTCTCCTACAAAGACTTCAAGGAATTTAGGTGTGTTTCAAGGGACCTCTATTGAGTAGGGGAAAGAGGTCTTTCTGGAGGAGATAAAGAAGAGGGTAGGCAGAGAGCCCTATAGGAGGCCCCATTTTAAGTGCATCAGAGTATCCAGTTACAAATTATTCTCTCTGTTGACTGCAGCCTTTTAAGAATATCCCAGTCTGGTTTCAACTTAACCATAGGACAATAGGTCCCAAGCCTTGCTGAGTATCAAGGTCATCTATACAACTATTTAAAAATAAGATTCCCAGGCCACTCCATGCAGAATTTGTGTCACTTGGCCCAGTATGGTGCTTACTGAGGTGACCTTCCTTAAAAGCTGCTCAGTTGACTGTGATAAACACACCCAGTTTCCAAGCTTTTGCCTGGGGAAGGGAGTCAATGCAGCCATCCCGAGATGTAGATTATTAGTTCTCTATAGGGATAGAGGACATTTACTTGCAAGGTGGTTCTCATACTTGGATATGCTGAAGAATTTCCCCAAGGGGATTATCAAGTTGACAGGATCCTGAGACTGAGCCCTAGAAATTCCATCCAAGTTGGGGCCAACGATTCCACAGGGCTGATAAGCCTCCCAGGGCGGGGGGCTTCTGGGACAGAGAAAACAGAAACCAGACCTTTGAAAAACACAGAAAATAACTGGCAAATCGCTTCACCTCTCTGAGCCTGCTTCATCAGCTCCAAATGGGGGCAATCCTGGCCCCTGTGTATCTCCATCACAGGGTTGTTGCAGGACTGAATGAGAATGTAGGGTGTAAGTTGTAAATGGCTGTGAAGGGTGCTTATTGTGATTGACCAGATAGCTGTGTAACTCAGAGCAAAAACATCTGCAGGGCAAAAACCACACATTTCCAACTGATCCCAAACCAGATCCTTGAGAGACAAAAGACCACAATTCCCTTGAAAACCAAACAAGGTAATGGAAAGACCAAACCACATTTATCTGGTTTCTCACTCATTCAGCTGCCTGATTCTCACTGAAATCACCCTGGTTTCTTTCACTTTCAGACCTATGGGGCAGCACTTATTTTCAAGGACAGGATAAGATAGTATATTTAAATCTCACATGAAGGATGGTATAAATTAAAAACTCTTTACATGTGCAAACCGCCGCTGGTAAAATACAAGAGAACTGAGGGTTCAATCTTCAGGGACCATGATTGGATAAAACTGGGTCCCAACAAAGACCTAGACTTAGAACACCAGAACTGGAAGGTAACTGAAGGCCTTTATATACAAGAAAACTAAGAAAACTGAGACCCAGAGAAGGTCACATCATTGGGGGTTACAAAATCCACCTCCCTTGACTCCCAAGTCACTGGTGTTCTCATTCTAGCAAGCCTTGATAGAAACACTTAACAGATGTCCACCATATTTTTTTGAGTGCGCACTTGGGATTCAAGGATGGCTAAGATATAGTCCTTGTCTTAAAGGACCTTACAGTCTAAATAGGGAGGTGAGAAAACAAAATCCAATGGTAACAATTCAAGGTACCTCAGGCAACTTGCAAACCAGAGCAGAAAGGGTAAGTGCTAGCGATGCGTGGTGGGCCGAGGCAAGCCACAGTTGGCTGGGGAAAGACTGGGAAGCCATGCCAACCAGGCAGAAGAAAACAAGGGCTGCTTGGGGAATAAGGAAAGAACAGAGGTCTCTAAAGATCAGCACACATAATGGGAGGAATGGTTGGAGAGAAGGCTGGGTTAGATAATGATGAGCTTTAAACACCAGTTTGCAGAGTTGAGATTGCATGGGGAGCAACTGAAGGTTTTTGAGCAAGAAAGAAACCCAATATTATAGAAACATGAAATAAGAGCACTGAGAGGAATCTCAGCAGTGCTTCTCAAACTTGACAGTAGATTGCATCACCTGAGGTCCTTGCAGATTCTGATTCAGCAGGTCTGGAGCGGGACCCTGAATTCTGCATTTCTCACCATATCCCAGGTTATATGATACTGCTGGTCAGGGGATCACATTTTGAGTAGCAAGATCAGTGCTCATTATAGCCCAGTGGATTTCAACTCTGCCTACATATTAGCATTGCCTAGGGGGCTTCACAGAAAATGCTGGTACCTATGTCCTACCCTGGAAACCAATACAATCAAATAGTTGGGGGAATATCAACACTGACAATTTTAAATGCCCTTCAGTGATTCATTCCAGTGTGCAACTAGAGCTGAGATCCTACTTCCAGAGCAACCTCTCCTCACTGCAGAAGACAGTCAGAACAAGAAAGTGACCTGCACAAGATCATTCATTTCATAGAAGAGACTGAAAGAGGACCAGGTCCCGTGTTCCTCACACCGAGCCTTCCCAGTCTATCACATAGCCTTATTGTGTAGCAATCTCTGAAAGTTGTTCAGAAAATGGCAGGAAGCTGCAAATATTCTTTGGGGTATTTTTCTAGCAACAGTTTTGGGTAGCATTCTGTGAGGTTATTCTCATATATTGGCCTTCAATCTTTTTGATTAACGAGTGAAGAAAAACCCCTATGTACCCCCCATCCCATTTTGGCAGCTGCATGATCCTATAACAAAGTATGTAGGAAACTTAATAAGAAAAACTGGCAATGTGTTACAATTATGCTTGGCTGGCTAGAAATTGAATTCCACAAGTGCAAATAATTTAAAATGTAAAGAAGTTGGTAACTGGAGTTTTCACTTAGGAAAAATAAAAGTGAAATTTGTCTATTTGACTTTTTTTCCTCATTACCCAAAGGCAGCATGGCCCTGGGGGATGAGTGCTGGACTGAGGCTCTACTTGTGGTTTCTACTTCACTGTGTGCCCTTGGGCAGGTAACTGCAGTTTTGAGCCTCAGTTTTCTCATCAGTGAAATAAAGGGGGTGGAATTCGATGATCTCTAGCCCTTAGAACTGCTACAATTCTAAATAAAATATAATTCAATGGGGAGACAAGGGGGCAACAACTTTAAAAAAGAAAAAAAGCCAGCATAGTCATGACTTAAAAAGTGAGAAGAAAAGACAATGAGAAAGAGAAACTTCAATTCTGGCAGATGGACACTGCTAGGTGTTTTTCCCAATATCGAAGCGCTCTTTCTTCCTTCCTTATGATCAGAACTCCAGTTATGTTTGAGGATGGAATGAGCCAAGATAAAAAGTACATTTCCCAGACTCTCTTGCAGCTAAGATCGACCATGTGACACAATTCTGGCCAATGAGACGTAAGCAGAAGCAGGCTGCAGATTTCTGGGAAAGTTATGCTTTCCTTCTTTAGATGCTATCTCTTTCTCCTCTTTGTTTCTTACTTCTTCTTCCTAAATGAGGTGTAGTTTTTACTTTCCAATCCATGGTATCTACAAATGCTTTCAAGTAGTTACTTCCAATTTATATAAACACTAGTAAACATACAACTCAATCCTTACTCGAAGACCACTGTGGCTCTGCCATAGTCATCGTCCCTCAAAATCTCCAAGCCAACCGATTCACCAAGGATCACTAGCTCAGTGACTCGCCAATTGACCAGTTTGTTGACTTATTGATTCACTAAAAAAATGGGGGGGGGGGGAGTTTTCTATTAACCAATTATAAAATTCATAGCAGTTCTGGTTCCTTTGAGGATGGTTAATATTCAGTATACTCTTGGTTTGTAATTTTTCATATTTTGAATTTCACCTGTCAGGCAGGTCACAAATGTTAAATATTTTATATTTATAAATGATAGGATAGGTTTCTTTCACTCAGTGTCTTTTAATCCAGGTGACTCCCTTTTCTATTTAGTTGATTTACTGACTTGCTTTCATAACTGAGAGAAAAGGGGTGGTACCACTTGAACTGTGCACCAAGATTGGGAACATGTCATTCATTTATCTGTATATATCACTCATCCACCAAATCAATACACATGCATACATCTTACACAAATATCCACACTCTCACCCACACCCACAGACCTGACTTGCTTAGTCAGACTGACAAATTCATATTATGACACCGTAGACTCTGTAAGGACTAGCCCATACACTTGCCTATAAAGCATTAAGCATTTCAGAAAAGACTAGGTATCTGAAATGAGAACTACATGTTTATTTTTACCTGTATTGTGAAATATATAGATTCTGTCTGAAAATTTACATCAGGGGAAGGGAACTCAATTACTCTTTATTGTTTAATGATACAGAAATTATACAGTACCCATGGAGACAGTGATGGAGACACAACTCTTTAGTACCCATGGAGACAGTACCCGTGGAGACAGTACCCATGGAGACAGTGATGGAGACACAACTCTTTAGTATCCTATCTTGATAAGTGGGCATCATTTGAGATGAGAAACAGTGTTGTTTTACTCTGTGTAGTTAATGATTTGCAAAGACTATCCAAGACTAGAGAAGAGTCTTTGTGGCTGCATGGACATATATGTATCTGAGTGATGCATGCCTAACAAAGTAAGCATGGAAAAATGTTGGTGCAAAATCCTCCCCAAGCACAAAATCCACAAAATTCTCTGTACAAGTCCCTCATTTTTCTCCTACTCAAGAAAGTAAATTAGTGGACTGAGGAAAGTAGGGAAGTTAGAAGACTAGATTTAACATGCCCTTGGAGCGAGAGTCTGTACACTCATTGAAATCCTTGACACCCATGCTATACATTACAGTGAAATTCAAAATTCACAAACTGTAATGCACAGAACATTAGGCCAGGCTCGGTGAAACACAAATAATTGCTATACACTTTCTAAGTGGTTAATAAAAAAGCTGTTACTTTTTTTGGTTAATTAAGTATTAGATAAAAGGGTCCTTTAACAAATTACTCTACTGGTCATTTGCTAATAAATTCTGTAGAATTGGAGTTGGGCCAGTTGGTCATTCCCAGGTAAACTAGTAAACTATTCAGAAAGTGGCCTGGGGTTGATTGTCAGTGAATTCACGTAGGGCTTCCCATCCCTTGCATCTACCATTATTAACAGGCTATTTTAAAGCATTATAGACATTTTTGTTTATAACAATGGCATTATTTTTTAAATGATTGTTCATTAATAAATACAATTCCATTGTCTGATATATCTGGTGTTTGGGCTTCCAATATTATAGTGCTATCTTAATGTTAGCTTGACAATTCTCCTAAGTTATGTTGAAAACCCTAAACTCGAAAAAAAAATTCTCCCTTTTCATGGTTCAGGTCCTGAAGGTGATCTGTGTGTTACACACCATTCTTGTCTCACATAAACTGCTCTGCAATTGTGATTTCTCTCTATATCAGTAGAAGGAATTTTGTTTCTCTCTGTAATTAGCTTGAGTTCTCACTTTAATGTAGAGTCATTTATTTAAATATGATCTTTGAAATGCTAGGCACATTTACTGATTCCAGACAGACATTAGAGAGGCTTCTGTCTCTTTCTGAGTAAGCTGACATTGTGTTCCGCCTCTGGGGGTGTGTGGGTGTGTGTGTCTGTGCACACCCCTGTGTGTGCATGGGAGAATACAATGTAAATCACATGATTTCTGATAGGAAAAGTGATATCACAGTTGCTTCCAAACTGAAAACGAACGTCTCAGTGGTCAAAAACGAAGTCCCTCTCACGTCTCACATCACCCTGTTAGCCCCCTCCCTGCTGGAGCAGCTCAGAGGCTTCTGTTTAAACATTTTATACCCACTTCCTTCTGGCTACCTCGTAACGTAAATGTGAGGAAGGAGGAGATTCCGAGCCATCAGTCATCTATTTACCCTCCAGTGCTTCAACGCCTCCATGGGACCCTAAGCTTTACTCCTTTATAGTTCTTAGGGTTCATCTTTCTTAATTTAAAACCCAAATTCATTACCAGCCTACTTCAAAACCTCTGGTGAATCCCCATCTCCTACAGGAGAGAGGGCAAACTCCTTTTGATGGTAAACCGAGTCCTGCCTAGGCTGTCCTTGATACCCTGGGAAGCCTCCCCTCTGGGCATCATGTGAACGTGTTTGTGTTTCCCCACTTGCTCCCTGCCCCTTCTGTGCCTTTGTCCTAGGGGGTCCCTATCCCTAACATGGCCATTCCCGTTCCTGCAAGATGCTTCATCGTTCTTCAGAGTTTGTTTAAGCAAGTCACCTCCCCAGTGGAACTTCCCAAAGCAGAGTTTGGAACTCTTGACTTCCTCTTCCAATTTAAGTGCTTATCTTATGATCAAGAGCAGTGTCTGTTACTGGAACCCAAGCTGCACAAACTGTACAACCTTATGCACCTTACTCAACCTCTCTAAGCCTCTAGGTTGTGGTCTTTAAAATGAGACTAATAATAGTACCCAACACAGTTTGTTGTAGAAATTGAATGATTGTACCCATCCCTGAACACATTTTTCCCAGGATACCGGGCTGAATCAGTCACCAACTCAACAGCATTTAACCCAGAACTTAACATATTGTGGCTTCTAGATTTAAGATATCTAGTTTCTAAAGACTCTTAGATGATAAATTATTTTTAAGAAGTCATTATAATCTCTCTCTTGATAGGCACAAGATTTACCAGTCCCCATCACGACCATCTTTGCCCCTGGGTTTTACAGGCTGCATAACACTCAGCAGACCATACAGGCGCTGCCTTGGAGCTTAGGAAGTTTCTTCTGTGATAAGGTTTGCCTAAGTCCAGGCAGACCTAGGTGTACCACCGCAGGGCTCTGAAACGTACACGACAGCCAGCAGTATAGTTTTTAAGCGGTGCAGTCCTTAGATCCTTGTTAGGGTCTCCTCCTTAGTGAGAGGAGAAGTACGATCCTTAGATGTGCTACGTCTTCAGGGCTTCCTGAAGCTTCCTCCAAACTTAGCCAGGACCCTGATAGGTCCACAGGCAAACTCAGCTCTTACAATTAGCCTCTTCAAAGGCTCTGTTGTATATGGTATCTTTTTATTCCTGTTTATTTTTTAAATTATTATTTGCCCACTGTTGAGCATACAGTGCCCTGTAAATGCTAACCGTTAATATTATTATAAACTGCAAGCTCCTTGAAAGCAGAAACCATGCCTTCTTTTTACCTTTTTATTCTGATACAGCACTTAACATAATACCCAGAAAGATCTCAATTAATACCGCTTGAATTGATAAATTTCAGTTATAATTAGCAATGGCATAGTGATTTATAATACATAGAGGACTTGCATATTCACTCCCTCAATTATCCTCAAAATGTTTGCTTTGCTTTTTCTTTGCTGCCATCACTTTGAATTTAAACTTGAGAGTCTTTTCACTAGACAATGATTTATTTAATTAATTAACTAATTTTGACCTGGCAATGTTATTCAGATGTAAGTGCCGCCCCAAGAAAAGCTTCTGATTTTTTTTTTTTCCCTCACAGGCAACAAAATTGGAGTTTCCATCAACCTTGGAAAATCCCACATAACCATGATTCAGGGTTATAACTAATCTGTAAGCTGTGCTAGAAAGAAAGTGAAAGGAAACACAGAAGTCATTATCTGCAAAAAGGAATAGTCTGAAATCATTTCTATCAAGTGCAATGCCGGTAATCTCAGCTGAATTTCTGGAGGAACGTATGTAATTGAGTAGATAGTTTCCAAGAACACTCAAAGTTATAACACCCCCAGCATTTAATATATAGGAGTATGTTATTCTTTCAGTAAATCCCGACTGTATTAAAGTTTCCAGTGATGAATAGACCCAATGAAAACATCTCTGAATGCCCCTTGTCATTTTTACTACTTACCCAGTCAAAGGAGTTCCAGTCAAGTTATTATTTTGCAGTTAAAATATCCTCAGATACTAAAGGTTCCAAAAAACCCATGCCTCATTCTCAAGAACATTCTCATAATTTAGACACAAGCTTTTTATTAAGTATATAAAGGTGCAAAATTTATAAACCTCATAAAAAACCTTCCCATTTCTGCTCCCCTTGTGTCTGACTTGCTACAGTCCTCTTCATCCTACACAATCATTAATGCTGTTTTACTTCATGGAGCCACGTGGAAGGCAACCTGGGTGATTTAAATATCTTTAAAGCCTCTTTTTAAAGGGAGAAATGCATCCTTTTATGTATCTAACCGGTGACCTTCTAGAAAGTAAAATAAGGGCAGCCAGCTCCCTTCACTTTGCCCTCTGGTTTGGAAGGAGAGCAAGAAAGACCACTGCACAGAATGAAAAGGGGGGAATTCAGGAGTCAGCTTTCTTCAGGTAATGACTTTTGTTTTTTTTTCCTCCATTAGCATCTTAACAGCCTATGGCTTAGAGATCATTGAGAGGCACCAAGGTGAGGTGAAGTCAAAACTGCCAATAAGGGGACAGACAACTTGATGAGAAATTATGTGGCTGTCCTCAGAAGTGGAGGGGGAAGGAGGTGACCCCTCCAAATCTCTACACCAAGACACACTCCAACAGCCTTAGATGAAGCTTCTTAAGCTCTTTTGGAGGCAGAGTTGCTAGCGCTATATGGGTCCCAGATAATTCATTAAATGAGGCAATATACGTAAAACCACTTGGTTATTTTAATAGTTTTTATTTTTTAAATTTTAACCTGGGGTGCAAAGGGTCATCCAAGTTCTTTGTAAATTATAGACTATTCTATGAATTTAGGTGAAACTATTATTCGAGTGGGAAGCGTGTTTCTGCTCCCCACTGCTCCCTGAGGGGTTGCTACAGATGGGCAAATACATCGTGATACCTCTCCCTGCCCCTCACAGGGACTAGGGCGGGGAAGGGGGGAAGCCCATGCTGAGAATTTGGTCTGGCCCAAGGAAAAGATAAAACTATAAATTGAAAGCACGCTCCTGATCTTTGCATGGCCAACGGGGAGTGATTGGAGATCAAGGAGATCACTTTGGAATGACACCGCTATGAGCCCCATTTCATATGCGCCAGGGGGTCCCTTGCCACGGACTACTGCATGACAGGGAACAGGAGGAGGCGAGAAAGGAAAGGAAAGCTGCTCTGGAATGTAAAACACCATCCCCCTTGGGACTAGGAAAGATCTTTGTAGACTGTATGCATATACTTTAGGAGAATGTTCCTCTGATATATATGTGGGTTGTATTGCCTCTGAGAATTATTATCTGTCCTGGGAGCAATGCGTTCACGTGCATGGGTGGGGTTGGGTGTGGGTGATCAGCCCAAGATTTACCCACCTAGGACAGAAGACCCCAAGAGGAGTGAGGGTGTGTATATTTTTTGCATGCTGGTGGGGAGATGTGAAAAGCGACCAGCCCTGGGATGCAGTCACCTACCTTGAACTGTTCTACTTAAGTCCCACATGCAGTTGTTCTTGAGACAGCCAGCAACTCAGGCCTTGGGAAATGTACAGTCTTACGCATGACTGTAGATGCTATGTGCTAAGGTGGGAGGATGAGGATGGATCTAGAGCAAGATCCATCCCTAGAGATGGATGTGGAGTTTTCCTAGGGTGAGCCCAAAACCCACACTTTAAAGGATTAAGGGAATGGATCTCACTCTGAGATCTCTACCCATGGTAGGACTCCTGGTGAGTGATATAGCTTAGTCCATTGGTTGCTGAAAATAATCTATTTAGCATCTAATATTAAAAGTATTACTCTCAATGTTGTAATTCCTCTTAGTTATCTCCAAACCATAGTTTAAAGGTCTTAGATAACAAAACAGAATTTTTTGGTAGAGTTGTATAAAATCAAAGGCCCAAGCAGTAAGGGAAATGTAGTCTTTTACACAAATAAATAAGACCTGTGTGGTGGTATCAACGTCTAATGGAAAATAAACAATGGCCCAGAGTTCCAGGCAGTGAGCCATAGAGAGTGAGCCCAGGTCCAAAGTGACAGGGGCAAGGATGGATTTATAGTTCTACAACGAAGCAGCTGCCTCTTGGATCATTCCTGAGCAGATATTGGGGCAAACCCCTCTTTTCACAAATATCCTAGTGGAAGTTTTCTCTTGCTTACATTATTGCCACTTGTTATGATTCTAATTATCATCAAACTATCCCATAAATATTTACGGAACTGAACAAATGGGATAATTAATTCACTCTCCAAATATTTACTGACTGCTGCCTCTCAGCACACACAAAACTCTCCCCCAAACATGTACACATGTCCTCACATCTGCACACCCAGGCAAACACATTCCCATACGCACCCATGTAGCAGTATGTTTGTACATACTCATGCATACACACGTGTACCATAGTCTCACCTAATGTACACATATATACACATTGGATATAAAGAAGGATACACGCTCTACATACTTGGAAGTTCGTACATCAGCTGTACAGTGTGATGATCTAAGACCCAAGGCATTAGCCCAGGCAGCAATGGCAGAAGGAGAACCTCTTAATTTCCTTGATGCTGGTTCCCCCCAGTTCTCTGCTCTGGCTGCAGGAATCCTGGCAACACAACAGCTCTGGTTGCTCCCCTTGACTGACAGGCCTGGGCCCTCAGGGGAGGCGCTGAGCCAGAATCTTTGACTCTGAATGCCAGAAACCATTTTTCAGATACCTGGGTCTTAGGTTGGTCCCAGCCCCCGTGAGATCTCCGTCACTTCCTCTGCCTTCTTCTCTATAACTCTACTCCATGCTGCCAATTGCTTACTTGGCTGGCTGCTGGGGGCACACAGGTGCATTTCTCAGGGGGCTGTTAAGACACAGCAAGAACCAAAAGGAGATGAAATTGCAAGAGGAAAGATGAAGATAAAGGCAGATAAAGACTCCTCCAGAAGAGGGAAAGGAAGATAGAAATAGATGAACAAGAAGGTCAGTGGTCAAGGGACATGATGGAAGGCAGACAGGATGAAAATCTTAAACGAGTCAAATCTGAAGATTCAGAATCTAAGTTGGGAGATGTTGAGAAAGCAATGGGGGGAGGGGTGATCCCTGCATTCAAAGCTTTTTGTCCCGCCAAGGTGGGAGCAGCTCCTTGAAAACTCAAATGAGCAGACCCAGCTAAATAGAGTAAAAGACATTTTAAAATGTATATTAAAACACAAATTCAAAAAGAAGTATTAAAAAGAAATCAAAATATACACGTGGAGTTAACAGGTTTCAAATTCTCATACGTGCAGATATTGAATATCAAGCAGACCAGACTGAGATTCGTCTGAAATATTCTGTTTTTCTTTGGGTTTGGGGTTCGCACAGGCCCAGCATCTGTACACACTAATGCACTGGCAGAACTTGGTAAATGGTAAACGAGAACAATCAACCAGGAATAATAGGAATGAAATTTCTCAAGGGGAAGAACAAATGGCAAAGATTGAGGCTTTCTCTTGCCACATGCAAAAATGAATATATTTCATCTCTGTGTCCATCCTTTTGGCATTTGTTCTACTGGAGGAAACAGCAACATTATACCTAAGACATGTTTGTAAGTGCAGGCTAATTGTTTCTGGCTCAGCTTCTCTATATTTGGGGAGTTTTCAGAAAAAAAAAATCATTCTGTATTTCTCTGACTCATCCTTCTTTTGGACAATGAAAATACTGGTGATTCTACTGATGTTAGAAATATGATCAATGATGTTGTAAGTATGATAGTGATAAAAGAAATTGTGTTATTACATTTTAAATGGTCTATATTCATTATTATATAATTAACAAATAAAATACTTATCTGCATTTAATATTTTTAAGGAATAAAAATGAGCATTTTTATGTTAGTTATCAGTGGCTTAACTTAAGATTTTTAATTTAATCTCTTTAGAACCTTTCTAAAGTACTTACTATCCATGACCAAAGACAGTAACAATTTGACTGTCAACATAACAACAACTATCTACTGATTTCAGAAAATGTTAGAAGCTGTGTAATAATTTATAAATATTTTTCATATTAAAAGGAACACATACCATGATTTATTCCCTACTCTTTAATTCAAAATACTTTATGAAGTGTGGTGTCACAGAGGCCAAGGGAAAAATAATATTCCATAGTTTGCAGAATTGAATACCGTAGGGAGTTCAAGTAGGATAAATCCTGACAAACTCTCCAGGATCTGGAAAATAGGAGATGACTCGTAACCTTTCTGTGAGAATGTATGAAAGGATATGAAAAGAGCAGGATCTAAGTTACAGAAGGTTGAGGAATGGCAGGCAGTGAAGTAGGAGAATCTTCTAGTTGTACACAGCACCCTGGCCTGCTAACGTCGGGTGCAACCTCGGGTTGCTCCTTCTCAAGCCACACATCCATGTTCTCCAGGTAGAGGCAGAGAAGAGGGAGTCCAAAAAAAAAAGCAATAAAAACTTCAACCCGGGAGAAACACCACTGCTCCTCCCATATCAAAATAAATACGTCCTACCCCATGGGTTTTGTGCCTTCACTGGAGTAGTTACCCCACTCCGCCTTCCCTGCATGCATGTGTACTCACGTGAATGTCCATCTCTAGATTATGTCTCCTTGAGGGTAAGTCTGCTAATTGTCAACTTTTTATCATTCCAGTGTCTAGGAAGATGCCTGTCCAACAGCATATGCTTACGTTTATTTCAATTCAAAGTTCTCTTTTTTTTTTTCCTCTTTAAGTAATCTCTCATAGATTAGGGGCCCAGCTACAGAGCTGACCGATGGCATTGCATATTATCACTAGACATTACAGAATTTGGAATTGCGGAGAGAAATGCCTTCACATGGTCAGTGGACTGAGTCAAGGCCTTCGTGAGTAAAACTGTGACAGTTGCTTACCTGACATGTCCCATTCCCATCTTCAAATCCACCCCTCACTCCCAGCCCTACTCCAGACTCCCAAGAGTCTTTGTTTATTGCACAAGAAGGAAACAATCTTTGAACCAGAGAATGTCAATTCTAGTCGGGATCTTAAGATACCTCTAATCTTTTGGTTCTCAAACCTTGTTTCTGAAGCATTCAGAGCTAAACAGAGATTATCTGCCATTAAAATCAAATGAGACAACCCTAAGGGAACCTCTATTACATACCAAGCAATAAATTAGATACTCTACACATATTATCACATTATATTCTACAAACAAATCCATGAGGTCTTTGCCCAGTCCTCACAGAAAAAAAAAAGAGAAGCTACTGAATAAATTTCTCAATGATAATGTTTTCGTGCACAAGCTTTCATGAACTTTTAGTTCCTTCTATTGCTGGTCTGCTGGCAGGCAAGACAATCTAAAAAACACTTAATTGATAAATATCACACCTGCTCTCAAGTGTCTACTCAGCCTGGCAGCCTCATCTTTTACTGTGTGTGTGGTAGGTAGACCTAGACCATTTTTCATCCTGCTCATATGTGATTCTGTAAAAATAGTTTATGTGGCATTCCCATCTGAGATTCAGAAAGATGAAGAGATATAGACTATTTTCTGCTAGAGAAATCTTTCCTGTTGGTATAGAGGAATTATAGTAATTTCATTTGGGGGGCTTCCCTGGTGGCACAGTGGTTAAGAATCCATTTGCCAATGCAGGGGACATGGGTTCGATCCCTGGCCCGGGAAGGTCCCACGTGCCACAGAGCAACTAAGCCCGTGCGCCACAACTAGTGAGCCCGCGTGCCACAACTACTGAAGCCCGCGTGCCTAGAGCCCGTGCTCTGCAACAAGAGAAGCCACCGCAATGAGAAGCCCGCGCACTGCAACGAAGAGCAGCCCCCGCTCACCACAACTAGAGAAAGCCCGCACGCAGCAACGAAGACCCAACACAGCCAAAAACAAAACCAAATAAATAAATAAATTTATTAAAAAAAAAAAAACAACTTTCATTTGGGAAAAGAGCACTCAAACTTCCTGTTACTCTAAACAAAGTTGAGAGAGTAAATCACTGCGTGCAAGGCTCTTCATTTATAAAGGAGGAAAGTGATGCTTAGAGAGAAGAGGGGACTTATTCTAAGTCACACAGCAATTTAATGTCAGAGACAAGAGTAGAAACAGAGAATTCACTCTCTTGAATCCAAGTCCAATCCTCTTCACTCCCACAACACAGAAACAGTATACCCATGCTAAGGACCTAGAACAGGGTTTTCTTAGTTATTTTTGAGACTATCTATCTGAATTTGAATTCTGAAAAAGCCACCAGGAGAGAATGGCACTTTGAATACAGCAGTTTCTTTCAAGTTACACACTTAGGTTCAAAAGGGAAAAAAGTATTCAAGTGGCAGAAAATTCTCATTAGTGTCTAGAAGGAACGCACACAGGATAAATCCACGGATTTTGTTGTTGTTACTGTTGCTGTTACATATATATGCGGATTATGAGCAAGAAGCATAATCATCAACGAGTAGGGTGGAACCCTCACTCCAGCAAGACACCTGCCATCTGTAGTGGGAAATACAAGTATAAATAGGATCAGGAATAAGGTGGTAGAGTTATAGGTCACATCGGGACAAAGGCCCACATCCAAGGCTTTTCTGATTCATCTAAGGCCCTCAAATTGGGGCACCTGGCAATTCAGCACCCATCACTGACAGTACCTGTTTGCTATCTGTGAACTAAACGTCTAGAGACAAATAGAAATGATTTCAAACAATCCTGTGATCAAATTCCAGCTGCCTTTTCCAGTTGTGTAAACTTGGGCAAGTTATTTCAACTCTGTGGATTTCAATTCTCTGTAATCTGGAGATTATGAGACTGAAATGAGATGACGTAATGGAAGACTTCGGCACATGGCAGGTGCTCAGTGATTATTACTCTCCTCCTTCCCACCTCCACACTGAAGGCCTCATGTCCATCTTGAGTAACCAATCGCTCTCTCCTGCTCTTATATGGTGACTCTGGGGAAATTCCGTTCTCTAAGCAGCACCTCCAAGGATGTCTGCCTGGAGCCCACGTGGATGCCCCCCCTTTACGTTAATTCCCTTCCAAGCCATCAAGCCAAAGGTGAAATGACAACGACACAACAGCAACTGAAGGCTGACTCAGCAAATCTCAAACACTCTTTCCTGGATGCAAAAGCTAGAACAAAAATGTCTGCTAGGGGCCTCCCTGGTGGCGCAGTGTTTAGGAACCCGCCTGCCAATGCAGGGGATGCGGGTTCGAGCCCTGGTCCGGGAAGATCCCACATGCTGCGGAGCAACTAAGCCCATGTGCCACAACTACTGAAGCCCATGCACCTAGAGCCTGTGCTCCGCAACAAGAGAAGCCACCGCAATGAGAAGCCCGCGCACCACAATGAAGAGCAGCCCCCACTCGCCGCTACTAGAGAAAGCCCACGTGAAGCAACGAAGACCCAATGCAGCCAAAAATAAATAAATAAAATTTAAAATGTCTACTAGAAAACACTTTCTTTTTTAAAACCCCAGAAACCTCACTTTCTGAAGCCAGCTGCAAAAGCTGATAAAAAATCGATAGCATTTGATTGTAAACCTGTCAAAACGATAGTGACAATAGTACATTAATGGTGACTCCTGGGTATTGAATCCGCCCCCTTCCTTTCTCCATCATCGCACATCACCTTCATACTAATAACAGATTCTTTCTTCTAAATTAATCTCTCGACAAGGGGAATCAATAGCATTTACCGTATGTAAATTTTCCTATCCTCTGGAGCCAACATTTCCCACTGCTTCAAACCATCCGTTGCAGCGCCATCTATAGCCCATGCTACAAGCAGGGAATCTCTCTTTATTTATTTATTTATTTATTTATTTATTTATTTATTTATTTATTTATTTATTTATTTATGGCTCTGTTGGGTCTTCATTGCTGAGCACGGGCTTTCTCTAGTTGTGGCGAGTGGAGGCTTCTCATCGTCATGGCTTCTCTTGTTGCGGAGCACGGGCTCTAGGCACGCAGGCTTCAGTAGTTGTGGCACGTGGGCTCAGTAGTTGTGGTGCACGGGCTTAGTTGCTCCGCGGCATGTGGAATCTTACCGGTCCAGGGATCGAACCCGTGTCCTTTGCATTGGCAGGCAGATTCTTAACCACTGCGCCACCAGGGAAGCCCCGGGATCTCTATTTAAATGTGTGCTGACTCTCCTTGGAGCAAGGGCTATACCAATCCAGCAAATAACGACAAGGAAAGAAATTCCATGGGCCCCCACGATGGAAATATAATTTCCATGTACAAAGAGGTTTTGGAGAGGCAAAAGATGCCAGGTAACCAAAATCTAGTATCATTTCCTGAGAGAAAAATCAGACATAGGTAAGCTTTTCTTCTCCCCAAGTCACAGAATTTGGCCAAATATTAGATCTAGAAGAAACATGAAAGAATACCTAGCTCCCTGAGTTCCATCTTTGGGATGTGCTTTGAAAATAGAGAATCATTTTGCCCCAAGGGTTGTATCTCTTTTTAAACACAATATTAGATTATTTTTTTGGTTCTAAATGACACTAAAGAAAAATGTGAATTTTTATAAAAGACATAGTTTTAAGGCATTTGGAAAACACTGATCTAGTTCAACTCCCTCAACCTAATAGTGGGGAAGCTTAGCCCAGTGAAAAGTAAGTTCTGAAGTTCACTGATGGTAAATGATAATTATTTTATGATAATACCAGTAATGGTTATATATGGTTATGATAATACCAGTAATAATTGTAATAATAGCTATAACTTATTGAGTGTTTACTTCTATGGCCAGTCTGGCTAGGCACTTTACATAAATTATTTCTAATCCTTAGAACAATTCTACATGGTAGCTACTATTATAACCATGTTAAAGTTGAAAAAATGAGACTCAGAAATGTTAAATAGTTTATCCAAGATCACACAGCAAATGATCAGAAGATCTGGGATTTGAAGTCTCATCTGCTTAGTTCTGGGTTTCCTTTTGTCTTTTAAAAGGTATGCTGACTTGGCAGTTACTTAGAGCAACCCATGAGTCTTGTACATCTTTGTACAGACCAAAGATGATCTTATTAGGAAATAAGATATGGATACATATGGAGATAATATCATATGGCATAAACATTTAGATACTCAGTGAATGAAGCATTGGTGTAGGTAGCAGTAGCAGAAAAGGTTCTAGGAAAGATGGGAGAGTTTTGAATAGGAGGAGAAAAGGGAAGAATATTTCAAATAGAAGTGGTTAACCCAAACCACAGAAATAGGTACAATGAGACATGGTGGGGGACTGTAAGGAAATTCTGGAACCATGAGGTTCATATAACAGAACCAGAGGAAATGAGATGGGAGAAGAAAGTGAGATTGCTTTGGGAATGAGGCCAACAGTTCAGCTAAGAACTTACACTGCAGGGGAAGAGTATGGAACACAGGATGCAAGGTTAAGAGAAAAGGCAGGGAAGTTCCCCAAAAGGTTATTTCAATGGCCTCAGTATCACCCTATAAGGACCTGAACTTCAGGAGCCAGAAAAAAGGACGAATGGGAGACATTGTGGAAGGAAACTTGGATAAAATCAGGAAATAGAGATTGGAGGCAAAGGAAAGGCAAGAGTTGTAGACACTTCACATTGATGCTCGTGAAATAAGATTATAGTAGAAATATTAGCAAAATAATAGTAATATTATGAAGTATATGAGATCCCCTACTTTGTACAGTGGTTTTCTATTAACAAGTTTCTTTCATATACGTCTCTTTGAATGTTTCTGAAAGGTTAGCTAACGAGATGTTACACTCATCATTCTAAAATGAGCACTCTGGAGCCCGAGGAGTTTAAGTGACTTGCCCAAGGCTGTTTGACCTTTTGATTTGAAATCTCTGAGAAAGTTTAAGTAATCAATGTGGTGAGATGTTGCGTATAAGGTCACAGCTGAACCCCAACCTCCAGGGACTAAAGATGGAACAAGAGGACCTGGGCGTCTTCTGCCCAGAGGACCTGATGGCCACGCAGGATCACACATCTGGTCTTGAGAATGAACATTTTGGTCCATTGCATTGTCTCTCTCTCCTCCCTTCAGCCTATTCTCAATGCAGTAGTCAAAACAAGCCCGCGGAAATGAGTTAGTTCACGTCCGTCCTCTGCTCCAAACCTCCACCACTTTCTCTCTGAGTTGAATCCAAAGTCCAAGGTCAGCACATGATCTGCCCTGTGACCCCTCCAACCTCACCTTCTTAGCTTCTACTGGGCTCACTCCTCCCCACACACTGGCCTCCTTGCTGTGACTCAAACCCACCAGGCTGGCTCCACCTGGGGGCCGCTGTTCCCTCTGCCAGAGCGGTTTCCCCTGGACCATCTCACGACTCACTCCTTCACCCTCTTGGTACATACCTTATTTGCCTTTCCCTGGATGCTGTCTTTAAACTAACACCCCTGCTGCCCTTATCAGCTTTATTTTCTCCACAGAATTTATCTCCATTGTACATGCTTATATATTATATTTGTTTGTTGCCTGACATGCAATTCTAGAATATTCCCTGAAGGAAAGCAGATTTTTGTCTTTTCTGTTGACCACTATATCCCTACTGCCTAGAAGAGTTTTTTTGCATATGGTAGGAACTTAAGAAACATTTGTTGAATGACTGAATGAGTGGATTCTACAGCATTGTGAAGTTTTAATATCTGATCTCTATGAGGCTCAGGTGGCCAGAAGGAGCCATTTCTTTGTCTCTGTGTCACCAGCTGGCACTTAATGAGCTGCCAGGAGCTATTCACCGTGACCCCTAAGCTTACCCACTTGAGTCCCCTCTTTTATCTACTCCACATGGCATCTAGGGTGAAGTAGGACTGTACTGAAAGAAGGGGCACTTGCAATGTCTTCAGCCTCAGACTTAGTCACCTGCTAGCTGTGTTAACCTGCACATTTGACCTCCTGAAATCTCAGAGACCATATCAATAAAATGAGGATAAGAGTAGCTTCCCCGTGGGCTTGGGAACTGAATGGTCTGTTGCTTCGATGTGATAAGACAAATGATATTTTAAATCAGTGTAACCCATAGGGCCTGCACGTTAAATTTGTGTGTGTTAAACAAACATACAAAATGTCTTGTAAGCCAAAACTCTTAATTATGTCATTGCTATACAGGCAGCAGAACTTAGCCTGGGTTTTGAATTCAGTCTGGAAGTTGATACACTGTATTCCTGTAAGAAATGAAATTCTGTGAGAGGGGACCTTGCCCAGACTCTTCTAAATTTGATTTGAAGAGCTAAGAATTTCTAGGAGGACAATGCCACATGCACACATAGCATAAAAGGTCTATTAAAAAGGCAGATGTGAAGATTTGGTAATCATTTTCTCTTTTGAATTATCAAATTAGCCATGCTTTTTGGAAGAATGGCTCTTAGGACCTTCTTCAGAAAGCTTGCTTTCATCAAACATTTACCAGAGGATAAATGGCTCTGTTTTAGGCTCCTGGATATCTCTGAAGGACAAGTTAAGGCTTTTATTTTTCCCTTCAGATAACTTAGGGAAACTCCTTTGGACTGAAGATAATTGGAATCAAATCATTTCTCATGTTGCCAATATTGTGATGAATTGCTTATGTGTTTTAGGCATCTGTTTCCTCCAAGAGATTACGAGTTCCTTAAGAATAGGACCTGGATTTTCCATCTTTGTAAATTTTGTCCCTGACTGTGATAAACATATTATAGGTGCTCAGTGAATCTTTGAGGGAGAAAGGAGTGAAAGCAGGAAAGGGGAAAGGGAGAAGAAGAGGAAGGGATGAAGGAAGGAATGGCAGGAAGGAGGCAGGGGGATGGGAAGGAGGAAAGGAAGAAGAAAGGGAGGCCAGAGAGGGAGGATAGTACTTTAAAATTTAAATTTAGCCATCTTGGAAAGAAAAATTTTCTAAGATATTCTTCATAGTTAGTGATTTACACATGCATTTTGGAAAATCTGCAACAGACAAATTGAAAAATATCTTCTGCCGTGTCCCCCTCTGCTGAGATTGAAATGATGTTGCTATCAGAAGACATGTTTTAAATTAGGATGCTTCCTTGGTATTCTATGAGATTTCCTTCCCTCATCTGAGCAAACATCAATAACATTGAAGCGTCTGTCCCTGCAGTGTCTTTACAATTTAGCACTTGTAAAAATGAGACTTTCCAGCTCATTAATTTGCTTACCCAAATAGAGCCCAGAACCAGTGAATCCCCCAAAGCGACTAGTCTGTTTTCATCTTGTAATGACTGTTTCATGCCTGGACTTCAGCCTAAGCTAGACAGAGCCTCCTCATGGCCCACCTGGACTTGCTGGAGAGCATCTTCAAGAAAAATAATCTAAAGCAGTGTGGCAGCTCCTGGTCATCTCTTGAAAATGGCAGAGGACATCGTTGTTCTATCAGAAAGCAAGGCTGCAGTAGCCAGGTCAACATGGTGATCGGTCCACACGGGATCATGACAAAATGCTTGAGCTGACGTTCCCAAGAGCCATAATCCGATTGGGGTCCCTCATTATATGTCCATAAGACCTTTCTGAAGGCATTTTATAAAGCACTCTCCTTTTAACCATATGTGTCTAATGGCTATTGTGGAAAAAAAAATCTGCCATTGTTTAAATATGGTTAACACTCCTGTCCTTTAAAATGCAGAGATGCAAAAAACAAAGAGAATTTATTGACAATATAATGATAGCAAGCTTGTTCTTGCCACTCCCACACTTAACACCCATTACCACTCTACTTCCCGCAGCACGGAGTCCACAGCCCACCCTCCTGAGGATGATATTCATTATCCTAGTGATTACACCCCCAAGCCAGTGTGTGCCCTCCTCCTCCACCTCCTCAGGCTCCTGGGACCGAGTGCTATCCGTGCCCACTTTCCACTTGCAAAATTCCAGCCTTTGATTGGGCTGTCTTTGTCCATCACAATGGCCAACCCACACTTTTATCTTGCAAACCCAGGTCAAAAGTCTTCTATGGTCCTGGGGTAATAAATAAGTCTATACCTCCTGTTCTCCCATAGCACTCAGTATTTCTCCTCAATACCTGCTCTGCTTCCTGAGCTAATCATTCATTAATTAGAACTTGTTCTTAAAACTGGGCTCTCCACATTCAGTCTGATAATTAACAGTAAACTGACTTTGAATAAACTCCTAGTCACCTGGTTGTGAGCAAACTTACTGTAAAAGGTGACTCCACCTGACTTCAACCTAGTCAGGTTACTGATGACTTGGAACTAGTTCCTTCAACTTCTAAATACCTGATTCCCTAGGGGTATCCAAGGCATATATTGATAGAAATGTTTTTAACATTAGCAATCTTAATTTCTGAAAACTACTGGGCCAATTACCCTGAAGCTGCTTGTTACTTGTAGCCAATACAGGTAGACTCAGCCATCTTTTAAGTAAACACATGAAAATAAAGTAACCCTAGATGTAATTTCCCAAGATAGGAGAGACCTCCTCCACTCCCCCAGCCTCTGTGCCTTGTGAATGCCTCTATTCTGACCCTTTTGTTTGCAGGGCCATCTTCCCTTTAGAGAGAAAGCACCAGGAGGACAAAGGAGGGGTGCTTTTTATTCAGGTACACATGTACACAGCAGGTGCTCAACAAATGCTTATAAAAAAATGAGTGAAACTAGAAACTGGACAAAACAGGGGAAATATAAATGGTTTGCCACAATGGAGCAGGAAACTCTCTGGGCTAAAGGTGGATGGGCCCTGGAATGGCTGAAGTTATATTTATTGAGCTCTTACAATTTTCCAGGAACTGAACAGGGATTATCTTGCAAAGCCCTCACACCACCACTGAGGAGATAAAATTAGACAAGGTAATGGACTCGTCTAAGATCATATAGCCAGGAAGCGGCTGAACCAGGATCCAAACCCAGGGCTCTGTGAATCAAGGGCACACTCCACCACTACTTCACACACCACCCACTTACTGCTAACTTCTTTGTGGTCTTAGACAAACCGTTACTTTAAATAAGCCTCATTTCCCACCCTGGTAACATAAGAGGTTGGGGACCAGCTGTTCTGTAACGTCTCATTCAGTTCTGATATTCTATAATCCTATCAGTCAAAATTAAGGAACACTTGCTTTTGAGCCAGCCTTTGTGCCAGGGAATAAAATAATTACCCATTTATGGATTCCTCTCATACCAACCAAATAGCCTGCTTTGCAATGTAAAAGCTTGAGACTTCTTTCTGAAATCCTTTAAACTTCTTTTATGAAAGCCAAGAAGGGGAGGCAATGATTTTTCTTTTTTGCCTCGAAAAAGAACTCTGTGTGATAGAAACAAAAGTATCTCAACAGAACAGAATGCACTTCCTGCTCCCATGAAGGTAGACACTTCCCACAGAAAAAGATCCAGGCCTTGTATCTAACAATCTTTGACAGGCTTATACTTGATGTAGAGTTGTCTAGACAAACCCATGAGAGTGAAATAAAAACAAAACCATCTCCAGCACCCTTGACGAGCAAATAATTAAATGAGTAATTCCAGTGAAGCAACAATTGAGCATCTACCATATGCAAAATATTGGCTGTGTTGTAAGACGTGGGCAAGGAAACGAGAAAATAAAATGGGTATGAATGGGGCAGGTGGAAAGAACTGGAAAACAGGAGCCAGTCTTAGGAAACAGCCTGGTCCCGGAAACCTTTTTGTCCCCTTGGGCCGGAGACTCTCCTCTGCTATGCAGAGACCCTGGGGAAGCCTGAGGGAAGGAGGGCTGGGGCAGGGTATCAGCAAGGGGATCCTACCACATCCCCTCCGCCTCCCCCCACAGTGGAGAGATACCTCTTGGCCTGGCTTGGGGAAATCACTTCCGCCCCCTCAGGCAGAACCAGCAGGGACCAAGGGATCCCCAGGGTTTCCTACTGACCTAAGCAGATCACAGATTCTGAAAATGAAACTGCCATTGGGACCATAGCATAAAAGTAGAATGAAAGTCAAATGCCAAACCTAGTGAGAGTGACTACCTATGAAAATAAAACATTTAAATAAGACCCAGAGTCTCCAAACATAATAAATAGGATGTCCAGATCACAATAAAACGTCATCCATCATACCAAGAACCAAGAAAAATCACAATTTGAATGAAAAACAAAAGGTAATCAATTAACACCAACACCAAGATGTAGCAAATGTTGGAATCATCTGACAAAGATTTAAAAAGTGTTACGGACTGAATTGTGTCTACCCCAAAATCATATGTTGAAGCCATAACACTCAATCCGACTATATTTGGAGATGGGGACTTTATAGAAGTAATTAAGATTAAATGAGATCATAAGGGTAGGACCCTGATCCAATAATATTAGTGTCCTTATTTAAAAAGACACCAGAAAGCCCACACTCTCTGTGCCATGTGAGGACAGAGCAAGAAGGCAGACATCTACAAGATGGAAAGAGGATTCCCTCCAGAAACTGAATCATCCAGCACCTTGATCCTGGACTTCCCAGCCTCCAGAAGTATAAGCAAATTAATTTCTGTAGTTTTAGCTACCCAGTCTATAGTATTTTGTCTTGGCAGCCAGAGCAGACTAAGACAAGCAGCCATCATTAAAACAGCCTATTACAAATTATTTTGAAACAAATTAAAAAGTGGGAGATCTCAGCAAAGACAAATAAATTATAAAAGTAGGAGATCTCAGCAAAGACAAATAATTATAAAATTATTTTCATGACCACATGAAAATTATAAAATGGAAATTTTGTTTAAATTGAATGGGTTCAACGTAAACTTGAGGACACAAAAATAGAATTCACCCAATCTGAACAACAGAGATGAAGTAAACTGAAATAAACAAGCAAACAGAGTCTTCAGGACCAGTGGGGCAACAAAGAAAGATCCAAGATTTGTATCATCAGAGTACCCAAAGGATTGGAGAAAAAGAGAGTAGAGCAGAAAGAGTATTAGAAGGAACAGTGGCTGAAAATTCCCCAGATTTGGTAAAGACACTTCTACGCTTTGGTGTTTGCTGCACAAACACCAAAGAGGATAAAGTCAAAGAAATCTATGCCAAGACACACCATAATTAAACTTTTGAAAACTACAGACAAAAGAAAAGTCTTGAAAGCAGATAAATGACATATTACTGATATGGGAACACCAATTCAAATGGCAGGGGGTTTCTCATCTGAAACCATGGAGGGCCAGAAGGAAGTGACACAATATTTTTCAAGTGCTGAGAGCAAAGATTTATCTTCTTTTTATTTCTTTCCTCTGATTACGATTTTTTTTTTTAATTTATTTATGGTTGTGTTGGGTCTTCGTTTCTGTGCGAGGGCTTTCTCTAGTTGTGGCAAGTGGGGGCTGCTCGTCATCGTGGTGTGCGGGCCTCTCACTATCGCGGCCTCTCTTGCTGTGGAGCACAGGCTCCAGACGCGCAGGCTCAGTAGTTGTGGCTCACGGGCCTAGTTGCTCCGCGGCATGTGGGATCTTCCCAGACCAGGGCTCGAACCCATGTCTCCTGCATTGGCAGGCAGATTCTCAACCACTGCGCCACCAGGGAAGCCCGATTACGATTTTTGTATTTCTTTTTTTCTTGCCTTCCTTTGGGATCCTTGAAAATTTCTGAGGATTCCATTTCTATTTATTTATCATGTTTTTGAGTATATATTTTTGTATAGTCTTCATAGTGGTTGCTCTGGGTATTACAATGCACGGATGTGACCATGAGAGTCTACCCATGTTGACATTTTACCACTTTGAGTGAAGTGTAGAAAACTCACTTCCATTTAGATCTCTTTATTTTCCACACTTTTAAGTATCATTGTCTTGGGTGTCAGATGATGTTATTATTTTTTTTTCTAATCATCAGATAACATTTATAAAGCTTAAGTGCTAGCATATTGATAATTATCTTAAATGTCCAAATATACAAGTCAAAGGCAGTGATTGGCAGAGTGGATAAAAAATACACAACCCAACTATATGTTGCTTAAAAAAAATTCACTTCAAATTCAATGGCATAGGTAGACTGAAAGTTAAAGGATAGAAAACAATATGCCATGCAAACATTATTTTTTTTAAAAGCAGGAGTGGCTATACTAATATCTGATAAAGTAGACATTAGAGCAAAGAACATTACTAAAAGCAAAGAGCAACAATATATGATAAAATAATAAATATACCAGGAAAACATAATGATCCTCAATGTGCACACACCAAACCACAGAGGCTCAGAATAAATGAAAGGAAAACTGATAGATTTGAAAGGAGAAATAGACAAATCCACAATTATACTGGGACTTCAACACCTCCCTCTCAGCAAATGTGAGAGCACCTAGCAGAAACTCAGCAAGACTGAGAAGATCTAAATGACACAGTCAACTAACAGGACATCTAATTGACATACATATATAGAACATCCCACCCAATAGCAGCAGGTTACACTTTTCTTTTCAAGCACCTATGAAACATTCACCAAGACAGATCATATCCCGGGCTATAAAACAAACCTCAATAAATTTAAAAGAATTGAAATCATACAGAATGTGTTCTCTGACCATATATAAATCAATACCAGAAAGACAATAGAAACATTTTTGAACATATGGGAATTAAACAGTACACTTCTGAATAATGCATGAGTTAAAGAGAAAGTTTGAAAAGAAATTTTTAAAATACATAAAATCAAATAAAAACAAAAATACAACTCATCAAAATATGTAGATGCAGTGAAATCAGGGCTGAGAGGGAAATTTATAGCCTTCAATGCTTACATTAGAAATGAAAAAAATATCTCAAGTCAATAACCTAAGTTTCTCCTCAAGAAACTAGAAAAAGAACAAAATAAACTCAAATCAAGCAGGAGGGAAAATAATAAAAATAAGATTAGATATCAGTAGAATCGAAAAAAGAAAAAGTGATAGAAATTTGATAATACAAAAAGCTCAATCTTTGAAAAAATTAATAAAATTTGTTTGCCTCTAGCAAGGCTGTACACATTTGTCCCAACTTATCAAATTGTATACATTAAATATGTGCAGTTTTTTATACATTAGTTATACTTCAATAAAGCTGTTAAATAATAAATTACGTATGTGGCTCCTGCTATTTAAAAAAAAGAGAAAACACAAATCAACAATATTAGAAATGAAACGGAATATAACTACACATTTTGCAGCCATTAAACAGGGAATACTATGAACAACTTTACACTCACAAATTTGCCAACTTAGAAGAAATGGACCGATTTCTCCAAAGCCACAAACTACCAAAACTAAGATGAAATATACAATCAGAATAGCACTGTCACCATCAAAGGAATTGAATTTGTAATTTCAGATACACATCAACAAACCGCCACGCCCAGATGGTTGCACTGGAGAATTCTACTGAACATCTAAAGAACACTTAACACCAATGTTATACAATCTATTTCCAAAAATAAAAAAGGAAGCAACATTTCCTAACTCATTTTTTGAAACCAGTACTATCTCAATACCAAAGCCATACAAAGATAAAACATACGACAATAAAACGAAACAAAACTACAGACCACTATCCCTCGTGAAAAATCCTCAACAAAATATTAGCAAGTCAAATCTAACGATGTATAAAAAGAGTTATACACCATAACTAAATGGTCTTTAATCCACTATATCAACAAGCTAAAGAAAAATCACATGGATTGATGCACAGAAATATGCTCAACTGATTCTTGACAAAGTTTCAAAGCCAATTAAATTAAGGAATTCTCTCATGTATACAAAAAGTAACTCAAAATGGATTGTAGACTAAAATGCAAAATGTGAAACTATGTAACTTTTAAAAAAGAACATTGAAGAAAATCTTTGGTCTCTGGGATGGGGCAAAGAGTTCTTAGTCTTGACATCAAAAGCATGATAAAGGAAAGGAAAATTGAGAAATTGAACTTCATCAAACTTTTAAACTTTCACTCTATGAATGGTCATATGAAGACTATGAAAAGACAAACTACAGACCAAGAGAAAATATTAGTAAACCACATATCCAACAAAAGACTAAAACCGAAATACATAAAGAACTCTCAAAACTCAACAGTATAAAAAAAAAACCAAGGAATCCATTAGAAAATAGGCAATAGACATGAACAGACATTTCACCAAAAAAAGGATATATAAATGGCAAATAAACACATGAAAAGATGCTCAACATCATTGGCCATCAGGGAAATACACAATGAAATATGACCACACACCTGTCAGAGCAGCTAAAATTAAAAAGAGTGGCAACACCAATGTTGGTTAAAATGTGGATAAAGTGGATTACTCAGACATGATTAATTCAATGGAAAATGCCACAGCTACATTGGAAAACGATTTGGTAATCTCTTAAAAAAATAAACATGAAATAACATCTGGGTCAGCAATTGCACCCTTGGGCATTTATCTCAGAGAAATGAAAACTTATGTCCACACAGAAACCTGTACACAAATATTCACAGCAAATTTATTTGTATTAGTCCAAAACTGGAATCAGCCCAAATGTCCTTCAACATGTGTTAAACAAAATTGACAAACCTCTAACTAGATTGGTGAGAAAAAAAAGATACAAATAACAAAATCAGGAATGAAAGAGATGAAATCACTATAGATTTCTACAGATCTGAAAATGATAATAAAGGACTATTATGAATAACTTTATGTCAATAAATTTGGCCACCTAGATTAGTGGGCAGTAGCTTGAAATAGACAAACTACCAAATCTCACTCAAGAACAAGTAGATAAAGCAAGTAGCCCTATGTCTATTATTTTTCTAAACACCTTCCCACAGAGAAAATTTCAGGCCCCAGATGGATTCACCGGGGAATTCCACAAAATATTAAGGGAAGAAATAATATCAATTTTACACAAACTGTTCCAGAAAATTGAAGAGGAAGGAATACTCCAGAACTCTTTTGCTGAGGCTAGCATTATTCTGGTAGCAAAAAATAGACAGTTATTACAAAAAGGGAAAATTATAGACCAATAGCATTCATGTACACAGATGCAAACATTCTAATCAAATTTTTAACAAATTAAATCTGACAACATATTTATTTATATGTATTTTTAAAATACTTCATGAACAGGTGGGATTTATCCTATGAATGCAAGGTTGATTTAATAGTTAAACATCAATAAACATAATTCACTGTATTAACAGACTTAAAAATAAAACTATACTATCAGCTCAAGAGATTTAGAAAAAGTATTTGAAAAAATTCAACATCTATTCCTGATAACGCTCAAAAAAAGTAATAGTTAAAGGAAACTTCCTCAACCTAATATAAATGGCACCTACAAAAAGCCTATAGCTAACGTCACACTTAATGGTGAAAGACTGAAGGCTTTCCTCCTGATATGAGAAGCGAGGCAAGGGTGTCCATTCCCATCACTTCTATTCAACATTGTACCAGAGGTTCGAACCAGTAAACTAGGGCAAGAAAAAAATAATGGACATTTAAACTGGAAATGAAGAAGTAAACCTTTAATCACAGATTATAGCATCATCTATGCAGAAATTGGATGGACTTAACAAAAAATGTTACTAGAAATAATAAGTTTAACAAGATTGCAGGATACAAGGTCAGTATACAAAAATCAATTGTATGTCTATAAATTAGCAACAAAATTGGAAATAAAAATTATAAAAACATCATTTGCAATAGTATAAAAATATAAAATATTACAAGATAAATCTGACAAAAGACATGCCAGACCTGTATACTAAAAATTATTAACACTGCTAAGAGAAATTAAAGAAGACTTAAATAAATGCAGAGGTAAGCAATGTTCATGAATGGGAAAACTCAATATTGTTAAGATGTCAGATTTTCACAAACTGATCTATAAATTCAAGGCAAACTCAATCATAACCCCAGTAGGCAATAATTACAAAATTAATTTGGAAGTGCAAAGGAATAGCTAAAATAACTTTGAAAAAAGAATAAACTTGTAGCACTTATACTACCTGACTTTAAGAATTACTATAATGCTTCAGTAATCAAGGCAGTAGGCAGTAGTGTCAAGATAGACAAATACTTTGATGAAACAGAAAAGAGAGTCCAGAAATAAACCCACATATATATGATCAGTTGCTCTTCAACAAATTTTGAATTTGTAGTAGCAAATTGCAATAGCAATACAGGGAAGAAAGAATAACCTTTCAACAAACATCACTGAAACAAATTGGATATCCATGTGCAAAAAAACAAATTTCAAAAGTTATACTAGCTTTTGATTTTCTTGTTTTTCTCTGTTGTTTGCTATTTGATTGATTTCTCTTCTTCTATTTATTACTTCATTTCTTCTGTTTATTCTGAGTTTCATTTATTCTCTTTTTTTCAAGTTACTTATGGTAGAAACTAAATTCATTTATTTGAGGCTCTTCTTCTTTCCTAAGGTAGGCATTTATTGCCATAAACTTACCTCTAAATTCACTTACTACTTAACCCTGATCACTATATATGACACATTTTGATATGTCGTGTGTTCAGTTCAAAATACTTTCTATTTTCCTTTTGGATTTATTTTTTGACCAATGGATTATTTAGAATTGTTACTTAGCTTCAAATATTTAGGAATTTTTCAGTTATCTTTCTATTATTGATTTCAAACAATTATATTGTGGTCAAAGAACAAAATTTGTCTCACTTGAATCTTTTGTAGTTTATTGCACGTATGGCCTAACAGATGGTCTATCTTAGTAAAAGTCTCGTTTTAACTTGAAAAGAATGTATATTCTGCTGTTATCGGTACTCTGTTCTAAAATGTCAGTTAAGTCAAGTTGGTTGATAATGCTGTTTAATTAAGTATTCGATATCCTTACCAATTCTCTGTCTACTGGTTCTATCAATTATTTGAGAAGGATGTTGAAATCTCTCGTTACTGTTGTGAATTTCTCTGTTTCCCTTACAGTTGTATTAGGTTTTGCTTTATGTATTCTAATTGATAAACTTTTTGTTAAGAAATCACACTTTATTCTTGGTAACGTTGTTCACTCTGTTGTGTAGTCTGTCTGATAATAATATAGCCACTCCAGTCCTCTTTTGTTTAATGTTAGTATGGAATATCTTGTGCCATCCTTTTACATTTAACCTACTTTTGTCTTTATGCTTAACATGTGTGTCTTGTAGTCAACACGTGGTTCAGTATTGGTTTTTATCCAATCTGAAATATCTGCCTTTTAATAGAATGTTTAGACCATTTATATTTATGTGCTTATTAATATGGCTGGATATAAAAATCTAACACCTTAGTATTTGCTTTTGATTAATTTCATTTGTTCCTTGTTTCCTGTTTTCCTTTTTTTCCTGCCTCCTTTTGGATTTCTTTTATGATTCCATACTATATCCTTTGTTGGTTTATTAGATAAAACTCTTTGTTGTGTTATTTAGTGCTTGATTTAAGGTATATAATATACATCTTCAACTTATTACAGTCTACCTTCAATTTAAGAGAATTCATTATATTAAGAACCCTACAACCTTATACCTCCATTTCTCTTCTCCTATTGTCATATACTTCCACATAGTTTATAAACTCTATACTACATTGCTATTATTTTTTCAGTTGACTCTAATAGATTTAAATTATAAGATGCATGTATTTATATTTACCCAAGTACCATTGCTAGAGTTCTTCATTCTTTTTTGCAGATCAAGATTTTCATTTGTTATCATTTTCATTATGATTAAAGTACTTCCCTTAAAATTTCTTGTAGTGCAGTTTTGTAGGGGTAAATTATTTTAGCTTTTATATGGTTGGAAAAAAGAATTTTCCTTTCTTTTTTGAAAGATACTTTCACTGGGTATAGAATTCTATGATGATAATTTTTTTCTTCCAGTACTTCTAGCATGCATTGTTTCTCATGATAAATCTACTGCCATCCTTATCTTTATTCCTCTGTATACAAATGCACCCCTCCCCCTGCTCCCAGACCTACTGTCTTTAAATTTTTTCTCTTTAGAGATGGTTTTAACTGGTTTAAACTGTAATTTCCCTTCCTGGATTTTTTCTGGGGGGGAGGAAGATTTTATTTTTTCCCCTGATTATTTTTTTCTTTCACCTTCTTTCCTGTCCTTCAGTAACTCAAATTACACATATTGAATATATTGCTTGAAGTTGTTCCACAGCTCTGTTCATTTTTTTTTCTTTGCCCATTTTAAATTGTTTTTATTGTTCCTGACTTTAATTTCACCACTATTTTCTTCTGCAATATTTAATCATAATTTTCCAGCTGAGATCAAGCAAAGTAACACTCTGCCTTCTGGTTTCATTTCTCATACTGTAAATAAAGGTCCTTTTCATGGTCTAATTAGTGCCACATTTTCATAATTTTGTGCTTTTTATTGATGATTTTGCTGTTTAAAATGGCCCCCAAACGCACCACTGAAATGTAGTCTAGCGCTCCTAAGCACAGGAAGGTTATGATGTGCCTTACAGAGAAAACACATTAAACAATTTTTTCAGGATACGCTATTAATGTTGAACTTGTGGCCAACAGCACTATGAATTAACTATATATTAAATATCTTTGCACAGCAACACACATAAAATAAGACTATATATCAATTGGTTGACAAAAATATTGTGATCAGAGTTTCAAAGGAAACTAACCCTGTGTTAACCCTAGAAGCAATGGTTCAGTATATGCTACTCGTGATTTTATAGAATGTAACTACCATGAATAATGAGAATCACCTATATTTTAGCTCTGATGTAAAGCTCTGATGCTCTAATAAATGTTTCCCATGCTGTGTTCAGTCTGGTAAAGGGAAGGAATAATTAAAGCTAGGTAGATGTAGTTGTGTAAGCGGCAAAAGAGTTGCACCAAGGTTAAGTATCTAGAAAGAAGAATAGGCTTGAAGGGTGTTCAGAGTTATGAATTTACTTCCAACGCCATTGTTTCCCCAAACAGAATGATGTCATTGACTAGGGGGAGAAAATTAATTCTCTTAAGCTTTCCTCACAGGCTCTTTTACAAATTCCTTCATGGTTCACCCATTCCATAAACATTCACTCCACACTTAAGATGTACCAGACCTGTGCTTAGATTTAGGTTAGGAACTAAGAAGACTGAATCTTTGTCCTCCACAGGATGAGAAGAAGATGGGAGAAAACAGGCAAGCAATATCAGTACTGTGTGATAAGTGTTAGCATAGAAGAATCCCAGGATATCATAGAAGCACAGGGAAGACACCCCTCCCCCATCAGCGTGGAGTGTGGGGTCCTTGGGACATCTTGGAAGAAGTGAAATTTAAGCTGATTCTTGGAGGTTAAATAGGAGTTTCTAACGGGAATGGCAGTTGGAAGAGCAGCATATCAAAGATCCTAAGGAGATCTAGAGAGAGATGAAAGGGGTGAGGGTAAAGAGGAAAGCAAATGAGATCGTGTAAGATCTTATATGTCAGGCTAAGGAGTTTGAGCTTTATTCTGTAGGCAAACCAGAGCCACGAAAGGGTTTTAAGCAGGAGTGTGACATGGCCAGATCTGCACTTTTGAATGGCCCTTCCAGATGCTGGGTAGAAGATGGATTTAATGGGGAGCAATCCTGGAGGCAAAAAAATGAGTATAGAGGTCACCGCAATAATCAAAAGGGGTAGATAAGAGTAGCCTGGACTAGGGCGGTGCTGCTCCCCGAGTTCGCATTCATTCACCAGTGCTTAAGCCACATTAACCATTTACTACAACCCATACAGATCATTTCTTTCATGACTTTGTGCTTTGACATGCCATTTTTCCCTTGCCCACAATTTTATTCTCTGCCTTTGTCTGGTTGGAAAGATCCCCCTCATCCTTTTCTTTTTTTTTTTTTTTTTTAATTTTATTTTTGGCCGCACTGGGTTTGCAGGCTTTCTCTAGTTGCGGCGAGAGGGGGCTACTCTTCGTTGCGGTGTGCAGGCTTCTCATTGCGGTGGCTTCTCTCGTTGCGAAGCACGGGCTCTAGGCGTGCAGGCTTCAGTAGTTGCAGCACACAGGCTTGGTAGTTGTGGCTCACAGGCTTAGTTACTCCGCGGCATGGGGGATCTTCCCGGACCAGGGCTCGAACCCGTGTCCCTTGCATTGGCAGATGGATTCTTAACCACTGCACCACCAGGGAAGCCTCTCCCCCTCATCCTTGAGTGCATCTCAACTTTCAACCCTTTGCCCATACTCTCAGGTAGAGTCAGTCTCTCCTTAATCTCTGCTTTCATAGCCCACCTCCACTACAACACCCTTCAAGACTGCTAAATACTTGTTCATCTATTTAAGATCTCAACTAGATTGAGATTTGCTTGAGGGCAAGGATTATCTCCTGTCCATCCCCCACCTGGATGACACAGGTCTTACTACATGCCATAGATCCATGGCTCTCAAACTTTACAGAGTTCATCAGAATCTCCTGGAGAGCTTATACAAACACAGATGGATGTTCTCCAGAATTTCTGATTCAATAGGTCTGAGATGAGGCCTGAGAATTACATTTCTAATAAATCCCCAGGTGATATTGATGCTGGCTCAGGACTACACTTTGAGAACCACTGCTGTAAAGTTCCAGATTGGACTTCCTAGGTCATAAAGTTTATTATCTCCACCATTCCATGTGTCATGACCTTCCACTATGTGCATGCCTCTGTGTGTGTGTCTGTGTGTGTGTGTGTGTGGACATGAGTGGAAATGTTGAGCAAGAATGTTTTTGCCTTCCCTCATTTCCAACATATCTATCCTTGGGAACAAAGACTGTTAGGCATAAATTGTCATTTTAATCACTTTAAGTCATTCTACTTTAAAAGAGCTATTCCATATACCTTCTACCACACACCCACCTATGCTTTATCTACACAGACCACTCTGAATTGCCCACCGATTAGGATGTGCCCTAGTATTATTTTTTCTCCATTTTCTTCATTACAAATGAAACTAATCACACACACACAAAATCCATTTAGCCAAAATAATCAATGAAATGTTATTACTCATTTTTAAAATCTGAACTATTTGCACCATCTGTCCCTGTTCTTATTACTAAAGCACACAAAGGCTGACAACCTAAGGGGAATAAAGGTCAGCAGGAAGAAATGGACTTCTCTAGGCAATGTCTCCCAAATGACCAAGAATCATCTCGATTATTTTTGTCCACATAAGCCAGTGCTGATCATTCCATCACATCATCAGAGCACTTTTTCTCTATAAAATCTATTCCATTTCATTTTCAGCGAGTTGTCAGACTTCCCTGGGGATACATGTTCTACTCTGTTCATTTATTTTGTGAAATTCTGCATCACGTTTCCTTTTGTTTTCCTTGTAGTCTACCCATATCTTCATAGTTTCTCTATAAAAAGCAATAACAAAACCCCCCACACTAATAGAAATGATTTACATGATCCTTTTCTTTACTTGGATCCAATCCAGTGAGTGTTCCCAAGGCCTATGCATGTAAATAGTTGTGGGGTTTTGGACATGCTTACTACTCTCATGGGTTCAAATATAATTATTTAAATATCTCCATCATGACATGTTCTCTTGTATCTCTGAGTTTTTCATTGAACTTAAAACGGTTACAAAGTTAGCAGTTATCTTAAGGTAATTTCTATTTATTATGGAGCCTAATTTCCCTGGGGGTTTTCTTGTACAGTTGTTTTGATAAATGTCCGAATTCTCTTCTCCAAGCTTCTTCTAACACAAAGTCATTTTCCACAGCCCTCTACATTACCTCAAAGACTTTTCAGATTGCACATGAGCACACATGCCCATGTGTGTGTGCCTGCGTGTGTGTGAAAGAGAGAGAGACAGAGAGAGAGGAGAAGAGAAACATGAATATTGTGAGCTCCTGTATCTGCTTCTCTTTTTGACACAGTAGCCCTCAGGGGCAGCTCTGCCACGTGTGTGCTAAGATGTTATGTTTATCATCCCTGTGGGACTTCATTTCAGAAAGAACATGAACACCTACAGATTTCTTTTACATGATTAGGGTTTGACACTTACCTATCTGGAAACATACAATACAGCTAAGAAACTTAAATCTTAAAAATGTCACATGAAGGCAACGTAATGCATCTGAGCCTGGACTTCAGAACCAAATGGACCCAAACTTGAATGACAGCTCTGTTATTCACAAGCTATATCACTTTGGGTAAGCTACAACTTCTGAGCCTCAGTGTTCTTAGAAATGTAATTAAGGTGATAACTAGTCTGAAGATAATTAAGTGAGATAATTCATAGAAGCACTGGATACAAACTAGATGTTCCAAAAGGCTAGTATTCTTGTTTACTGCTCTCTCTCTCTCTCTCTCTCACACACACACATCCCTACATTTCACAAATGTTACATATTTATATACTGTTTTACATTTTTAACACCTATTACTATGCACATGTTCTATCCTTAACTCATAGATGACATGGTTCGTTCAAGTATCATAGTTATTATACAAATATATTAATGTATATATTATAACCATATGATCCAGCAATCCCACTCCTGGGCATATATCCAGACAAAACTATAATTCAAAAAGATACATGCACCCCTATGTTCACAGCAGCACTATTCACAACAGCCAAGACATGGAAACAACCTAAATGTCCATCGACAGATGAATGGGTAAAGAAGATGTGGTACATATATACAATGGAATACTACTCTGCCATAAAAAAGAATGAAATATTGCCATTTGCAGCAACATGGATGCAACTAGAGACTATTATACTAAGTGAAGTTAGAAAGAGAAAAACAAATATCATATGCTATCACTTATATGTGGAATCTAAAATATGACACAAATGAATCTATCTATGAAACAGAAACACAGACATAGAGAATAGACTGGTGTTTGCCAAGGAGGAGGGGCATGGTAGAGGGATGGATTGGGAGTTTGGGATTAGCAGATGCAAACTATTTTAAACAGAATGGATAAATAACAAGGTCCAACTGTGTAACACAGGGAATTATATTCAATATCCTATGATAAACCATAATGGAAAAGAATATGAAAAAGAATGTATATACATGTATAACTGAGTCACTTCCCCAACCTTTTATTGAAAAAGAAATTAAATTCAGAAAAGTAAATTAACTCAGACAAAAAACACAGAACTAGTAAGTGCAGAGCTAAGATGTTTCCGGTCTTCACTGCTATATCCACAACATGGAGATGGTGAAGATTATGGCTCCAAAGGCAGCTGGTCCGGGTTCAAATTTGAACTCTGGCCTGTTTAGTTGTGCTCTTAGGGGAAGTAATGTAATTTAAATTTCCTCACTGGTAAAATAGGATTAAAAATAGTATCAGGTTCCCAGGGCTTTTGCGAGGATTAAATGTGTTAATTCCTCTAAAGCTCTGAGCACAGTGGTATCTGGCACATAGCAAGGACCTGATAACTATAATCTATTCACGATTTTACAAAGTGGAAAGATAGGTTATATCTTCTGCAGGTCAGAGTGAATATGATTCATATTGATAAATTAAAAAAAAAAAAAGAAAACTCCTGTATTTTTACATGAAGCACTGTTCTGTAGATTTCTGACATCCTCTGCCCAGAAGGAGAGAGATTAACCAAATGGAGCTCCTGACTTCAGATCAGCACTATGGTGAGGTCATCCAAAGCATCGTTCCAACTCCCTTATCTTTCATTGCCCATCATGATGTGGGACTTATCTGGGAAACATAGCAAAGATAATGGGTAATCATCAAAGGATTTTTGAACAGAGAAATAAAAGAATTGGGTTTTAGAGCACGGATCTAAACTGAAGGGGATTTTGACCACAGGGGATATTTGGCAATGGCTGGAGACAGTTTTGGTTGTCATGACTGTGGTGGCGCTACCGGCCTCTAGTGGGTAGAGGCCAGGAATGCCACCAAACATCCTACGCTGAACAACAGCTCCTCCCACCACAGCAGAGAGTTATCCAGTCCACAATGTCAAAGTGGCAAAGTCAAGAGTTCTTATCTAAAACCTGTAGGATGAGTGACTTTGTGGAGGGGGGAAGAAAAGAGGAAAGAAACCAGTGATGGGGCTGCTGCAGTAACCCAGGAAGAAGATGATGAGCCTGGGAGCACAGATGATGAAACGCAGGAGGATGGGAGTAAGAAAGAGGTTCCTGACCTGGTGAATGATGGGCTGCAGCAGCTGTATTAATCAGCTAGGCTTCCGTAATAAAACACCAAAGATGGGGGGGGGGGGGCTTCAACAACAGAAAGTTACTTTCTTACAGTTCTGGAGGATAGAAGTCCAAGATCAGGTGTGGGCAGGTTCAGTTTCCTCTGAGGCCTCTCTCCTTGGCTTGCAGACAGCCGCCTTCTCACTGTGCTCTCACGTGGTCTCTTCTCTGTTTGCACACAGCCCTGCAGTCTCTCTGTTTGTCTACATTTCCTCCTCTTACAAGGACACCACTCAGAATGGATGAGGGCCCACCTTGAAGGACTTAATTTAAATTAATCATCACTTTAAAGGCCCTATCTCCATACAGAGCCACATTCTGAGGTAGCGGGAGTTAGGGCTTCAACCCCATGAATGGGGGGAGGGGGGAAGCACAATTCAGCCCATAACAGCAGATAAGGAAGGAAAAGCCGTTGAAAAGGCTCTGGTGACTAGAGGAATCATCTTCAAGAAGTTATTCTCCTCAATATTCTGTAATAACCTAAGTGGGTAAAGCATCTGAAAAAGAATAGATATGTGTATATGTGTAACTGAATCACGTTGCCGTACACCTGAAACTAACACAACTTTGTAAATCAACTATACTCCAATATAAAATTTTTTTAAAAATTAAAAAGAAGTTATGAGCCCTGTTTCTGTTATCTAACAGCAACAAACCAATCCAAAACTTAGAGGCTGAAAATATCAGTTTATTATTTCTCATGATTCTATTTGTTGGCCATGTGATTCTTCAGCTCACATGACATCAGCTGGGCCAATGGGGAAGCGGGATGATGAGCTTACCCATCATACGAATGGCTTCATTCACAAGGCTGGTAGGTGGTACTAACAATAGCAGGGAGCTCAACTGTGTCTACAAGGCAGGGGCCTCAGCTGTCCCCAAGAGAGCCTCTCCATGTGGCTTTTTGGTCTTTCTCAGTGGTCAGGTCACAAAAGAAGCAGCAAGAAGACAAGACCCAGCGTGCTAGAGCTTATCAAGCCTCTGCTTGCATCATACTAGTCAATGTGGTATGGGTCAGTCTAATCACAGGGACAAGCCTGGAGCCAGTGTGAGAGGGAAGCATATAAGGAGAGCTGGAGAGAAGCTCAGGGGGATCCCAAAGTAACCGCCGACCACAAGCCCCCATGACATCTTGCTTTCATCTCCTATCACCCTGAATATTCCCCAACACATATTTGCTTACATTACCATCTGCCCTAATTGACCACCCTCCTCAAGGGCCAGGACTGTGTTCTATTTATCAAATCCCCCACTGTAGTACCTGGAACAAAATGTTCTATTAACATTCAGTGAATCATAGAAAGGGATGGAGGAAGGAAGAAATGAAAAGAGGGAGGAAGACAGGCTAGGAATCTCACATATTCCCACACCTTTTATTTCTGAGTGTGATGGTTAAATTAATGTGTCAACTTGACAAGATCACAGAGTACCCAGATATTAGGCTAAACATTATTTCTGAGTGTATTTGTGAAGATGCTTCCAGATGAAATTAACATTGGAATCAGCGGACAGAGAAAGCTGTTTGCTTTCCCCAGTGTGGGTGGGCACCATCCAATCCTCTGAGGGCTTAAATAGAACAAAAAGGTGAAGGAAGAAGAATTCAGACCTTCCTGCCTGATTGCTTGAGCTGGGACTTCAAAACATGTGCTGTTGGGACTCCTAGTACTCAGTTCTTCGGACTTGGACTGAATTCTCTCCTGGGTCTCTAGTAGGCAGACAGCAGACAATGGGACTTCTCAGCCTCCTTCATTACGTAAGCAGATTCCTTATAAATAAATATCTTTCTCTCTCCATATATATCCTATTGGTCTGTTTCTCTAGAGAACTCTAATACATTGGCGTAGAAAGAAAGGACAAGTTATTTGGTCTCTAGTTCCTTCCTTTTCAAAAGGTAAAATCCCAACTTGTTTGATAAGAACACCTGGAGATCAAACTGCCAAACTCATTCAGATCAAAACACGAGACTAGCTGAGGGGCTTAGAGAATATTTGTTCACTTCTATGATCCAACTATTTCATTCAAAATATTAGTGTAAAAATATTGGCCCAAATGTGATCCAAACTGCTAACTACCAAGAGTTGTTGGAGGCTGAGCACACACGGTCCCAGAGTGAGAGCCAAAAATGTCTTGCTTTGGGAAGAAATTCTTTATAGAATACATCTAGCTCCTGGCACTTACGCCTTGTTGTCAGCCAAAGTCTGCCCATTGGGAAAACCCCCGAAGGCTGTGTCAACAATGAATAAGATCTGGAGTTTCTGATTTATAATTTCAAAAAGAAAAGTCACTTAATCCAACCCTCAGTCTCCTCTCTCTCTGATCATTTGCTCTTGGAAAGTGAAATCACCTTCTCTCTCTACTTCCAACTACTTCTTACATGCTGGTAACTCTTAGATCTTTATCTCAAGCCCAGATACCTCTTCTCAGCTCCAGACCCACCCTACCCTCTGTAATCCAATTTTCCACAGGGCATATTAATCTGGAAGACCCACAGGCACCTCAAATCCAGCAAATCTAGAACTCAGTTCATCACACACACACACACACACACACACTCACACACACACACACACCAGCACCCCAAACTAGGTCCTCCTTCTCTATGACCAATCTTATTCAGCAGCATGACTATCTACCCAGACAACTAAACTAGAAATCTGTGAGCCAGACCAAACTCCTCCCATATCCTCCTACCCCACATACAATTGGTAATTAAACCCCCCAATTTTTTTTTTAAACCCCATAATTTTTACATCTTAATTCAGTCCATCCTTATCTCTTGCCAAGGTGGTTGCAAAAACCAGACAATTGGTCTCCCTGTCTTTAATCTTGCCCCTCTCCATTTCTTCCCCTGTACTGCAGCCAGAATGATTCTTCCAAAAGTAAAACCTATTTTGGTTACTCTCAACTTAATATTTTTCAATGGATCTCCCAACCTTGCAAGATAAAACTTAAACTCCTTTAAGCCTAGAAGGTTTCTTGGGATTAGCCTCTTCTTGCTTCGGTTGCCCATTCTACTTTACTCTCCCATCTATGTTCTCCGAAAATCTCACAAAGTCAAGAGTTCCAACAGTTTGTTGTTTTGTTTTTAATTTCTCCTGTGTGGAAGAGTTTCCTCCCCTCATCTGACTGACTTCTACTCATTCTTCAAGATTCAACCTTAGGAACACAAGCCACACTCAACCCCCTGCTGTCTGCTGAGCCCTCCGGCACACAGACCACTAAGTCGTGTGTGTTTTAACACAGTTCTGCCTTCCCCACTTGGCTGTACACTCCCTGGGGGCACAGATCATGTCATATTTATCTCGGCATCCCCACAGCTCCGTTCAGTTTTACAGAAACAATGTCATTGTTATGACACCAAATTCTGCAGGTGTGGAGCCAGTCATAGCTGCCAAAGTTTAACAAGTGGAAAAGAGCTCATCCTATGAAATTCCTCCTCCACTGCCTGGAGCAGAAAAAGTTACAAGCAGCATCCCATCTGGCAGCGTTTCGTAAAGTGGAGGTGATGCCACACAATCAATAGCCTCTTCCTGAGGCTGGAAGAGAGGTGACTTTTTCTGGATTTAAACATGTTTGTCATTTATTTTTTCCATTAAGTCACCCTTTACTTGGCTGAGACTTCAGAATGTTTTCCCAAAACTCACCTCAGTATTGCTCCCTCATAATGTCATCCTGTGAAATCAAACGTTGTCAGAATTCTCTGCCTTGCATCCATGAAGACTCATGCACATCACTTACCTAGAATAGTCATTATCTTCATCTATCTCCAACCCCCCGCCTCTAACTGGTGAACTCCTGGTTTTCCTCCGAGACCCAGTTCATGGATCATTAACTCTGAGACACCCTCCCTCAACTTTCAAAAGTGATTGTTCCTTTCCTTTTGCACGCTTACTGCACAGCACTGCAGCGTCTGTCTGTCTGTCTTCTACGTGAGACAATGAGCTCTTTGAGGCTAAGCACAGGGGCCTGTTCATCTTTGGATTCCCACTACTTTATTTGGTACCTAGAATACAGGAAGCCTTAGCAAAAGTATGTTTGAATGTATGAATACATGAATTTGTGAATAAATAATGTGATGAAGGAGGGGGACAGAAAGAGTCCTGATGTGTGTGACTATTGGAGGGTTGACACAGATAGGAATTAATGTAAGCGATCATGTATTTGTAAATATACTCTTATGTTAAATTTATTCTCTGAAGTTATTACAACTAGGATTGAATAGAGTCTCTCTTTTTTTTTTTTCAGGAGAGTGTCAAAGACGACAAAACTAAATGTTAGGATTTCCATGTTGGAATTTCAGTTCTGCAGCTGGCCAGGGCTGTGACCAGGGGCAAATCACTTAACCTCTCAGGAATCTAATTTCCTCACCAGCGGGATGAGTATGTGAGGTTTAGTATTCATCAGGATTATTTCCTGCTCTACACATGTATAAGCTCATGATCCTACTGTTCTCTCCAGACTCTGCATTTCCCACCTACGTAGCCCACTTGTCCTGGCCCTGGGCACTCTGTCACCAGCTCCCCGCACACACCGCCTCTCACTCTCCCCACTTGTCTCGCCTCCATCTGTTTAATGGGGTGAATCTCAAAACCTACTCGCCCTGTCCACCAGCACCATGGGTCCGCGGTGTTCTTTCAAAATCACCTCCTACTTCATGCTAATGAGCTGTCTTCTCACCTCCTTCAAAAAAGTTCCTCAAGACATTTTTCTCCCCAAAACTCAGATTTATCCTGAACTATTTTCTATACCTTGAAGATGCATGTGTGCATGTGAGACAGATAATAATGATACTCATCATTAGTACTCATCTTTCACAACTCTATCTGCCCCCATCACCTCATTTACTTTTCTCAATAATCGTATAATGTATTTAATATTATTAAATATAATTTGGCAGGAAACTGAGACTCAAAGTGTTTAAGTGGTTTCCCCAGGCTCACAGACTTAGGTTATGGAAGAGTAAGGATTTGTTCTCAGGTCGTCTGACCCCAGTTTTCATGTTCTTTCCACTATTCTCAGCACGTCTCTCACAACAGAAATCATCTATACAGAACGAAAACCAAAATCTTTACATGCTATGAGCAGTAAATGCTGTTTCATCATTTGATTTATCTGTGACAGTCTTTATAGTGTCAATGTGAGCCCTACAGGAAAGGCATAAGATGGTTCGACTGCCAAACCTCTACAAAGCAGCCAGTGGAGAAAAAGTAAGTCCTGAAGCAGCAAGACCAGCTGGTGAGGATGCATGGGGGTGACACCCAGGAAGGAGCCACAGAATAAAAAACTCCCTGCCCCTAAGGTACTGAAGCACAGACTCACATTTCTATGAACTTTAAATGTTTCTCTATTGTTAGGTTTTTGAACACCTACATCTTCTGCCTGGAATGCCCTTTCCTATTCTACTCATTTTTATCTAAACAATTCCTACTCACTCTTCAAGACTAAAGTCAAGTTCAACTCCTCTACAGAGTTTTTCCCAAACAGCCTAGGCTGGGCCTTGTGCCATTCCTCTGTGCTCCTTCAATGTGGGTTTTTTTCTATACCCACAAACAATTAACTCAGTTCTGACACTCTCTACCTGGAGACAGCATCAGATCCTAAAAGACTCCGTCCTCCCGCCTCCCCTGCCATTTCAGATGCCAAGCGTCAATCCAGGTTGTCTTGTGCTTCTGACTGACCATGAATCGGAGATTCCCATGACCCCTCCAAGGGCTTGATTCATTTGCTAAAATGCCTCACAAAACTCAGGAAAACATTTATTTATGCCTACCAGTTTATTATAAAAGGATATAACTTAAGAAGAGCCAGGTGGAAGAGATGCATTGGGCAAAGCACGTAGGAAGGGGCGTGGAGTTTCCGTGCTCTCTGTATGTGCCATTCTCCCAGAATCTCCACGTGTCCACCAACCCAGGAGCTCTCTGAACCCTGTCCTTTGGGGATTTTAGGAAGGCTTCATCCCATAGGCATGATTGATTAAATCACTGGCCATTGGTGATGGAACCCAATCTCCAGCCCCCTGCACCCCCAGAGGTCTGGGCTGGGACCGAAAGCTCCAACCCTCTAATCACATGGTTTGTTCCCTTGGCAACCAGGCCCCATCTTTAGGTTACCTAAGGGCTTTCCAAAAGTCACCTCATTAACATAAACTCTAAGGCACCTTTATCACTCTCATCGGAAATTCCAAGGATTTTAGGGGCTCTGTACCAGAAACAGAGATGAAGACCAAATATATATATATTTTTTTCTTATTATTAATTACAGTATCACAGCTCCCATAGCTTCTTGTGTCTCTGTCATAACACTCCTCACCCTGCACTGTAATTATCAACTGCCTTTTTTCCCACTGGACCCTGTGCTCCTTGAGAGCAGAGGTGATTCATATTCAATTCTGTTTCCCCAGCTTCTATCTGAATGCCTGGGACGTATTAGTTGCTCAGAGCATGTCTGTGAGTGAATGAAAGAATGAATGAATAAAAGATTTTTCTAGGTAAATCCCACACCAGAGTTGTTTTCTCTCTTTGAAAATCCTATTCTGCTTATAGAACACTTCCAATCCCGGCAGACTGGAAGGATGAGTTTTACGGCTGAAATATTTGCACAGAGACCAATATGTCCTCCAAGACTTCTAGGATTTCTAGTTAGCTCTTTGGTAAGACAGAAAATAGCAATGTCAACAGCAAAAGTTAAAAAAAAAAAAAATATGCTCGCCAGTGAACTATGTATCTATACCAGGCGGAGATAGAGATTGAGATAAATAGATGGAGAAGAATCTGAAATTACTGGCTAATCCAAAATAGTTTGATATGGATTGTGAAAAAACACAAGACACAGAAGTAATTGAGAGGATTTCGAAGATCTAAACCAGAAAAAGAAGTAGAAGATCCTGACAGAACCAGGTCATAGACAAATGTCTTTCTAGCCAGTTCACCAGTCAGGAGGGTTTAATAAATAACAGTTTCACCATACTCCAATGAAAACCATATATTATTAGTAATATTCTTTAAATATGTATGCATAAGATAATTTAATAATTATAGATGACATACATGTTGCATGAGTTCGCTACTTATTTCTTGTTGCTTTTTCAAAATCTCAATTCAAAGAACTCTTCAGAAACTTTTAAGAAGAAAGGCAGGGAAGGGTTGGATACAACAGTGCCAGCAGTTCTCTTGTTACTCAGAGGAAGTGGCAAGGAGAAGCAGCAACTCTTAAAGGATGGAGCCTGGACAGAGTCAGCCCCCATCAGCATGGGCATCCTAACTCTTCCAGCAATGTCCTGTGGGCACAGGTGGCCAGGCCAGGTCAGCTACAGGAGCAGCTTCTCTGGGATTTGGAATTTGGACCCTCTTTCAGGCCATTGGAGCTGCCACGGAGAGGTGGTAGCTTGGTGGCCAGAAAGAACATATGCAACATGAAAGGGGACTGATTATTTTCACAGCATGAAAGGCAGCTGTCATTCCCATTTTGCAGAGCATATCATTTGATCTTGATGGATACTGTCATCTAACTTCACTCTTTTGACATCTTGAACCTAACATCAACCCTACCTCCTCTGGACCTGGTGTTATCACTCTTCTCAGCTCAGAAGCACTTTTCCCTTCTTCCTTTGAAGAGTCTTATCTACTTTTCCAGCCCCAAATTTGTTGAGTCTCAAGTTCCCTGCTATTTTCCCCGGTCCAGAACCTAGCCCCAATTCTGCCAGATTGCTCTTTCCAGATCCTTCCACAGGGAAGGGATTCGGTCACAGCACAGCCAATCAAGAGAACTTTACCTGATTAATGTAGAATGATTAGTGGTGGGACTCAAACAAAAAATATGTACTCTTCTGTCTTATTAGCAAAGTCAAGAATGACACCCCAAAATATTAATGCAACCATTTTATATGTATATATATACATTATATATACATTTAAAAAACAGGTCTAAATCTTGAATAACAACCCTCACAATAATACAAATTTTCCTAAAAGAACTGAATAGGTAGTATTTGTCCCATTGAAATAGAGGGACAGGGGAGGAGAGAAGATGGCAGAAGAGTAAGACGCGGAGATCACCTTCCTCCCCACAAATACATCAGAAACACATCTACATGTGGAACAATTTCTACAGAACACCCACTGAAGGCTGGCAGAAAACGTCAGACCTCCCAAAAGGCAAGAAACTCCCCCCGTACTTGGGTAGGGCAAAAGAAAAAAGAAAAAACAGAGACAAAAGAATAGGGATGGGACCTGCACCAGTGGGAGGGAGCTGTGAAGGAGGAAAGGTTTCCACACACTAGGAGCCCCTTCGCGGGCGGAGACTGCAGGTGGCGGAGGGGGGAAGCTTCGGAGCCACGGAGGAGAGCGCAGCCACAGGGGTGCGGAGGGCAAAGCGGAGAGATTCCCGCACAGAGGCTCGGCGCCGAGCAGCACTCACCAGCCCCAGAGGCTTGTCTGCTCACCTGCCGGGGCGGGCGGGGGCTGGGAGCTGAGGCTCGGGCTGCGGTCTGATCGCAGGGAGAGGACTGGGGCTGGCGGCGTGAACACAGCCTGAAGGGGCTAGTGCGCCACAGCTAGCCGGGAGGGAGTCCGGGAAAAGTCTGCAGCTGCCGAAGAGGCAAGAGACTTTTTCTTGCGTCTTTGTTTCCTGGTGCGCGAGGAGAGGGGATTCAGAGCGCCGCCTAAACGAACTCCAGAGACTTGCGCGAGCCGCGGCTCTCAGCGCGGACCACAGAGACGGGCATGAGACGCTGGGGCTGCTGCTGCCGCCACCAGGAAGCCTGTGTGCGAGCCCAGGTCACTCTCCACACCGCCCCTCCCGGGAGCCTGTGCAGCCTGCCACCGCCAGGGTCCCGTGATCCGGGGACAACTTCCCCGGGAGAACGCACGGCGCGCCTCGGGCTGGTGCAACGTCACGACGCCTCTGACGCCGCAGGCGCGCCCCGCCTCCTCCGTACCCCTCCCTCCCCCCGGCCTGAGTGAGCCAGAGCCCCCGAAGCAGCTGCTCCTTTAACCCCGTCCTGTGTGAGCGGGAACAGACGCCCTCAGGCGACCTACACGCAGAGGCGGGTCCAAATCCAAAGCTGAACCCCGGGAGCTGTGCGAACAAAGAAGAGAAAGGGAAACCTCTCCCAGCAGCCTCAGAAGCAGCGGATTAAACCTCCACAAACAACTTGATGTGCCTGCATCTGTTGAATACCTGAAGAGACAACGAATCATCCCAAATTCAGGAGGTGGACTTTGGGAGCAGGATATATTAATTTTTCCCCTTTTCCTTTTTTTGTGAGTGTATATGTATATGCTCCTGGGTGAGATTTTGTCTGTATAGCTTTGCTTTATAATAGCTTTATTTTACTTCACTATATTATAGCCTCTTTCTTTCTTTCTTTCTATTTTTTCTCCCTTTTACTCTGAGCCGTGTGGACGAAAGGCTCTTGGTGTTCCAGCCAGGCATCAGGACCATACCTCTGAGGTGGGAGAGCCAACTTCAGGACACTGGTCCACAAGAGACCTCCCAGCTCCATGTAATACCAAATGGCAAAAATCTCTCAGAGATCTCCATCTCAACATCAAGACCCAGCTTCACTCAATGACCAGCAGGCTACAGTGCTGGACACCCTATGCCAAACAACTAGCAAGACAGGAACACAGCCCCATCCATTAGCAGAGAGGCTGCCTAAAATCATAATAAGGCCACAGACACCCCAAAATACACCACCAGACATGGACGTGCCCACCAGAAAGACAAGATCCAGCCTCATCCACCAGAACTCAGGCACTAGTTCCCTCCACCAGGAAGCCTACACAACCCACTGAACCAACCTTAGCCACTGGGGACAGATACCAAAAACAACGGGAACTACGAACCTGCAGTCTGTGAAAAGGAGACCCCAAACACAGTAAGATAAGCAAAATGAGAAGACCAAGAAACACACAGCAGATGAAGGAGCAGGGTCAAAACACACCAGACTTAACAAATGAAGAGGAAATAGGTAGTCTACCTGAAAAAGAATTCAGAATAATGATAGTAAAGATGATCCAAAATCGTGGAAATAGAATAGACAAAATGCAAGAAACATTTAACAAGGACGTAGAAGAACTAAAGAGGAACCAAGCAACGATGAAAAACACAATAAATGAAATTAAAAATACTCTAGATGGGATCAATAGCAAAATAACTGAGGCAGAAGAAAGGATAAGTGACCTGGAAGATAAAATGGTGGAAATAACTACTGCAGAGCAGGATAAAGAAAAAAGAATTGAAAGAACTGAGGACAGTCTCAGAGACCTCTGGGACAACATTAAACGCACCAACATTCGAATTATAGGGGTCCCAGAAGAAGAAGAGAAAAAGAAAGGGACTGAGAAAATATTTGAAGAGATTATAGTTGAAAACTTCCCTAATATGGGAAAGGAAATAGTTAATCAAGTTCTGGAAGCACAGAGAGTCCCATACAGGATAAACCCAAGGAGAAACATGCCAAGACACATATTAATCAAACTGTCAAAAATTAAATATAAGGAAAACATATTAAAAGCAGCAAGGGAACAACAACAAATAACACACAAGGGAATCCCCATAAGGTTAACATCTGATCTTTCAGCAGAAACTCTGCAAGCCAGAATGGAGTGGCAGGATATACTTAAAGTGATGAAGGAGAAAAACCTACAACCAAGATTACTCTACCCAGCAAGGATCTCATTCAGATGTGATGGAGAAATTAAAACCTTTACAGACAAGCAAAAGCTGAGAGAGTTCAGCACCACCAAACCAGCTTTACAACAAATGCTAAAGGAACTTCTCTAGGCAAGAAACACAAGAGAAGGAAAACACCTACAATAACAAACCCAAAACATTTAAGAAAATGGGAATAGGAACATACATATCGATAATTACCTTGAATGTAAATGGATTAAATGCTCCCACCAAAAGACACAGGCTGGCTGAATGGATACAAAAACAAGACCCATATATATGCTGTCTACAAGAGACCCACTTCAGACCTAGAGACACATACAGACTGAAAGTGAGGGGAAGGAAAAAGATATTCCATGCAAATGGAAATCAAAAGAAAGCTGGGGTAGCAATTCTCATATCAGACAAAATAGACTTTAAATTAAAGACTATTAAAAGAGACAAAGAAGGACACTATATAATGATCAAGGGATCGATCCAAGAGGAAGGTATAACAATTGTAAATATTTATGCACCCAACATAGGAGCACCTCAATACATAAGGCAAATACTAACAGCCATAAAAGGGGAAATCGACAGCAACACAATCATAGTAGGGGACTTTAACACCCCACTTTCACCAATGGACAGATCATCCAAAATGAAAATAAATAAGGAAACACAAGCTTTAAATGATACATTAAACAAGATGGACTTAATTGATATTTATAGGACATTCCACCCAAAAACAACAGAATACACATTTTTCTCAAGTGCTCATGGAACATTCTCCAGGATAGATCATATCTTGGGTCACAAATCAAGCCTTGGTAAATTTAAGAAAATTGAAATCGTATCAAGTATCTTTTCCGACCACAACGCTATGAGACTAGATATCAATTACAGGAAAAGATCTGTAAAAAATACAAACACATGGAGGCTACACAATACACTACTTAATAACGAAGTGATCACTGAAGAAATCAAAGGGGAAATCAAAAAATACCTAGAAACAAATGACAATGGAGATACGACGACCCAAAACCTATGGGACGCAGCAAAAGCAGTGCTAAGAGGGAAGTTTATAGCAATACAAGCCTACCTCAAGAAACAGGAAACATCTCGAATAAACAACCTAACATTGCACCTAAAGCAATTAGAGAAAGAAGAACAAAAAAACCCCAAAGTCAGCAGAAGGAAAGAAATCATAAAGATCAGGTCAGAAATAAATGAAAAAGAAATGAAGGAAACAACAGCAAAAATCAATGAAACTAAAAGCTGGTTCTTTGAGAAGATAAACAAAATTGATAAACCATTAGCCAGACTCATCAAAAGAAAAAGGGAGAAGACTCAAATCAATAGAATTAGAAATGAAAAAGGAGAAGTAACCACTGACACTGCAGAAATACAAAAGATCATGAGCGATTACTACAAGCAACCCTATGCCAATAAAATGGACAACCTGGAAGAAATGGACAGATTCTTAGAAATGCACAACCGGCCGAGACTGAACCAGGAAGAAATAGAAAATATGAACAGACCAATCACAAGCACTAAAATTGAAACTGTGATTAAAAATCTTCCAACAAACAAAAGCCCAGGACCAGATGGCTTCACAGGCGAATTCTATCAAACATTTAGAGAAGAGCTAACACCTATCCTTCTCAAACTCTTCCAAAATATTGCAGAGGGAGGAACACTCCCCAACTCATTCTATGAGGCCACCATCACCCTGATACCAAAACCAGACAAAGATGTCACAAAGAAAGAAAACTACAGGCCAATATCACTGATGAACATAGATGCAAAAATCCTCAACAAAATACTAGCAAACAGAATCCAACAGCACATTAAAAGGATCATACACCATGATCAAGTGGGGTTTATCCCAGGAAAGCAAGGATTCTTCAATATACGCAAATCAATCAATGTGATACACCATATTAACAAATTGAAGGAGAAAAACCATATGATCATCTCAGTAGATGCAGAGAAAGCTTTCGACAAAATTCAACACCCATTTATGATAAAAGCCCTGCAGAAAGTAGGCATAGAGGGAACTTTCCTCAACATAATAAAGGCCATATATGACAAACCCACAGCCAACACTGTCCTCAATGGTGAAAAACTGAAACCATTTCCACTAAGATCAGGAACAAGACAAGGTTGCCCACTCTCACCACTATTATTTAACATAGTTTTGGAAGTGTTAGCCACAGCAATCAGAGAAGACAAAGAAATAAAAGGAATCCAAATCGGAAAAGAAGAAGTAAAGCTGTCACTATTTGCAGATGACATGATACTATACATAGAGAATCCTAAAGATGCTACCAGAAAACTCCTAGAGCTAATCAATGAATTTGGTAAAGTAGCAGGATACAAAATTAATGCACAGAAATCTCTTGCATTTCTATACACTAATGATGAAAAATCTGAAAGTGAAATTAAGAAAACACTCCCGTTTACCATTGCAACAAAAAGAATAAAATATCTAGGAATAAACCTACCTAAGGAGACAAAAGACCTGTATGCAGAAAATTATAAGACACTGATGAAAGAAATTAAAGATGATACAAATAGATGGAGAGATATACCATGTTCCTGGGTTGGAAGAATCAACATTGTGAAAATGACTCTACTACCCAAAGCAATCTACAGATTCAATGCAATCCCTATCAAACTACCACTGGCATTTTTCACAGAACTAGAACAAAAAATTTCACAATTTGTATGGAAACACAAAAGACCCCGAATAGCCAAAGCAATCTTGAGAACGAAAAATGGAGCTGGGGGAATCAGGCTCCCTGACTTCAGACTATATTACAAAGCTACAGTAATCAAGAGAGTTTGGTACTGGCACAAAAACAGAAATATAGATCAATGGAACAGGATAGAAAGCCCAGAGATAAACCCACACACATATGGTCACCTTATCTTTGATAAAGGAGGCAAGCATATGCAGTGGAGAAAAGACAGCCTCTTCAATAAGTGGTGCTGGGAAAATTGGACAGATACATGTAAAAATATGAAATTAGAACACTCCCTGACACCATGCACAAAAATAAACTCAAAATGGATTAAAGACCTAAGTGTAAGGCCAGACACTATCAAACTCTTAGAGGAAAACATAGGCAGAACACTCTATGACATACATCACAGCAAGATTCTTTTTGACCCAGCTCCCAGAGAAATGGAAATAAGAACACAAATAAACAAATGGGACCTAATGAAACTTAAAAGCTTTTGCACAGCAAAGGAAACCATAAACAAGACCAAAAGACAACCATCAGAATGGGAGAAAATATTTGCAAATGAAGCAACTGACAAAGGATTAATCTCCAAGATTTACAAGCAGCTCATGCAGCTCAATAACAAAAAAACGAACAACCCAATCCAAAAATGGGCCGAAGACCTAAATAGACATTTCTCCAAAGAAGATATACAGATGGCCTACAGACACATGAAAGAATGCTCAACATCATTAATCATTAGAGAAATGCAAATCAAAACTACAATGAGATATCATCTCACACCGGTCAGAATGGCCATCATCAAAAAATCTATAAACAATAAATGCTGGAGAGGGTGTGGAGGAAAGGGAACACTCTTGCACTGTTGGTGGGAATGTAAATTGATACAGCCACTATGGAGAACAGTATGGAGGTTCCTTAAAAAACTACAAATAGAACTACCATACGACCCAGCAATCCCACTACTGGGCATATACCCTGAGAAAACCATAGTTCAAAAAGAGTCATGTGGGGCTTCCCTGGTGGCGCAGTGGTTGAGAGTCTGCCTGCCAATGCAGGGGACGTGGGTTCGAGCCCTGGCCTGGGAAGATCCCACATGCCGCAGAGCAACTAGGCCTGTGAGCCACAATTACTGAGCCTGCGCGTCTGGAGCCTGTGCTCCGCAACAAGAGAGGCCGCGACAGTGAGAGGCCCGCGCATTGCGATGAAGAGTGGCCCCCGCTTGCCGCAACTAGAGAAAGCCCTCGCACAGAAACGAAGACCCAACACAGCCAAAAATAAATAATAAATAAATAATAAATAAATTAAAAAAAAAAATTAAAAAAAAAAAAAAAAAGAGTCATGTACCAAAATGTTCATTGCAGCTCTATTTACAATAGCCAGGACATGGAAGCAACCTAAATGTCCATCGACAGATGAATGGATAAAGAAGATGTGGTACATATATACAATGGAATATTACTCAGCCATAAAAAGAAATGAAATGGAGGTATTTGTAATGAGGTGGATGGAGTTAGAGTCTGTCATACAGAGTGAAGTAAGTCAGAAAGAGAAAAACAAATACAGTATGCTAACACATATATACGGAATCTAAGGGGAAAAAAAGGCCATGAAGAACCTAGTGGCAAGACGGGAATAAAGACACAGACCTACTAGAGAATGGACTTGAGGATATGGGGAGGGGGTGGGGTGAGATGTGACAGGGTAAGAGAGTGTCAGGGATATATATATACTACCAAATGTAAAATAGATAGCTAGTGGGAAGCAGCCGCATAGCACAGGGAGATCAGCTCGGTGCTTTGTGACCACCTAGAGGGGTGGGATGGGGAGGGTGGGAGGGAGGGAGATGCAAGAGGGAAGAGATATGGGAACATATTGTATATGTATAAGTGATTCACTTTGTTATAAAGCAGAAGCTAACACACCAAAAAAAAAAAAAAAAAGAAATAGAGGGACAAACTGGGTCATCTGTCAGTTGAAATTTTGTACTCTATTTTTTTCTTGTTCTTACTATTGCCAGAAGGAACTGTCAAAAATACCAGTTTTCTATTTCACCAGGAAATGGCTTTGGTTCTTAATTTCCTCAGAAACCCTGTTCCCAAGTGATTTCACCCAAATTCTAATTCCTGTAGCTGTGGGACTTTAGAGTCAAAAGGGAAGCTGAAGATCCTTGAAACAGGAGGCACTTAACCCTTCATGGACCCATGAGAGAACATGATGAGTGGAACAGATTTTATCCCGCAAAACGGCACCTGCACACATTATTTTGCATACAACTTTTGCATATACATCAGCCCTTCAAAGACTGATAAATCCCTAGTTAAGCAAACCAAACCTAATAATCTAATCCAACCTACCATCTTATTCACGGATGAAGATAGCAAATTCATGAGGTGACATGGCCAAGTGACACCTTCTTTTCCCTATCCACTTTCTTCCCATCACATGGTGTGACTTCCCAATGAAAACTCCAACAATGTGAGCAACACGAATAGGCAGTGGACATTTGAGGGATATAACCTCACTTATAAATATAAAATTGTAGTTTGATAAGATTATAGATCATACCTAAAGCAAATCACTAAAATGAAGCGATCATAATAACATACCAATTATCAAACTTTGATTATACCAGGCAACCTTCTAAATATAATACTGCATTAATCCTCAGCATTAACTTATGAAGTGGGTACAGTTGTGAAGCTTCTTCTGCAGGGGGCTGAGTGACTTGGCCAAGGTCACACAGGCTGTAAGTGACAGAGCCAGGGTTCGACCCCAGAATCTGGGACCAGAGCCTGTGCTTGGAAACATGGTGTGACATTGCTCTGACACAAGCTGAATTAGAAAAACAAACATAAATTGTAGATAGGCTTTTTTTTTTTTTTTTTTAACAAAGTATACTTTTATTCCTGTCAAGACTCTACGGGGACTCAATTTAAGCAAAGTGTGTTCTGGAGCATGCATTAATGAGTAGTTACGAATGGTTTGCAATGAGCCAATCAATTTTTTTGTATCTAAATCCATATTCTTCAAGGGCTTCAAATTACTTGAAAGTGTTCTCTCAAGCATTTAAAACATTTCTTCCTATAATCTCATTTACACTATTCATTTGCAAAACTTATAAAGAAATTGTTTTACTTGACTGAAGTTTTCATTTCCCCAATACTTGTAACTAAATGAATAAGAATCAGAGTTACCATTTTTTTTTAAGAGCAAAAAAGGATCTTACAGATCATTTAGTCTGACCCATTCATTTTATAATGAGGAAACAGAGCTTAGATTAAAACTAATTTTTATAAAGATCTCACAGCAAGTTTTTAAAGAAAACAGGACTAACACACAGTTCTGCTTTTCTACAGCAGGCCAGGGTCCAATCCCATGTCCTACTATAGCTCTCTGAGGTTTGAAATTTTTCCCAGTGATTACTTCATTCTTTTCAAATGAAAAGCAAAATCAAGTAACAGTAGAATTTTTTAAAAGAAGTTGAAATTGCAGCACATTTGAGTGGTAAATTAACTAGCAATAGAAATATACCAGCTTTTACTTTTTTTATGATACATGAAGTGCATGGTTTTTCTTAAACCTTAGTTACAGGATCAACCATCTTTCCTCGGAGCTTCAAATGGGAATTTCAAAGCACTGTCTCAAATAAAATTTAAAAACAACAACGATGTAAATATTTGCCAGCGAACCAAATCTTTCAACTAAAGATTCAAAATGAGAACCAGAGCAGAAGGAAACTAAGCCTCCAGGAGACACTGCTTCTCTGACGCTCTGCCCTACTTACCCAGATCTTGAGCCCCTGGATGTCGAGAGCCAATCGGTCCCAAGCACGTGGGGGAGAAATGAACACGTCTCAGGGCCGTAGGAGCCAAACCCTGTGCCAGACACGGCGCAAGCAAGCAGCGTCTCGTTCCACGCCCACAGCGACTACTACTCCTGCCTCTCAGGTGATCACACTGAGCCTCAGAGGCTAAGGAACCGGCTCAAATCTCAGGTGTAGTAAATGAGAGGTAGACTTGGGCTTCGAGCCTAGATTTGTTGATTTCAGCATGCGTGCTCTTTTCGCTAAAAATACCACCTTGCTATTGTAGGCAATCGTCTGCCTTCAAGGACATTACAGTTGGTTGAAGCTTAAAGAAAAAAACTCTAAATCTAAATATGAGTAGAAGTAGAAATATATAAGTAAATGAAATGAAAAATGCAAACAAAAATATAAATAAAGCTATTAAGAGCTAAGTGTTACCTCTAAAATGACATCTCATGCACTAAGTATAAAATCTAGAAGATGCCCAGGAAATATTTACAGAAAATGAAGAGGTGGGAGGTAAGAAGAGCAAGAGAGAGGAAAACACTCATAACCTAGTAGTCTCAACCCTTCTTATTCAAAGTGTGCTTCATGACCCAGCAGCAAGGAAGTCATCTGGAAGCTTGTTAGAAATGCAGGCTCTCAGGCTCCAGTTCAGATTGCTGAACCAGAGCCCACCTTCTACCAAATCCCCCAGGTGAAGCGCACACACATGAAAGTTTGAGAAGTGTGGTTTAGACTAAGCACCAAACAGCAAACACCACTGGAATTCCCCAAAGGGAGAAAGCAGCGTTGATCAGAGAGGGCAACATGGAAGTGCTAGAATTTGAGTTAATCTTCTATGAGATTATGTGTAGAATTCCTACGAGGAAAGGTTTCAAATTCCCCCAGGCAGTGAGGAGCAAGAGAAATGTATGAGAAAAGGTCGGTGTGCAGGAAGTGAAGTGGGTTCAGGAGAAGCAAGCAAATCGTTCTACCCAAGGTGAAGGGTACCGGAGGAAAAATGCTTGGATTTTCCTTTTGTGTTCTTACTACACCCCAGGTTCACAGAGTCCCACATACAGTATTTCAATTTACAGAAAGAAAGAAAATTGTTAAAATAAAGTGTATACATTTGGCATCCGGAAAGTTGGGTGCTCTTGAGGGATAACAGACAGCTGGGCTCTGCTAATACACGTGAGCTATTTCTGCCACCTGAGACCCATCTGCCCAATGAGCACCTCCAGTGGGTTCCATGATGCTGTGGCAGCCACGTGTTGGAGCTCTGGTGGTCGGCAGGTGCAACACACTTGATAAAGCTTTTGTATTTTACAGGTTTCCTTGGCATAAAGAGGTTCTGACGACAGGAGTCATCTGCCAAATGTGGTTGCTATCGATATAAATAGGGAGCATGTGGTCCCTGGTTTACTGAGGTTTAACCTGTCCCAGTGCCTTTCGCTAGATGAGGTAAATTTCACCAGCGTCCCTGTGGTCCCAGTGATTTGCTCTGATTATTAACTAACTACTAATCACCCAGAAATGCAACGGGTGTATGGCCTTAGAAACGAACCCTGCCCCTCCCGGTCCACGACAAACCTTTTGTTCACACAACAGACATTTACTGGGGTCGACCTCATGTCAGGGCTTTGCCAGCTACTGTGAATTTGGGGATAGAAAAAAATGGTCCCTGGAGTCAAACAATGGAAAGCCTGTGAGAATCTTGCTAAATGGGAAAAAGGCGGGGTTTAGTAGGAGTTTAGAGGAAGGAAATGCCCAGTCATCCCAGAGAACTGAATAAGGCTCCACGAAGGAGGCAGGAATTAGGCTGAGCGTTGGTAAGTTTGCCAGGTAGACACATGAGAAAGGACAGGAATGTTCTAGGCAGAGAAAGCAGTTTGCACAAAGCCAGGAGGTATGAGTAAGCTGGAAGCGTTGTGAGTTGTAGAGGTTATAGGGATAAGAATATGGATTTGGGAATCTAATGATCCAGGGTTCAAATAGGCTTTACAACTTAGTACTAACAGACCCTCAGAAACTGTGAGATAACAAGTATTTGTCGTTTTAGGCAGCTAAATGTGGTGGTGGGGAGGTAATTTGTTACACAGCAATAGATAACCAATACACTGTGAAACTAATGAGGCATAAGCTTCAGGGCCCCTCACTCGCACTGAGCTCTTCCAAAGCCCAAAGGGAGTGGGGGGGGTGGGGCGCCTAGCAATGTGTTTACACAGTCACACGTTTTGTAAGTATGCAAATATAAGATATTGGATTTTGTAATGTTGGAGATATTTGTTAGAATTTTTAAATTTTTAATTAGTTGTGCTTTTAAAATTTATTCTAAACATCAACTTAATATATAAATATAAAAATGCATAAATACATAAATTTAAAATATGATAAATATATATATATGTAAATACCAAACATACCCATACACACAAGACATTGTGTTTAATGTTGTGTGGTATATGTGATGCTATGCTTAAAGAGATGTGTGTTTGATACTGTATAAAAACAGGATATCATTTGGAGAATTAAATAAATTTCATTTCCTAGATGCAGAAGAATCCAGAGCCATGCCAGGCAATCCCTACTCTCACATCTGTCTTTCCATTCCTTTCTTGTAACATCTCCATGCAGAGCTCTGTCCCTCAGCATCTTCTTTAAGGAGTCCAATCTTACCAAACAGTGCGTGATTTTCTAGTGTTTCGGGAGAGGCTGGCTGAGTCATGAGGAAGAGATCATCTCCTGCCCCTCTTAGGCATTTCCATCCCCATGTGGCCAACCTTCTCTCAGAGCCCATCTGTTCACCACCTGACCCCACCCCAAAGCCCCCAGTCCCAAAGTGGGGCTTTTGCTGTCACTTGCAGACCCTCAGGAAGTTTGGTCCCATCCCTGCTTCTGACTACTCTTCTCCAGGAGATGCCTCCCTGGAATTCTAGGGAAGAGGACAACCCAACACATTGCACATTTAGGCTGGAATATCTGGATAAGCATCTCCTTAAAAACAAGCCTGGGGCTTCCCTGGTGGCGCAGTGGTTGAGAATCTGCCTGCCAATGCAGGGGACACGGGTTCGAGCCCTGGTCTGGGAAGATCCCACATGCCACGGAGCAACTGGGCCCGTGAGCCACAATTACTAAGCCTGCGCGTCTGGAGCCTGTGCTCCACAACAAGAGAGGCCGCGATGGTGAGAGGCCCGCGCACCGCGATGAAGAGTGGTCCCCACTTGCCGCAACTAGAGAAAGCCCTCGCACAGAAACGAAGACTCAACACGGTCATAAATAAATAAATAAATAAAAAAGAACGTGAATTTCTTAAAAAAAAATATATATTAAAAAAAAAGAAAAACAAGCCTGATGGCCATCATCAAAAAATCTATAAATAATAAATGCTGGAGAGGGTGTGGAGAAAAGGGAACCCTCTTGCACTGTTGGTGGGAATGTAAATTGATACAGCCACTATGGAGAACAGTATGGAGGTTCCTTAAAAAACTAAAAATAGAACTACCATACGACCCAGCAATCCCACTACTGGGCATATACCCTGAGAAAACCATAATTCAAAAAGAGTCATGTACCAAAATGTTCATTGCAGCTCTATTTACAATAGCCAGGACATGGAAGCAACCTAAGTGTCCATCAACAGATGAATGGATAAAGAAGATGTGGCACATATATACAATGGAATATTACTCAGCCATAAAAAGAAATGAAATGGAGGTATTTGTAATGAGGTGGATGGAGTTAGAGTCTGTCATACAGGGTGAAGTAAGTCAGAAAGAGAAAAACAAATACAGTATGCTAACACCATATATATGGAATCTAAGGAAAAAAAAAAAAAAGGTCATGAAGAACCTAGTGGCAAGACGGGAATAAAGACACAGACCTACTAGAGAATGGACTTGAGGATATGGGGAGGGGGAGGGGTGAGATGTGACAGGGTGAGAGAGTGGCATGGACATATACACACTGCCAAATGTAAAATAGATAGCTAGTAGGAAGCAGCCGCATAGCACAGGGAGATCAGCTCGGTGCTTTGTGACCACCTAGAGGGGTGGGATAGGGAGGGTGGGAGGGAGGCAGATGCAAGAGGGAAGAGATATGGGAACATATGTATATGTATAACTGATTCACTTTGTTATAAAGCAGAAACTAACACACCACTGTAAAGCAATTATACTCCAATAAAGATGTTTAAAAAAAAAAAAAAAAAACAAGCCTGAAACATGATTCCACTGGCCTCATTAACTTTAGGTTAAAGATCACATCACATCCAGAAGCAGGACTGGACTTAATTGGAAAAGGTTCATGAGAAAAGACCAGAAGCATGTGTGTTTCCAGTGTATCACACTCATTCCAAATAAATATACGTCACGGCATGATGTAGAAATTAGTTTCGCAGTATTCAAAGAGAGAAACTTGTGGAAAAATGGGACCGTCACAGAGCAAATGACAGGATAGTCCTGTGAACTCAAAGGAACCTGCGTCATAGGAATCAGTATCTTATTCATCTGTGATTGGTGATTTAGTTTCGTCAAAATATGATCTATTGCATAAAGTCAATATTGTCAGTTTGAATTGTATTTGTTTTGTAGCTTTGTAAGTATACAGTTTGTAAATGTGTTTTGGCTCTAGAGTCCTGTAAGTATTATAAGCTTAAGGAACATAAATACATTTCATATTTGTTCATGTATAAGTCAACCCTTGGTGGGGGGGTGTCCTGTGGGTATTTTTTCAGGTTTAAGAAACACCAGCTTAACATTTTAGAAAGTGAAAAAACAAAAACACAATTTAACGATGATCTCAGTTATTCATTCATTTGTTCATTGACTCATTCAATACCTAGTTACTGGATACTGATTATATGTTGCCAAGAATCATTTGAAACACTGGGTACAGCAATACATGTTAGGCAAGGTCATGATTCTCCTCCATCTTACTTTCTACGAAAAAGAAAAAATTTTTAATGTTTCTAAAAGGTAATTTTAGAATGTGATGTGTGCATAGAAGGAAATAAACCAGGGCGATTTGGTAGCAAGTGGCTGGGGAGGCTCCTTTGGTTCAGCGAGTAGGACAGGCCATTCTGGAAGTAACATTAGCCTTGAGACCTGGGAAGGAGCAGCCTTTTGCAGAAGCCAGAGGGTTAATGTTCCAGGCAGAGAAAAAAGGAAATGCAAAGGCCCTGGGGTGAAATGGCTGGAAAAGAATCCATGAGGGGGGGAGGAGAGGAGAAGTAGGCAGATCAGACCGTACCAGGTCTTTTCATGTATTTGAAAGGAATCTGGATTTTATTCTAGGTGCAGCAGGAAACCTCTGGAGAGTTCTTTAGAGGGGACTGACAAGATTCAATTTAAACTGTGAAAAGTAAAATGAATTCTATGTAACAAGAGTGAAAACAAGGAGATGAGTTGGGAAACTATTGGAGTAGACCCAGTAAATAATGACAGTGGCTGGGGGAGGGGGGTGGCAGTGGAAACAGAAAGAAGTGGATGAATTTGAGATATAGTTAGAGGTACAGTCCACAGGACTTGCTGATGGATTGGATGTCAAAAGGTGAAGGAGGGAAAGACAAGATCAGAGATGCTTTGTAGATTTTTGGATTGAGGGGTTTGTGGGGGTTTTTTTTAATATAACAGCATGGATATAAAAATCATTCTGAATGGAAATATAACAAAACATTAAGGCTCAATATCTTTGGATGGTGGAAACAAGGTTTCTTTTCTGTGTGGATATTATTTCTAAATGAAAATATAAGACTAATACCTTTTGTGTAATTGCCTGGTGGTAAATATCTTTTTTTTTTTTTTTTTTTTTTTTTTTGGTGCAGAGTTGAGGCTCCAAGTCACCTGAGGAAGGCAGCAGTCTTTGCTGGAAGTCTCAGTAGGAGAGGCCCCGAATAGAAGAAGCCAAGGATCAAGGATCGGGACCTGGGTCAACGGATGATGTTATAGGAAGTAAGGGCACAGGGAGCCAGAAAGGGAGACTGGACTTATGAACTCAGCTGCCCAAGTCTACCTGTGCTGCATGACGGCTTTTAAAGGGCTGGCAATACCTATCTGTTCATACCGAACAATAGTAACTCTTGCCAGTATTATTATCATTATCTCTGTGCCGTGTTGAATGAATGGGGAGGTACCTCCACTGAAATGCACAGCTGGTACCAATCTACTCCCCTCTCTACCACTCAAAGCATGAGGAAGAAAACACAGAATAGGGTGGCTAGGAGGTCACATCCAAATTGTGCATTTTACCCTCATTATTAGCATTCATGATCATTAAAATAGCCAACTTAATATGACAGTAAAAATGGCACAACTAAGAAACAAATAGATAAAGTGCATTTCTAAGATTACACAGCTATCTGGTGATTGAGTCCTATTTTCTCTCCATAACACTGTATTAAATACAACAGTTCAGTACTTCCCAACCTTGTTCACACCATACCACATGTAGAAACTGATATTTTTACAGGATAGTGGGGGCAATGGGCAGGAATGCTCCTGGCCTCCTACTGTTCCCTCGGGGTGCCATCTGCCTCGGGGCTTACATGGTCACACAGAAACTAAGTGGGTAAACATCTGGACATACCTTTAAGAAAACTGTTTATAGGAGACTTAAATGGGTGGTTCCCGAGCTTTCCAAAAATTGGGGAAATTTTTAAGATACAGGTTCCCAGGCCTCATCCTAGACATATTGGTTAAATTGCTTTCGATTGCAAGTAACAGAAGATACCCACTCAAATTTTTTTAAACAATTAATAGGAAGCTTAGGGGTTGCTCGTTTTTAACACTGGTTAATTCAGTGGCTTTGATTTTACTCCTCCACAACACCGTGCTGAGTGTATCAGCTTTGCCTTCCAGTTGATTCTCCTTGTTAATCAAACATGGTTGCACCCCTTCCAGGCATTCAAATAGTTTCTGTTATAGGATGTTCAGCAATGTGCAGAGGCAGAAGGGGTTACACGTCTTTCGTAAATTTAGAACCTTCCTTGGAAACCTGGAAGCAGACATGGTCTCATGTAATTAGCCTCATGTGCTTAACCTAATTAGCTTTGTGTAATTAATCACAGCTGGGTCACATGCCTACCCTTAAACAAATCAGTAGCAAGGCGGATGGGTTCATCCTGACTGGTTTATGCCACTCATGATTAACCCCTGGAGATAGAAATTCAGTTACCCATCCCCGAGTCAGTAAACACCCAAATAAAACTGGATTTTGCCCGTTAGGAAGAAGAGTGGGTAAGCAACAATGACTGAATGCTACATACACAAAGCCAAAATCTTTGAAAAGACTTAAAATTTATATTTTAAAAAAAATGTAAGATGATTATGATATTGAGCCAGGTTTGGGAACCACTGTTGTAAACTCAGAGTGGCTGCCAGCCCACTTGGGGCCTTTGTGTGAACTAGCGGGAAACACGCCTCCTTCAGGATACGTAACCTTGTGAGTGTACAGCTCTGAGCGGAGGGCAGTTTTGTCTGAGGGAGAAAAAGTAGCCCCTTCCTACTCATCTCCACATCAGAGAGCAGAACAAGGGCTAAATTTCAACCCCCCAATTCCTCTCCCCTCACTGTACCCAGTGGTGTGCTGGTCAACGTTTAACAACCAGCCCTCTGATTTGTAGAGGTTGCCAGTTTCTATAGTGTACCTATGCCCACCATGGCCAAGTTTAAGCTACTGATGTAATGTCACTGAACATGGATTTGGGAAGTGATGTTCATGATCAGTGCTCAGAAGAGGTTGTGTCAGCATCAGCACACCTTGGCCGTGGACACACCCACGTAAAGAACACAACCTGCACGGTCAAATGCAACACCTGCCTGTAAGCACACTTTGCTCCACGCAGGGAGAAGCTACCAGAATAAAGCTATATAAAACTGGCAAGAGTTTATAAAAATAGTGAGTTCCTAGTTCTAAATACAAACCCTGGTAACTGCATTTTAAAAATCATTGTTTCAGAACCTCCACCCTACCTGAAATGGTACTCCACTTGGAAATTAATAATGAACAGAAACTTCATATATTTTAAGAAACACAATGATCAAGAGTATAATTTATGACTCATTAGTGAGAAAGACAATCTGATATAAAGAAGCAGAATTCATAAAAGGCTAAGTAAAAAATGAATCACTTTTATAAATAATGTCAAAGAAAATGATTATGTCTTTGAATTTTGTGGAAAGCACAAAAGTTATTGTAGAAAAATCCTATCCCTGATGCTACCTAATAATATAGAGGAACCTTAAACAATCTATTACATAGTCATGCAATTTTTCCTTTGCCTCAAATGCTTACTTTAAATCTTGCTTTATATAAATGTAGATATGCGCCTTCTTTTCATGTTGGCATGGGGACCAAAATTCAGGAAGCTGGTATAGCCTATTGTGAAAAGTATCATCTCTTATGTCAAGCTGTCTTGGATGAAGCCTCAGTTCTGCGAGTGGTATAATTCTGGTCCAGTCACTTAACCTCTCGTAACTCCAGTATCCTCATGGGTAACATAAAGTTAGTAACAGCACCTGTATCATAGGGCTTAAAAGAGGTGTAGATGAAATAATTCATGCCTGCGCTCAGCACCACGCCCAGCACAGAGTACATACTCCAGAGACATTAGCCACGGGGCGCTCAGTCACAGGGGCAGATCTGGTGACCTCTACCCTGTGGACTTCCATCCAACCAACCAACCATCACGGTAACCACACTAAGCACCTCTCAGAGTTTATCTTCTTCTCAGAGGGAAGGAAACCAGGAAGTGACAATGATTGAGCAAGTAGTCTGTCAGACCCACAACAAAGTATTCTAACTCATGTGTTCTTTCTGTATCTCACAGTCATGACTGTGTGACTGTATATTTCTTCCCCCTCCCTGCTCACTCATTCTACTTCTCAGAGGGTTTTTATCTCCTCTACCCCCACCTCTTACTGTGTGTTAGTCGCCCATTAGGACTTAAAGAGAGAAGAAGCCACTGGCCCAAATGGCGAACAGATGGATTGCTATGTATGTTTATAAAATGCAGTGCCCTTTGTTAGTAGGAGTGTTGTTTGTTTATTTGATCTTTTTTCTTGCAGAGATCAGGTAGACCAGCTAGGCAAGGAGTGGGAAGAAGTGGAAGATAAACGTGGACAGGAGAGTATGAGAACCTTTGGTTCAACAGTGGGGGGAAGAAGAATCTTCCATTATGAGGACCAGGGAGCTGAGAGCAAGCAGACTTATGGCTGTGCTTCACCAACTAAGGACCACTTCTGCCCACTCCCACCACCTCTCCATCATCTATGGACAATGCCCTTTTAATGATCTGGCCCCTAGGGTAAGCTTCCAGAGGGAAGGCTGATGGGCAGCTTCTGCGGGGATAACCCCTTCCATAGAGGCACTGGCTGGGATCAGTTGGAAGTCCCCTATGAGTCATGGCTGTGGTAAACACATCACCCCTATTACATATGCATTAGGGCATGGATTCTACATCAAGGTTTCTCGACCTCAGCACAACTGACATTTTGACAGGCAGTTCATTGTTATTTGGAGCGATCCTATGCACTGGGGTAGCACCTGGCCCCTACTCGTAACAACCAAAAATGTCTCCAGACATTGCCAGATGTCCCCTGGGGAGCAAAATCACCCCTGGGTGGGGGGCAGGGAACTAGTATTCTACACAATAACCTCATGACAGTGCTACAATCCCCACGGCACAGAAGACGACACTGAAATACAGGTATTCAGTAGGTTGTCCAAGGTCCCAAGACCAGTGAATAGTTCACCTTGGACGACACTGAAATACAGGTATTCAGTAGGTTGTCCAAGGTCCCAGGACCAGTGAATAGTTCGCCTTGTCTGAGGCATGTGTTTTCTTTACCATTCTGCCTCTCATCAAGGGACTTCAAAATCTAGCTCAGAATCTTTAAGATGGTAGGCATTTCATAAACATTTGTTACATTAATTGATAAATGAAAAAACTACATGATTCTCACATTGTAATACTCTTGATTCTAGTTCTCCATCAAAGTATAAAGAAGCAGAAATCTCATACTAAGTAACAAGAACCACTGAGACTGAAGAGGTGATAATCAGCCCTGTTCATACCAATGTACAATGGAATCTCATTTGGAGGGGCCCAAGTGGCCTGAGGTTATTTTGAAACTACTGACAGAGATGAGAGAGATCACACCAGCTGTGTGGCATGCCTGGGACATAGGTGGTCGATAAGTAGAAGCTCTTGCTGTCATTGTTATCACTACCCACTTGGGTAAACTGCATATCTGTACCAGATAAATCAAAGAACAGCAGGACGCCGTCCCCTCCTTCCTTATATGAATAGCTGATGTGTGTATTACATTTTTCAAAGGAGAAGAGCTTTGGTCTGGGAGTCAGGAGACTGGATTCCAGTCCTGACCTTAATTAGCTATGGGACTGTGAATATATCATTTGACCCCTGAGACTGTTTCATTGTCTGATATTTAGAAGATTGAGATACATGATGGCTGAGAAATTTTCTGATCTCCTGTTCTTTGAACCTATGTATATAAGATGACCATCTACTGTTCTTTTCTAGATCTCTTGTTCTTTGAACTTGTGTATATGAGATTACCAACTGCTGCAGTATTAAAACAATTCCCTCTAAGCCATTTCAGTGAATTGCTATAGAATTTAGATTAGAGCTGTAAAAATCAATAACCAAGTCACCAAACATATAAGTTAGCTCTCATGACTTGATTATTTCTATGCATGGCAAATAACTTGGATTTAAATATTTATGATTTTGCAGCCAGTTCAGGAATGTAGTCTTTCTGTCGTGTATTGAATAAAAATAATCAATGGAAAATAATGCCTCTCATCAAGCTCCAGTCAAACTGTATAGCCTAACTGCAGACACAGCAGATTTTCTTTAAATCAATCTTCCAACACAAGGCCTAAACTTATAAATACTCAACAATACTCTTTCCTGTGGAACCACTCGAATTTCCATCTCTGCTCCTGTGTTTTGGCATTCTCTCCATTTTGAGTATTCTATCAACTTTCAAAGCCTACTGCAGACGGACAATGAGGTCTCTCGAATCTTCTCACAAGAGGTGACACTTACTGCCTCTGAATTCTTTCAGTCAAAAATGTTCAGTCAAAACACATGGATTGAGTACTTTCTCTGTCATATTCCCTGGAGCTCAGAGCAGAGGACATTATTACTGAACCACACAGACATATATACAAGGTGCTTAAGAGCATCTATGCGCTGCAAGACTGAGGTGAGGTTACTTGAGTAAATTACGGAAACGGTACAAGAGAAGGGTGATATGTAGGAGAGAGAGACAGCTATGCCACTGCTTTGTTCTTTAATCACCACAGCTTTAGTAAATGAAACACTGCTTCAGAAGCATGAACTGTAAGAAAGCATAATTCATAAGCCTGTAGAGAAAGGTGAAGGATGATTTGTGTAAGGTGGCATGAACCAGTGCAAGTTTCATGAGGGGGTGGACATGATCAGATTAGTATTTTATAAGAGAACTCTCTGACAACAGCATGCAAGATAGAACAGAGACAGCTAGGAGAAAAGAGGGACAGTCAGGAGGCTGTTGAAGTGATACGGATCAGATAACATGGTGGTGAGCACAAAGGCAGTAGTTAAGTCAACAGGAAGGTTAAGTTTAAAAGGTATTAAGAGGTAAAATCAACAGAACTTTATTGAATGTGCTGATTAAAGGAAAGGCAGGAATCCATGATGATATCTTGGTTCCTGGCTTGGAATATGGAGTGAATGATGGAGGTTTTCACCTACTTGGGGAATTCAACAGGCAGAGCAGATTTGGAGGCAGGATGAATTGAATTTGAGGTGTTTTGAGTTTGAAGTGCCAATGGAACGTCAGTGGAGATGTCCATTAGGCATTTAAATACATAAAGTCAGAAGCTCAGAAAAGTGATATGAGCTAAAGACATAGATTCTTTAACTGTTTTACCGTGAAATATAACATACATCCAGAAAAGCAGATAAAAATAAATGTACGGCTTAATAAATTATAAATTAAACATCTATGCAACTCCCACCCAGGTCAAGAAAAATAGACCACTTCCATTTCTGAAGCCACTCGAATACCTTCTCCTAATCACAACCATGGTCCTCCCTCCTAACAGAACCACTATCTTGATTTTATGGTAATCACTTCCCTGTTTTATTTTCCATTTTTAACACCTAATTATACATTCTTCACCACTCCCGCTTAATTGTACCTATTTTGACCTTTATAATGACATGGAATGCTTTTTTTTTTTTTTTTTTACGTCTAGTGTCTTGTCTCCAACATATTTGCAAAATGTATCCGTGATGCGTGCTGTGTTTTGCTGTGGTTCACTTGTTTTCACGAGAACATAGTCTTCACTTTTATTTTTTGCTGGTGTATCTTTGAGTTGTTTTTGCTGTTATGAATAAAGCTGTTATGATCACAGTTATCCTTATCACCTGGTAGACATTTCTGTTGGGTGAATAACTTGGAATGGAATTGATAGGTCAAAAGATTGCATAGTATCCTCAACTTTAGCAGAAGACATCAAACTGTGTTCTTAGTAACTGTACCAATTTATACAACCATCAGCAGCAAATACATAAAATCACACAACCTCACCAACACTTGATAATGGTTGTCTTCTTCATTTCAGCCATTCTGGCGAGGCTGTAGGGGTATCCCATGTGACATTTCGCTGATGACTAATAAAGTTGAGTGCCTGTGTATTCATTTCCATCATCTATTTATTAATCATTTAAATATCCTCTTTTGTGGAATGTCTGTTCCAATATCTTGCCTGTTTTCTTTTTTCTACTGGTTGTATGTATTTCTGTTATTGATTTATAGGAAATGTTTATATTTTCTAGATAAAAGACCTTTGTTAGTTACATGTATTGAAAACGTGTTCTGACTCTGGATTTCTTTTTTATTCTATAAATGGAGATTATTGTTGAACAGAAGTTTTAAATTTTCCTCAAGCAATTGGATCGTTTTGTTTTTCACATTTAGAACTTCAATTTATCTGGAATTGATTTTGCATATGGCTTGAGGTTGGTATCAAGTTTCTTTTTTTCCAAATAGATACCCAATTATTGCAGCACCAGAAATCAAGTGCTCGTGTGTGTGTGTGTGTGTGTGTGTGTGTGGGTGGGTTTAGGGGATCTCTAGTCTGTTCAAATGACTATTTGTCTATCCTTTAATTACAACCTTGCTATCTTAATTACTGTAGCTTTCAAACAAATCTTTATATTAAGTAGAGTAAGTTCTCTTTTTCAATAATGTATTGGCTATTTTGGGCCCTTTCTATCCCATATAAATCAAAAAATTCTTCACACAGCCACATAAACCATTGGATTTCGATGCAGAGCACACTGAATCTATAGAGACATTTAGGAAGAACTGATAGCTTTATTATATTGAGTCTCCCAATCTGTGGACATGGAATACTGATCCATTTACTTCAGTTTTCATTAATGTCTCCCAAATTTTCTGTATAGAGGACTTGCACATCTTTGAGATCTATTCCTAGAAGTTTATTTTCTAATTGTAAGCAGCAACTTTTTAAACTTTATTTTCCATGTTTAATTTTACAAATTTCATTGTATATCCTCTTAGAACTACTAAAATAAAATCATATCACTAGCAAATAATGACAGTTTTATTTCCTTATTTCCATTCTTATAACTTTTATTTGTTCTTCTTGCCTAACTGCAGTGGCTGAACCTCTCAGGGTTAAGTTAAAGTGGTGAGAGTACATATTCTTCTTGTTCCCAGTCTCAAATGGAAAATCTTTGTCATGAATACATATATAAAATCCTTAACAAAATATGAATAAACAGAACTCTGTAATATATCAAAAGGGTAATACATCATGCCCAAATTGGATATATCAGAAATGCAAGTTCTTGAGTCAGATTGACCTTTCATGTTTCTTTTTAGTCATATTCTTTTCAGATTTTGCTATTCAAGTTATGCTAGACTCATGGAACTAATAGGAAATATTGTTTCTCTTTCTTTTCTCCGGAGGATTTTATGGAAGATTTCTTTCTTAAATGTTTTGTAGAATTTGCTGGAGAAACCACATGATCCTGGAGTTTTCTTGGTGGGAAAGTTTGTACTTATGGACCAATATCATTAATAGCTACAGACCTTATACAATTTTGTACCTCATTACAGCTAAATTTTGCTTCTCTGAAGGATTACTTCCCGTGCTAGTATATAATCTTCTTGAAGGCCAGAACTGTGTCTCCAATACACATCTTGGAACCTTGCACGTTGCAGATGCACAATGAATCTAATTGAAATAACTACATTATTCATTTGGGAGTCATTCTGAATACTTAATCCCAACATATTATGTATGTATTCTGTTTTATGGCCTTTATTTATCTCATTGACATTGGTATGGGAAAGGTTAGTATATTCTCCAAGGACTCATAAGGGCAACAAGAATTTATGAGCATTTAGTACAGGTACATCAGCTGTCTGGGTGTGAGACGAAACCAAGGAAGAGGAAGCCTTGGTGACCTGTCTGAGGAGCTTCCAATCTGGTAGAGGAGGCAAAAATCCACGCCAGTTTAGAAAAACAAAACATTTTCCTTTCTAGTTCTTGAAAAACATGGACTTTAGATTGCATCCTTGCTTTCAATGCCTGCACTGAGCAGGCCTAGCTCTTCAACAAGTACTCCTCTGAGAAATCTCAGGATGATGTTGTCCCCTCAATAATTTAAGTGTTCTATTATGTAGTAACTTTTACCTGACTACTGGGCTTAAAATTTTATATTGCATTCTTTAAGAGCCTGGCAAAGTACTGCAAAATAGGCAATGTGAAACACCTTGGAAACACTTTCATAATATCAGCATCACTCTCATTCCCTGGTGGGAAGGGAGGTGAAGCAGGGTTGTCTTGACAAGTATAGGTCCTAGAAAACCACAGTAGAATATGGGGCTTCTCACACTCATTGCTCTCTGTGCCTATAACCAGACGGCCAGGACCGCAGAGCAGATTTAGAACACATCTAACCCATCAGGAAAGCAACAATGTCCCCAGTGGGGATTAGGGCCAGAATCTGGAATGAAGGGTCAATGAGCAAAGAATGGTGGAATTCATAAAACAAGGAGACACAGATCAAGACACAATTCAGGAAGGGAATCCAGCGAATACTGGAGATCACTGGCTTTGGTCCTTAACTGCTCCTGGCATTGCGAGCCAGATTTATTTAAAGAATCTATCATAAAATAATTAACTTTTGACGGAGGGACAGCATGACTTCTAAAGCCAGAGAGGCTGGGTTTCAGTCCCACCTTGGTCTCTTACTAGCTGTGTGATCTTGTAAAAAAAAAAAAGTAATTTATCTAATTTTCAGGTTCTTCACCTGTAAAAATTAAAAATAACTAAATCTCAAGGTTGTATCCATAGTTAAATGAGATAGTGCATGTGAAATTTCCCATCACAACACTGGGCATATAAAAGGCAATTAATAAATGCTATTTCCACACTACAACTTGCATTAATTAAGGTAATATTAATAAACAACAAGGTCCTACTGTAGAGCACAGGGAACTCTATTCAATATCCTGTGGTAAACCATAATAGAAAAGAATATGAACAAGAATGTATATATATGTATAACTGAATCACTTTGCTGTACAGCAGAACTTAACACAACATTGTAAATCAACTATTCTTCAATTTTTTTTAAAAAATGTAATATTAGATGCTAGAGTGGGGAAACTTGAATTTCAAGTGGCGTAACGCAATAAAAATTCTTTGCTCAGTTACATCACCGTCCCGTGTGGGCATTTGTGGGTGGGCAGCCTTCTACCATGTATTCGGGGACTCAGGTTTCTTCATCTTGCGGAGCCCCCTGTCCTAAGTTACCAGTGCCCCCCCCCTTCAGTCAGTGAGGGCGAAGGGAGACTCTGGAGAAGTCACACCCACTCCTTACACATTTTGACCCAGAAGTGATGCATCAGTGGCGTGTTTCAGGAACCCTGAGATAGGAGACTCTGTTCTTATATAGGGATTCTGGCAAAGCTGCCCATCTTCCCCTCTGGAGACCCATTATCCTCATTACTCTGAAATGTGAGCAAATCTGCTCTGGGGAGGAAAGGGAATCATTTCTATCTTTATCACCCAAATGTGATGAAATCTGCTGTGGAAAGAGTCACCGTACCTTTCCAGTGCCATTTGCTTATATAAACATTCTAGAAAAGACAGTCTGAAATAATTTGGCCATTAGTACCTGGATGTGTAGAAAGCTGAAAGATTCAAGAATTGTTTCCCAACACTTCTAATGCCTATTTTTGTAGACAAAGAAAACTGACATTTAAAAAGTTGACTGCCTTCCTGGAGGCCACCTGATGGCAAGCAGTGAGTGGAGAATCTGAGGTACATCCTTGGTCTTCTCAGTCTCAAGGCTCTATTCCTTCCAGTGAGGAGTGGCATTTGAGGATAAAGGCCAATTTTTCACAAATTAGGAAGCTGACACTCCAACAGGGTGCCTTAGCTGAGATCATTTAGTGACCAAAAGATAAAGTCAAGACTTAAACCCAGGTCTCCCTTACTCTCAGACTGTTGATACTGTCCCACATGGTTCAAGAGGTTAACTCAGATAGTAGCACAGGTACACAAACAGCCTACCTGCAAATCCCATTCTCCCATTTCTAAAAGAGTTTGAGTCTTGGTCAGTTCCTTAACCTTTCTGCAAGTCAGATCCCTTTTCTACTCACTGGGAAAAGAGACCTTCATTGTGAGGTTATGGTGAGAAGTCAAATGAAATTCCATACTGTAAAGCAGGCAACAGTACCCAGCAGCGTATAGACTCCAAGCATGTGGGGAAGAACGAGAGCTGGGGAGTTGTACTGTTCTGGCTGCTCGAGCTGTTACTTTCTATCTGTGTGACTCTCAGCAATATAGTCAACATTTCCTTGACTCAGTCAAAGCATTTCAACAATGGGGATAAAAAGAGCATCTATAGGCTAGGATTGTTGGGAGGACTAAATAAGTTAATACAGATAAAACACCTAGAACAGTGCCTAGCATGTAGTAAGGACTCAAAAAGTGTTAGCTCTTATTAGATATTATTAGATTATTAGATATAGTGTACAACTGGAAATGTGGTAGTCACCTATGCTACTGCTCTAAGGAGCCCCCTCTACTCGGAAGACCTCCTCAAGGACCTGCCCTGGGAGGGAAGCACGTAACATGTGGCTCTTGGTCGCCCATCCCTCCTCAATCAGAGCAGCTCTGCTTTTATCTTTATTACTCCTTGTCCTCTGTAGATGGACTTCCTCCAACAAAGATTTCTGTGTTCAAAGTAAACAGAAAACACCTCCCTCTGTTTTGCTGCTTCTTAACTAGACTAGAGCTTAGATAATTCACTCCATCCTCTCTGGGCTTCAGCTTCCCCATCTGTAAAGTGGTGGGAGGGGAGGGGAGGGTGGAGAACAATAATAATTCTAGCTGCCTCCCCCCTCGCTTTCTGTGACACTAACATTATACATCTTTGGGTGGATAGCGCTTTTGCCTGTTCCTAGTGACTCACATGTTAATGTAAGCGATCGTGCAGGTGGGTCTGGAGGGAAAGAAGTAGGAGGGCAGGAGGAATCTGTGGGGCAGCTGAACAGCACAGGCTCTGCCCCTGCAGTGAGTGGCAAGCTGTTTAGGGTGCTTTAGTCAAGCGGGTAATAATAGGAACACCGGCTCTGGTGATAGATCACCCCATGTCCTCAACCGTGTGATACTAGTAACAATTTTATCTCCAGCTGTCAGTCTCCTTTGTTTGTTTCCTCAATGGATTCCTACTGCAGTGGGGCAGAACATGTTTGCTTACTGGTTTGTTGTACATTACTAATGCAAATAAGCCCACAATACGAATAGCAATAATATTATACCTATGTGTATTCATCTAGAAATTTCCCTATTCATTTTTTTAACTAAATTTATTTACTTATTTGTTTTTATATTTGGCTGCGTTGGGTCTTGGTTGCTGTGCACAGGCTTTCTCTAGTTGCAGCAAGTAGGGGCTACCCTTTGTTGCGGTCTGCGGGCTTCTCATGGTGGTGGCTTCTCTTGTTGCGGAGCATGGGGTCTAGGCACGCGGGCTTCAGTAGTTGTGGCATGCAGTCTCAGTAGTTGTGGTGCACGGGCTTAGTTGCTCTGCGGCATGTAGGATCCTCCTGGACCAGGGCTTGAACCTTTGTCTCCTGCATTGGCAGGCAGATTCCCAACCACTGTGCCACCAGGGAAGCCCCCTATTCATTTTTAAATGCGGGAACAAATTCCAGAGGTATTAAATGACTTACCAAAGAGCTCTTATCTCTGAAGTGGGAAGAGTGTAAGTGGGATCTATGTTTCCAAGTGCCTAGTCAAATATTCTTCTCACTCATTCCACTTAATCATGTACTGATTAAAACATAACGGTCAAATGAGGTTATGTGGCTGAAAATTGACCACTGAGGGTGTCAGGACTTCCTCTTGAGATAACAGGATCTTTCTGAAAAGTCCTGCTAAGCAGATTTAATGACGATCAACAACCAGAGTCAATATTCATTTGAACCACAAAAAATAGATTATCTGAGATGGGCCTTGGCTTAGCATTTCAATGATGTCCACACGATTCAGAAATGGCCCTGGAGAACTCCGATGCTAAGAGACTAAAAACAAGTCACAGATATAACTGTGACATTATGAACAATAATAATGATATATACTTGACTGTTTTAGTCCTAGAAACACTATAGAATTTTATGCCCAAAAGATCCCTGAATGGTTTCTAAGCTATGCAGAGAAAGGAAAAGCAAACAGGATAAACTGTAAGAGCTTAAGAGTGGCAAATAAAACCTTCTATCAGGTAAATGAAACAAGTTGATGTATCATTAAGTGGAGTTTACAGACTTGTCTGTGGCTGGGTCAGGAAGCCAGCCTTCCTGGCCACGCTCCAGGAATCAATAAGAATCTGCACTGAGCCATAGCAGCTTTCGGAAGGGAAGGCAGTCCCAAACATTTCTTGACAGCTTTGTCTCTACACAGTGGCTCGAGAGAGTTGAGGGGCTGCAGATTAGTAGATTAATTATATGATGTTTGCACACAGCGTGAAAAGTCGAAGGAAGCATGGAGTCAGGTGTCTCTTGGGGAACACCGGAGCAACTAGCCTAGAAGAATAAATACATAAATGTTCTACCTCAAGACCCAGCCAAGGGCAAACATCTTCATTTGGCAGGGTCTGTATTTTGACTGTGATGTTTTCAGATGCCTGCCGGGCACCTCCATTTAACGGTTCAGCGAGCATCTATGAGCACGGGCATGCATGTGAAAGCGCTTTGTAAACTGCAAAGTGGGTGAAAGTAAGGAACAGTCATTATCATTAATTAGCACACTTTCAAGATCACGCATATGATTGAGTTTTAAAAATAATAGATTACTGTCCCTCTCTATCTTCTGAGAGTTTTGTTTTGCTATTATAAAGAAAGGACCATGTTTCTACCTTTTTGGTTTACACATTTTCCTTAAATGTGTTTGCACAGATTTTTCAAACATAGAGAGGAAATTTCCAATTTGACTGCTTACTATGTTCTTGGGATTATGGTTCTCTTTTCTAATCATCATGACAGCCATGCAGAGGCACAGAAAGAGAAAAGAGCGTGTCTATGATCAACCAGGGGAGGTGGGATTCAAACTGAAGACTTCTCACTCCACGTTGTTCATTTCTAGACCTTGAGGACGGGTACCTTTGATGGGGCACCTGCTACACACCTGGCGTTGCTGTGTGTTTTACATAGAATATCTCAATTATTAGCTTTATTTTACAATTAAGAAAATGGGAGGTCAGAGAGGTTAAGCAACTTGCCTAATGTTACTGCTTATAAATGGCAAAGCTGGAAGTGAACTCCACATGGATCTGGTTCCAAAGCTTTTGATCTGTCTACCACTCCATGCATCCCATCTTGTCCATACAGTCAGGGATCCAGATGAACGATGGCATTTGTTGCTTTAGGGCACATTGATCAGGTATTTATTTTATCTTTTTAATGTTTGAAGTAGCTATTTTAAATTTGGATTTTAAGAGGACAGTAAGAGGATTTGTTGAAAATGACTGAAGTTTCACTATGAGAAGACCCCCATGTAAATTACTAACAATGACTTGAAAATAAAAGCCCATAGAAAAATACAAAAGTATATTCATATAACTCGTGTGTGGTACTTGAAAATCCTTTCTCACCGAAGTTGCCGTCCTGAGACTTTTCTCATTTTTCTGCAGCTGAGGCTGTAGGTATGGACAGTGTTTTCTTGGCGAGTTACAGTCCAGGCCTCAGGAGCCCTCTGTGGTTTCTTCAGGGATTGGAAAGTTGTGTCCTCTCCCTCTCTTTGAGCTTAGTCTAACCAATAAAGTACCAGGGGCTTCGCTCCTAAACCGTCTTGCGTAACTGAGCTCTACAGCTTTGTCTCGTGCTTTTCCATCTTTTTTTCTTTCAAATTTTTAGATAAATATCACTGCTGAGCTGAGCCATATTAGAACCTGAGGCAAACAAAAAATGTACACTCCTGTGTGCATGTTTTTTAAGTAAGGCATACCTCGGACATATTGCAAGTTCAGTTCCAGTTAAAGTGAATATCACAATAAAGTGAGTCACACAAATTTTCTGGTTTCCCAGTGCATATAAAAGTTATGTTTACACTATAATATGTCTATTAAGTGTGCAATAGCATTATGTCTAAAAAACAATGTGCATACCTTAATTACAAAACACTTTATTACTGAAAAATGCTAACCCTCGTCTGAGCCTTCAGCGTGTCGCGGTAGTAACATCAAAGATCACTGATCACGAATCACCATAACAAATATAATAATAATGAAAATGTTTGAAATATCACGAGAATTACCAACATGTGACACAGAGACACAAAGTGAGCTAATTCTGCCAGGAAAATGGAGCTGATAGTCTTGCTCAGCACAGGGTTGCCACAAACCTTCTATTTGTGAAAAACACAATATCTGCAACGTGCAGGAAAGCAAAGTGCAATAATTTGACTTATGCCTGTAGTGTTTTGTTTTTTTGTTTTTTGTTTTTAAAGTTTCATTTTATTTATTTTATTTATGGCTGTGTTGGGTCTTCGTTTCTGTGCGAGGGCTTTCTCGAGTTGTGGAAAGCGGGGGCCACTCTTCATCGCGGTGCACGGGCCTCTCACTATCGCGGCCTCTCTTGCCGCGGAGCACAGGCTCCAGACGCGCAGGCTCAGCAATTGTGGCTCACGGGCCTAGCTGCTCCGCGGCATGTGGGATCTTCCCAGACCAGGGCCCGAACCCGTGTCCCCTGCTCTGGCAGGCAGATTCTCAACCACTGCAGGCAGATTCTCAACCACTGCGCCACCAGGGAAGCCCATGCCTGTAGTGTTTAATGGCTGATTTTTCCCCAGAACCTTAAGGCAGTTGAAAAAATATTGAAAAATTTGAAAGTAGGAAATTAAATTTAAAATAATACTGTGAGTAATAAATATTTTATTTATATTCAGACTTTATTATAATTTTACTTTAGCTTAAGTTATTTTGAAAAATGTTTAAGGGCTTCCCTGGTGGTGTAGTGGTTAAGAATCCACCTGCCAATGCAGGGGACACAGGTTCGAGCCCTGGTGCAGGAAGATCCCACATGTCGTGGAGCAACTAAGCCCATGTGCCACAACTACTGAGCCTGCGCTCTAGAGCCCGTGAGCCACAACTATTGAGCCTGCGTGCCACAACTACTGAAACCCACGCCCCTAGAGCCCGTGCTCTGCAACAAGAGAAGTCACTGCAATGAGAAGCCCGCACAACGCAACGAAGAGTAGCCCCTGCTCGCTGCAACTAGAGAAAGCCCACACGCAGCAACAAAGACCCAATGCAGCCAAAAAATAAATAAATAAAATAAATTTATTAAAAAAAAAAGTTTAAGATCACCAGTTGGTCAAAAGAAATGATCAGACATGGGAATTCTCTCAACTGAAAACAACATAAGCAGAGAAATAGATTCTGAAGATATTATTCATGAGTTTGCTTCTATTAGAGCCAAGGGTGTCTAGTTTACCTTTTGCCTACGCTCCACTATGGCTCACAGGCACTGATGAGCAGATACATGTGTAGTTTCTTATGTTTCCCTACAAGGTAGCATACTATGGACACTTTTTACACTTTGTTTTCTTTCATCCTGGAAATTACTCATGTCAGTTCATAAAAGGGTCAAAGATGCTGAGGGGAGTGAACCCTGAAAGGTCAGGCAGAGGGCACAATGCCCAAGCCAGCAACTTTGCCACATCAGAGGTGTGCTTGTGAAGATGTCATGAAAGTGTCCCCTGAGACCCAAGGCTGGCATCTGGTTCTGGCATCAGGAAGGCACTGATGCCAGATTAAACCACTCTCCATCTTCCTTCCTTCGGAAAAATATTCCTCACCACCTCTATTTGGTTCTAGTAAGTCTACAGTTATAAGTATGCTTTGCCTTATAGGAGAGACTAGAGGATGGAGAGAGATCCGATCCTCACCCTCGCAGATTTTACCATTATAATGATAAGACGAGGCATGGAGAGATGAACCTGGGAAAAGACAGGATTTTTCCCCAAAGCATAGAGAAAACTTGCCTAAGTTTTTCCTGCCTCCTTTTCCAGGGTTCCATACGTAGCACTGCAAACTGGAAAGGTCCTCTCCAATAGGACGTGTCTATGCTGCCCACCACATGGAAAGAGAGAGAAGATGATATAATCCTCAAAGAGAAAAGACCAAGGAACAAAACCATCCAAACTGGATTCTTCTGCATAAGGCAGACCTTTAATCACTTTTCCCACCAAATGATTCAGCATCTAGCATTATGGTCTTGTCTGGGAGGGGAATTTTTCCCCCTCTACCCCTCTTGAGTTCTTGTGGCTGGACTAATAATACAACTGACACAAGACAGATTAACAGGAGAAAAAGAAACAGATTTCAATTCATGTGCATGGAGATCTCATAGAAACAGGACCTAAGAAGTGGCCAAAACAGGCAGCTTTTATGCCTTGTAAACAAAGGAACAATAAATTTGGGAGGAATTGACAAGACAAAGAACTTTAGGTTTGGGGTACTCAATTAGTGAAGAATCTAAACAGATTTGGGGCTTCGGGTAGTAAATTAAAGAAGTAACAAGGTTTGTTTACACAGGCTTCCAGGCCCGAAATCCCTGTCTCTGGCATTAAGGGTGTCCTTCTACCTCCAGATTCAGGGAGTGCCCTTGTCATGTAAGAGATTTTATTTCTTGTTTTCAGGGAGAAAAAGAAAGGAGAGTCAAAGTGTCCCTCTTGGGTTGGCCATTTCTTAAGTAACTTTAACTCTAAGTAATCAGTATATGCCATGAGGCACATTGTGCGTGGCCTACCCCGGGTCCTCACAGCCTGAATACGTATTCCAGAGGCCTATTTTTTGTCTTTAATTTCCCCTCAGAAGGTTATGGGAGAGAGTGATGCCTTTCCCAGACTAAAAATAGGCCATTAACAAATGACATGCTTATAGTAGGAGTTTGATAAATTTTTGTTAATTATAGTGTTAAAAAATGCAGCAATATGCTCTCATCCTCTGTCCAGAGACAGCCATATCCGTATCATCTGTTTTTCTTCAGCTGCCTATCCACACTCTTGTTATTTTATCATTCACGTGAACCACTCTGCCTCTCCTAGTAATAATACTTGCCTACATACAATCTAAAATTAGATTTCACAAGGGGAGATAGGAAGCATAAGCACAGCAGTGACAACGTATACAATGGTAAAATGTGTGTGAAGTATGTCAACTTAAGCATCTGCCTAATTTCACATTTACATATTAAAGATTCTATTGAAAGACAAGGTAATTTTTATGCTTAGTCCAGATAAAGGAAATGAAAAGAAGCTACAAGGTGTATACACATCTCTTCTTGATATGCATTTTCTTTTCCTTTGCAAATGTGTCCATGTTTTCTCCAGAAAGCATCTTCATTATATTTCTAACTAATAGAGCAAGGGTAGGATGATATTAAATATACGCATCACAAAGTTAGTATTAGTGTTGCAGTTTATATTTTGTTCACTTACTCTGAACAATATATTTCAAATGTTTAAATGCTTTATGTTTGCAATTTCTCTTGCCTCCTTTGAACATGTAAGACATACAAGAAAATTCATCAACATAGATACTTAAGTCAAAGTTGCTCTGCACTTAGAAATTAAAACAGTGCTAATCCCTATGGAAAAAGCCTAGGAAGTGATTCCTGACATACAGGCAATGTCCATGGGCAGAATGTTGGGGCAAAATGTCACTAAGATTCAGAGCCAAGAAGCAAGAATTCCTACACCAACTCTACCACTACAGGAAACGTATCTGTGGATGAATAGATCAACCTCTCAGGAGGTCTCTGGCCTCCCCCTAAAAAGCTAGATATTAGAACGTGAAGGAATTTAAATACAACAAGAGAGTGGAACACTGGCTATCCACCCAGAGGTACATGGGAGGACTCTTGCTGGGAGAGAACACAGAGACCCTCAGGGCCCAGGATGCCCACACCTGCCTTGACCTTGCCAGGCATTCTCCCCATAATTGCAGGCTTTATTCAAAGATGAATCAAAGTACCAGTTTTTATAAAGAATTTGGCTTGTCCTCAAACTTCAGTGCAGAGCTGTGTTACAAACAAAGCCAGAATATAAGGGGCCCTAAAGGACTCTGGGAACCACTCCCTCACCCTAAACCTAACTCACACCAGCATCAGCATCTGACCCTGAGGTTGGAACAATGTAGCAGATATGGAGAGAGATGGAGAGGTTCAGTCTGCAGTAGAAAGAAAAGCCGCTCCTGTGTACGTGACCTTTCACAAGCACACTCACTAGAAATGAGTCCCAGAATCTGAGCGCATCAGAACTGTGGTCACTCACCCGAGGAACAGGATAGGGACGGGATAGGATGAGGGATAGGGGAAAGAATAGAAACACCATTCTGTGTCAATGTTTATCTTAAAAATGTGCCATACGGAGTTGATTGATGTAACATCATTTTGTATTTATGTCAACAAAAATTGATCAAGCACCTGTCATGTGCATGCCCTGGTCTAGCACTAAGGATATTGTGGTGAGCAAGACAGCCCAGAGCTCTTTCTCAGGAGCTTACACTCCAGTGGGAGAAGGCATGCAATACAACAATAAGTAAAACTGTAAATCTAACAAGTGCTATGAGGGAAATAAAGAGGGTGACAAATGGAAAGTAGGTGGAGGATCACTTTTAGTAGTGTGATTGGGCAAGGTGTCTCAGAAGAAATGTCATTTGAGCTGAATGGTAATAGAATTCAGTCATGTAGAAATAAGAGTAAAGATAGTTCCAGACAGATGTAACAGTAAGTGCAAAGGCCCTGAGGTGAGAGGAAGAAGAAAGGCCTCAGTGGATGGTGAGTATGAGAAGAAGAGAGAGGGGGAGAACATAAAGTCAGAGAGAAGGCTAAGTCTAAGTTATACAGGGCCTTGAAAGCATGTCTGGGATTTGGGGTTCTAGTCCAAGTTCAGTGAGAAGTGATAGACTACTTTTAATGTGATTTCTGTATGAAATTATTAGTCTTACTGCTGTGTGGAGAATGGAATTGGGCTGGTAACAAGCCTGGAAGCTCAGAAAAATCAGTTGTGTAGGCAATAGATAATAGTAGCTTGGACTAAAGTGGTGTACTAGAGATGGAAAGAAATGGAAATATTTGAGATATATTTTTAGAAGTAGAATGATAAGAAACTTGAAGCCTTCCTGCAAAGATCTGGAACAAGGCAAAGATGTCCTTTCTCACCACTCTTTTTCAATAATCTACTGGAAGTACTAACTAATACAGTAAGACAAGAAAAGGAAATGAAAGTTATACAGATTGGGAAGGAAGAAATTGTCTTTGTTCACAGATGTCATGAACATCTATGTAGAAAATCTGAACGATTTAACCAAAAACACCTCCTGGAACTAATAAGTGATTATAAGATACAAGGTTAATATACAGAAATCAATCAGTTTTCTATATACCAGCAATGAACAAGTGGAATTTGAAATTTAAATACCATTTGCATTAGCCCCCAAGAAAATGAAATACTTTTGTATAGATCTAACAAAGTACGTACAAGATCTATATGAGGAAAACTACAAAACTCTAATGAACAAAATAGAAGAAGAACTAAATAAGTAAAAAGCTATTCCATGTTCATGGATAAGAAGACTCAATATTGCCAAGATGTCAGTTCTTTCCAACTTGATTAATAGGTTCAGTGCAATCCCAATCAAAATCCCAGCAAGTTATTTTGAGTATATCAACAAACTAATTCTAAAATTTATATGAAAAGCAAAAAAGACCCAAAATAGCCAACAAAATATTGGAGAAGAACAAAATTGGACTAATACTACCCAACTTTAAGACTTACTATGAAGATACAATAATGAAGACAATGTGATATAGGCAAAAGAATAGACAAATAGATCAATGGGATGTAATAGAGATGACAGAAATAGTCCCACATAAATAGAGTCAACTAATCTTTGACAAAGGAGCAAAGGCAATACAATGGACCAAAGATACTCTTTTCACAAATGATGATGGAACAACTTGACATCAATGTGCAAAGGAATGAATCTAGACACAGACCTTACATACTTCACAAAAATTAACTCAAGATGGGTCACAGACCTAAATGTAAAACATAAAATTATAAAACTCCTATAACACAGGAGAAAACCTAGATGATCTTGGGTATGCGAATGACTTTTTAGATAAAACACTGAAGGCACAATCATGAACTAAATCATTGATAAACTGGACTTCATTAAAATTAAAAACTTCTTTTCTGTGAAAGACAATGTCAATGTCGAGAGAAAGAGAAGACAAGCCGCAGACTTGCAGAAAACATTTACAGAAGACATAGTTGATAAAGAATTGTTATCCAAAATATAAAAAGAATTCTTAAAACTCAACAATAAGGAAACTAACAACCCAATTTTTTAAAAAAATGGGCCAAAGACCTTAATCAACACCTCATCAAAGATGACATAAAAAGATGCTCTACATTATATGTCACGGGGGAAATGCAAATCAAAACAACAATGAAATACAATTACACACCTATTAGAATGGCCAAAATCCAGAACACTGACAACACCAAATGCTGGTGAGAATGTGGAGCAACAGGAATTCTCATCTTTTGCTGGTGGGAATGCAGAATGGTTCAGCTACTTTAGAAGACAGGGTTTCTCACAAAACTAAATATACTCTTACCATATGATCCAGAAATCATGCACCTTGGTATGTATCCAAAGCAGCTGAAAACATATCCACACAAAAACCTGCACACAGATGTTTATAGCAGCTTTATTCATAATTGCCAAAATTTGGAAGCGACCAAGATGTCCTTCAGCAGGTTAATGAACTAATAAACTGTGATACATCCAGACAATGGAACAGTACTCAGTGCTAAAAAGAAATGAGCTATCAAGTCATGAAAAGATATGGAGGAACCTTAAAGGCATATTATACTCAGTGAAGGAAGCCAATCTGAAAAGGCTACATACAGTATGATTCCAATTATATGAGACTCTGGAAAGAGCAAAACTATGGAGACAGTAAAAAAGATCAATAGTTGCCAAGGGTTTGTGGCAGAGGGGAGTGGCAGGTAGGGATAAATAGGCAGAACACAGAGGATTTTTAGGGCAGTGGAAATATTCCATATGATACTATAGTGATGGATACATGTCATTAGCTATTTGTCCAAACCCGTAGAATGTACAACACCATGAGTGTGAACCTTAATGTAAACTACGAACTTTTGGTGATCATGATAAATCAATGCAGATTCATCAGCTGTAATGATCCACTCTAGAGGTGGATGTTAATAATGGGAGAGGCTATGCATGTTGGTGAGCAGAGAGTATATAGGAAATCTCTGTACCTTCCTCTTAATTTTGCTGTGAACCAAAAACTGTTCTTTGAAAATTCTTTTTCATAAAAGTAGAATGAATAGATTTGCTAATGGAAAGGATACAAAGAGTGAGAGAAGAGAAGAAAGTCAAGGATTATACCAACACTTAGGTTTGGGGATTGAATAATCAGATAGGTAATAATGTTCTTTTCTGACATACAGAATACCAGAATACTAGAGGTATGAATGAGAAGGAAATAGAATCAAGAACCCTGCTTTGATGTCTGTTACGCATCCACAGGAAGATGTTCAAAAGGCAGTGGGATGGACAAGTTTGGAATTCAACGTACGTGTAAGGACTGGAGACATAAATTTGGGATTCATCAATATACAAATGGAATTTAAAATCCAGGTTGCTTATGAAATCTCCTAGAGAAGTATTTTCAGTATGACAGAAGGGTGTCCAAGACTGAGCATTGGAGCCCTCTTCCATTCAGAAGTCAGGGAGAAGAAAAACAGGCAAAGAAATTAGAGAAGCAAAAGCCTGTGCGGTAGGAGGGGAAGAACACGCGGTCAGAGTAGGCAAGGAAGTATTATCGGGAAGGGAGATAAAAACTATGTGGAATATTGCTACAAAGTCTAAGAAAATGAAAACAAAGGAGAGTCCGTTAGAATGACACTTGGTAATCCTAACAAAACATTTCACTGAAATGGGAACAGAAACTAGATTGGAATGCAAAACAATGGAATGGACAGTAAAGAAATAAAGAGAAACAGCAACTTCTTTGAGAAGTTTGTCATATAGAAGAGCAAGGAATGGGACAGTAGGATGTGGGTGTGAGATCAAGTGACCCAACCCAAATCAGACTTCTAAAATACAGAGCATGTCATCCCTGGTTTGTCACACTCCATGGCTCTCACTCTCCTCAAGACAAGCTCCAGACCCCACTGGGCTGGCAGTAATGAACTTGACAGCCAGTCCTCAAAGAATGATTCCACCTTCATTTCTGCCCCTCTTCTTGTCTTCTGCCTGTCTTTCTGTCCCTCCCAACAATCTATGGTACATTCCTACCATGATAGTCACCAGTCTCCTATCGATTCATTCTCTTTCAACCCTTTATGCTGTCATACCTGCTGCTACTTCCACCAGAAATGCCTTTTCCCTTCCTAATTCCACAATAACTGAGGTTCATTTCAGATTACCTCACACATGAAGCCTTCCAGCAAACCTGCAGCTGGCTCTCCTCATCTGCCTTGAGCAATTCTCCATCAGAGACTTTATAATGATCTGTTCATGGGCTGTTCATTGACTACACATTTCCTGAAGACAAGGACTGTGTCTTTTTCCCTTCTCTATAACTTGTACCTAGCATAGGCCTATAGCTTGTAAGTATATGTGACATGAATAACTGTACCTACTGATATTATAAAAATAATTTCAGGCAATTTGTTCCACACCACCCCTATCACACCTAGAGCCAGAATCTGCACTGGCTCATCCAAACTTAAACGCCATTCCTTTTCCTCCCCACCTTCTTCAAAGACAGTGCCCAAGATGAATAAAATGGGAAAAGTATGTTAAACAAGGAGAAAGAAAGTGATGAAAGCTTAGTAGAATCCCAAGGCCATAAATGTGTATTAACTATTTTTAATTTCTGGAGCCTGAGGGCCTGTTTCAGACAAGTTCAGACCATCAGGAGGTCAATATTTCCTGTAAAACTGCAGAGTTCTGAAAAATATAAAGAAATTAAGGACAGGGTCCTTGTTTTATTTGAATTGAAATCCAGGTAGATAAACATGATCCCAAAAGAAATTTAACCTTCTTTAACTGATTGACAGGAAAACAAATTTGTCATAGCCAGACTTAGAAACCCCATGAAATTTCATAACCCTTTTGAGTATGTCTGGATTGACATCTTTTTTTAAATGACAGATGTTCTAGAATGTCCCCTGCTTCTGAAGATGGTATGTGAGAAGCTTATGAGAAGCACCGGGCAGGGAGGGCTAAGATGCATGGTGGTCTGCTGGGAAGTAGCATCTCTTTTGCCTGTTCATGGCACAACATTGTCCACTGGGAGACAGAGAACCTTGCCATCTTCCCTCTGCCTCATCCCCAACATCTGACTGATCACTAGATCTTCTCCGTTTTAGATTCGCATCTCTAGAATCCATCACATCCTCTCTACCCCCCGTCTCCACAAATACAAACTCTGGCTAATCCCTGTCTAGCCTGCTGCATAGCCCCTAATTCATCACACCATCTCCTTACCGATCATGTTTTCCTCTGCTGACAATTCTTCATTGCCTTCTCTTACCTTCAAAATCAAAACCAAGCTGCTCATCTTCTAGTAAAGCCTTCAACAATCTGGCCTGCCTTATTGCTAACTATTCCTTTTCTCAAAGAATTGTACAATGGAAACGTATTAAATTAGCCATTTCTGTCTCAGGATGCTGTCTCTTTACATACTCTCCGCGTTCTCTCTAACAGGACTGGAGAGAGGTCAGTGAGAGCAACATCAAGAAGACTTGTACTGAGAGGTAAGATTCTGGGGACTGAGCTCGACCAGATGAGCTATTTTCCCTGGATGGCGAGTGTATGAGTACCAGAGAAAGTCTGAAATGTGAGTGATTGAGAAGGATGTTTCATTCTTTAAAAACAAATCAAAACAAAACAAAAAGCCAGACAAATGTTAGCTGGGTGTGAGGTCCAAAGAGTAGGATGAAGTCATGAATGAGAAAAGCAGTTATAAAGTCAGATGCCAGGAAAACTAGGAAAGATTTGGAAGTAGAGTGTGAGGTTAGTCAAAGTGAGTAGCTCTGAACAGAGTCCAAGAATCACATGAGGGGTAGGGGCTTGCTCTTTGCTGAATGTTCCGACACTTTCCTCCCTATGTGCCTGTGCTTGGGCAACGTCCTCAGACCAGACTTCCTTGTTGACCTCCATCACCAGCTGTGAAACCTTACCCACACCATCAAGGATCATCACATACCTCTACTGAAGGAGGTATTTTCTTATCCCCTTTAACAGAGGTGCATCCATCACTCTTTGATTCCTAGGGCATTTTCTGTGCCTTTCTCATGGCTCATTTGATAGTGATTTATTTTAGCTTGACTATCTAGTGGGTAAGAACTCTGGCATCCAGTTTTGTATCCATACAACCCCTACTTACTACTTTATGCACTGTAGCTGCTCAGCAAATGCTTCCTTCATCCACCACTTAGACTGACACAGCACCATCAAGAAAAGAGCAGGTTTTGCTAACGTGTTCCCTGAGTACTCTGAATGGAAACATTTGTCTGCACCAACTGACTCCACACTTCTTTGAGCATAAAAATCCAAGCTGAAAGTCTCCAAATCCAGGGTGGGCCGCCTCTTGTGGAAGCATGAGAATGAAAAGAATTCCTTGACACCAAAATGAGTCCTCATAACTGACGCACAGAACATATTCCTGTGGTTTCCAGAAATCCAAGAAAGAGATCCAGACTCCGTACAGTCTTACCAGGCGTGGAACATTAAAGAACAGATGCATTGGCCTGGGAGAAAAGGTCTTTCCAGATTTAATTTCCAAGGCTGTCAGAGAAAGGGCAGTGGAATCTGGTGTGAGATTAGAAATGCAATTCCTCCCATTGCTAGATGTGTGAATTTGACTATGTTACAGAGCCCTTCTGAGGTTCTAAGTGTGTAATTGGAGATCATGAAAATTACCTTACAGGCTAAGTTGTAAGCAAAACACATTACTTGAAATCACCTGGACAAAGCAGATGGTCAAAAAATTCATGAGTCATTTCACTACAAGGAAACCATGTACAACAGTTAATTGAAAGAATATTTTTAAATTGTAAGATGTTCACATTATATGTGTATGTACTTATGTGTGAGTATGGGCTGTAAATAAACTAAAATCATTCCAGAATATGTGTTCTGAAGTAATTAACTAAGCAAGTTACTTAAAATGTAATAATGTACAAGCTCCTGACAATGTAGTCTTCCAAAGAAAATACAGACCTGCTCCTTGCAAATGCTAATACCTATCTGTCCTTAATCATTTCCCCCTCATCTGGGGAGACTATGAAAAGAAAACTTTATCTTTTGTTCCTAATTCCTAAGGATTTTGTTCTCTAGAGCCCAAAGATTCATTTTACAAAAGAGATAATGAAAGACTTTTAGCCAAGGAAGTAGAATGTACCATGAGGTAAGATATAAATTTCCGTATCTTCCACACACAAAAAAACCCTATCTTAATACCGGCAAATGGCCTTAGAAAAAAACATAATGCTTAGCATATGGCATATTTCACAATTTTTAACTTTTTTTTTTAGCACTCCTAAGCACTGTTTACTGATAAGGGTATTACCTATGTATTATCTATAAGAACTTGAAAATTATTTTGCTGAAAGTTACAAAGTTAAAACATATTAATGATAGTTGGTAATCATGTTCTCTTAGAATAGCAGGCACTAAAATCAACGTATAAAATGCCTTAGACTTCAGCTTCAAAAATACCCCTTTGTAAATGAAAGATTATTAGTAGCAAATCTTTTTTAGAATAAAAGGATTAGAGTGACTAATTTCTGTAAAAGTTACCACCTTTTTTCTTGCCAAGTTATTCCCTGAGAGATTTGAAGCTGAAAGGAAAGAAGGATTCTGAAACTGCTGTATTAGCATAAATATACCACATCTAAATTTTTGGTTAATTCTCCATGGCCACTGTACGAGAGAAGGAAAAAGACAATACCACTTTCCTAAAATACGTAATACCTAAAATTCCGCTCCACGTACAGATACCTACGTCTGACACAGAAAAGCCCCTGATAAATATTTGTAGGAAGAGTGGATCATCCTAGTTAGAAGAAAAAGAACACACAATTGTTGAAGACATTCACTAACTGCAGGCATTTTGTCAGAGAATTTACCTATAGGATCTTAATCCTCAGAACTACCTGTGAAATTTATACTGCCATCTCCATTTAAGAAGTAAGGAAATTGAGCAGAGGAAGTAATCCAAACATTCTTACCTAGTAAATAGCAGAAACTAGAACTCCATGATCCCAAAGCTATGCCTTTCCCTTCACTCAGGACAGCCTTAATTCTTTCCCAGAATCCAGCTCAGGAAGAGGGGTCGGGCCCTCACAGCACGTGTCTTCAACCAAGAGAACGTGGGGCTTTACCTAGTCTGCCATCACCACGTTCTACAGTTTTCTGTAATTCTCAAGGAGGCAAGAGGCAGGTGTGGTGTAATGTGAACAGCAGTGCGTTTGGAATCAAGTAATGTAGATTCAGCTCACAGCTCTGATGATTATTCACCGGCCAAAATCGTTTCCCCATCATTTCATCAAGACTCAGTTTCCTCTTCTGTAAAACGGGACTGACACTTTCTCCCAGTATCATTGTGAGACAAACCTATTAATCACTGTGTGCTATAATTACCTGACACACCACACAGAACCCAGGAGATGCTCAGCTAAAGCATTTTTAAAGAAAATGAACTCAGAATTGGCAGTCATTCCTCACGCATGAGTCAATGACTTTGTTGAAAGTAAACCTTTTCTATAATAAAGCCTTCAGCATATAGAATGGTCACATGAAGATACAGAGGGAATAGGAAAGACAGAAGAGTGAACAGGAGGCAGCAATAATCACTTTACTCACCCAGAGGGAATCACAGACTTTCCATCTCCTCTGATGGTGAAAAGAAAGAAAGAAACAAATAAAAACACCTCAAGGTCACACCAAGAAAATGTTGCAATCTCAGGCTAAAGCATACACAAAATGATTCTCTACAATTGTTGCAAAGTAGATTGTCCAGGGGAAACAGATCAAGAATATGTAGAACATCTGATTTCTCCTCCCTGCTCTGCTCCTATATCACTGCCTACTTTTAAATCTCTTCTCTTCCTTGGGAGTTCATTTCTTCTTCTATACAAATGAAGTGTTTGGACTAAACTGTCTTTATGATTATTGTATTTATGTAGACTTCTTTAGTCCTAGTTCACTTTGTTTTAATTAGGAAGTTCTGCTTAGCTTTAGAAATGTCTTCTCAGCAACAATTGATTTGACAGTATCATGTTTTTTCTCTTTTATTTTGTGTATGTAATAAATTGTGTTTTGGCTGGCATCAAACCATCTTGTCTTTGCGTCTGGGGGGTAAACCCTGCTTACCATAATATATTATTCTTTCAATAGTCTGTTTAGATTCTATTTGTATCACTTTATTTAGACTTCTAGCAACATTATTCCTAACACTTGTCTAACGTTTGCCCTTTTCTTGTTTTTTGTCCTTCCTTATCAGAATTAAGTGCTGAGACTGTGGTCACTTCTTTAAATGAATTGGAGAGATCTTTTCCTAAAGCCTGGGATAATTTAATTAACATTAGGATCTTCCATCCTCTAAAGGTTAGGTTAAAAAAAAATGGTAGCTGCTCATGAAGTTTTTAAAAAAAATTTTTGATCACTGATCTTTCTAATGTCTTTTTTTGTTAACAGTAGTTGGATTTTTCAAGTTTTCTACTTCTTCTTGGATTGGTTTTGGTTATTTGAATTTTATACGATAATAAAGTTACATGTGTAAGGAAACAGTTGAATGTAATAGTCCCTCTTTCTTCCATTCATGTGGCTATTACCTTTTCATTTCTAATTTTAAGTATTTTTATTCTCTCTTTTCCTTCATTAGATTCCTAAGGCCTTTATCCATTTATTTGGCCTTTTTCAAGAAAGTGACTTTTAGATTTACACATCCTTTCTGCTATTGCTTTGCTTTTTATATCATTTATTCTAACTTTTATCTTTAATATTTCCTTCTTCCTAATTTCTTTTGTTATATTTTCTAATGTTTTAAGATGGGAAATAATTCCTGTATGTTTGTCTTTCTTCTTTAAAACAAATATGTTTGAGGCTATAAATTTGCCTTTGAGGTCAGCCTTAACTCTGTCTCATAATTTTGTCAGGAAGCGTATGTCGTTCTCCATTTCTACTCAGCAGTTTCATTCTCCACCTTTCTCTGCTCTACTCTATGCTTCTGTAACTCTTCCCTAATGGGTTGTATCACCCAGTGTCGGAGTCCAGCTCCAACAGGATCCAGGATACCCCAAAAGGATGGACAGCGTCGGCGATGAACAACAGGAGGGAGACTGAGACTCGTGGACTCAGCCAAGTCAACAGGAAGGAGACTGAGACTCGTGGACTCAGCCAAGTCAACAGGAAGGACACTGAGACTCGTGGACTCAGCCAAGTAAAAATAGCACCATCTCGTGCTTTCTTTATTTCATATACTCATATATAGATTACAGTAGAATTGCATAAATCATTAACATACATTGTAATATTATTGTTTTGAGTCGAAAGAATGAATCATTTTGAACCCACAAAGATTTCCTTAAAAGATTACGTAAACCATACCTTTTAGTTTCTAGATTTTCTCATAAGATAAATTCCAAGGTTACCATTACGTACAGCACATGTTCTAAGAATTATTCTTGGTGGTTAACCAACCTTAACACCTAAGTCTAAATATATCCTTATATTCTATATATCCTTAGCCCCCACATAGCTTTTCCTACTTGGACATTCCTTTTTTATAATGCCATAAAAATATCTAAAATATATTTTACAATTTCTATTTTGAATATTGCTACTCAAAGGCAGTTTAATATAGCAACAGACAATATTAGGATCCCAATAATCTATTAAAGAATAACTTTGCAAATCATTTCTATTTGTCCCTAATCTAGAACATATCTGTTCACCAGTTAATTGATCAAATATCATTAAACTACCATTAATATTGAACCACAAATTATTATTACCATCATAAACACCCTCATATGGCCATATCTCTAGGGAGGATGGTGTTTTCCAAAGAAACATTTCCCTATGTCCAGATTTAGTCACTGTTTCCCAATGTCCCTCTTTAGGCACCGGGCCTTGCCAAACAGTACTCAAAGGGGAAGTCAGGAAATCTAAGATTTTTCCTTGGGGCAAATCCTGCCACACTTAAATTTATATATATAGAAATTATAAGTATTGCTTTTACGAGGAGTGTAGTCCACCTTCCACGTGTGGTTCCGCCTTGCAGTTCCGCACTGGAGTGCCCATGACCTTGTCATGGTGTTGCAGCGTCTGGATGGCTTCCAACAACCCAGGTTCTCTTGCTGGTTAGATTTCAGTTGGGTTTGGCCCCTGGGAGTTATCAACAGGATGGAGGAAAGAGGAGTTCTGCCCTACTCCCTCCTGTTCCATCCTAGCAGCTTTAGTTCACACTGTAGTCCTCTAACATTATTTCTTCATTTTGTCTCTTCAAAACAGAGAACAGCCTCCCACTGTCACTCATTTTTGGGTGCCCCAACTTTCTTGATTCTCTTAACTTTACTGAAAGCTTTTAAATAATCACTTCACTAAAAATCTCTACAGTTGAACCATCAGAATGGAGTTCTGTTTCCTGCTAAGACTCTGACTAGTACAAAATATTCACTGCTCTCTAAACAGTTTATTAATTCAAAATTGATTTTTTTCTTTTATCCAGTATCCAAATATTACTTAGGAAGGTATTTCTTAATTTGCAAAAGTTGAGGCTCTAAGTTTATCATCTTTTCTTTAACTATTGTTAGAACTATAGAGACTCAAAAAAAGTAGAGGTCTCATGCATGTCTACTTAATAAGTTACTAGAGAATATGCTCCATCAAGATAAGAAAGTTAACCAAGAAATAATTTATGGGACCCAGAAAACAGGATCTAACAGGCAGGAGACTAAGAGATTTCCCAGTGATATGGATGGAAGTCCTCAGATGCCAGCGATGCAATCCAGAATGGAGCAGGAATATTGAGGCCACCAAAAAGATGTTTCTAATAACAAAATATGGAAATTTGGAACTGATGTCTTATATGTTTGACTGCATTGAGGGAAGATTTATAGGTAATTTGCAGAGCTTAGAAAAAATTAGTGATAAGTACCTAGATAACTAATCAAATGAAGAAGTAACTCATCATTCAAGGAAAAGTGAAAAATTGTATGAAAAAGGAAATATCAGACAATACTACATGGCTCATCTGTGAACAATGTTTATATGACCATAGAAATATAAACACTGAATACTGATTTAACCAGAAGCTTGAATATCGCCATGCTGGGAGGGAAGGAAGAGGGTAGGTATAAGCATAGCAAGAAATTATAAGGGCACTAAATCCTTAGTTACACAATAGAATGTCAACTCACAATACATAAATTGATCAATTAAAAAATGGCATAATAAGCATATTATTTAGGAATCTGGAGGTAAATACCAAGAGTAGCTTATAAAGTTGAAAGAGGTTAGTCCTGAGAAGCAGGACTCCGGAGTGTAGATGAGAGGGGCAAAAGGAGTGTGTTGTGTGTTGTGGTTGCTGTTATAAGCCTTCTTATTCATCTGACATTTTAAACTATGTAACTACATTAATATAGCCATGGTATGACTTTTTAAACCATGTAAGCTATGTTATATTGATAAGTTAAAAGATTAAAATAGAAAAATAAGGAATCTAAAAACTCAGGTATCCCTCATACACGCAACGAGGAAAAAAATTATTTGGGGAAAAGTGAAGCCATTAACACCACAGTATGAATTACATTAATCGTCTCCTATGTCTAAACCTCAGCAGTCCATTGATTCAGGATTTCCTGGGAGGCTCTTTAGGAAATGTGGGGAAGGAGTGTAGCCCAACTCTGCTCCTCAAAAATATTAGAGACCTGGCTTCAGTTCAGCGAAGACACATTGTTTTATATTCATAATATCAACATTCATTACACCTAAATACCAAACTCATATATGTATTATTAAATGTTTCAAATTTGATAATTTACTGCTTAAAACTTAAGAGCAGTTTTACTGTTTTTTCATAGCAGTTTAATTTTTCCCTTAGTCATTCTCCATCCTACACTCTCACACTTAACAAATCTTCCTTCAGTGTTATGGGGGGAGATGGTTTTATAGCATATATTTGGAAGCCCATCCTCAGCACAACAAAACAATTAGCTGCTAAGAAAAACACTGCAGAGTTCTCTTGCCGTTTATTTTGACTTAAATTTTGTGTTTTAATAATAGCTCAGCAAAACAGGGAACACTGACTGTGTATCAGCACTGCAGCCGTTGAAGCTTCTTTTCAGACTACGCAGAACCTTCTTAAGCATACAAGAGACAGGAAGCTCAAGCCTGCAGACCATTACAATGGAAGTCTACAGACCATTAGGAAGATGAAGTTGATAATACCGGGGATATGGATCACAATAAACAACTATAGTTTATTTACCAGGACGAGTCTGTTGATAATTTATAAGCTTCTTAATAGAAATATCCTAATTTTTCATAAAAATTCACTTAAACTTTGATCACATAATGTGAAAGAAAGGAAAGACCCCTAGTTCAGAGATTTACAGGCCTTAGTTTGAGGACCCTAGAGTTTCAGGGAAATAAGTCAGGGGCATCCACGGCAGTCAGGGGCAGCAAGCAGTTGGGGGGGCTATGTGACTACAGAGCCCTTCAAAGCCTGCACTCTTCCTTTTTTATTCATCATTTCACACATGAAAATGATGGCCCCCCAGGAAGGAAAAAAAGTCACCCAACATCACACAACTAGCAGGTGGCAAAGCTTGAACCAAATTCAGGTCTGTGCATTCCCGGTTTAATGTTTTGCCACTGTCTTTTGCTGCCTTTCTTATTTTAGATACTTTTCCACATATAGAAACTAAAAATGTATCCATTTCTAGAGAGTTGTGGAGATGCTACTACTCTGCATTTTCCCTAAGGAAAGAAGTTTGATAAATTATTTAAATATCCACTTTTCTCTGCTAAAATGTACACCATGTTTTTCTCTAAGTAAAATGTGAAAACACTTATTTTACTGAGCCATTTATATGCATCGTTTTCCTTCTTAAAAGCTTCCCTTCTCCCATATGCATTGCTTTGGAAACCTCTGGAGGTATTATAATGAAATATTGATTGCCCTCACTCCCATCTCCACCCTATTCCTATTCTAATGACCCTACGACTCCAGAATAATTTTTGTTGAGGAAGCACTAATTCAGAAATCTGTTTCTGCTTTTTTTTAAAAGACAGAATATTACATTGACCAGGGACTGTGCACCAGCATTTCAGCACATTAACTATTTGGAATGTCTCCTACTGGGACATCACATCTCATTAACAGCAAGAACTTTGAATTACTGGATTCAGAAGGGATCTTTCAACCTCCAAGAGATGATAGAATCAATAAGATAGTGATGGTTAAAAAGTGGAGTTTTCCCCAGAACACTCCAGGAAAAGCTCTGGTCCACACCTGCTTTAGCTCTAGCCCTCCCACCAAAGCCACCAGACTCACGCATTATGCATAGGAATGCTCCTACACAAGGACACTCCTTCAAGACCAGGAGAGGTAACTGTTTCACCTAATTCAAAAACAAACACAGAAAATCAAACAAAATGAGAAGACAGAGGAAAATGTTCCAAATGAAAGAACAAGATAAAGCCCAAGGAAAAAAACCCTAATGAAACAGAGATCGGTATTTTACCTGATAGAGTTAGAAGCAACAGTCATAAAACTGCTCACTGAACTCAGGAGAAGAATAGAGGAACACAGTGAGACTTCAACAAAGAATTAGAAAATATTAAAAAGAACCAATCAGAGCTGAAGAAAACAATAACTGAAATGAAGAATACAGTAGAGGGAATCAACAGCAGATTAGGTGACACAGAAAAAGGCATAAGTGACATGGAAGACAGAATAGTGGAAATCACCCAATCAGAACAGCAAAAAGAAAACAAGAATTTTTAAAAATGAGGATAGTTTAAGGCACCTCTGAGACAATATCAAGCATGCCACATTCACACGATAAGGGGTCAGAAGGTGAAGAGAAAGAGAAAAGGGCAGAAAACATATTTGATGAAATAATGACTGAAAACATCCACAATCTGGGGAATGAAACAGCATCCAGGCCCAGAAAACACAGGAAGTCACCAACAAGATGAAGCCAAACAGAGAGAAAAGGGAACCCCACTACACTGTTGGTGGGAATATAAATAGGTACAGCTATTATAGAAAATATTATGGCGGTCCCTCAAGAAATTAAAAATATAAGTACCATATGATCCAGCAATTCCACATCTGGGTATTTATCTTAAGAAAACAAGAACACTAATTCAAAAGGATATATTCACCCCTGTGTTCACTGCAACATTATTTGCAATAGCCAAGGTATGGAGGCAACCTAAGTGTCCATCAACAGATGAGTGAATAAAGAAGACGAGGTATATAAATGCAATGGAATATTACTCAGCCACATAAAAGAATGAAATCTTGCCATTAGTGACAACATGGATGGACCTAGAGGGTATTATGTAAAGTGAAATTAGTCAAAGACAAATACTATCATGTATGTGTGGAATTTAAAAAAACAAATAAACAAATATAACAAAACAGAAAAAAGCCTCACAGATACAGTGAACAAACTAGTGGTTGCCAGAGGGGAGGAGGGTGGGAGCGTGGGTGAAACAGGTAAAGTGGATTAAGAGGTACAAACTGCCAGTTATAAAATAAGTCACAGCACAGGGAATATAGTCAATAATATTTTTATTAACTTTGTATGGTATGTAATCTATAAAAATATCGAATCACTATGTTGTACACTTGAAACTAATATAATATTGTAAATCAACTATAATAAAATAAATCCAAATAAATTGAGAAATAATAAAAATCAGATTTTGAGCTTTGAGAGTGAGGAGGAATCATTTGAGGTTCCATTGTACGGGTGAAAGTTCAGCTCCTGGACAAGACTGCGGGTTATATGCCTTTCATAGCACATCCCAGCGCTCCATATTGGACACTTCCCTGCTTGCACCAGATCGGGATGGGGAGCAGTGCTGAGGGAAGGTCCCAGGTGTCTTTGCAAAGGTCCCATATCAGTTTTGATCTGATGAAATATGTTCTCGATTTAGAATCAGAATTACCTAGTCTAAAAGGCCACTCCATTGCCTACTGAGTCAGTGATCATTTAACTTCTCCTCAGTTCTCCCACTTGTAAACTATTGATAAATAAGGACTACACTTTTATTGATGTTGTGAGAATTCAAACAGATAATTCACGTTAAATGCCAACATATGCCTACAGATCCTCGAGAAATGTAAAGTCTTTTTTCCCTTGATAAGAAAAGGTAAAAGAAAAAACAAACAAACAGAAAAACAGTGTTACTGTTTCTAGAGAGACACTGGGTAGTTATTCCCAGTAAGACTCAAGAGGTGCTAAGAAATCAGTCTCCCATGGATGGTCATTACGAAATAGATCCATTTAAGAAATTATGCCAGTAAAACCGTTAAGTAGCAGAAAGCAGAGAAAAAGGGGTCCAGACTAGAAGGGTTGTTCTGCTTTTCTATTACTGCATAATAAACCACTGTAAAAGTTAGCAATTGAGAGCATCAACTGTATTATTTATCTCATGGTTCTGTAGTTTGAACTCAACTTGGAAGTCCTATGCGTCTTGCTTAGGGTGTCACGTGCCTTCAGCCACATGGTGGCTAATGGGGAGTTACCTGGGAAACTGGGACAAGTGGGCCTCTCTCCCTGTTCAGGTGGTCTTGGTGCCTCTCCTGCCCATGTGGTCTCTCCAGCAAGGTAGGTGGACTTCTCACCTGGCAGCTCAGTGCTTCCAAAAAGTATATATTCCAAGAGGGAGGAAACAGAAGCTCTTCAGGCCTTCTTAATGCCTGGACTCAAAGGCTGAGAACGTTACTTCCTCCACATTCTGTGGTAAACCAGTCCCAGGCCCAGAGTACATTCAAGAGGTGGGAACCAGAGATTTATCCAGACAGGCCTTGGGTCCTCTGCAAAGTCTAGATGGCTGATGGCCCCGAATAACAGTAGCTCAGAGTCATGCATACACAACAGATTCATTAAATAAATGTCAACTGACTGAGTAAATACATAATTCTTCTTAGTCCAGATTAACGTCTCAGATCTTGATTAAATAAAATCAAGAAGAGTTAAGTTTGTGGCTGGCATACTTGCAGTCACTGCCATTTAGAATGTTGTCAGGCTCAGCGCCCCATAGTCTCTTCAGGTAGATTCTTTTCCACGCCCCTTTAACTAGCAACTGAGTTGATGGTCCATTAAGGAGCTTTCAATGGAAATACTGCTGAATTTACCACCCAGTATTTTAAAAGTGAATCTGCATTTATGTGATCATAACCAAGTTAACTTGGAATTGTATGCGTGATTGCTGTTTTCAAAATACATCTGCTCATTCTTCCAGGCCCTTTAAGAAGCAGGATCACATCAGTTTTTTCGTTTTGTTTTGTTTTTTGCAGCCCCAGGTATCAGGTAAATGTTGCTCTGGGAAAGAGGCCACCTAGAGCCCGTAACTTCAGGAGCCTGGAAAAAGGGACACACCCACAAATCTGTGTCTCTCTCACCTGCTGACTGCTTCCTGGGAGCAAAGTGTTTGCTTCTATAAAGTAAGGATCTGGTTTAAAAGGAGAGGGTGGGTAGAACCCTCACCAAGATATCAGTGACTACTGCTAAATGTTCCAGGAGATCAGGTTATAAACAGGGAGGGAGAGATAACACCAGAATAAAAGGGCACCCTAAAATGTAGAGAGGGAGCATGGAAATGAGGGTCTTGAGGCAATATTTCAGTTATATCCTCCCCCTCTTCCCCAAAAGCTGAGCCTGCCTCAAGCTCAAGTTAATAAGGAAATGTTGACTCTATAAACTGACCCAGCCAATTCTTCAGAAAAGAAAACCTCCCACCCATTTTCTCAGTTTCTTCTTTCCCCAGTCCTTGGGACTTCTCAGCCTAATACTCAAGAGGCCCTCCATGAGCCATCCTACTTTTCCACCCTTCTGTTTCAAGATACATAGGAGACCCAACAAATATTTGTGGAAGGAATAAAGGTGGGAATGATACCATCCCTTTCCCACTAAACATGTCTGATTTGGCCACACTAAAAGGCTTACTATGGTCCTTCCCCCCTCCCCACAAAAAAATTACCACTTTTGCCTCTTTTTTTACAGGTGGTCCCTCCATCTGGTATGCTGTATCCCATGAGATTTCACCACTGAAATTATATTTGTACTTCATAGTTTGGTAATAAATCCCATGTCTTTCAGGAAATCATCCCAAATCTCTGCATCTATAAATAATCCCTTCTCTTCTAGGTTCATCATTACTTCTAAAATAATAACTCGAATTATGCCCAGATTATTATCATTAATCTGACAAAATTTTCTGAATGGTAAATTAGGAACTGGGGGATATAGATCTGAATAAGGTAAAGTGCTATTCTCAAGGAGCACGACATCTAGTAGATAGAGAAATTTTTAAACAGTCACAATATAGTATAATAACAAAAGTATACATAAGGTTTAGAAAGCAGCACAGAAAAAGAAAAGAAGAACTTTGGGAAAAAAAGCAAACATCAGAAGAACACTTTGAGAGGAAGTAGTGTAGGACTGAGGATATGGAAAGTAGGCATTCCACACTTCATACTAACCATTGGCAAAGTCTTAAAGATCTCAATCTCCATGCCAAGTTTGCAATTACATTTGGCAATGGAGGTTGTAACTGATGCTAGAGGTCAAGAGAAAGATAGGGATCAAAGTAGTGACAGCCTTGGGTTCCATCTGAAGGACTTGAACTTCTCGTGGAGGTGATAGAAAGTCATTGACAGGTTTTAAGCAGAAACATTGATCATTTCTTGTCCATCTTTGTAACCTAGGGTCAACAAGCACAGTGCCTGGAAATAAAAAAAAAAACATACAGGCATATATTGAGAGTTTTCTGTGTGCCTGACACCGTGCCAGGCACTTTGCATTCATTAGTAGGCACTCAATAAAAATAGTGCTTTAATTGAGTTAGTAGGCACTCAATAAAAGTTTGCGCCATTGAATCAAATGGAATTGCAGCTCCATCCCAACCAGCCTGAGTGAAAACGGAAACTCTCATTAGAGCTTTAGCAGAGAGAGCTGGAAAATTATGAGTTTAAAGAAGTTTAGTAATGAAAAAGTATCAGAATAAAAGGGAGACTCTGATTATTCCTCAGCTAAAGGCCAAACCAGAAAGATTCAGGTAGTAAAAAAAGGATGGGTAATATTTTAAGTGGTAGAAGAGCTAGAGAGGGTTTTATAAACACTTTAGGGAAGAAATAGATAAACCACAGAGAAGAATGGGTCTTCTAATAAATGAGTAGGAAAAGAGAATTAACAATAAATGAGAACAGCTGAAATACTGAACATCCTTTGCAAGAAAAATGAGAGGAAATAACTTAGATCCTGAACAAGTAATAAAAAGCTTGCAAAATACTTAATAGGGATAGAAATCTAGTGAGGAAATATTCATTAAAGTTAATTCATCATTTTAAAATAGGCAGCTCAGAGCCTTCACAAGGTGTGTGTCCACCAAGAATCAGATCAGAGTTAGTTCTCTCCTTCCTCAGTATGTCTTCTGAAGACATCGACCCTTAGAAGACTAAATGTGCTGCCAGATGGTCCACATGTGGTTGTGGCCCTTGGGACACTGCCAAGGAAAGGGGATGCTGGGAACTGCAGGGGCATGTGGGGGAAATACCAGAGTGGGGAGATGACTGTATTCTCATGATGACTCCCTCCCCCAAGTAAGAGCACTGCTAAGCTCTTGATTCACTCAAACTCTCAACTGTGAGGCTGTTTCCCCAATCTTTCTGAAACTCAGGTTTTTTTCTTCCTGCTGTAGATTGGGGGTGCTTGATTGATGCAGCAATAATTTCTTTTCTTCTTCTAGCCCTCACATTTTCTATGTGATATTTTCTGTAAGAGGGAGTAAGAAAAGGAGAGAGAGGGAGAGGGAGGAGGAGGGAGAGGGAGAGAGAAACTATGTACCTGTAGACCCATTAGTGGGATAATATCTATGCAAACCTTGGGAAATGTCCTGAAGCATTGTTTACTGGCCTGTCAACCTGAGAATTTTATCTCACCCATCAGTGAGGCCTGACTCACTAACTACAATGACGACTACCAACACAAGAAAACTGAGGCTCCTGGAAACTTGGGGGAAGGGGCGGAATATAGGAGAAAGAGAACCAGGAGGTTATAAGGAGGGTAATCCAGGTTGGAATTGGTAGGTAATTAATCAAACAAGCATGACGTCAAAGCAGAAAATCTGAGGGGAAGGAGGCCCAACAAAACCAACAAACAGAATTCTTATTGGAGCAAATTAGCTCTTCTGGAGGAAATAAATAAGGTAGGGATGTTATGTCAGAGAACCAAAGGAATAGGCAGTCACATGGTCAAGACACTGTGATAAAAGCTGGGCAAAAAGAAGAAAGGCAGGGAAGCCACAGTTTGAACCAATGGTAAAGATCAATCCCAGTGAAACCGTGTGTGTCAAGAAGGCTCTCGATAAATGAGTAAATGTATGAATAAATGAGTAAGAGAATAAACCAAGTGCCTTGGTATCCTTGGTGTTCTAGAAGATAAGGGCCCATCACAATACTCTGTGAGCCCTTTTCTAGTGATGGTCAAGCCTTTCGATGACGGTACAAGCAATTCTACCTGCAGATGATAAGCATGTTCAGAATATGTCACAGAATCTCAAAATCCTACAGCCAGACTCCTTTCTGACTTCTGAAATGAGTCTTATAAAAATATATTGGGAATAAAAGTCAGAAATTGGTAAAGAAAAGACAAATGAAAAATATATACAAAGTATTCTCCCAAACTGTTGATAAGAGTCAAGTGTGTTCAGAAGACAAGCCTCAGGTGAGAAAATGAACCTTTCCCACTTTAGCAAAAGCTGCTCCGGTGTGACTCTTACTACTTTGAAGGAGGACACATTATTGGTATTTAGTGGAAATCCAGAAGAGAAAAAAATATAGGGGGAGCAGGAATCTTATAACTGCACTGTCGATATCAACACCCCCTGGGTCAGTATCTCACTAGGATGGAAAAGAGACATTTTGAGGGGAAAAAAATTGCCACATTTGTACAGAAATCATGCAGCTATTTTCATAAGATCAAAATAATGATCAAAATGATGGTTTCAAAGAAATCAGGGTGAGGGTGGTCAACAGTGGAGCTCACTGTTGACTTTTTTTTTTTTTTTAATTTTTATTTATTATTTATTTATTATGTTTATTTTTGGCTGTGTTGGGTCTTCGTTTCTGTGTGAGGGCTTTCTCCAGTTGCGGCGAGTGGGGACCACTCTTCATCGCAGTGCGCGGGCCTCTCACTATCGCGGCCTCTCGTTGCGGAGCAGAGGCTCCAGACGCTCAGGCTCAGTAGTTGTGGCTCACGGGCCCAGTTGCTCCGCGGCATGTGGGATCCTCCCAGACCAGGGCTCGAACCCGTGTCCCCTGCATTGGCAGGCAGATTCTCAACCACTGCGCCACCAGGGAAGCCCTCACTGTTGACTTTTTACAGCTGAGAAAATCAAGGTTCAGAGAAGAGGTAGGACTGTCTCATGATGACACAGTCACATCTGGGGGCATGCTAGACGTAGTATAGCCTAACCCAGGAGCCTGGAGCAGGGGTGCCCAGTAAAGCAGTGAGAGGGAACAGTGGCAAGAGGCGATCCAGGTGAAGTTATCACCTGCCAGGAGCCTCCTCTGAACCTCCCAGCATCCACTGCCTCATTAGGCTGGGTTAGGCACCCCATTCTGGACACTCAGAGAAATGTAGGCACTGCTCAATCTCTGCTTTCACCTTGTTTTATAATTATTTGTGTTTTTCTCCTTTTCCTCTAGACTGTGAGCTTTGTGAGGTCAAGGGCTGCATCCCATTAAATGGTGTGACTCTAGTGGGTTCTCAATAAATGATTGTTGAATGAACAATGGACAGATGAACTAAGCGAAGACCCCAAAATACACTGGCGAAGGCTGCAGAGCTGTAACTATGAAACCAAAGCAACCAGAGCAGAGAATCTGTAACCAGGAAGACACACGTTGCTCCCAGGCCGCCCAGCACCCACCTGGCTCACCGAGGGGCTTCAGGAGAGCTGGACCAAAGACCCAACTCTTGGGTGACCCTGCCTTGCCCTCTGCGGGCTCCTCCTCAGGAAATAATTAACTCACTAAAGTGCCTAGACAGAAAAGAAATAAACAGGATCTATAGAATGCCACTCACCTATTTATCTGCTTCCTTTATGTGTCGTGAATTGAATGCCCTGTGGGAAAAGTGACCTGGCCGAAGTGTTTGAAATCTGGGAAGATTCAGATGAGATTCACCATAATGAAAGCAATGCAGATTACCCATAACTCAGGTGTGTTCAGGTGTGAATAGATGGCGATTGATGAGCAGAAATTCAGTCCCCTCCCGGGAATGCTTTTGTCACTCAAGTCCAAATCCAATGGGCCCAAAGGCAAGGTCCCCAAGGAAGCTTGTCTGATGCTCCAGTAAGAAGCACTTTCTGTCTCTAAACTCCCAGGGCACCTTCTTGGTCTTTCTATTTATAGCCTTTGTCACAGTTGCCTGTATACACTGATAGGTATGCGTGTGTGCGCAATGATGTCAGATTGTGAGCTTCCTGCAGGAAAGGGATATCTAACTCATCCTTTTTTTTAATAAATTTATTTTTATTTATTTATTTTTGGCTGTGTTGGGTCTTCATTGCTGTGCACAGGCTTTCTCTAGTTGTGGCGAGAGGGGGCTACTCTTCGTTGTGGTGCGCGGGCTTCTCATTGCGGTGGCTTCTCTTGCTGTGGAGCACGGGCTCTAGGCACGCGGGCTCAGTAGTCGTGGCTCGCAGGCTCTAGAGCACAGGCTCAGCAGTTGTGGCGCACGGGCTTAGTTGTTCTGCGACTTGTGGGATCTTCCCGGACCAGGGCTCGAACCCGTGTCCCCTGCATTGGCAGGAGGATTCTTAACCACTGTACTACCAGGGAAGCCCCTAACTCATCCTTTTATTCATGCTCCCTAATTTGATTTCTAGAACATACTGGACACTCCAGTAGTTGTAGAAGCAGGAGTTTTCAGAGCAGCAGGAATGGCATCCTCATTTGAAGCAGAACGGTGGCCGTCACCCACCTTCGTTGAGCACCTGACACTCTGTCAGGCTCTGTGCACAACGGGAGTCTCCCGAGTTCACCTAATCCTAAAAGCACCTCTAAACACTAGGTGCTGATTTTCTCAGTTTTACGAGCTTTTCCTCTTACAGCGGAGAAAAAAAGATACGTGAGATCAAATCACATGCTGATGGCTGGCAGAGCCAGGATTCACACTCACATCTCGCTGACACCAGGGTCTGTTCTCTTTCTGATTGAGTGAATCCACTGACTCAGCTACTGGAGGTCACCCCCAAGGTTAGCCTGAGTTCAAAAGCACACGCTGTGCCTAGAGACCCACTTTCACTCTCTGTCACTCCTACACCAGCCACCTTGCTCTGCCCCAGAGAATCGTGGCATTTGGGAGTTACTAGGAGCTCAGATATAAGCTCAAAGGGACTGAAGCCCCGGAGGTGACAGGGCCTAAGTCACTAGGTGAATCTGGGGCAGAACAGAGCAAGCAGCCTGGTATCCAGGCTCTCAGGGCTCAGGCACTTTCTCTATTATTCCTCGATTTTTCCTATGTTGAGATGCCAGGCTCAGACCTCGACACAAGGAGAAAACACCCAAGCAAAGGCACAGAATCATTTCCTTCCGCCAAAGCCAAGATGACGAAGCCCAGGACTCCCGTTATTCAATCCTGATGATGAGAGGAAGATGTCATGAGCTTGGCCTAGCTCCCCTTCTCCGTTCTGCCTTCTGTCCTCTCTCTCCCCCAAACCTACTGCCAGTGATGTCGACTTGAATCCCGCAGGTAGACGCTTCTTATTACACCTCCTGAGAGGTGGGTTTCCACGCCTGCCTCAACTTCCCGTTTAGTGAAATTAAAATCTCAGCAGTGTGCCAAAGGCATTTGCTTCCTGTGTCTCTTTTCTACTGTCTCTGGCCCTCTAGCACCCTGGCTGCTGTGGGGTAGAGAGGATGTATTCCCTCTCCTGGCATCTAGCGAGAGGGAGGGGTCTCTGGGTGGACCAGCCCGCTGCAGTCTCCGTCCCCCGCTGTCCCCTCGTGATTTGTTCATCCCATCCTACAGCACACCTAATGAATGGTGCCTTCTGTTTGGAAGATCAGAGCTCTGGTAACGCACCTACTAAAGTCCTTCACAGGCTCTATGAATGAGGCCCATTTTCACAAAAACTCAAAGGCAGAACAAAGGAATAAAGGATTTTTCCCATACACAGTACGATACCAGAAAGAACACAGTATCTCATTTCCTCTTGTGTAAATTTGGTATAACATCACCCCGCTGTTGTGAGATGTCGATAGGGATAAACAGCAAAAAACACATGAAGCAGTGAGCCCTGTGTGGACATACTGACCTTCCGTGGCCAGTTGTTCTTTTCCCACTTTCCCAGCTTCCTTCCAGACATAACTCAAATGCAATCCTTCCCCCCAGCCCTTCCTGAGTGCCTGCTTCCACCTGATCCCAAATTATGAAGATGTTTCCTCGACACTCATCATGTCTTTTGACCATGATCACATTCTGGCTTTCTTGATTGTTATTCACTGATCTTTAAGTCAGTGGCCGGGAGCTTGTCTTAATCCCCTGGCTTATGTCAGGTGAATGGAATTGGGT